>NW_027491177.1:892500-2092500 GCF_021521415.1 Bidens hawaiensis | reverse complement strand
AGATGAGATCCTATCATTTAGTGATTCATATGGTTTCGCAGAAGCGGGTACAAGAAAGGTTCCCACCCCTACTCGGAATCCGATTCAAGTTCAAGATCATGTGTTGGCTGAGAGGAAGAGAAGAGAAAAGTTGGCTCAGCGGTTTATTGCTTTGTCTTCACTCCTTCCTGACTTAAAGAAGGTAATTAATGTCTATTTATTAACGAAACCCTTTGTTTTTCAACGACACATGTTACTTTTACTCTGCTTTACATCATTATTAACAAAACCCTAGAAGAAGTATTTCACATGTAGTTTATTAATTAAAAATCTTTTTGACGATTCCTTGGTGATAGATGGATAAGGCAACTGTGTTAGAAGATGCAGCTAATTACATCCAAGAACTTCAAAATCGCGTTAAGGAACTTGAGGGAATATCGGCCTTGAAGCGAAAGAATATGCAAGAATCGGTTATCACAGGTAAACGATCAAGGCTTAGTAGCAGTGATGATGATGGTTCATCTTCTAATGAAGCAAACTATGAAGAGAGTAGCAGCCCTTGCAATCCGGAGATTGAAGTGAGGACATCCGGATGCAGTCTACTTGTCGAAATCTATAGCCGGAAGAACTGCATATCGATAGTGAAAGTGTTAAGCGAGATGCAGAAGCTTGGTCTATCTATTGTCAGTTGTAGCACCATCCCATTTGCTGATACCACTCTTCTTGTCACCGTTGTTGCTCAGGTATAACATACAAAAAACATGATAAATATTTTTAACTTCTTATGGGTAGTTCTTTAATAGTAAATATAAGATATTTATATTAATTTTATCTCGATTCGTGCAGAAGAATGACGATTTCAATATGTCATCAACGGATCTTGTGAAGAATCTGCAACTAGTTGTTTGAATTTCTAACTGGATTGCAATTTTAAGCTCAATATTTCATTGCATTCATAACCTAGCTACTATCCCCTAAGAGCTGAACGTGAGTAAACCAAGGACAAAGACTTGTGTCGAATGTGGGCTGATATACACATCCGTGTTAATTCATCAAACAACGTCTCAATCACATTTGTAGCATAAAATGTGGAAAAGCTGGCTTCAATGTACACTGTCTTTTTAAGTACTCTTGAAATATATTTGACTTAAATTCACGGGTATGAGTCTCACCAAACCCATATAGCCCATAAATAGGTTATAACATCTCATTAATTTAAAAACTAATCTCACCAAATATTTGATATGAAAATCCTATAAGATAGGGATATATTAAAAATTAGTATCCGATTTTTTAAAAAATATTACTTTTAATTAAGAATCAATGTTATAGTAAAAGAAATAAACATGCTACGGGTTATAACATCTCATTTATTTGTCATACTATTTCATTATCAAATCATAAGTACATTATTAACTTTCTTATAATAAATAAACTTAAAATCCAGAAAAAATATATAAGTATTATAAAAAAATGTGAAACAACCCCGTAATAGTTAATATTCAAACTACGGTAATACAAGGATAAAATCTAGTATACATATATCATTACAATTTCAGTGATAGATCTATATTCATTCTAAGTTATAATATTCAAACTAATCAAATAATACTGAGAATTAATATCATATCTTTTAAATGTTCTAGAAAGTCTTAAATTGTCAATTAAACCTTTACTTTTTGAGGGCCAAGGTCACTTTTTAAACCACAATGATAAGTCACTATATATAAATCTACATACATCAAATGAATGCAACCAAGACAAATAAAGTGAAAAACATAAAGAATCCTATATATCAGATATTATGCAATCATTTGACCGTTACAGTACTCCTACTATATACAAATTGTCGCTCTATTATTATAGCATTAAATTGTAAAGGGTAAGATGGTAGGAAATGAGTCACACTTAATTTAAAAAATAAAATAAAATATACGCTAACGATACTCTCGTTAGTAATGGGAAATATTCTAGTACGATACCGTTTACAAAGCTAAACAAATACCAACTTTTTTATTCAAATTGATATGATCCAAAGTCTTTAGCGGGTAGTTTAATAGGTCTTCATATAGTATCCTTGTCTTGTGTCTTCATTACATTTGATCTTCGATTAAGCGCCTTGACTACAACAAAAAAAATGTTGACGGTTGTGGCTAAGGATTCGTGTTAAACATGGGTCCCTTAAAACAGATTTCGGGTCTCTACTAAAGAGTCCGTCTGTCTCACAGGGTACAACAACAGAAGCAGTATGTACTGCCGGGAAATGCTACGCGCCCAAGGTTACATCGGGTATATCGATGTTCTTGAAAAGGAATAGGTTAGAATAAGGTGGTGAAGGAATCAAGTAGAGAGTACTCCTCTCTAACCATATGGATTTTTGAGTGAACACCTTTTTCTCTAGTACTTTCAAATGAGGCTCAAAGCCAACTAATATATTCAAGAGTTGAATGAAAACAAGTGTCTCACTTAATTAGTGACTTAATGTAATAATAAAAGCTCATTAAGTGTCATCAGGCCACTTTACTCAAGAGTTTTACCAAACAAAGAGTTTTATATTATTATTACAATAATTAATTTCCATTCACATTTTTTAAATTTTCTAACAATCCCCCACATGAATGGAGATTGATCAAAACACACACAATATATCCAATGGAACCTCGACGGTTAGGTATTACAGGATTGGTAGGTGTTAGCTTTGAACCTTCCTTTATGAAGTATACTTAGTCTCCTAGTGGTTAGTAGACGCGATGTCCTTGAACTAACCCCCCATTATTATAGCGTTAAATTTGTATATACTCCTACTATATACAAATTGTCGCTCTATTATTATAGCATTAAATTGTAAAGGGTAAGATGGTAGGAAATGAGTCACATTTAATTTAAAAAATAAAATAAAATATACGCTAACGATACTCTCGTTAGTAATGTGAAATATTCTAGTACGATACCGTTTACAAAGCTAAACAAATACCAACTTTTTTATTCAAATTGATATGATCCAAAGTCTTTAGCGGGTAGTTTAATAGGTCTTCATATAGTATCCTTGTCTTGTGTCTTCATTACATTTGGTATTCGATTAAGCGCCTTGACTACAACAAAAAAAATGTTGACGGTTGTGGCTAAGGATTCGTGTTAAACATGGGTCCCTTAAAACAGATTTCGGGTCTCTACTAAAGAGTCCGTCTGTCTCACAGGGTACAACAACCGAAGCAGTATGTACTGCCGGGAAATGCTACGCGCCCAAGGGTACATCGGGTATATCGATGTTCTTGAAAAGGAATAGGTTAGAATAAGGTGGTGAAGGAATCAAGTAGAGAGTACTCCTCTCTAACCATATGGATTTTTGAGTGAACACCTTTTTCTCTAGTACTTTCAAATGAGGATCAAAGCCAACTAATATATTCAAGAGTTGAATGAAAACAAGTGTCTCACTTAATTAGTGACTTAATGTAATAATAAAAGCTCATTAAGTGTCATCAAGCCACTTTACTCAAGAGTTTCACCAAACAAAGAGTTTTATATTATTATTACAATAATTAATTTCCATTCACATTTTTTAAATTTTCTAACAATCCCCCACATGAATGGAGATTGATCAAAACACACACAATATATCCAATGGAACCTCGACGGTTAGGTATTACAGGATTGGTAGGTGTTAGCTTTGAACCTTCCTTTATGAAGTATACTTAGTCTCCTAGTGGTTAGTAGACGCGATGTCCTTGAACTAACCCCCATTTGTGTAGACGACAATACACTTCACACAATACTCTCCCTATCAGAGCACATCCCCTCATTATCGTGTCCATTATGGTCCTGGAACACTAGCCTAGTTCTGTGAAAACTCTAAAAATTGCGCACCCCACAATTTCATTCGAAGCGACCTCACTTCTCTTTCACATAGGTGATTATATATAAATCATTAAGGTTATGATGATTTACATAAATCATTAACCATAAATTATTCTTAGCCTCACAACATGCCACTATTGTTATAGGAATGAACTAAGAAGTAATTAAACTCCCTTTACAATCTAGGAGGATATATATATATATATATATTAGCTTATATGTCAACTTATACATTGGCTATGCCTCCACAGTGACCACCCTTAGATATATAATTAGGTTGTCCTATTGAACTTAGATCTTGGGATCTCCAGTCAACTAAGTTAGATTTTCCTTCATATATCCTTTTTTTCATGGGCTTTAGTCTCATTCCACAACTCCATCTTTCATCAACCCTTGGGTTGTTGGATCCAAAACCTTTATCTATGAATTTGTCAAGTCAATGCTAGATAATTGCAATTAAGATGAGTTGTTATGACATGTTATTAACTTGTAAGTTAATATTGCCTCTAGTATGTCATATCATACATCTAGCAACCATTTGGCATTCGAGTTCATTATGACCATTGTGTAGTCCACGAGGTCACATGTTTGAAATGTTTAGATAATAATCCTTATTGGTAAACCTTCCACGTTCAAATGCAAGATACCCCCCACATTTAAGTGTTATTGGATAACATCATCCAACTTTCAAATGGGGTAGAGAAAGGTTCTTCCTTTCCACACAAATTTGATAAATCATATCAATTATCATTTCTACATATTTCTAAAGAGTAGTTTCTTAAATGGCTTCCCCCAAATTTCTTGCATTTTGATATAGTTTGTTTAACTTTACTTATGAAGACAACTTGACACTTATGATTTGAACAAGACCACATCTTTGTATCAGTGGTTCATAACACATGCCTTAGTGTTAGCTTTCACCACTTTCTAAAGTTTAATCTAAACTTGTCATAAGGTTGTTAACAAACCATCACAGATCTATAATAAATCACCATTTAGAACATACCTAAAGAGTTCGAGGTCTTCTTAAGATCCTCACAAGTTATATAATTTCCTTAGATTAAATGAAACTTTCTTTAAATTTGTCTATACACAAAATCATTCTTGTGTTGTTGATGTTTCAAACTCCGCGTTAATTAGTCTTTAATTTATAAAGAACCATAATTAACAAGTATAAGTCTAGCATGCGTTAAACTACAATACTTTAGGAAAGTCTCACAAGTTATTGTATATAGCGCATATCATTCATTTAAGGAACATAACTTATTTTCATTTGACCTCCAAGGCTTTATCATTGACTTATATGGACTTTGAACATAAGTCTTAATCCAAATCATTTTGATGAATACATTCATCATGATTAACGTTACCCATCTACAATCACTATTATGTTGAGATAAAGTCAATTGGATTAACACTCAAGCTCTTGGTATTCACATTTGCATTAAATAATTTATACATTTCATTTTTGTTTCTTGAAACTATTTATTGGGATACTCTCCCGGAATGAAAGTTAAAACTTCCACATAGTTCAAACAAAGTGAATATCTTATTCTCATATATTAATTCATATGTTACAATTCACACTTAGTGAATTTCAAAAGAGTTAATTCGTATTAACATATATTAATTCATATATTACAATTCACGCTTAGTGAATTTTCAAGAAGTTAATACGTCATTAACATATATGTTACAATTCACACTTAATGAATTTCAAAGGAATTAATACGTCATTAACATATATCAATTCATATGTTACAATTCACACTTAATGAATTTCCAAGGAATTAATACGTCATTAACATATTTAATTCCAAGGAGTTACACATCACTTTCTTTTCTTTTTTTCATCTTAATATATTCACCTTATTATTCTATTACCCTCTCATGATGTGATTACATATTTGATGTCTCGTCTTAGACTTTAATCTTCGCAACGACTCCGAAGTTGTTTCTTATACGAAATTATTTTGACGACATTTACACATCAAATCTCCAAGTGTTATTATCTTCAACACTTTCGTCATCTGACATGAATCATCTCAGTGATATCGTTTTATATTTATGTATACAAGTATTCACTCAAATAGAAATCCATGCACACATATCCTCATATCCACGTTTCACTTTTGAAACCATACTCTTGAACAAATATGTTCAAATAACATCAACTTGTTACAACTACTACACTTAAGTAGCAATGCTTGAACAATCAATCTTATTCACACAAAACGAAGTTGTTGCCACCATAAAGTATCCTTGAGAACGTCATCTTAGTTTAACATATACTACTTTTAGCAAGAGTAGCGAACCGTTTAAAAAATTTAAAATATGCAAAATTTTGTTTAGAATCATTCTAAATCATTTCTTTAGTTTTACAAAATATTATATTATTAATATAAAAAAAATTATAAAATCAAATATCATGTAAGGCCCCGTTACCGGTAGCCCTACTTTTTTGTTGGATTTACTCATAAACACAGTTCTAAATATCAGAGTTAATTAAAACATTCGCGGAATATAAAAGCTTTCATAAAACATTTCATAACAAAACACATCTTGTCTTAAAACGTCATCTTGTCTTTCAAAATAAACAAAACATTAAACTTAAACGTCTTGAGTCTTCCGATGCCAGCCTCTTATTCAATGCCACGTGTCTCCTCAAGCGAGCTGCCTCATCCTACTCACCTGCGTGCATACTAAAAGTCAGCTACGCTGAGTGAGTTCTAGTTAATCATACATTATACAATACACATAAACTTATATTCTTTCATTCATACTTTCATACTTTTATACTTTCTTTTATATTAACTTACTTTCATATCTTACGTTATAAAGAGCATTACGCCCTACATTCCTCGAGTATTATTAGGGCTCGGTACCCTCCTTCCTCAAGTATTATTAGGGCTCGGTACCCTCCTTCCTCGAGTATTATTAGGGCTCGGTACTCTCTTTCCTCGAATATTAGTAGGGTTCGGTTCCCTAGTTCTCGAATATTAGTAGGGTTCGATTCCCTCTTCGTTACCATACAACCATACATCCTACCTCGAGTATTATTAGGGCTCGGTACCCTTTTCGTAACCATACAACCATACAACCATCCTTTCCTTCTTTTATTAACTTTATCACGTTCATACACATAAGCATACATATCATACTTACCTTATACATAGCGTTACAACCTGACAGTACGTGCAATATCCGAAGATCGTTCACGTACCATCAAGCCATCATTCATACATATCACATCATTCACATAAGGCATACACTTATCTCTTAGGATAAGCGTATTAACAAACATATTGAGTATGCACACAGCCCAGAAAACATAACACATAAATGGGGCTAGAAACTCACCTCAATGCGGTTGCGTTCACCGTTTACGGTTATTCCCTTCTTGAGCTGTGCACGACTAACTGTATAATAATTATACGTTTCAGTAAACTATCACTATACATATCGCCTTTCTAGTTTAATCATTACCCTCAATGAACGGGGGTCCGGGGGCAGCGCCCCTGGCAGCGGGGTTCTAGGGGCGGCAGCCCCTAGCGGGGTCCAAGGGGCAGAGCCCCTGGCTGGGGTTAAGCTGCCAGGTCAGCTTGGAAAAATTTTACTTTCCTTAACTGTCTTATCACATTTTCCATTTGCATTTTGAATCATTGAATAATATGCTACTTAAAAGTTCAAGGGTTTATTTGTAATTGAATCATTCTTTTCTAAGTCCAGGGACTGTTCTGTCATTCTTTCAAAGTTCTAATTCGTCACTCAGTTCTTAACGAATGGGAATTCATAACGAATTAGCCATTATAGCGAATCTGCCTTTGTAACGAATTAGGCATCTTAACGAACTGGTCCTTATAGCGAATTGGACTTTAACGATCTGGTCCTTATAGCGAATTGGACCTTAACGAACTGATCTGGTCAACGAATGAACCCTATAACGAAGGGGGTTCATTCGTCCCTCCCTTAGCGAATGGCCTAGTTCGCCCTTATTTCCCTAACGAATTACATGCTAGTTCGCTAATCTTTCCTTAGCGAATCGGCTGGCGAATCACACCTACTTTGCTAATTACCCTTAGCGAATTAGGGTTAGGTCAGGGAATTTCAGAACATTCCCTGACATCGCTAACCTCGTACCAACCTTTTCCGGCGCCGCCATTGCCGGAAAGCCGCCGGAAAAACGCGATTTCGCCGGAAAAACGGGTTTTAGCTTGTTTTTCACCGTTTTTCGTCCCGTTCAATCCAGATCTGAGCTAGGGTGACTCCTAAGCTCATCATAGGTTCGGTTTATACCCGAATCCACCCGGATCTCGTGACTTAAACGGTTTAACGGTGTCGGCTCGTCGTTTCATGATTATATCTAACGGATTTAAGCTCAAACAATAAAATACTATCATTACCTCGGGTCGGTTCTCGGTTTCCTTCTTGATATCGGTTTAGAGAGAGAGAATCTTAAGTGTGTGTTTTGGGTGGTGTATGGAATGTGTGAAAATGAATTAAATGAGGGATTAATGGTTTGTATAATTATGGATCATGGACTTAGGCCCATGGTCCTTTCCTCTTTCTTTCCTAATCCAAGTCCATAATCCATATCCATTTAACCCAACACTAGCCCAACTCGTATTCTATTTCTCTAAACCGATAACGACCCACTATAAAATAGACGATATTTATTCTATTAATAAAACCGAAATTAGGATGTTACATATCAAAACCTAAAACATCTAACAGTTTTATACGATTTAGATTTAATATCTATATACTTAACAGTTTCTAGCACACATGTCTAAAAAAAATTCTATAATGCGCACATTATAAACCTTAACATTTTCATATAATAATGTTTTCAAATGATAGAGTTTATAAATTAAACCATTTATAAATGTTTCTAATGCACACAATAGAAAATTAAATGTTTGCATAAAACATTTTGAATCAGTATGGCTTATAAAATAAACAATTTCCAACAAACATGTTAGAACTTAAACAATTCTAACGCGCACGTTAGAGGAAAGACAATACATACATGAACCAATAAACATTATGACAAAACCTTATAAATTGTTGGTTTTCTAGTGTATAGCCCAATGATCGTTCCATTAACATTGAGACAATGCTTGAATTATTAATAAGTTAATGGGAGGAATATGAACAGACACATGTGGAATCTTTTGTGAACTATTTCACCAAAACACACATGTACGTCTCACTACAATATTTTCTAACACGCCCGTTAGAAAATTAACGTTTACACAAAACGTTATAAATAAATCGTATCTTACACGCATGTTAGATATTTAACGCTTACAAGAAACGAATGGTTTACTTAAAACCATTTCTAACACAATTGTTAGACACAAACGATTGCAAAAATCGTTAAACAAAACTAATAAAATCCCAACGGTTTTCCAAGATTAGTTCTAATACTATAGTTAGAATACAAACCATTACACAAATCGTTTTCTAAAACCAAACGGTTGATCAAATATTACATTTTGTAACACGGTATAGGATTTAAGATTCCATCATGATCTGTAAAATCCAAACACACCAAGTTATACTATGTAACATCCCGAAATTTCAAGATAATATTAATTATATTACTTAATAATAGAGGGAAAGTTTACTCGGGTTATCAGGAGATAAATAACAGAATAGGAGTTGGTATGAATCGGGCTAGTGTCGGGTAATGGACGTTGGTTATGGATTTGGATTAATTGAGATGGGTTAAATGAGAATGGGATTTCAGGGATATAAATACCCCCAAAACCCCAAAATATCTTCATTCTCACCCTACACCCTAAAACTCCTAACACACACATACACACACATTCTAACCGATCAAGATTCGAAGCCGAGACCCGAGATTTTGTTGATAGATCTGAGTTGGTAAGGTAAGAACAAATCCAACAAAGCTAATATTACTGAAAATGGTTAGGATTGGATGGGTTAACCGGACCCGAAACCCAAACTGCCCAAATCGGACCCCTAAAACGTCGATTTTAGGCCGATTTGATGGTTGGGATTTGTAGGCGCCGATCATACGATTCCGTGGGTACCAAAATCGAGTTATTTGGCTAAGAAACGAAGGATTTATGGGCAAACAGATCTGCAGCGCGATAACTTCGCCTGCAAGATTAAGTTCGCCTGATGAACTTCGCCTTCAAGCGTAACTTCGCCTTCAAGCGTAACTTCGCCTAAGGATAACTTCGCCTACGGCCAAGTTCGCCTAAGGATAACTTCGCCTGAAGCCAAGTTCGCCTAAGGTTTAACTTCGCCTGAAGCCAAGTTCGCCTAAGGATAACTTCGCCTGAAGCCAAGTTCGCCTAAGGTTTAACTTCGCCTGAACTGAAGTTCGTTTAGGAAATAAATTAAAAGCGATAAGTTAAAGTAAATACCAGGCCACCAGATTAAATCAGACGAGTATTGATACGTGTAACTTGTACAGTCAACCGAGCTCAGTTAAGGAAGGGATTTACAGCTACCAGAGGAAGAAGCAGAGTCCAGGTGAGTTTCTAGCCCCATTTATGTGTTACGTTTTCGGGGCTGTGTGCATACTCGATGTGAAGTGTGAATACACTTACTTTAAGTGGTAAGTGTATGCTATAGATGTTATATGAGGTATATATTTATAATGCTTGTCGGTACGTGAACGATCTTCGGATATTGCACGTATCGCCAAGGATAGTGATTGCCAAGTGGTTGATAGTGTGTATGAATGTTGTGATGTGACTTGTTCACTACGTAAATACTAAACTAATATGAGTGTGACCAAGGCAGGTTGAGGTAGAGTGTGTTAGAGGTAGCAGGAGTCTAGTAAGGGTGTTAGTGGCATAGCGTGAGTGCGTGATAGGGAAAGCCTATACGTGCCTTCGTTATTAAGTGGCATAGCGTGAGTGCGTGATAGGGAAAGCCTATACGTGCCTTCGTTATTAAGTGGCATAGCGTGAGCGCGTGATAGGGAAAGCCTATACGTGCCTTCGTTATTAAGTGGCATAGCGTGAGTGCGTGGTAGGGAAAGCCTATACGTGCCTTCGTTATTAAGTGGCATAGCGTGAGTGCGTGATAGGGAAAGCCTATACGTGCCTTCGTTATTAAGTGGCATAGCGTGAGTGCGTGATAGGGAAAGCCTATACGTGCCTTCGTTATTAAGTGGCATAGCGTGAGTGCGTGATAGGGAAAGCCTATACGTGCCTTTGTAATTAAGTGGCTAAGTTGTAGGGGAAATTAAGTGGTTAAACAGTGGCATGTTAGACAGTGGACTATGTGTCTTCGGATACGTATATATATTGTAAGAAGTGGTTGTATGATAAGTTGCTTGATTAACTAGAACTCACTCAGCGTAGCTGACTTTTAGTATGCACGAAGGTGAGCTGATTATAGAGTTAGCATGAGGATGACACACGGCATGGATTGAACGGCTGGCATCTGAAGAAAGAAGTAAAGATGTTTTAAATATAAAGTTTTGTGTTATGGTATCAAAGAAAAGATTTAATGTTTTGTAACAAATGATTGATGTTTTATATTCCGCGAAAAGTTTTAATAAACTCTGATTTGAAGGACTGTGTTCATGAGTAAATCCGACGCTAAAGTTGGGCTACCGGGTTCGGGGCCTTACATACTACGCACATAATTTCCCAAAAAATATATTTATAAGATTATAATATCTAAAATATTTTTATTTTAAACCATTTCGTGAATCCAAAATCCTTATAAATAAGGTTTTAAGATTGTAGCAACAATCTTACGAATTCTGTTTTAAGATTGTAGTAACAATCTCCCGAAATCTGTTTTAAGATTGTAGGAAATGGGTCACATTTTATTTAAAAAATAAAATAAAATAAACGCTAACGATACTCTCGTTAGTAATGGGAAATATTCTAGTACGATATCGTTTACAAAACTAAACAAATACAAACTTTTTTTTATTCAAATTGATATGATCCAAAGTCTTTGACGGGTAGTTTAACAGGTCTTCATGTAGCATCCTTGTCTTGTTTCTTCATTACATTTGGTCTTCGATTAAGCATCTTGACTACAAAAAAAAAAAAAAAAACAAACAAAATGTTGACGGTTGTGGCTAAGGATTCGTGTTAAACATGGGTCCCTTAAAACAGATTTCAGGTCTCTACTAAAGAGTCCGTCTGTCTCTCAGGGTACAACAGCCGAAGCAGTATGTACTGCCGGGAAAAGCTACGCGCCCAAGGTTACATCGGGTATATCGATGTTCTTGAAAAGGAATAGGTTAGAATAAGGTGGTGAAGGAATCAAGTAGAGAGTACTCCTCTCTAACCATATGGATTTTTGAGTGAACACCTTTTTCTCTAGTACTTTCAAATGAGACTCAAAGCCAACTAATATATTCAAGAGTTGAATGAAAACAAGTGTCTCACTTAATTAGTGACTTAATGTAATAATAAAAGCTCATTAAGTGTCATCAAGCCAATTTACTCAAGAGTTTCACCAAACAAAAAGATTTATATTATTATTACAGTAATTAATTTTCATTCACAATTTCTAAATTTTCCAACATAATTCATATCTTACCTCCACTTACATAACTTAACCTCCACTCATGGTTGCAGCAGAAGTCGATATAGGCGCTTATATGTTGGACAACTGGGGTTCGAGCAGCGAGGACTCGGCATAGTCAAGGAGTACTCTACGATTACTTCCTAAGTACTCAGTCTAAACGGGTAATACCTAGGCATGTTCAAAACGGTTTGGGACTAGGAACCGGAACCGGTTCCTAACCGGTTCCTATATTCAAAACCCCCTTTTAAACCGGTTCCAGGCTCGAACCGGTTAGGGAATCGAACCGGTTCTCCCACCCTCGGACCCCTAACCTATCTAACCGGTTCTTACCGGTTCCTAACCCGGTTCCTGTACCGTAACCGGTTCCAACCGGTTACAGTGTAAATTTTTTTTTTTTTTTTCGTTTTTCGTTTGCGATTTGGATTCTAAACTACGATTCGTATTTGTATAACATGAAAAATAAAAAAAACAATTAACATAAAAATAAACAATTAACTGATGAAGAAAAGACAACTACTGAAGATGTTTGCCACTGAAGACAACTACTGAAGGTTGCCACTGAAGACAACTACTGAAGGTTGCCACTGATGACAAGTGACAACTACTGAAGGTTGCCACTGATGATAACTACTGAAGGTTGCCACTGATGACAACTACTGAAGGTTGCCACTGATCACAACTACTGAAGACTGCCACTGATGAGGAATACTCATCAGTGGGAAAGCTGCCACTAATGAGGAATACTCATCAGTTGAATCAGTGGGAAAGCTGCCACTGATGACAACTACTGAAGGTTGCCACTGATGAGGAATACTCATCAGTGGGAACATTCATCAGTTGCAGAGTTTGTTGTCACTGATGCAAAATATGAATCAGTGACACATCAGTTGCAGAGTTTCATCAGTTGAAACATCATCAGTTAAATATGTAACCATTGTACAATGTAAACTTGTTCATTGGATTTGCAATACAAGCGCATTTAGTTTTTTTTTTCGTTTTTCGTTTGCGATTTGGATTCTAAACTACGATTCGTATTTGTATAGCATGAAAAATAAACAAAACAATTAACATAAAATTCATTTTATTTACTTTAAGAAGTTCAAAAAAAAAAGGTTACATGTTTTAAAATCTTCAAAAACAAACTAACAAAACATTAAACTTATAAATATAAAGTTGTGACATATTATTTCTAGAAAAGCCTTCTTGTTCGTCCTAATTATTGAGCGGCGACTTCTTCCTCGGAATTACTTGTAGAAATGCCTTCTTGTTCGTCGTGCACTCGAACATCAAGTGGTGTTTCATCTTCGAGAGTGGTTACGTGTTGAATACGATCGATTGAGTCAAAGTGATCCTTTAAGCAAATGCACATCTCCACCGACTCCGAATTTAGTCTTGTTCTTCTCACCGATATTACCCTGCCACTAAGAGAAAAAGCGGATTCCGAAGCTACCGTAGAAGCTTGGACGGTTAGTAAATCACTGGCCATGGTGGCAAGAATCGGAAACTCGGTTTCCTTTACCTTCCACCAAGCCAAAACATCAAAAGTGCCATATTCCACTTCGGATAAACCGGTAGAGTAATCATTTGCACTATACATTCCTAGTTCGCTTGAAGGGGTGTTACCCTTTTGTTTTTTAGCCGTTACGTTGCGAACGGTGTTCATAAGGCTAATCATGGGATCTCGTACTTTAGTAGCACTTGAACTTGATGAAGACCCCCCGGCATAGGCATGTGTATGTTTGACCCATATTTATTTAAATAAAAGTCATACATAAATTTAAAATTCAAGTTAAAATCATTTTTTGCCTCTGTTGAAAAGTTTGGGTCAACTTCATGCATATCTAAGGCTGAAAAAATTTCGTCTATCACACATTCAACCCTCGTAACATTTAACATTGGGTTTAAAGCGACGGCGCAAGTAAAAACCGGTGGCAATTCAAGAAAGTATTTTTTTAATTTAAACTTCATTGGTAATATGATGTTTGAAAACATTGGACTTTTATTTTCAAATTCTTTAAGATTGTTAACGATTAAAAATAACTCCGAAAGAACCAAGGGACTTGTCGGATAATACGTTCCCGATAATTTCGTAGTTGATGTTTTAAAAACTTCAAGAAAAGTCGATAAGTCATTGATAATTTCCCATTTCTCATTTGAAAAGGGGATTGCCAAATCATTCTCGGCAAGACTAGAATGAAACATTTGTAAAGTTTCTCTTTGTTTCAAAGCACTTTGAAACATTATGCTAGTGGAATTCCATCGATGAGGTACATCCCAATTAGCTCCCAAAGCTTTTCTTCCCGTATCTTTACAAAATTTTCTATATTCCATTTGTCTTTTTTTACTTTTCTTAAAAACTTCATGTATCATTAGTCTAAAATCGTTTATAACCGATGTAACCTCATCCGAAGCAAGTCCGTCTTGCACGATTAAATTAATGATATGTGCAACACACCTTGAGTGAAAAAATACACCATTGCAAATCGGCGTATATTTTAATTTTAATTTATCAACCGCCGATGTATTATTCGACGCGTTATCAAATGCCATTGAAAATATTTTATTTTCTAGTTTATAAGTTTTTATAACATAATCTAAAATTTCAAACAAATTATCTCCCGTATGTGGATACTCAAAGAGTTCGAAAGCAATGGTGCGTTTCATCATTTCCCACGATGACGGGTCTACCCAATGAGCGGTGACACAAAGATAAGATTCGGGTAGACCATGTGGAGCCGACCAAACATCACTAGTTAAGTTTATTCCCGTATTTATATTTTCAAAATATGCAATTAGTACCTCTTTGGCCTTCTTCCACAATTTTAAACAATAACGTTTAAGAGTATGACGACTTACGTGAGTGTATTGTGGTTGAAGCGTATCTCGAATCATGGCGGTTAAGCGAGGGTTGTCGAAGTGGCTAAACGGCAAAGCTTCTTGAATCACAAACTTCGCCATACGATCTTGAACTCGATCAATTTGGTATGTAAATATTCCGCCTTCACTATCCATTTGCGTTTGTTACGAATCGACGTTCTTTTTCAACGCCATGCAATATGGTTTTTCGATGTGTTTCTTCAAATTTGAATTCGAAAGTGGGTTTAAATAAATCCCACAAAACTTGCACCGAGCCTTCAATGAATGGTCACTCAATTCAACCAAATCCCAATTGCACCAAATCTCTTGATTACGATTATGAGGTACAATACGAATGAAACTTGGTTCGGCGTTGGAACCTTGACCAACCGATGATTGTGAGGCAGCCATAACAACAAATATGAATATAGAAGAAGAGAAAACAAGAGATTAGAGAACTCAAAACGTTGTAATAGCGTTTTTTTGTATTTTTTTGGTTCGGGTTTGCGTTTTGAGTGTTGTGATGAACCCATGACACCAAATACAGTGGGGTGCTTGGGGGAGCCAAAAAACGGCTATTTTTGACCCCAACGGTCAAAAAACGGCCAAAAAAACGATTTCCAACGGCTATATTCGATCCAACGGCTAGAACCGGTTAGGAACCGGTTCCGGATGGTTCGGTTCCAGAACCGGTTCCGGTTCGGTTCCGGTTCCTACCCGCCCCCACTCAGAAATGCAAGAACCGGTCACGGATCATCGGGTTGAATCAGATAGGGTCCGGTTCCTACAAAAAACGGGTAGGAACCGGTTCGGGTCCGGTTCGGGTCCACCGGTTCGGTTCCAGGAACCGGTTTCGTTGAACATCTCTAGTAATACCTGAGGATTACTTGACGAGTAGTCGGCCACCTAAACTGAATTTTACAACACACTCAGTGTGTACTAATTTCATTAGTTTAAATACAAATGTAATAGGTCAAAATAGTGGTGTCATAAACGAACGGATATAATATACGAATTGAAAGTTCTCATATATGTTTTTTTATATTCCATTAATGAGGTAATTGTACTTATAGCCAAACCTCTTTACACGTTGTGCTGATATCGATATAAAAATAATTTGCAACAAATGACAATTAAGTGAATTAGTATATATTTTTTAGATGATAACGATTATAGCAAAGTTTCTTTACACAATGAAAAAAATAAAATTGTTCTAGTGATTAGTAACTTCTTTATGTTGCTAGCAACTTCAAGTAGGATGACAAAGCACAACACAAAATCAATTACGTCCGTGTCTTGTTATATTTGTCAAATATTTTAACAAATGATTTGTGCTTGTGTTGACTTGTTTAATTAAACGGGTTGTTATTGGTTTAATCTGTTTAACCCATTGAATTAAACACGCCTGCCTGTTAACAAGCTTAAACCTCACCATGAAACTACAATGTCGCAAAATCAGCGACCAATAGTGGTCGTAAAATAGTAACACATTTTGCAACCGCTTAAATTTGGTTGCAAATCAATCAAAATCAAAACTATTAGTTGGTGAAAATGAAATTGTAAGTATAGGTCGAAATTATAAACATGTAAAAAAACAACTTCGCAGCAAAATCTGCAACCGTTCTTAGGCCGTTGTCCTACAACTGCAAAATGCGTGAGAAAAATAAATTAAAACCAAACTTTTAATGCTGCCTCCAACATGAAAAAAAAAAAGAGTGTTAAAATGTTGGTGGCAAAACAATCATAAAAAATGTGTGTTAAAGTACCGGCCTGATTAACTTACATGCTTACGACTTGATTACTAAGCCACCAAATCGCAACCCTGCTTAACATTTTTTGGTAAATAAGTTCAACATGTAATGTTCAGACATGTGCTTGTTGGTGTTGATACTTTTGGCACGTATACAATATATGGGTGATGTTCAGGTTAACCAACTCAACTCAATAGTCAACCAACACGATTAACACCTATGGCTCATGTGTAAATTTCTCGAACATCTAAATAACAAAACAGTGATCCGGTAAGCATAATTTTTGGGTCACTGTTTGAAGTTAATATTATTAAGTAATGTAATGAATTTGCATAAAGAAAAGAAAACCATAGAAAAACATCTTGGAATTTGAATAATCGAATATTATAGAAAGGACAAAATTCAAAAGAATATAAAGACAAAAGGCAAAAACAAAGGCATAAAAAAGCATGCATGGCATGTTAGCTACGTCGATTGATTGATACAATAATGATACGTATAATATTAGCACTACATGCCAGGTCACTTGAATAAAAGCTGCATGCATACGCTATTAAAAAATTAAAAGCTGCATAAACCACCTCCCCTAGGTTTAGTGCCTATAATAAAGTAATAAGGGCATCTGATTTTAAGAAATGAGTAGTAGTATTCATTTGAAAAAAAAAAACTAAGATTATTTTAATGAAATATGTTTGTTTGATAACATGAGTTTGTAATTAGATTTGATATAAAACCTAATTTTTACATGTGAAACTTCACGTAAACGTTTTATTCCAAATAAATCAAAATTTTTTTAACAATATTAAAAATTTACATAAAGAATATTCAAATTAATATAGAATTAATTCATCAAATAGTTTTAAATTGATTTTACCCAATTAACTATAAGTAGTTTAAAATAATATAATCTTGAGAATTCAAAGGTGAATTTTGGATGAAATTGTAAAAGTAGATAACCGGGGGGGGGGGGGGGGGGTGTTCCGAGTTTGGTGAAACTCGCTACATAGTGTTACACTCTTAATTTGTATATGCAGCTCGGTTTTTAGTAAACTTACACGCGTAGAACTTTTATAAAAATCGAATATTACAAATTATTAGAAAAACAAACTATATAATGAAATATACAAGGAGAAAAGAAAGTAAAGGATATTGGTTTAACAAACCTCACACTCTAGCCTATACACTACAAGAAACTGGAGTATTAGCGACGACAGTCATAATAGTCGTCATTATTACTCTGTGTCGTTGTTCTTGGCATCGCCTCTAATAATCTCGATATGTGTGCTCGTGCATAAACTTCTCCTAACCCTTGATAAAACGTGATCCAAGTGCACATATCCCTTATCTTTTCCTTCTTAAACAAACACACATCATTTTCTTCATCCTCCTCAATTCGGACAAAAACAACACATCACCATTAACATTCAATTAATTAACCTCCATACACACTACCATTAACCTCCAAACCATCATCAAACACCATCTTCATCGTCACTAACCCGTCATCAGGCATCGGGCCTCTGTTACACCACCATCCCACATCCTACAATCACCACCTCCACCGTCCCTTTCTCTATCACTTGCAACTTTGACCGCCATCCATCACCATACTAGTGAAAGCTCAAGCATGGCCATTGGTGTTTTCAAGATCATGTTACTGTGATGATCAAATGACTCTAGTAAAAGCTCTGGCTACTCGTTTCTATCTCTTGTAATTTAATATGTAGGAAATATGTAGTGTTTGTTTAAAGCTCTGGTTGCTTGTTTCTATCTTATGTTTATTAAAGTCATGTAATGTAAGACTGACTTGTCGACATAGGCATTAGCAGAATCTAGGTGGCAATTGCCAATATCGGCGATTTTCGTTGCTAAAAGTGTTAGCAGTTGTCACACCCCCAACTTATGGCAGATTCGCAGGGGTGCAACCAATTACACAATAGCTCGCAAGACACTATCAAAATTAACATGACAATATATAATTATTTAAATTTGAAAAATAAAAGTACATTACAATATCCAACACAAAAGATTATCCAAATAAACAAAACTTAGAATAAGCATCATGAGAATTTATTTGGTTGATATCCTAGAGGTAAACATCTTCTTGCTTTGTCTTCACTCATTTCATGTAGATATCTACAACATGTATGATAATAGATATTTGATCAACAAAAGGTTGGTGAGCAAAAACACAGTTTGATATATAGAATAATTAAATCAATTATCGTAATCACAATAATTAACTTGAAATAATAACAAATAAAACTCCGTTCATAACTCAAGCCACTAAGACGGGCGTAAGATCTTACTAATAAGGATGAGGATAAGGCCACCAACAATAAAACAATAAACATTTTAGCATATTACATGTACAAATAATTGAGCAATACGCGTAAATGCATATATTAGAATTGTAACTGAGAATGTGAAATAATAACTTTGAGGTTTATAATATACATGTTGTCCCCAAAGCATTTAAAATTTAAGAGGGGATGCGATTTACTCACCTTAAAAGTTGGCGAGTGAAAGAAGATAAGTAAATAGAAGAAGACCGATTTAAGAAAGCAGACCAAACCGAACTTAAGGATGCCCTAAAATTTAGGTAAATATTCCAAAGTTAAAATCAAAACTAAAAAGAACAAGAATTTATAATAAAAGTGAGATTAAACATTAAATATAAAGAAATCACCACTTAAGTGAGTGTTCGGTTCGTAGTCGGTCCGAATATGAGATCGAATTTGGGTCCAATATGTCCGAAACATAATTACAAACATAAAACGTTGAAAATTCAGAAGCTAGTTCGGGTTAATTCGTAGTGTAATTGAAAAGCCCCAATTTAGTTCTTAACATAAACCCTAAATTGAAATTAATTCAGTTGAATATGAAATCCCCCAAATCCATTTAAATTGGATGAGAGCCTTTGTTCAAGGGTTGATAACTAACAATAAAAACCAAAACTTACTTGAGGATTGATGGATAAACGAGATGATTGATGCTTATGAGACCCGTTTGACTTTTGAAAGTCAAAACTTGAAGAATACTTTATTAAGCCTTGAATTCATGAATGTGAGTAAGGATTAGGAGTTGTAGTAGAGAATGAAAGCAAAACGGTGGGTTGTTTATATAGGAAACAAATTAGAACTTCATGTTTATAAACAAACCATCAAACTTGTTTAAAACTCAAATAATGGAATATGATAAACACTAAATGTCGATCATTATCTTGATTTAAATGATAAAATTCGTAGAATCATGATAGAATATGTTTAGGAATGTTCTAGAACCCTTGAATTTTGTAACAACTCAGATCGTTCCAAATTATTATTTTTATCATTTACCCAACCCGTTTCGAAGTTCTGGAAATTTTACCGATAAAACACCGCAATTATCGAGTTGTTTAATTATTATAATATTATTGTTTAATTATTTATTTATTATATATAAAATAACTTTCAAGATGTTACAATTTTGACCCTAAACTAAACTTTTACCCATTTATGTTTCCCTCTTCATACTACAAGAACCTTATTGCAATTTCTGCATATTATAACCATTTAACCCTTTTTACCCATTATCCAAACCCATACCCATGACCCGTTTTGCGAACCCGTATACCCAATCTTTAGCTTGGATCTCAATTCTCGTCACCAACACGGAAAGTGAATCATTGGAGAGGTTATTCGTTGCCGACACCTTTAATTTAGTATAATCGATCAAACTCGATTCATTTTACCTAATATACTAAGCCGACACAAACCCGTTCTTAATATACAGGTAAACGGTCATTATAATGCAATTAAATCTGCAAAAGCAACCTTACAACCATCGCTTACTGTAACCCCATATCTAATTTAATTTTCATCTCTGTATAAGTTGTGTTCTTGATCTTATCTAAGCCGACCGTAAGTTGATACATTTAAGCATCAATTCAGCCTCATAATAGGTAATTAAGTATATGATTATGTTCGTTTTGATGTCTAGATCATTAACCCTAACTCTAATTGAACGAACATCAACCGGATTAACCGATTGATTTTGTTAGGGTTCTTGATTGAAATTGATAACAGTGTCTGTGTATTCATATATTACCTGTTTCAGATTATAACCATCTAGCACTATAGCCGAGACAGCTAGGGTGGATTGCGTTAAGGCTGTATGTGGCTGCTAGCACGGGTTCGAGTCTCGGCAGCCCGATATTTTTGGCAAATTTTATTTTTAATTCATTTAGGTGTTATACAAACTCTTTTAATTATTTAAATGAAATATTAAATATTATAAAATCATAAATAATCAATATTTTTACAAAACCATCATATTAACCGATCACTTTTTTCGAACCTTAGTTAAACCATATAAATGTGTGTGTGTGTGTGTTTAATTATATATAATTATATATGTATATATAATAGTTATTAGAATTGTTAAAGGATTTTAATAATAAAGATTTTAAAAGGTTTTTTTAATATAAAATACATATTAAATTATATAAATATATCTTATTATTTTTACAAGATAATTATTTGGTCAATACTTCTTTATAAACAAATACATATATTATTTATTTCAAAATAAATCTTTATATTGTTTATTACAACCTTAAAATAAAAATAATGCTTATAATTAAAAAGGATATATTCTGTTACAGTTATTTACATTCTAAAAATCTTTATAAAATAGTCATTTATTTTTAAACTCTCAAATACTCGGTCAATCTCAAATATAGGGTAGAGTTAACGTAAAAAAACAATAGTTTTGTGAGAAGCATAAGAATATATATGTAAACCATTGGACCTAGGATCTAGTAGTTGAGATTGGTAGTTTCTAAAAGATGTATAGTTTCCTATTTACATGGTATAGTGCCTAATTTAGGTGGTGCACTTTATTTTAAAGTCTTCTCACATTTCTCACAAAACAATTGTTTTCTATTTGAACTCTTTTCTATATATATTGTCACACCCCCATCTTAGGGCTGGGCGTGCGACCAACAGTTGGTACCACTTTTGTAAATAAATCAGAGTTAGCGGATTAAAGCGGAATTATAATATTAATTACATATATTCAAAAGACGGGATTTTAAAAGTTCTCGTTTAGTGTGTACAAATTATTACTTGTTTCATTACAACCACCATTTCAATTTTAAAGTTTAACAAAATAATCTGAGTCATTGGATATCTTAAGCACTTTGTCATCCCAAGCTTCTATTCTTGATTACCTGCAAAATGTTTAGAAAATACGTCAGCAATACATGCTGGCGAATATGCTGAAGCTAAAATATTTTCTTTTACTTGATTACCCCTCGAGACATAGTTATGTCCGGCCCATCGTGGCTTAGGAATAGTCAAGTTTTAAACAAAACACATTATAAATAAAGTTCACACAAAGCACCCCAGCAAACACCGCAACGTTCGATACTATTTAGGTACCATACGTATACACAAGGTCATGCTCCCCTCCTGGAAAGCGTCATATGACCAGGTGTGGCGCGGTGTGCCCGTCGTCTTTTTACCACATTTGTAAGGATCCAAACTAACGTACACGACAGCCTGAGGGCTAGCGCTTACTTTTGTTTATAATGTTTTAGAGACACGTAGTCCCATGTAATTCTTTTCATTTAATTCACTTGACTCGATTTAAACAAGTTTGTAAAGTTTGGAGCGTATTTACCTTTTTCGTTTTGGATCAGCTTCAATACACTGTCCGAGTGTATTTCATTTTTCTTGCTATCTCGCACCTATAGTACGAGTATAACTTTTTGTTAGTGGGATATACAATCCGGCTTAAGACCTTTAGTCACTTTTTATAATCGTTACCTCGATTATATTTTCTTTACTTTAAACCTTTAGTTAAAAAGTATTCTTTCTTTCTTTTCTTTTATAAATTAAAAGTCTTTCTTTTTAACTTATTTTACTTTCTTTTCTTTTATAAGATAAACCTTTAGTTAATCTTATTTTATTTTTCTTTAAAACCTTACGTTTTTCTTCTCTAAGAAACGTATTCTTTTCTTTTCTTTATTAAGAATATTCATAACTACTTAAATAATATTTTATAACAAATAATTATATATATATATATATATATATATATTCATATTCCTTTCTTTTCTTTTCTTTGTTATGTTTTCTTTTATTTATCGAGGTATAGAGTATATCCTCGACTTAGGATATTAAGCCTTTAGTTTATTATTATTTTATTCGAGCATCATGCCTACCTTGGTTGGCTTATAAAAACCCTACACAATCGAGCAGCACTTCAACTTCAACGCCGCTTTGACTTTTGTATCTTCTTGATCAACCCTTTCTTCTCGACACCTTTTCCTTTTCACGAAAAACGATGCACACCAATACTTCTCCCCACGTCGGCACGTTTTACGAGGCAGGTCGTCGAGATGGCAAAACCTTATTGGTTGGAATGTCGTCGCTGTGTGGCACGAAAATCGAGGAAACGTCAGTATTTGGGTACGGAAATAGAAGAATTTGGACACGGAAATCGAGGTGGTTGAAGGCACGTTTCCCAAGTGTTTTAGATAGTTGTTAGAGAGAGAAAGAGTGGGTGTGAATTTGGTGTGAGAAATGGATGAACCCGAGCTTGCTATTTATAGGCAAACCAGTGGGCCCAAAGCGATACGCGATGGCCCTTTGGTTGGCCCGTCGCGTATCGCGACGTAGCCATGTACCGTCACCTCTGGCTTTGCCACGTGGCGGACGTGGTGCCACGTGGCGACACATAGTTCCACCGGTTGATACGTGGTAACACGTGTCACGCTTTTCAGAACATGTCATCGCGATACGCGATGACGTTGGCTCCCTGGCGATCACGTATCGCCATGTGGCCTCTTTCTGGGTTTTATAACTAAGCCCTTAGCGATACGCGATGGGCTTGTCCCTTGTCCCGTCGTGTATCGCTATGGGACAAAAAATCAGAAATTTCATTTTAAACCTTTAAGTTTAGAATTTGACAATTTTGGTCCTTTAACTTTTAAACTTGGCTCTTTTTAACCCTAAACTTTCCCAATGTTACAACTATATATATATATATATATAGATATAGATATACATATACATATACATTGTCTATTTATTGATCCGTAGTCATTTTCTTCGATTATTATTACCTAGGATTCTATGTTGATACATCTCGACGAGCGCGCCGTTATTCTCTTACAATTCTTAACGCATTTATTCATTTGCTTATTATTAAGGTGAGTATTTCACTTCCCTATTTTACTTATTTAATCTTTTTGGTACATATGCGTATTTACAGTACTTTCTTATTATTAAGGTGAGTATTTTACTTCCCTATTTTACTCATTTTAATCTTTTTGGTACATATGCGTATTTACAGTACTTTCTTATTATCCACATTAGCAACTGTTGTCCTAGTGTGTATATTAGTTTATGTCTAACTTGCTATTTGCTTACTTACTTTATTTTTACCGCATTCGGAGAGGTCCATCATAATAGTATGATCATACGACCGTTGTAGTGGCTGGTATCCAATCGCATGACAATGGTTTCATTGATAACTCATTTTTGGTAACCAATGCCCGATTCGCATGGCAACGGTTTAGCCATTTCTTTATTATTTGTTTGAATTGTGTACATGCTAATTGTTATCTCACGGGAACAGTTTGCGTTTTCTTTTATACATATTATATTTTATCTCACTTAACTGGTGTTTTACTCACTTAACCTTGTGTTGACAAAATTATTTGTATTTTAAATGCATACAGGTCATCGTGTGATTTAATTTATCAAGATTTATTGAAGAACTTAGGGATTGATATGCTAGAGAAAGATTATCAAGACTTAAATTTAATTTGGACTATTTATTTCCTTGTTTGTTTTATTTATGAATGATGTACTTGCTTTATTTGGGTTTGAATATTTAAATTAAATAAATAGATATTGTCATTTTAATTTTTACATGATAGTACCTTGAGAGCTGTGAGCAATCAGCTCACATAAATTTGAATTACGGTTTTTGGATGACGATTGGATGATAAAGGAGTCAAAAACGAACCAAAACTCATTTTTGTTGATCACCTGACTTCCCCGCGCTACACGTAGGAATTACACCCCCTCCATACGCGCCACACGAGGGGGGGGGTGTTCCTTACCTTCCTTTTTTTACAGCTTTAGCCCCTATGGTTTTTAGAAATGCGTTTTTAGGTCAAAATAAGTGTTTTTCAGGATGATTTAGCATGATTAAACACCAAAACAATATAAAATGAATTAAACAAAATAACTTATTAATATACACTAGATTTCATTTTTGAAAAATATTCAAATACAAGCCTTGGTCGAGTAAACGAATACATATAATTAACCGAAAATGACGGATATCACGTTGGCTAAAATTGGGTTAATATATTTGTAGCGGCAAGTGTGGCCGCTACTGATCTATTAGTTTA
Source organism: Bidens hawaiensis (assembly GCF_021521415.1). NCBI lineage: Eukaryota > Viridiplantae > Streptophyta > Magnoliopsida > Asterales > Asteraceae > Bidens > Bidens hawaiensis. Next base: position 2,067,111 of record NW_027491177.1, on the reverse strand, counting down.
CATATATGGTTATTTTAACGCACATATAAATGTAAGTAGTTTTGTTAATCTATAAAAAAGTTTGTTTAACATTAAAAAAGAAAAAAAAACATTTGTTTAAGGTATTTATAAACATTTGTTTAAGGTATTAAAAAAACATTTACCCGAGTAAATTTCTTTTCCTTAAAAAAGTTTGCAAAATATCAACTACACCAAAAATGTGTAAATTTTTGCACTTTGGTTAGTATTGTGCATAAGTTATAGCTAAGTCGCCAATTTGTCATGTGTTGGTTTTTAATTAGTCAATGGGTCAATCTTAGACGTAAGTTATGTCTCGGATCATTTGAAACACTAATTACAGTTTGTCACTTCTTTAACTTGAGCCAATTTCCAACCATTTTTACATTAACCACTCATCAGTTGATCACTTGAACCTGAAATTTATATTTTTAATTTCATTTTAAATATATAAATGATTTAATTAAAAAAATACTTTTTAAAATACATAAATTACTCGTCATCGGAATTGGGAATGCTCATATTTAAACTACCAATGTGTCCCAGTACAACATATCGAAGCGGAAATTGCGTTTCGTCATTATGAACTCCAAGACAATATTACCGGGAACGATTACATTGGTTGGGGGTCCGTCATGATTGCATTCACATAATCTTTTATGATAGTATTATGCAATATGAGACATGTTTACACAACGCTCCTTATTGCCTCTTCGTAAGAGTGTGGCAATGATTAAGTATGCACCATCTACCTTTCAAAACAGCGAACGCTCGCTCAAAATCTTTCTCCTCGATTCCTGCAACTTATCGAACTTATTTTCATTGCAGTGGATTGGACATGCAAAAGATTTCACTCATATAGATTAAACCGGGTAAATGCCATCAGGAAGATAACAACTGTAAATCCCAAAAATTTCGGTCCAAATTTGATAACTTAGGAAAGATGAGGGACCTGAAAACAATTCTAAAATATATGATAAAGAAAGGAAAATAAGAAAGTAGGAGTATTCCATCTTGAAGAAATAAGAAGGTGGGTTTGTTCCACATTGGTGGGAGAAGGAAGTGAAAATTTTCCGACATGGGTATAAAAAGAAAAGAAAACTTGTCTCACATCGCTAAAAGATAAATCTTGTGAGCTCCTTTTTAAAAGAAGGGGTGACAATATAATGTTTTTATATGATTAGACACACTCAGTGGTCTTAGTAAGGTTGCGAAGAATTCGCTGCGCATGCGCACGGTTATGGGCTAGGGTGATTGGCACAATGTGATGCTTTGATGGCGCACTTTGCACTTCGCCCGCATGAGATCCGCCTTAGTATTTTTGTAAAAGTAGAAGGACCAAAAGTGACAAATCTGAATTTTTTATCTATCGCGCAACGCGATGAACAAGGGTAAGCCCATCACGCTACACGACAGAGCTAGGAGAGAACCAATGCTTGGTCAGCGTTGCGCTACGTGAAGGACCAACCCGTGATTCCTCGAGATACACAGCCTAACCTCCACAACGACACAACATGTTTTGTGCCACGTGTCGACACATGGCAAGTCATCAAGCCACGTGCAGCCACGCGGCATCTTTCGAAGTATCTGAGTTATCGCGCTACGCGATGATTTGTTGAACAGCTTGTCGCGATATGCGACAGAGCTCAAATTCAGCCTATATAAAGGGGGTCACTGCATCTCTCCCCTCACACCAAAACACCTTCATTTTACACACATAACCTCGATAAGTGTGCCATAAGTGTCGGGCCTCGAAGTTCTGATGGTTTAAGCCCTAGTACACATCATGGAGTAGAAGTGTTGCTCTTTCAAGCTTAAGCATTTAACTCCAAATATCCGTATAAGGTAGGGGTTCTGCTTAAGTTATTATTTTATTATTTGACTTAGACCATAGTCAGATGTATAGCTTAAAACCTTGATCAAAGTTAAGCTTTACATATGCAACGGTTATAGTTAAAATATTGTTTCTTCATTATTAAAAAATGTTAGCTCTATACATACAAGAGGTATAGTCAAAATAATGTTGCTTCATGACTAAGAAAAGTTTGATTTTACATATAAGGATTATAGTTAAATTGATGTTTCTTCTTTAAGAAGAAACCTAACGTAAATGTTTCGTCATGAAGAAGAAACGTAGCACATGATTGGTAAATAAATAGAAAGACTATAGGTCTAAATAATTAAAACGAATGATCTATTAAGGTTTAAAGTTATCAAAACCAGACTAAAGGTCTGTAGCCGGATCAAGAGATGATTCGAGTATTTATGTAAACCTATTTTGTTATTGGTCAAGCATCATTCATTCACAAAGGTTTTCAAACGAGATCACCACATCATTCATAACATACATTCACAAATTAATACGTGAAACCTTTTACAATATGTCAATAAGATAAACGGGTAGTTTATCTTACAGAGTCAATCAAATGTTTATATGAGCTTACGTGATCTCAATCATACAAGAGAGAAAATAAAAATAGCTCCGAACGAATACACATGTGTTTGAATCCAAACATAACTAAACAAGCAGTAATAACCAGTTCTCCAATGGGCATTAGTTCCCGAAGAACCTTTGAATTATGTGTATATGAAAAGTGGTACAAATAACATGAATAACAGAAATTTCTGCTGAATTTATTCAAGAAAACTATATTGTCATATAAAGATTTGTTAAATATTTACAGAGTCAATGATTCACCAGCAAATCGCTAACGTATCCACACCCCCAGCACATTTTAGAGAATCAAGTTTAGCATAGGTAGCAAGGAATTGGAGTCACTCATGGAGTTGGATGCTCGCTATATGAATATGACTCGTTTTATAAATAAATTCGTGTAAACAAATGAACAGTGTTTTGTAATTCAAATACTTGGGTATTTAATTCCTGAGTAAGTTTTCAATACAAAGTAATATTCTAATAAACTAAAGTTTTCGCTACAACATAATCTGCAACTCTTATATATTTACAAACAAGTAGTACCAAATATTGGTCACACTTATAGGCCCTAAGTTGGGATGATACAATAACTACATTTGTATTGTCACCCGTTAACCACAAATGTACGCATCAGTGCAATTCCCTGAATTTCATTATTGAATAAATGAGAATGCTGTTCAATGTTGATGTCATTGTTCGAATCGGAAACACCAAAGTATGGAAGTCAAATCCATAAAGTAGATGTCACCTCTTCAAGCATGGTTTTTGTTTTTTGTTTTTTTTTGCTCACCTCTCATAAACTTGCCTCATGAACTCGTTGAACGCATTCTCCAAACAATATGTGTACAATCGATGCTATAAAGCATTCATGGAAAGCTCAGTCTAGCTTCATGTGTAGTGTACAAGCATTCTATGATTCTTTGTCGTGGTTAGTTGGTCTATGTTTGCAAAAAAATATTTTTATACATTCACATGAAACCTGTCATTCATAGCTAATTAATTATTGTATTTGTCAGGAACATTACCAATTAGGAATTGAAGAATCACCGATGTGCATTTTGTAGTGGCGAGAAACCTTTTTGGTACCCCGATCCCCCGGTTGCAACCTTCTTGAAACTATTTAAAGTTGGCATCTATATCTCCCACAAATTTTAGAAACAATTCTTTCGAGAAACAGAATCTGGCTCTAAATGCCGCATCAATGTACTATGGGTTTTTAACAAAGTATTCATTCATTAGAACTTCATGAGCCCCTTTGCGATCACGGTGCACAAGTTTTTTCTTTGACCTCCATGTATCTTCAAGGGTAGAATCGGAGCAACCACAAGATATTGATGAGTCGGATGGAAACAAAGTGCTAGAAGCCTCCATTTAATTTTATTATTGTATTTAGTAGAGAATATTAAGTTTTAGTAGAGTAGGAGAAGAAATATATGAAAAAACAAAGGATTATAATAGTTTATATAATGGAAAAGGTTTTTTTATTTTTTGAATCAGCTGATGGTTAAATGACCGTTGCGTAACGTTCACATTCCACCATATAGCTCATGGTCACGAACCTGCAAAACAACCACCACGTCGTGATCAGCCCAATTGTTGCGGTGTTTCGCGGCTATCAGGTGAACCCGAACACTCATCGTGGGAGTTCTTCGAGTGCCCTAGAACTAATGTGTCGCTTGCTTGAGTCAAGCATAAATAGGGCTGTCACTTTTACCCAAATCTGAAACCTAACCCGAAAAAACCCGTACCCGAACCCGAACTAACCCGACTCAAAGAACCTGAACCCGAGAAAAGATTAACCCGAACCCAAACCAGAGTAATTCGGGTTGGTTCTTGGGTTTGATTTATAAGATTTGGGTCAACCCGAAAAACCCGAATAAACTTTTAGTTTTGAAATTAAATCTATTTTTATGTATAATAGGTTATATCTTAGCCACTAAAATTATCAGAATCTGTAATCGACTGTAGTCATTCTAACTATTATGGATCGATTTCTTATTTAATTTATGGATTCTGTTTATTACTAATAGCAAACCGTAATCGAACAACTAAATCACGCCCGATTAGATACGATGATGATTCGAGTTAGTTTTATCCTTCTTTTGAATTGTTTTATCAAGTTATGTTAGTTTATTGTTTGATTATTTGTGTTATAAGCAAAGAAGAATATATTTTAATTTTATCATTGTAGTTTTTTAAAAAAACTTGGTTTTGTCTGTTTTTTTTGTAGGATACTCGAAACCTGATTACTCGAACCCGAATTACCCGAACCCGAAAAACCCGTGAGAGATTTGGGTTGGGTTTCAGGTCAAGATTTAAAACTTTGAAACCCGAAGAGCCCGACCCGAAAAACCCAAAACCTGAAAAACGAACCCGAAGAACACCCCAAGCATAAATTATGTATAATCAGAATTTACCATTCTAGATAATTTTTGCCCCCATATCGTATGTCAGACCCTTATCCGTCCATGTAATAGTTGTAAATTGTGTATTTGACATAAATTGTGTGCCATCGACTTTTATCCATCTAAAGAGTATGAGTACGTATATTCTAATTAATGAGCCCAAAGATTGTATGCAAGAAGTATAACATTTTATTTTATATAGTTACTAAATTAGGTTAAACTTTTTAGCCTAGTTCATATATTATGGCTATCTTAGGTTATCATTTTTTTTAGCTAGAAGTATGGTATATTATCTTATACCCGGCCCCAATTGCATTACCTAATTTTGGTTTAAGACTTTTGTCTAGTTGCAAGAAGTATGAATAAGGATTTGAAAAAATAATCGCATCATGAGCTACGATGTTTAGTCGTTGTCATTAATACTTCCTTTAAAGTGCAAAGGCTAGCTAGGTTTTGTTATATATTTTTTTAACTTATAGGGCTAAACTATCTTTATGACGTATATATGTATGAAAGAATGAACATACTTTATTGTACTATATACATGATCTTCTAATTTTCACTTTTATTTTTGTGAGTACTTAATACCACTCCATTTAATTTATTATAAATTTTCTTTAATTAGACTATATGTAAGGCTACAAATGAACGAAACAAACACAAATAATGTCTTGCTCATATTCATCTTTTACGTAAATAATGTGTTCCCAAACGGACACTACAAATACTTACCGAATGAGATTTTATGTTCATGTTCGTTCATTAAGGTTCGAATGAGTTCATTAACACAAATGAACACAAATAAAAATATATTGAGCGTAAAGATAGAGGTCGATGTATTCACCAATGTGACTAATAAGGAAGGAAATGAGAACAATGTAAAAATAATGTGAGAATATGGTTTCTCACTTTATGTTAGAGAGAATAAATTAAAGAATAAAAAAGGCTTGGATAAAATAAATAAATGTACAAAAAACTTTCATGAACAACATCTACAAATGAAAATTATCGAACGTTCCGAACATAATTGAATGAACAGAGGTTTGTTCATGTTCGTTTGTTTAACTAATTGAATGAAATTTCTTGTTCATGTTTGTTGACTTATTAAACGAATGAACATAAACAAACTTCCCATTGAATGGTTACGGATTGTTCGCTGAATATTTTGTTCGTTTACAGCCCTAACTATGGTTTATTGTTTGACTAGTTAAAGCGCTACATTTTTGTTGCGTAAACAGGAAACTTTATCTAACAAACTCAAAAAAACAAATGTATAGGGAAGAATTTAGATTACCAAAATATCTAAAAAAAGAAAAAAAAACCAATAAAGAAGATGATCGATTGACTGAAATGGGGATGCACTCCATTTTTATTTTTTTGCATTTGAGAGTTAATGCCACTATAAGAAATGTGAGTATTACCGGCGACGGCTTTACCAGTGACACCGGGCAGTAGCGGCGACAGTCAACCCTGTCACCACTATTGCCCGATGTCGCCGGTAATACTCACGATCCGTGTGATTCATCAGAATTTGTTCCTACCCCTTGATTAAAACAAGCTCCAATGGTACACAAGTTCCCATATTCTTTTCTCCTTCAAATAAACACACTCCTTATTTCCTTGAATTACACAACCTTCTCCAACACAGATTCACCATCTGCCTCCACCGTGCCTTCCTACACCGCCTGCACTCGGACCTCCAACAGCCACCGTCAAGATCTCCGGTCACCACCAACAACCATCATCAAAAGACTCCAGTGCTCCGTCACCATCAACAACCACCATTAAGATCTTCTTCAACCACCACTGCCACCTTCAAGATCTCTTTCACCCACCACCATGGGCGGATCTAGCTAACAAATGGGTGGTTCCTCGGAACCACTCAGTTTCGAAATAATAGTGTATTGATATATAGAAAATATTATAGTGAATCGCCTTATATATTAGGAAAGAACCACCTAATCTAAAATACAGTCGCTGGTCTAGCTGGTTAGTTGGTGGCTTTGTAAGCTGGATGTCACTGGTTCGATTTCTTGCACCAATGATTTTTCATAACTTTTTTTTCTAATTCAGCCTAGCTTATAGGGTTTTATAAAACACACAGTTACACAAACGCCTGCCTCTCTCCTATCTAGACCTCTTCATACTCGGTTGACGCACACGGCACACCATTACCAGACCACCGTTGTTAATCGCCGACCACCGCCTGACCTTCGTCCCAACCATCGCTGTTGCTTTTTCGGCCGGCCACACACCAGTGTTAGTCCGTTGCTCCTTCCTCCTACCTTGCTACTCTTCTTTGAATTCTCCCACTGTGAAGGTAAGTTTAGATTCATTTGTTAAATGTTAATTTTTCTTGTTAATTGTTCTTGATGTTGTTAATTGTCAAGTTATTTGTTAAATTTAATTTTTAATTTGTTAGTTTGTAATTGTTGATTTCTAATGATGGTGCTTTTTTATTATTTTATCGCATTTTTATTATGTAATGAGCTTTGCCCGAACCATCGAGCCAACTCAGAATTTTTTTTTATATTTGACTCTAAAAGTAGTGCAACACCTAAAAAATTTCTAGATCCGCCACTGTCCACCACTGCCATAGTCATATACCAAGACATCTGGAAATAAATTGTGCCATTATGTATCTTGTAATTGACGATTTTAGTATGTTTATGTAAGAACAATTTAAGTGAGAATTGATGTTGTTTGTATGTATAACTATGAAAGAATAATTTAGTGAGAAAGTAATTGAAGAGTTTAGTATTATGAATTTATGATGTATCTTGTTGAGTAACAAAAAAATGGAAATTGATCTCCGGAATGATTTCCGAAAAAAAAATATGGCAAGGCATTAGGGGCAACAATTGTCGCCGCTTTGCTTCTCTTGGACATTAGCGGCAGCGCGTTACCGACGACCTTAGCGGTGATTTGTCAAAGCAAATACTTTTAGCGGCAACAATTGTCGACGGTAACACTCACAATTCTTGTAGTGTGTGCTGGCGAGGGGGAGGGCATAACGAGGGTGGCGACCCTTATGTGTTATGTAGAAAGATGTATTGTTAATCTAAGATGGCATACCAACTTCATAAGTCATAACACTTGGTCAAAATAATATATACAAGGGTATTTTGATAAATAGGCAACATTCATCTTTTCATCTTTGATACATATATGTCCATGATTTGAATATAATTATATTAATTATATTATATATATCTTCGATTTGAATATATTGTATGAATCCATAATGTATGTTGTGATATATATTATTAAATTAATTATTTGATTATATTTTTAATTAACCATTCCGTGTATTATGCGGCTTGTAACGTAGCTACTGATTTAATAAAAGCCAAGAGGTCTTTCTATTTTGTTTCATAGGCGGAGTTTAAAATTTTAAAATAATTTAAAGCTTACAATATATCTAATTATATTAATAGGTTACAGAAGAGTGGAATTTAATTACCGTCGTCCGATAAGATCCAAGATTGAATATTGGCCGTTTGATAAGGATAAAAAACCAACTTGGTGGTTTCATAATAGTAGTTTTTAGGCCCATGTAACTACCCACTACACCTACACATGGGTAACCACCCACTACTATATATATATATATATATATATATATATATATATAGGGAGATGATCATAAGAGAACTCCATTTTATGAAGAGAACTAGAGAACTAATAATGAAATATTTTTAATTTAATTAAAAAAATATTTTTAAATTTTGTTTTCTTTCATCCTTCTTATATGTTGTTATTCTTCACCACAAAAAAATATAAAAATAAAAAAAATAAAAAAAATTAACGAGTAATGCATATATACAATACACCGAATTTTTTTATAATGCATATGTGTAATAGTGCGCATTTTAATATTTTAAATAGTGTTGAATAGCATATATATAGTTGTTTGTATTGTATATTTTCAATAGTGTTATATTATATACAAAAATTAAAAAATATCGATATAGTGCATATGTGCATTAGTGTTGTATTACATATATGCGATAATGTGTTTTGCATACAATTATTAGTGTCGTATTTGCATATATTCAATAGTGTGTATTGGATAATGCAATTGTGTTGTATTATATACAATAAAACACTATTGTATATATGCAATAGGCATTAATGCACATATGCACTACAACACTACACCGACAATGTTTTTTTTTTAGGAACAATATCATCTTATTAGAAGGAGGAAAGAAAAAGAAATCACAAAATATTTTTTTAAAAATAGTTAAAAATAATTCTTTACTAGTTCTCTAGTTCTCTTTTTAAAAGGAGTTCTCTCTAGATCCCACCCCTATATATATATATATATATATATATATATATATTACATTTGAAGCATTTAATTTTATGCATACATCAACCATTCCACAAAATATGGAACAAAACCAAACATACGTAAGTTGCTTTTGTCTTACCTTCATCAGTTTATCATATTATTTGAAGATTATTATGTTGTATTTTTTAGTTGCAATAATAATGTACACTTTATGTATTTTCTTTTGTTGTTTTGTAGTCTTGCTTATTTTCAGACATGCTGTGAGAGTGTTGAAGTTATATTATCCGGACCCTACAGTCCGTACAAATCACAACATCCTAATTTTTATAATAATAAATAGAGGAAATATGTTTGTTAAATGTGTGTTAATGTTCAATTAAGATTAAATATGATAAAGGAGTATGGACTTGGTTAATGAAAGATGGATTAAGGGGTGGTGATGGGCCTTAGGTCCATGGGCTTAAGAGAGTATAAATACTCCTTAAACCTCCCTAAACCCCTAAAACCCTCATTTCTTATCTCCTAGCCTCTTACACACTCTAAAAAACACACAAACTCTCTCTAAAAAAATCGGCCAAGGTTCAATATCAACAACCACGCTTGGGTCTTGATAGATCTTGACTATACAAGCAAGATACAAGCCTATTGTTGCATACCAAAGCTAAGAGTAGCCAAAAAGCGTATAAAGGTATGTTCTTTACACGTAAAGATTATGTTTTTAAGAAGGTTTGCCCTAAGACTTGGTCATAAGGCAAATCGGGTATTTTTATAACATAAAAATGTAAACTTGATGATAAAAATTGATATGGTGGACTCGTTAGTAGGTACGGTTCATGTAAAAACCCTGAATCTAGCCTAAACAGGTTTGGGATCGATAATGGTTCAAGCTTTATGGACACCCGGACTAGATCTTAGGCTAAGGAAGATATGGTAATGCTTAAGGAGTGATATGGTGCTATAATGAGAGTCTGAATGATAATAATAATAATAATAATAATAATAATAATAATAATAATAAAAGTATGAACACTAACCCATCAGTGGATGAATTCAAATGGGACAAGAGCCCTATTCGAATACCTGAAAGAGAGAAAGACTGAAAGAAAATACAAGGCCTATTACATGCCATTAGAATAAAAATGTATGTTAAGACAAATGTATTCTAATCACATGCCATTAGAATACAAATTTATTCTAATCACATGTCATTAGAATACGAATGTACGCTAACACAAGTGTATTATAATAATATGGCATTCGAATACAAATGTATTCTAATCACATGCCATTAAAATACAAATGCATGCTAACACAAATGTATTCTAATCACATGACATTAGAATACAAATGAATGTTAACACTAATGTATTCTAATCATATTTCATTCGAATACAAATTTATTCTAATCACATGCCATTAGAATTCAAATGTATTCTAATCACATGCCATTAGAATACAAATGTATTCTAACATAATTGTATTCTAATCATATGTCATTCGAATACAAATGTATTATAATCACGTGCTATTCGAATACAAGCTGTGTGCTATAATACTAACACAAATGTATTCTAATCACATGACATTACACATGCCATTCAAATACAAAGGTATTCTAATACAAGTTGAATGCTAACGCAAATGTATTCTAGTCACATGCCATTAGAATACAAATGTATTCTAATCACAAGCCATTAGAATACAAATGTATTCTAATACAAGTTGAATGCTAACACAAATGTATTCTAATCACATACATTTGAATACAAATGTTTTCTAATTACATGACATTCGAATACAAAGGTATTCTAATACAAGTTGAATGCTAACACAAATGTATTCTAATCACATGCTATTAGAATACATATGTATTTAAATTACATGTCATTCGAATACAAAGGTATTGTAATACAAGTTGAATGCTAACACAAATGTATTCTAATACCATTTGAATACAAGGCTATTAGAATAGACCAGACTTAACCATTTCTGGTGCAACCTAAAGGAAGAGTATGGGAGTATGAAATTGATACGTGTAATTGATATGCAGTTAACCGTGCTCAATTGAAGAAAGGAATCACCATTAACTCAGAAAGAAAAAGAAGACAGATGAGTTTCTAGCCCCATTCCTTGTTATGTTTCAGGGGCTGTGTGCATACTCAATGTGAATGTTAATACATTTATCTCAAATGATAAGTGTATGTCATAATGATTTTTGTGATATTATAATCACATGCCATTCGATAATGATAACAAGCCATTCGAATCATAATGATAAGTATGATGTGTTGTAAGTAAGGAACAATTGTATTCTAATCACATGCCATTCGAATACAAAGGTATTCTAATACAAGTTGAATGCTAACGCAAATGTATTCTAGTCACATGCCATTAGAATACAAATGTATTCTAATCACAAGCCATTAGAATACAAATGTATTCTAATACAAGTTGAATGCTAACACAAATGTATTCTAATCACATACATTTGAATACAAATGTTTTCTAATTACATGACATTCGAATACAAAGGTATTCTAATACAAGTTGAATGCTAACACAAATGTATTCTAATCACATGCTATTAGAATACATATGTATTTAAATTACATGTCATTCGAATACAAAGGTATTGTAATACAAGTTGAATGCTAACACAAATGTATTCTAATACCATTTGAATACAAGGCTATTAGAATAGACCAGACTTAACCATTTCTGGTGCAACCTAAAGGAAGAGTATGGGAGTATGAAATTGATACGTGTAATTGATATGCAGTTAACCGTGCTCAATTGAAGAAAGGAATCACCATTAACTCAGAAAGAAAAAGAAGACAGATGAGTTTCTAGCCCCATTCCTTGTTATGTTTCAGGGGCTGTGTGCATACTCAATGTGAATGTTAATACATTTATCTCAAATGATAAGTGTATGTCATAATGATTTTTGTGATATTATAATCACATGCCATTCGATAATGATAACAAGCCATTCGAATCATAATGATAAGTATGATGTGTTGTAAGTAAGGAACAATTGTATTCTAATCACATGCCATTCGAATACAAAGGTATTCTAATACAAGTTGAATGCTAACGCAAATGTATTCTAGTCACATGCCATTAGAATACAAATGTATTCTAATCACAAGCCATTAGAATACAAATGTATTCTAATACAAGTTGAATGCTAACACAAATGTATTCTAATCACATACATTTGAATACAAATGTTTTCTAATTACATGACATTCGAATACAAAGGTATTCTAATACAAGTTGAATGCTAACACAAATGTATTCTAATCACATGCTATTAGAATACATATGTATTTAAATTACATGTCATTCGAATACAAAGGTATTGTAATACAAGTTGAATGCTAACACAAATGTATTCTAATACCATTTGAATACAAGGCTATTAGAATAGACCAGACTTAACCATTTCTGGTGCAACCTAAAGGAAGAGTATGGGAGTATGAAATTGATACGTGTAATTGATATGCAGTTAACCGTGCTCAATTGAAGAAAGGAATCACCATTAACTCAGAAAGAAAAAGAAGACAGATGAGTTTCTAGCCCCATTCCTTGTTATGTTTCAGGGGCTGTGTGCATACTCAATGTGAATGTTAATACATTTATCTCAAATGATAAGTGTATGTCATAATGATTTTTGTGATAGTTATATTTATGATGTAAATGAATGTTTGTCGGTGCGTGAACGATCTTCGGATATTGCGCACGTATAGAGTATGATGTGTTGTAAGTAAGGAACAAGTATGTATGAATAATGTATGTATGCTATTATTGAAAGTATGAACAAGTATTATACTTAATAGACAAGGAAAGGTAGGGTATGGTTGTATGGTAGCAAGAGGGAACCGGGCCCTAACAATACTCGAGGCAAGAGGGAACCGGGCCGGCTTAATAATACTCAAGGCAAGAGGGAACCGAACCCTAATAATATTCGAGGCAAGAGGAAACCGAACCCTAATAATATTCGAGGCAAGAGGGAACCGGGCCCTAATAATACTCGAGGAATGTAGGGCGTAATGCTCTTTAAAACATGTAAGTATGTATAAAATTGAAAGGTAAGAAAGTATGAAAGCATGAAAGAATGAAGGTATGAAAGTATAAAGTGTGAACGAAAGTAAGTATACGTGTATGAATGAGGTATAAAGAAAGTAATACGTGTCTTCGGATATATATATATATATATATATATATATATGGTAATGAATGTATGATTAACTAGAACTCACTTAGCGTAGCTGACTTTTAGTATGCACGCAGGTGAGTAGAATGAGGCAGCTAGCTTGAGGAGGGCACATGGCAGAAGAATAAGAAGCTAGCATCTGAATAATTATGATGAGTTTATTAACAATGTTTATGATGAAATACAAAAGATGTTTATTTAAGACAAGTTTTTGTAATGTTATGAAATGTTATTGAAATTTTTTATTTTCCGCATAAGTTTTATTTAACTCTGATTATAGAACTGTGTTTATGAGTAAATCCAGCATCCATAGTGAGGCACCGGTAACATGGCCTTACAAGTTGGTATCAGAGCATAAGTTCGAGAGAATTAAGCATCCTACATGTTTAGACTCGAATAGAGAATGGGACATAAGTAAGAAAAGAATGAAGATGCCAGTTCAAGAAATCCATGTGTCACTCAAGTAAGCTAAGTAAAGGTAAAATACATGATTAATTTCAAGTGTATGTAAGAATGTAGAATGTGTAATGAAGTTAGCTTAATTGCTAGGGATAGGATTATATGATGATATGAACTGTTTGATTATCTAACTGTTAAAAGTAGGACTAGCACAAGTGTATAGGACACGAAAAGTAATGTGATCAGCTAATTACAGCTGGCCACTGTTATTACCTGTTAGCCTTACTATCCTTGTACTAAGTAGTTCCTTGAGTGATGATGTTTGTGTTTCCTTATAGAATACGAATGACTGGAGCAAGGAAAGTTGCTGGTCAAGGAGGTTGTATAGGACGTCGTGGTAGGCCACGCATTACCCGGGAACCTTCTGTAGAATCAGCTACTAACACAAGGGAAGAAGGAAGTGCAGCTGGACAGAATCCGAACAACAATGAAGGGTAACAACTTGATTCTGCGGTTCAGGCCGCCATTGATCAAGCTGTAGCTGCTGCAATGAAGAACCTGCAACCTGAAAAGTCTGCTGGAAGCCATGTGAGGACCGCTGAAAAGTCTTCTGTAAACCGAGACCCTTTAGAATCTCGGTGGGCTTTTGGTTAGTAATTGGGCTAGGTGTTTGGTTCCCTATATATAGAACATGCATTGTATAGGGTTTGGTTGTTCATTCACTAGTATTGTTTTGGCCGTCTACATATTTACTAGACAAGGTTGTAATAGTTCTTAAGCACCCGGTGTATATCAATAATACGTGTGTTTTGAAGCAATCCCCGTGTTACGTATTTGTGTTCGTTTGTGTTCTTGAGTCACCAAGTGTTGGTATTCCGCACCGATACCTTTTTGTTGATATCATAATTGTAGTGATCCAAATTCGGGACTTACAATTGGTATCAGAGCCTTAGACCTTATTCAGGCTCATTATTGTGATATCAAGGATTCAAGATCTTGCTTGTTGGTGGTTTTTGTTGTGTTTTCCGATGAAACAGTAATAGGAGAAGAAAAAGTTGTTTTTGTAAAGATTGATTTTTGTTTTGGAAAGGAAGTCAAATCCCACTTTTCTCGTAAGTTTGTTACATTTAGGTTGACTGTTGTTAAAAACGGGGTTCTCGGCTGCCATTTGATCTCGGCCATAATCAGTTATCGGCTGATTTTGGTTTTCGGATTCACTCTGTTCTCTGTCAAAATCTGGTTAACTCAGAGTTTTCGGTCAAGAACAGTTTTTGGCCAAGATTAGTTCTCAGTTAACTTTGATCGTTCTCGATCACAGTTTGGTCAACTTTAGTAGTTCTCGGTCACAGTTTGGTCAACTTTAGTCTTTCTCGGTCAACCTAGTTATCTGGCTGGCTAAACGTGATCTCTAGTTGGGCTTGATTAAATTAATCTGGGCCTGATATTTGGACTAAAGTAATCTGTTGGACCCAAAATCAATCACCAAAATCAATAAAATAATTCAATTAAGATGGAACAGTTAACAAATGGTAACAATTCAACTAACTCATCACTTCATCAAGAATTGGATTCCATCATGGGAACAACCACTCGTATACCCCGTCTCTTGTCTCATGAAGGGTTTAGTGAATGGAAGTTTCGTTTTGAAAAATATGTCAAGATGAAAGATGCAAAAGTTTGGAGAAGTATCGTTAGGGGACCTCAAAGAATCACCTATCAAAAGGATAACTCTACTGAGGTCCTTGTGAAACCAGTTGCCTAGTATGACGATGATGATTTTGCTAAACTTGAGGAAGATGAGAAAGCTCTTTCCACTCTAAACATGGCACTCTCACCCGTGATTGCTCTTCAGTTTAGAGAACTTCAGTATGCTAAAGAGTTATGGGAGGCACTGATCGAAGTGTATGAGGGGAATGAAGACATGAAGAGAAGTCGCCACGATTTGCTGCGACAAAAGTTCAATATGTTTAATCATGTTCTGGGAGAAACGTTGGAAACCCAACTTCAAAGATTCATATCACTTGTGACTGAAATGAGATCAGCAGGTATTTATCTGCAAACTTTAGAAATAAACAAACTGGTGAACTCATTGCCAACCACCTCAGGGTAATTTCCAGATGTTTTCATCCACTAAAGGTCAATCATCATCCATCCCACCCCAACCAGCTCTGGTATTCTTCACTAAGTCTGGACAGTCTTCAAATGATACTGGAAAAACTACTCACTCAGGGGCCATTCCCAGTCAAAAGTTCAGTCAGATCCCTACCATACCAAAAGAGACTCAAGAAAATATAGCTCTAATGGTAGGATTCATGAATTTTTATAATACTTTTTTGGCTGGAGACTTGGTTCAACCTGTGGTTGCTGCTGAACTTGATCAGATCCATCCTGATGATGTTGAAGAAATGGACATCTCGTGGCAAATCGCCATGGTAGTATTTCGTGCGAAGAAGTTCACTAAGAGGACGAGTAGAAATAATTGGAACATGCCTAATAATCAAAAGGTGGGTTTTAACAAAGACACTCTTAGGTGCTACAACTGTCACGAGCCGGGTCATTTTGCTCGTGAATGTACTAACCCAACGAAGGATGGAAACACAGAAAGGGCATTGGTTCCAGTTGGGAATGCCAGAGGTGAGGCTGGAGGTAGTTCAGGTAACGGTGAAAGAGGTATGGTTACTCAGCAGTTCTCTTGGGAAGGTCAGATGGCTGCGCTCAACATTGGAAATCAGACCGCAAACATTGCCAATATTGAAGACACTGGAGAAGAAAATGCTACTGAGAAGAAGATCAAGGAACTTCAATTTGCATATATGGCATTCACTTCCCCAAATTCACTGAGGTATGTTTCCAACCATGCTCTTTAGATTGTGTTGAAAAAATAGAATTGTAAAAGCTTCTTAACGATAACCTAATTAGAGATATGGAGAGAATAAAATCAGAAAATTTCAAACTTAAGAAAAATGAAAAAGGTTTTCTAGATAAAATAAAAGCCCAGAAGAAGGACATTTCTAAGCTTAAGTCTGATTTTAGTATAAAGTCTTGTCATCATCTTGATGCCAAACAAGAAATCGTTGAATTGACTGCTAAACTGGAAGCCTCCAAGTTAGAAATTTTGAATCTAAGTAAATTTGAAAGGGCTGAACTAGACTTTAAGAAATTCGATGGTTCCAGTAAAGTTGTCAACTCAATGATTGAAAATCAATTATGGTGGAAAGAAAATGAAGGTTAGGGAATAAGATTCAGTCAAGTTCCCCCACCCTACAACCACAATTATGTCCCCACCCCTGTTACTAAAGAACAGGAGGAAAAGGTAAAGGACATGAAGTACGGTAAACAAGACAAAGGTGATGGAACCAGTTCTGTGGATGCTGGTCCGTCTTCTTCAGATATGAACGATTCTAATGTGTCTACTTCATGTGCAGAAAAAGTAATTGTAAATGAATGGACTGATGAGGATGACGACCCTTGTTTTGAATTTGATAATGACATTGTTTCTGATGTTTCTTTAAAACTTCCTGTTTTAAATTCTGTTATTCCGTCTGTTTGTGTGGGCTCTGTTTTAAAGAGCAAGTATTTTTGTGTGGTTGATTCGTTTGAAACGTTGAACTCTAATAATGTGGTTTCTAATAAACTAAATATTCAAAAAATTTCAAAAAATACGTTGCACCTAAATTTGTCAAAGAGGGATGCTCTAATGACAAACAAGGTGATAAGCTTAATGATGCCAAAAGGGGTTCTCGCAGTTCTAAACAAACTGGTCCGCATAACCAGTCCAGACGAGGAGTTGCCCAAAATAATTTACATAAAACGACAAACATGTTTTAACTATGGCACTCCTGGTCATATTGCCAGAAATTGTCCACATCGTCCATATGTCCCTTATTATGGATTTTCTCAGAGGAACATGCCCTATATGCCTTATAACTATTACAAGCATAGATTCAGGTACAATCAGGCTAGTCCCTCTGACTGGAATCGAAACAAATCTGGCAGTTTTAGTCCTCATCAGACCAAACCTAACATGTTTCGTGAAAGGGTTAGATAAGGTGTCTCAAATTCTTATATAAACACTAAGTCTAAACCAAAACAGGAGGAGAGGACAAATTCGTCTTCCTCCAAATTCAAAACACCGGAGGTTACGACAATCATTCATACTTATAATGCCAAGTCATATAGACATAAATGGTTGCCTAAACCTCCGGCAAAAGCATCTACAAAATCTGTGTTTGACGATCAAAAGGACATTTCATGGCAATCCGTGAAAACTGTAGATGAGTCAGGGTCACCCAGTGTAACTATGGACTGGGTACCAAAATCTAACTAATCCCGCTCTTTGTGCAGGGACAGCTACGGAGGAATACCATCAGACCTTGGTATGTTGATAGTGAATGTTCCAAGCACATGACAGGGGGCATTACCCAACTACACGATATCATAAATTTAATGATGGGTATGTGTCCTTTGCGGGGAGAGAGAAGGGAAAGATCACTCAGAAGGGTACTGTGAGTAATGGTGTTTTGAAATTTGAAAATGTTAATTTTGTTCCAGAATTGAAGCACAGTATATTGAGCGTGTCACAAATCTGTGACAAAGAATTTTCAACTCATTTTACTAAAAAGGAGTGTCTGATTTTGAAACCTGGTATAATTATACCAGAAGACTGAATTCTTGTTAGATCACAACGAAAAGATAATACTTATGTGATCGACATGAACAAAAATGTTCCTGATGAAATTACATGTTTGTTTTCAAAAGTGTCTGAACATAACGCCATGCTATGGCATCATCGTCTTGGTCATGCAAATTCTAAAAACCTTAATCGTCTTGCTAAAAATGGTTTGGTACGTGGTCTACCCATTATGGATTTTGTAACTATTGAAAAATGTGTGGTGTGTGCTTTGGGTAAACATCATCGAAAATCTCACAATCCAAAGTTGATTAATACAATTTCATCAGTCTTTTAATTACTTCATATGGACTTTTTGGGCCTGTCCATGTCTTGAGTATTTCTCGTAGCTCGTATTGTCTTGTTATTATTGATGACTATTCACGTTTCACTTGGGTGTTCTTTTTGTCAAATAAGAGTGAAACTGCAGATTTAATCAAGAAATTTGTAATGCTGATGGAAAATCAACTTAACCTGAAGCTTAAAGGAATTCGTTGTGACAATGGAATGGAGTTCAAGAATGCATCACTGAATCATTTCTGTTCAGAAAGGGGGGCGCTACGTTAGTACAGCTCCGTAAGAACACCATAACAAAATGGTGTGGCGGAACGAAGAAACAAAACTCTTATTGAGGCAGCAAGGACCATGTTGTGCGATTCTAAACTGCCCCTATTCTTCTGGGCTGAATCCGTTAATACAACCAGTTATGTTCAGAATAGTGTGATAATCAACAAATCCAGGATGAAAACTCCATATGAGATTGTTTATGGTCACAAACCCACTGTTGCACACTTCAGAGCGTTTGGGTGTCCTTGCACGCTATTGAATCTCGAGTCTACTCCGAAATTTGGGGCCTTAGCTGACGAGTGTCATTTTGTTGGTTATGCAGGCAATACAGCTTACAAGTTATACAACAAGGCAACCAAGCAGATTCTAGAGTCCTCTGAGGTTCGCTGGCTGGAAGAAAATGAGACTGATGCTCGTGTCGATCTGGACTGGTTGTTTGATTATAATGAACTCTTCAAACCATTTAATGTGTTTCCAGTCCTTAACACAGAACCCTCAAGTGGTCCTACAGTGGAAGCTGTAAAAGACCCACAAGCAGTACTCACATCTCTCCACTTCTGGATGATGATGTCGCTGAATTAAGTAATGACTCACTCAAAACCAACGTCCAGCCAAAAGAAACTCCTGAAACCGAATACTCGATGAAATTGTCTAAAGATGCTGCTACAGCTGAGGGGGAGAATTCCATCCGTCAGATCTTCGGGAGCACACTGTTTCCCGAAGTTATTCCAAATGAATATGTCGCCAGCACCTCGTACTCTCACAGTACAGCGACATCTGGATGGAAGAATCCTCTTGTTGATACTGATGAGAACCTGACAAACTTACAATCTACCGGTGATGTTTCTGATCAGTTAATTCCATCAAGAATTCAGAAAAATCATCCAATTGAAAACGTCATTGGTCGTATTGAAATGGGTGTGTCCACTAGAAGTCAGACTGGAAACATAAACAGCTGTCTGTTCTCCTGTTTCATTTCTAAAATTGAGCCAAAGACGGTAGAAATGACACTTCAAAAACCAGGTTGGGTTGATGCTATGCATGAATAGTTGAATCAGTTTGATAAGTTGAAGGTTTGGAGTTTAGTTTAAGTTACCAGAAGGAAATAAAGCACTTGATACAAGATGGTTTTCCGAAAAAGCAAGACGACACCGGGGTCATTTTTCAGAACAAGGCACGGTTAGTAGTTCGTGGTTTACGTCAAGTTGAGGGACTAGATTACACTGAAGTTTATGCCCTTGTGGCTAGACTTGAGGCCATTAGAATCTTTCTGGCCTACGCATCATTCATGGGATTCATAGTGTATCAGATGGATGTCAAAACTGCTTTTCTGTATGGTGAAGTCAAAGAAGAGATCTATGTGGATCAGCCACCGGGTTTTGTCGACTCTAAGAAACCAAATCATGTTTACAAGCTAGACAAGGCACTTTATGGGTTACATCAGGCTCCTCGGGCGTGGTATGCTACTCTGACTGCACATCTTCTAGATCATGGCTACAAGCGAGGAACCATTGATCAAACCTTGTTCCGGAAAACTGTCAGAAAAGATATGATTCTAGTCCAGATCTATGTTGATGACATCATTTTTGGATCCACCAGTGCTGAGTTGTGCTCAGAATTTGAAGGTGTAATGAAGAAAATGTTTGAAATGAGCTCGTTAGGTGAAATGACTACTTTTCTGGGGTCAGGTTCGCCAAAGCTTGGCAGGAATTTTACTGCATCAAGGGAAGTATGTTGAAGATATGTTGGCAAAATTTGAACTTCAAGATTCCAAGAGTGCCAACACTCCCATGACAGAAAGGCCACTACTGTCATCTGATCCTAAAGGGAGTCCCGTAGATCAAACGTACTATCGATCTATGATCAGGTCTCTGATGTATCTCACAGCCAGTCGTCCTGACATCATGTTTGCAGTCTACCAATGTGCTCATTTCCAGGCTAATCCTAAACTCTCTCATTTAATTGCTGTTAAACGTATTTTTAGATATCTGAAGGGACAACAAAAGTTAGGTCTTTGGTATCCCAAACAATCAGAATTTGATCTTTTTGCTTTTGCTGATAGCAATTATGGTAGAGATGACATTGACAGGAAATCCACATCCGCTGGTTGCCAGTTCTTAGGAGACCGTCTCATTTCATGGCAGTGTAAGAAACAATAGACGGTGACTGCCGAAGCAGAGTATGTTTCCGCATTTGCTTGCTGCTCTCAGGTTATCTAGATGCAAAACCAACTGCTGGATTACGGTTTGGAATTTCTTGATACTCCTATTTTTTGTGATAATGATGCGGCCATTGAAATTGTGAAAAATCCAGTTCAACACTCTAAAACAAAGCACATCGATATTAAAATTCATTTTATTCGTGACTTTTTCGATCAAAAATTGATTCACCTTGAACAAGTCCACACTCACAACAATGTGGCGGACTTATAACCGGTCGGAACAGCAAAATTTAATGTGCTTTTGGGTTTTCTTAAAATGCTTCGTTTCGAGGATTGAGTCTTTTTGGGTATAAATTTGTACATATTTTTTTAATTTTGCACAAATTCAAGGGGAGAAAAATCAAAAATTCAAAAATAGTGTGTGTGTGTTTCTTTTATTCTTAAATTTTTTTTGGTCTCACGATTCATTCTCGCTTAAAACTATGTCGACTGCTCAAGTTGGAAGGACATATACTCATATATGGTTGGTCCGGTGCTCTACTCGTATAGTCACAGGATAGCCATTTACCTAACGGCTGAAAGCACCCGGGGCGATTATGATGTGTTTTTGTGTTTCGTATTATTTCACTTAAAATTATGTCGGTAACTCTGAGCTGGAAGGACATGTCTTTTCATACATGTTTGGTCCGGTTAGCCACTTGTGGTCATACCGGATAGCCATTTAATGCTTAAAGTGACCGAGGTGACTGAGTCCTCAACACGTGTGTTTTATGTAACTCTCTAGGAAGTGATATTACTATTCACTTAACAGCTTTTTAGAAGCTTAAAAATATTTTCAATTGAAAATTGATCAAACCTTTGGAAAATGATAGATAAATTGTTTTTGTGTGCCTAACGGGTGAAATTATTAAGCTTAAAAGGCTCTAAAACAGTCATTGATTTGTATGGTAGATTTCCATGATGCGTAAAAGTTGAAGTGATATAAACTAAATTTGCTAAACTTACTGTGGAGAGTCATTTTGAAGAAATGTGCATGTCTTCATATACATCTCTTCGAATGATAGGCAAAAAACAATTACCGAGTCATACACGAGCCCGTTAGTGTCTTGATCACCAAAAATATTGTGTTGTTAAGTTATTATTATTATTATTTAAAAAAAACTGCAAAAGAGTTTATTTTATCCTATTAAAATATTTGTTTTAAAATCTTAGAGGGTCAAACTAGAACTATAGAGATGGGGCACACAAGTAAGTCCTGTCATGTCTCGAATGAAAGGCCTGTAAGTCCGGATGGCTTGTAAGTCCAACGTTCAACCTTAAAGCTTAAATTTGCTTTTATATAATATCTTTTGATCTAGGGAAAGCCAAATAAGCTTTGAGAAGAGATCGGAGGCATCACAGGTCCATGAGTGATGTCCATCTAAGCTTTATGCCGAACTGAACCTATCTCATATCACTTATACAATGAAAATCATGCTAAGTTTGTTATACCTGCTATCAACCTGCTTTTCTATGTCATAATAACGCTGAACATGAATCATAGTGACAGCCTCTTAACGATATAATTCCATGTTCGGTTCTTTTCATAAAAAGGCGGCGTGTTTCTGAAATTTGATCCCGAACTTACAAAATTCGAGGGAGTTCTTTTGTACGTTAATTTGTATTTATTTTAGTCAGTTTTGTTTATTTTACTTTATTTTATTTTGTTTTGTTTGTTTTATCTCGAAACTACTCTCCTCGAAACGTGTGATTTAACTGAAGTTGTTTTCAATATGGGCTTTAAAATGGTTTGGGTTGCTTGTCACTTTTGGGTAAACATGAATTTGGGAGGACTTTTGTTTTAAGCCCGTTAAAGGTTTTCGGCCCATGATGGTTGGGGTATAAATTAACCCCAACTCCATTATTTTCTTCCATTCATTCATAAAAATAAAATAAAAAACCTTTCACCTCTATCAAATCACTCTGCTAGCCGAAAGCTCCTTTTCGCATAAGTTTATCGCTCTAATTTATTTGTTGGTATATTTGATCGTTTCACAGGTAAATGAGCAAAAAGGTTCAATCTAACCCTTATGAAACTTGTGTTACTCAAGGAATTGACACATGACCAGCCGGATGTCATGGACTAAGTGGAATCATGGATTATTAAGAATTAGGGATTTCGGTTGAAGTTTTGGGGTTTAATGGAGTCTATTTTCGGTTGTAAATCTGAAAAATTAAGATAGATCAGTTGCAAGTTTAATGGAGGTTTTGGCAATTTGGAGAAGACAACACATTTTCCAAGGAGGAACCCAAGGGGTTCTTTGTCCACAGTTGTCAAAGAGTTCTCGGATTGACTTTCGTTGACCGAGATCTCTTTGGTTTTACCGAGAACTCCTGTTCTCGGTTAAATACTGACCGAAAACCCCGTTCTTTGTTGACCTTTGCTGACTTTCATTAACTTTCATTGATCAAAACTCTGATGTTGACCGACAACTCACCTCGTTGACCGAGATCTCTCCAGTTGGGCCTAAAGCTCACTGTTGGGCCTAACCCATACTGTTATTATGTTTTTATGGTCCTTTAATAGTTTATTGGGCTAAAATCTTTAATCTTTAATCCTATATGATCCACCACTAGCTCACAAAGAATTCAAGTCTATGATTGTCAGTCTCAACACGTGCAGGATTTCTCACGCACTACGATAAAATCTTGTTATATGCAAGAAGATGATCACGGAGTTTTGGAACAATGCCTCAATCAACCAACGAGGGCAAGATGGAGTCATGTCTATAGACTCCAAAGTTCAAAAGAAGCCAGTTTGTATCACTGAGGCTATCATCAGAGAGGTGTTGCTATTTGGTGATCAACCTGATTACCCGACAGAATATTCCACTGCTGACGTTACTGAGATCCTCACCAGAATGGGTTACGAGGGTACTTATCCTCCGACAATCAAGAAGCTATTTCACCCTTATTGAAGGTTCTTAATTCACACGTTTTTCACATGCGTGTCGGGTAGAAAAGGGGGTTCTGACAAGATAAGCCATATCCAGATGTCTGATGTCACTACTCTGATCATGGATTGGAATTACAATTATTCCAAGTTTGTTTTCAATGAAATGATGAGCAACATGAAAGGAAAGAAGAAAGAGATGTTCCTTATGTATCCAAGATTTTTGCAGATGATCTTCGATTCTCATTACACCGATCTCGTCAAGTCCGTTGATACTTTGGATATGAAGTCAATGGGACCCAACACCTTTAGGTTAATGAAACAGTCCATAAAAGAATCCAAGATTGTATATCAGGGTCTTAATGCTCTAGTAAAATTTGGACGATTTGTTGAAACAGAGGTTGAACCAATTGTAGCTCAGGTTGCTAATGAGCATGTGGCACCAGCTCAACCACGTGTTGCGACCTTTGAGATCTCTGATCATGAAAACGAAGAGACAGAAAATCGTAACTTGGAGACTGCTCCGAGTGCCCAAGAGTTAGAAGATTTTGAAAGATTTAAAGAACAACTTCAGTCAACTGCTCTAAAGCCTCCTCAGACAGCTGCTGAAAACATTGAAGAAGATAATGCTGAAGATCCAACCGTCGACCTCGCTCCACGCAAACGAAGAAAGAAAGATCCGAAGCCTGGCAGGCTGGTTAGTGAAGATGAAACAAATACAACACCAACATCTATTGCAACCACTAGCCCACAACAACAAATTCACCAACCAGAATCTCATGCTCCAGAAACCCATGTTGAACAAAGTGTACCCACTGCTGAGACACTGATTCAAGATCAAGCGTTTGATGACTTTGTTCGTAATTTTGATTTTGAGTCAGATATTCCTCATACCGGTGAGGCTGATGCACTGACCAATGCTGCTCCCTCCAGTTCATCAGGCCCAGAAAATCAAGGTCAGTCAAGTTCAAATGTTTCTGACAAAGTTGCCCAAATTCTTGCCATGCAAGAAAAAATTATGCAGAACAAAGGCAAGGGCATTGTACTAGAAGATGCTCCGGTTTATGTACAAGCTCTCCAACGTCGAGTCTTTGAGATCGAACAAGATTCGGTTGTTAAAGATGTACGTATTCAAGAGTTGGAAGCTAGCAACACTGATAAAGATTCTAAAATTAAAGTGCTTCAATCTAGCATGGGAGAACTGACTGCCATCTATCTAGATCTCCAACAAAAACTCATTAAAAAATTTGGAGATGAATTAAGAAGTAGTGCTGATAAAGTACCCAACGTTGTTCAAGGCGGCAACTTTACTACTCGCCCTGTAGTGAACATTAATGAGTCTGAGACATTGAAACAGTATATGGACGCACCACCAATCTCAAAGAAAAGTCCGATAGAATTCAGAATAGGCTGCTGGTGATGAAAAATTCAAATCAAAATGTTGACTCGTCAGATCATTCGGACAGATTTATCGTTACCTTTCCTAAGGGGTTCTCAGATAAATATGGTGATCGCTCGGGAGTTGTATCATGGGGCTTCGGTGCTGATAAGAACATGTGGTGGGTTAAGAGGAAGTCAGGGACCACTGAGTATTATAAGAAGATGAAATATTTTGGATCTTGGACGAAGGTGGATCTAAGTGACCTGATAAACTCTCCTTTCACCAACACAACTAATGATAAACGTGGTACAGATTTTTGGAACTTTCTAAGAAGTCAAGTTGATAGAGGCTTTCCAAATATGAAAACTGCAGAGTCCTTTCAGAAGAAAGCAAAGGGGGTCCAGGATCCAAAGAAAGGAAAAACAATGGTTAACGTTATATGGCCTGCTACAGACAAGGCCACTCACAATCCTGTACCTAAAGCAATTCCAGACGGCACTTTAGACAACATGAGATTCTGGATATATGATAGTGTAACTGCCACAGTTGTTGTCAATATGGAGAAAGGAAAAGGGCAGTATAGATTTGTTGATCTAAGATACTTACTAAAGTTTGGAGAAAAGGACATCAAGACCCTCAGTACATTCCAGATAATTGCTGATCGGATCTTTGAAACGGCTGCTAAAGAATTCACTTGTATGGTCGCTTCTATTATTAGATGCAGGTTTTAGGCTTGTGCGTTGAAAGATGCTGATACTGACTACATGGAGCATGATTGAAGACCAAGCTACAAACCAAGGGGAGATTGTTGGGCATAGATTAAGGTGGTTTGTACAGTCTATCTTATGTTTGGGTTTGGCTTGTATGTTGGGCTTGGGCTACGTGTAATTATGTAAACCGAGATCCCTTTAGGATCTCGGTGGGCTTTTGGTTAGCAATTGGGCTAGGTGTTTGGTTCCCTATATATAGAACATGCATTGTATAGGGTTTGGTTGTCCATTCACTAGTATTGTTTTGGCCGTCTACGTATTTACTAGACGAGGTTGTAATAGTGCTTAAGCACCCGACGTATATCAATAATACGTGTGTTTTGAATCAATCCCCGTGTTACGTATTTGTGTTCGTGTGTGTTCTTGAGTCACCATGTGTTGGTATTCCGCACCAATACTTGTTTGTTGATATCATAATTGTAGTGATCCAGATTCGGGACTTACAGAGAGAAAGAGAGGCCGAGGTGGGTGTAACTACAAATCGTTCAAGGGATGTGACCCACCGAAGTTAACTGGCTTGGAAGACGCGACAGCTCCTTTTGAGTGGATAACCGCGATGGACAAGGTTATTCGAATTAGTGAGTGCCGACCCGATCAAGCGGTGGGTTGTGCGGCGACGAGGCTATGTTCTGGTGGGAAACTATGGAACAGAGAAAGACCCTAGGAGAGATCAAGGCCCTGAAGTGGGATGACTTGAAGAAGATGGTCCTGAAACGTTTTGTGCCGATGCTATAGTTGAGAGGGCTAAGATGAGGTTTTTGAATCTGAAGACGGGAAAAATGACACGTTGTGAATACACCACTGAATTCAACCACATGTCTAGGTTGGTTCCCGAAATGGTTAATACTGAAGCGAAGAGGATCAAGTGCTACATTAGAGGACTACCACAAAGTGTCCGAACACTGGTTAGGGCTAATAAACCCGCAACATTTGATTCAGCTGTGGAATTGGCCGAGATGGTTGATGACCTTGCCATCGGTGAAGAAGAGAAAATTGAAACGAAGAGAAAGAACCCAGCCCCAAAACCCGATGAAGTTAATGAAGAAGATTCCCTTAAGAGGAAGGGAAGGAAGGATGAGTTCCCGGTCTTTGGAAAATATGGGAAGAAACACTCGGGAGAGTGCAGAATGGGTTTAGGTGTGTGCTTCAGATGTGGAAAAGTAGGACTTTCCTCCTGGGAGTGTAAGGATTACCGTAGGTGTCACAACTGTGGAGGACGTGGACACCTAGCAAGGGACTGAAGGAAGCCGAAGGAAAGACATGAAGCAGAGATGAATGTTTGAAGTTTAGCAATTTCCTCCGTATGCTTAAAAAAGACCATTCAAGAAGGCTAGTTACTAGCCATAAGTTTTGTTCTAATGACTTGACACGTGTTATTTTATACTAAAGTTTAGACTGGTGACTGTTTAAATTAATTATGATATGAATTGTCTTGAATGCATGTTGGTTATGATGAATATTTGTGTTGTGATAAAGCATCGTATTAGGAGTTAGCGTTAATATAATATAAAACAAAGCCCTTGGGAAAACGAGACGAGACTTGGTACATCGTGGGCCTCATGGACAAGCTACCTTAATAGCTAAAACACATGAACACCACTCGGTGACTGCAAAGTCAGGAGTAAGAAGGATAAACCAGAAAGCAAAGACGATTCAATAAGGTGTGTGAATATAAGAAATGTTCCTTTTACAGGGAATAAGCTAGGTTTCGGGGAAGAAACCTTTTTTCAGGGGGTAGACTTGTAACATCCTAATTTTTATAATAATAAATAGAGGAAATATGTTAGCTAAATGTGTGTTAATATTCAATTAAGATTAAATATAATAAAGGCGTATGGACTTGGTTAATGAAAGATGGATTAAGGGGTGGCGATGGGCCTTAGGTCCATGGGCTTAAGAGAGTATAAATACTCCTTAAACCTCCCAAAAACCATAAAACCCTCATTTCTTATCTCCTAGCCTCCTACACACTCTAAAACACACATAAACTCTCTCTAAAAAAATCGACAAAGGTTCAATATCAACAACCAAGCTTGGGTCTTGAAAGATCTTGACTATACAAGCAAGATACAAGCCTATTGTTGCATACCAAATCTAACCGTAGCCTAAAAGCGTATAAAGGTATGTTCTTTACACGTAAAGATTATGTTTTTAAGAACGATTTGCCCTAAGACTTGGTCATAATGCAAATCGGGTATTGTTATAACATAAAAATGTAAACTTGATGTTAAAAATGGAGTTAGTGGACTCGTTAGTAGGTACGGTTCATGCAAAACCCTAGATCTAGCCTAAACGGGTTTGGAATCGATAAAGGTTCAAGCTTTATGGACACCCGAACTAGATCCTAGGCTAAGGAAGATATGGTAATGCTTAAGGAGTGATATGGTGCTATAATGAGAGTCTGGATGATATAAATAATGATAATAATAATAATAAAAGTTTGAACACTAACCCATCAGTGGGTGTATTCGAATGGGACAAGTGCCCTATTCGAATACCTGAAAGAGAGAAAGACAGAAGGAAAATACAAGGCCTATTACATGCCATTAGAATACAAATGTATGCTAACACAAATGTATTCTAATCACATGCCATTAGAATACAAATGTATGCTAACACAAATGTATTCTAATCATATGCCATTCGAATACAAATGTATTTTATTCACTTGCCATTAGAATACAAATGTATGCTAACACAAATGTATTCTAATCATATGTCATTCGAATAGAAATAATCACATGCCATTAGAATACAAATCTATGTTAACACAAATGTATTCTAATCATATGCCATTCGAATACAAATGTATTCTAATCACATGCCATTCGAATACAAGCTGTGTGCTATAATGCTAACAGAAATGCATACTCGATGTGAATGTTAATACACTTATCTCAAATGATAAGTGTATGTCATAATGATTGTTGTGATATTTATTTGATGATGTGAATGAATGTTTGTCGGTGCGTGAACGACCTTCGGATCTTGCATGTATTGTCAAGAGTATAATGTCACACCTCGACCAAAGGCGGCGGAACATGCTGGGATGAAACGGATTACCCAAAACACAAGACACTATTAAAGTGACAATATTTAATCAACTCATTTATTTATAAATTAATAAACAACACATATTGTTCATACAAACAATTTGAATACACGTAAACAAATATATTGTTCATTTATTAATATCCTAATAGTCTTGAAAATGTTTTTCATCAAGTTCTCGCATCAACCAAAGTCAAACCTGTAACATTTCATAAAATAAAGTTTATCAACACAAAGGTTGGTGTTCATAAAATAAAGTTTATCAACACAAAGGTTGGTGAGCGATTCATAAGTTTGAGCATATAAATATATAGTAATAAATATCCACAAAACTCGTATACGAAACAATAAATAAAAGCAATGATTTGGATAAAATCGCTAATAGATTTACATTAGCGACACCTAACTATAAGGTGATGCCAAATAGTCTAGGATTTAATAGTTATCGTTAATTGCATTACGTTAACGATACCTTGCTACAAGGGGATGCCAAGTAGTCTAGGATTTATAGATCAACCACCCAAAAGCGATAAACACATAGGCATAGAATCATAGAACACCAAATCGAGCAAGTATTTAAGTAAAGTATACAATAACGTTTGTGGTTTAAGACCCAAGTATAAAGCATTTAGTTTAGATAAGATGAAATATCACCAAAAAAAAGATAGAAAACGGGGTATGAAAGTACTCACGTTGAACGGGCAAGGTCTAGGTGAAAGGAAATCTTGTATATGAAAGGTTGTCTAAGAAATCTTTATATAAAATAAATGAAAATAAATGCAAACAATATAAAGTTTAAGGTTTAAAAATGTAAACATTAATAAATTGTAATACTAGTCTTTAAAATATAAGTTTGCTCGAAACCGGGTTAAAGTATCTAGCCTTAATATTTACTCAACCTATGTTAAGTAATAAGGTGGGTAAAATGCAAGAATGCAAGTCCCTTTGGGATAAAGATACTAAAACGGGTTTTAACGAGTGTTTCGGGCTGTTGGTTCGGGTCTTGATAATTGGTCAAACCCAAGGTCAACTTTCCAAAATATTAAATGTTATGAGATAACTCATATAAATCAAGTAAGGCTTAACCAAGTATGTAGATCTATTGTTTTAGAACTAACAACGTACGTTAAGCGAGTGTTCGGTTTTGTCGGTCCAGACTTTGTTATGAGATCAAGTTGGATCCAACATTTCCAAGTACTTAGGAAAATAATTAAAATCAGTTTGTAAACTATTTTTAAAGAAATATACAAGTCTTGGTAGCTAAAAACACACTTGTGTGTCTTAAGCGTGTAAAGTCGGTTTAGTTCGGTTTGGTTCGGTTTCCATCTCACAAATAGTTCATTGATGGTTTTCACATGCCCAAATATCCAATAACTTGTATAAAAATTTATAATTGAAGAAACTTAAGTTTTACAACCAAAAAGTTAACAATAAAGTCTTTAAACAAGAGTTCGGTTTTGGTTCGGTTTTCATCTCCCAATAAGTTCATAGATGGTTTCCACATGCCCAATATCAAAGAACTTGTAAAAAATGATTTTAGAAACTCAAATTTAACATTAAACATGTTTAAACAACTATTTTAACAAAACTAGTAAGTAAAAGTTCGGTTTACAGTTTTGAGCTATTTACGGTTAAACCGAAGCATAGACCCTCAACTCATAACCATGGAACTTGTAAACAAACTAAAATGAGCAGAAGTTTGGCATGGTTAGTATGTAAAAACAAGTTATATAAATATAAGGGAGGGATATTTTGAGAACTTGATGAGTTTTAAGAACTTTAAGAACTCCATTTTGGACCACACATTTAATTAAATGAGTTTGAATATGTGGCTGAGATTAAATTTGATTAAAAAATGAATTAGGAGAGAGAATAAGTATTTTTGATAATTACACAAGTTTAAACTTTAGTTACACATGTGTAAAAAGTCGATTCGGTGTGTAAAAAATTACGGTAATTTTTTGTACATTACTTACACTTACGTATTACACATGTGTAAAAAAATTCAAAAAAAAATTGTTACGTTGAGTTCTTTAAAGTTCTTAAAGCTCAAAGTGGTTCTCAAAAGAAATCAATCCTATAAGTATATATATATATATATATATATATCAAGAACACGAAGTTCTCCATGAAGCCTTACCTTACAAGGTCCGAAACTTAACCAACCGGGGTTGGATAAGTAACTACCAAAGGTAACAAGGGGTGTATATTATATATATGTTGTGCCATAAGCTTCAAGTATTAATAAGGGTTAGCAAGTTAGTTAAAATGAAAGACTATGGTTAGTTTGACTTTGGAAGGTCAAACTACCAAGAACATGAAGAAAAACCTTTGAATCTTAAGAATTGAGAGAGAATTTGGAGTAAGACCAATTGTAAAATGAAGAAGATGAGTGTGTATATATAGGGTAAGTTGAAATGGTCAAGCATAAAGAATCTTGCATGAAAATGGATTGGTTATAAACACAAGAAAGCATAAAAAGCCAAAAAGAATGAATATGCAGGTCTGAGGCCGCCATACGCGACCCCCTGCCCCTTGGTGGCCGCGCGCCGCTGCGCCGTTTGGGGGTGGGGTTGGTCCAGCTCGTCTAGTGTGGTTCGTTTTGCGTCCCGGAAGTTCGTTTTTGATGTAATTTTCTCGTTTTAAAGGCGTTTTCGAATTCGTAAAAGGGGTTTTTCAAATTGAACAAGTGGGAATGATTTAGTAACATAAAATCCAATATTTTATATATTTGAAATGTTCAGGATACAAATCAGGTCAGTTTACATGATAAACGAATACACAAACGAATACAAATAGAACCAAAAATTGACGAATGTCACAGTATCCCCAACTTTCTGGAAATTTCGTCCCGAAATTAAAAATAAACGCAAATGAAAAATTAATTACTAGGGAATGTCGATTTTTTTGTAAGACAATTGCAAGAAAAATTTTAAACAAAGGAATAACGTCAAATCCTTGCATGATTCGAAAAACTCTACAAATGAGAATCATTATAAAGGCACTTATATATAAGATGTACCGGCGGCGTATCCACCATGCCCTAATCATAATTCGAATTTCTACCGACTTTCCGCTATCATCCTCGAGTCTGAGTTATCGCACACAACCGCACTTATTATGGCTTCCATACGGGGATTTCGATAATTAAGTGTGCACCCCTAATTATTTCGATCGTCGTATGGTCCACATGGTTCGTTCCATTGTGTGGTTTAAGAGACATATTTATTTTGAAATCTTAAACGTTAGAAGCGTACATAAGGCTTGTTAATTTTTACAAACATTGATAAAACAATACTAGCGGTTGGAAATTTTGAGGTTGACTTTTTAAATAAGTAGGAAAATGAAATAAATATTTGAAACAATTAAAACTTAAAATATAAACCAAGGTGAAAATATCAATTTTGTTTAAATAAGTAAATACGATCGAATAATATAAAACTTAGGGCAAACAATTACGAAACGAGATTTGAAGTCAAATGTCCTCAGTGTGAAAGAATAAGTAAATCATTAAAATCTCTGGTTGAAAGTCGGGTCAGTAATGTCACAACCCGACCAAAGGCGGCGGAACATGCCGAGGTGTAACGATTGCCCATAAGCACATGACACTATTAAAGCGACAATATTTAATAAACTCATTTCATTTCACAACATTGAAAATGTCACATAATAATATTCATAACAAGTCATAACAGAATATAACAAAATATAGCAAAGAAAATATTGTTCATTTTTGCTAATATCCTAATGGTATTTGTGACGTTTTCTTCAAGTATCCAAATCAACCAAGATGTAAAACTGTAACATTTCATAAAATAAAGTTTGTCAACACAAAGGTTGGTGAGCAATTCATAAGTTTGAACATATAGATATATAGTAAGAAAGATCCACAAAACTAGTATACAAAACAATAAATAAAAGCCATAATTTGGATAAAAATCGCTAATACAATTACGTTAGTGACACCCGCCATAAGAGAATGCTAGATGGTTCAGGATTTAATAGAATATCGTTAATTGCATTACGTTAACGACACCGTGCTATAAGAGAATACCAGATAGTTCACGGATTTAAAGACTTCCACCAACCAAAAGAGATAAAGACGTAAGCATATAATCATAGAACACCAAATCGAGCAAGTATTTAAGTAATGTATACAATAATGTTTGTGGTTTAAGACCCAAGTATAAAACATTTAGTTTAAATAAGATGAAATGTCACCCCCAAAATAAAAGATAGAAAACGGGGCATGAAAGTACTCACGTTCAAGTAATAAACTTGAAAGGTTGGTAATTTGGAGATTTGCCGGAATGACGGGTTTAATGTATGAATCCTAAATAAAGAAAGCCTTGGATTTAGAATGGTTGTCTTGAAGATCTTTAAATAAAATAATTGTTGCAAAAATTAAACAATTATAGTTCAAGGTTTAAAATGTAACTATTTAAGAACTTATATTAATAACCCTTTAAAATGTAAGTTTGCTCGAAACCGGGTTAAAGTATCTAACCTTAATATTTATGTAACCAATGTTAAGTAATAAGGTGGGAAAAATGCTAAAATGCAAGTTCCATTGGGCTAAAGATACTAAAACGGGTCTTTAACGCGTGTTCGGGTTGTTGGTTCGGGTCTTGACGAATGGTCAAACCCAAAGTCAACTTTGCAGAATATTAATTGTTCTGAGATAACTCACTAAAACTTTATAAGACTTAACCAAGTATGTAGATCTATTGTTTTAGAACTAACAACGTAGGCTAAGCGAGTGTTCGGTTTTGTTGTTCCTAACTTTGTTATGAGATCAAGTTGGATCCAACATTTCCAAGTACTTAAGTAAATAATTAAAATCAGTTTGTAAACTATTTTTAAAGAAATATACAAATCTTGATAGCTAAAAACACACTTGTGTGTTTTAAGCGAGTAAAAATCGGATCAGTTTGGTTTCCATCTCACAACAAGTTCATAGATGGATTCCACATACCCATATATCATAGATCTTGTATAATAATGTACAAATGAAAATATTTAAGTTCTACAACTAAAAAGTCAACAACAAGTCTTTTTAACAAAAGTTCGGTTTGGTTCGGTTTCCATCTCACAATGAGTTCATAGATGGATTCCACATACCCATGACTTGTAAATGTGACTAACAACAAAAATGAGTAGAAGTTAAACATAAATAATATGTTCAAGCAAGTTATGTGAGTGTATATATATCAAGAACATGAAGTCCTCCATAAAGCCTCGCCTTACGACGTCCGAAACTTAACCAACCGGAGTCGGAGAAGTAACTACCAAAGGTAACAAGGAGTGTGTATTATATATATGTTGTACCACCATATTCAAGTGTTAGTAATGTTAGATGAACAAGTTAGAATGAAAAACTATAGTAAGTTGGAATTGAGAAGTCAAACCTTCAAGAATAAATAAGTAAACAACCTTGAATCTATGGAGGATTTGAGAGAGAATTTGGAGTAAGAGCAAGTGTAAAATGAAGAAGATGAGTGTGTATATATAGGGTAAGGGTCAAAGCTTATTTACAAGGTTCTCTTTTATGTTTTGCATGAAAATAGATTGTTTAAACAAACAAGCAAAGCACAAAACAACAAACAAAAACGAAATGGTGTACAGGGGGTCCTAGACGCCGCGCGGCCTCCCCTTGGCCCTCTGGTAGCACGGCGCGGCGTGCCCAGGGGGGGCTGTCCCAGCTCGTCTAGTGGTTCGTTTCGCGTCTGGGAGTTCGTTTTTGATGTAATTTACTCGTTTTAAGTCCATTTTCGAATCCGTAAAAGAGGTTTTTCAAATTAAACAAATGGGAACAGTTTGGTAACATAAAAACCCAATATTTTATATATCATGAGTTTCGGTTTACAAAACGGGTCGGTTTACAACGTAAAACAATGCATAAACGAATACAAAAAAGACCCAAAATTAATGAATGTCACAGTATTCCCTACTTTAGGAAATTTCGTCCCGAAATTAAGATGAAGACGACGATGCAAACAAATGTGGATACTTCTCTTTCATTGCGTCTTCTCGTTCCCAAGTAAATTCCGCGCCACGCCGTGATTCCCATCGAACTTTGACTAACCGAATACGACTAAGCTTGGTTTTCTTCTCGTTGCGATCCATGATCTCAACGGATCGTTCAACCATAATCATCGAGTCATCGACATGTACTTTATAGAGAGGTATATGGAGATTACCCTCGGCTAGGCACTTTTTGAGATTTGAAACATGAAATGTCGGATGAACACCGGTAAGTTCTTGCGATAGTTCGATTCGATACGCTACTTTCCCAACACGCTCAGAATTTTGAAAGGACCAACGAAACGAGGAGTAGCTTACCTTTTTTGCCAAAACGGACTACCCCCTTCCAAGGAGATACTTTTAGAAGAACAAGATCGTCAACATTAAATTCGATAGGTTTTCGCCGTTTGTCGGCGTAACTCTTTTGACGACTTCTAGCGGCTAAGAGGTTCTTACGGATTTGATCAATGATGTCGGTAGCTTCTTGGACCATTTGGGTCACGTAATTTGAGCTTCACTGATTTTGTTCCAACTAATTGAAGATCGACATTTACGACCGTAAAGAGCTTGAAAAGGAGCCACATCAATGCTAGAATGGTAGCTATTGTTATAGGAGAACTCGATGAACGAAAAATGAGAATCCCAATTCCCACCGAAATCAAGAACACACGCTCGTAGCATATCCTCGAGTGTTTGGATTGTACGTTCGGATTGACCGTCCGTTTGAGGATGATAAGCGATGCTAAGATCGAGACGTGTTCCCAAAGCTTCTTAAAGAGATCGCCAAAAATGAGAGGTAAAACGGGAATCATGATCGGAGATGATATACAATGGCTGTAACACCCCGGCTAAAGCGGAATACGCTCGAGTGTGACGAACAGATTGCTCAAAACACATGTGACACTATTAAGTGACAATAATATCATTAATTAATTTAAACATCATGTACACATGTTTGTAACAAGAAATACAAGGAAAAATACAAGAACAATTAACAAATTGTCCATTTATTATTATAATCTAAGTTCTAGTGTCCTCGTCGCGGCATCATTCTCTAAATAAGGTACCTGTAGCATATATATAAAATAATGTCAACTAAATGAATAGTTGGTGAGTTCACACAAGTTTTGATATAAGTACATAAAAATCTACAATTCCATGAACAAGTGTAAATGAGCAAGTAAAGTCCTTTCCAGTTGGGATTGTGCACCAACGTACTCGGATAATAGCGCAAGTAAGTGTCTTTTCCAATTGGTAACAACCAATGTACTTGGATCGGGGGTCCCTATTCCACTCATAACATCGAGGTCTTGAGTGCATAGCGGGCGTATAATCATACTTAACGAGAAAACCATGAGCAAGTAAGCAAATACACACACAAGTCCATGTAACGAATTGTAGTTTGTAAATAATAAATAAACGAAATTGTAATGTTGATAGGATATATATGCTACCCCCAACATATGTAAAAGCGTTAAAAAGGGGGTGTGGGAAACTTACCTTGAAGTCGAAGATAAACTTGTAATAAAACCAAAAGCGTGTAAATGAAATCAAGCAATTGAACTTCACGAACTAGAATTGAATATACAAAATAAAATATTAACTACAATTTATAAAAGTAAATAAATCGGGTTGTTAGGAATTATAAGTGTTTAATGTATTTTTTATGTGTTTATGGAGTTTTTGATAATATAATGTTATTGTTAAGCTTTAACGAATTGTTAATAAATTATGAATTCAATATTAATTTATTTTAAGATATCAATATCAAGTTTGAATATTACAAGGGTAATGGAAATATTGGTGTAAACGATATATTTTATTTTGAAAACGAAAGTGTTAACGAATTATAAAGTCTACGGAACGAAACATAATATATATAATTAAATGAGTTTAAAACGAATTTGTCAGGTTTGAAAGATTGGTTTTTAGGTGACAAAATGATAGTTTATAACTATTTCTATTTAACTTAATATAATTTTATTTGATTTATATAATTTTTATAATTTTTTATTTGGTTAACAAGTATTAAAATATAGGTTTTAAAAAAAATAAAAGAAAACAAAACAAAAAGAAACAGCTATGACCCAGGTTCGAACCCGGGTCCCTTGATTGACATGTTACAGGACTAACCAGATGAACCAGATCATTTGTTTGTTTGGATCTCAGAAAATAAAAATGTATAAATCAAGTTACATGTTCATCTTCTTCATAAAACCCTAGGATTTCAATTCGTTCATTTGGTTCTATGTTTGCTTAAACATTGTTAGAAGTTTTGTTAATCGGCTAAAACTATAACAATTGACGGAGAACCATGGTTGGCCGGAGTCAGAATAAAACGAACCAATTATAGGTTATAGAGGGTATATTAGACGGAGATGAAGGTGTGAGTGAGTATAGATGAACGAGTAGGTTCTATTAATAGTGTCAATTGGGTCGTTTAAGGTTAAATGATTTTTAATTGCGTTTTAATATAATTTCCGGTGGTTAATAGGTTTAATTGCGGCTTGATTAGGTGTTATTACGGGCTATTAATCGAATATTATCACTTTTCGTTACATTCTAAGGTCGTTACGGCTTTTAATTTGGTCCAATCGCGTATTAGAGTGGGTTTTGGAGTTGGCCGGAGCTGAACTTCGGTGGCCGGAATCTGGTACCGGAAAACGTGGGGATAGGGGTGGGTGAGGGCTGGGTTTAATTATTATTATTATTATTATTATTATTATTATATTTTCATATTTAGCCCTTCATGTTTCAAACAATCTTTAAAACAGAAAATTAAATGCATAATTACCATTCGAACCTTGAACTTTTGAATTGTTATATATTTGTAAATGAGTTAATATGTTTTTGGATTATTTTCACATTATACCCGGCTAGTTTGGAGCTCGATTAAATAAAGACTTTAATAATCATAAATCATTGAGGATAATATATAATGAAAATATATAAATTTAAATAGAACAAAATCGAAAATTTAAAATGGGTCGGATTTTCGGGTTTGAAAAGTAACGAATGTTACAGGACTTACAACTTTTAGAAATTTCGTCCCGAAATTAAAATAAAATAAAATTTAAAAGAGAACAACTAATATACGGAGTTGTTTGAAGTTTTAACAGTTTTATATATTAAAATAAAATAACGCCGATCTTTGAATGGTCTGAAAGAACGCCACAAATAGGAAATATGACAAGGAAACTTATGTATAGGATGTACCAGCGGCGTATCCACCATGCCCTTATCATATTGTATTTGTCTGTTCCCAAAAATCATTCCAAGTTCCGAGTTATTTCACACAACCAGACTTATTATATTTTCCATGCGAGGACTTTGATAATTACGTGTCGACCCATAATTACCTCTATCGTCGGATGGTCCATATAACTTGCTTTATTGTGTGGTTTTAAGACATAGACCTTAGATAAATAAATAAAATTCTCATATATAATGTTGAATAAAAAATAAAAAATAAAAAAAAATGATGAATTTAAAGGATAACCATTACCAAAACATATTGATAGACCATTCAGACCAAGAACAACGAGAAAAACACTAAGTCAACTAAATAAAATCATCGAGTCTAAACCAAGTAAACGGTCTTAAAAACGAAATAAACGAGGTAATGAAGTTAAAGAATGAAGCATTTAAAATTATGAACAGCGTAACATGTAATTGAAATAATGGGGTCGAGAATAACGTGGTGAGTAAACGTTGCATTTAACTAACGAAGTATGAACATGTTAATTAATAACGCATTGGGTTCGTGAATAGCTTAGATAAACAAAACTTTTAAGTATCAAAATACCATGATGTTTAACAAATGGAAATCTCCGAAAGAATGCAGCGCAACTAATGGTAACATTGAGATAAAATGCAGTGAACATTACAACATATAAATTAATAATTTGAAATAAAACAGATAAATGAAATTCTATATTCACATTATTAAAATCCATTTAAGTTTGTGAAAGAAAAGTTCCAATAGCAACCTTGACTTTATCAAAGTAAACAATTGAAATTTCGAAATCAAAATAAAGCATTGATTTGATTAAATCAAGAACAACATAATGGTTTAAATAAAACATCGAGTGAAAGAGAAGTACACGAATAAACAGAACAATTTGTGTAAAAACATAACATAAACTCGGCATGTACATGGGACACAGTCCCGGTTCTAAGTAAACGAATTTTGTTTGGAGAGAACCGGTCACTGATAGTAAAATGTAAAAATAAAATGAAAATGCGGTTTCTATTAGATAGCTATACATACATGTTCATAGTCCCAATTTCCACTTAACGGTTACGTTTAAAAAAAATGAGTCATAGACCTCGAGATTTGAAATAACAAACGTAAACCGATTTAAAAAAAAACGAATAAGAATGATGTACGAATTCACGTTTCGTAAAAATACAAACGAATATGCATCAAAGATCAATGAACAATCAAAATAAACTTCGTAACCATTATTCTACAAAAGTGGATAAAAAAATCACTTTGGGTACGTTCGAAAAAAAATACGTGAAGAAGAAATTAAAGAAAAGAAAATGTTGCTTGCGACGCTTGTCTTCTCGAATTTCGGTTTATTTGGGGTATGAAAGTTGACGTGAGAGATGGTGCCATGATTTCTTAGTCGAAACTCATTGGCGTTAACGAAAGGAAAAGAAAGGAAGGGATACAACATATATTTTAATTTACCAAAATCGGTTGTAAATCGTGGTGTTTTTATATCTCATTGTGAAATAAGATTTATTCTATTTTTATTTAGGCAAAAAGTTTTTAGCTATCGCTAAGATTTGCAAGTTTTATGAAATCTTAAACCTAAAAACAAATGTTTTCTTTTGGCTAATGACATAGGAAAAAAAATAATTGTCAAATTACTTGACTTGTTAAATGAAAATAGTTTCAAAAGGACTCAAAAAATTTTTTTGAAGCAAATATTTTACTTTAAATATTTTTCTATTAATAGTAGTGACGATGATACTAGTAATAACAATATTACTACTAATAATAAAACATTAACAATAGTAATAATAAACATTTTAATAATAACCATATTGATAATTACCGTACTAATAATAATGATAATGACGGTGATGGTACTAATAAAAATAGTAGTAGTAACACGTGGTTGAGACAAATGGTTAGTATGCTTGAAGCATGAGGTTAAACACGTGGTTGAGACAAATGGTTAGGTACAGGTCTTGCAGATGGGTGAGTGGCGTTGAGTTTGGGTAGGTTTTAGCAATAAGTGGTAATTGAATCTACCACAGATTGAAGTATATCAACGTTTCAAGTAAGTAAAGTGGTGGAATTTACACATACTGTATAAAGGGTGTGTTTCAGCGCGAGGCCTTTCAGTTGGGTTTAGTTTTCATTTCCAAGAATGGTGCTGGGTTTGAATTTGAATTAACTATAGCGATGAAAGTATGTGCGGTCAAACGTGGGGTGATCGGGTTCGCAGAGACCATTTACTTGATAACTTGGATTGTTATTTTTCGAGTTGAGTGTGACAACTAGGAAAACAAGGAAACATGACACGAAACGTGAAGAATTCGCGTGACTTGAGACGTAAGTATGAAAACGACTAATAGATACAAGTAAAGAAAAAAATCGCATGAAACAAATTTGAAATCGAAATTGGAATTCCCATGTAACGTCATGAGTTTTCACCTTTCAATAAACGATAACCTCATAAATTATTGAATAATTATATGGAAAAAAAGTATTAAAATTACAATAAATAATGAAATCGAAATGAAAATCTAATGTTCATAAACCACCATGACTTTTTAAATTTTCACTTCTAAAACATAAGGGTAAATAAATATGGAAATAAGGTAATTGATTTGAAATTCGACCATTCATGTATCACCATAACTTTTTGAATTTTCAATTCTAAAACATAATAGTAAAATAAAAAAGAAATCGTTTGAAATTCGGTTATTACTTTGCAAACTTTTAAAAGTTTTAAGCTGTAAATGAGCGTATAAATAAAGAAAACGTGTCACAAAATTTTTTAGAACTTAACTATTCTCGTATAAAAATGCGTAATTAAATCGAACCGAAAGTTGGGTATTTGTGTACAGACTTCTAGTTAAAACACATTGTAAAACATAGAGGAGTGCAACCAAATTCTTTTCACAAAGAGAACATGGTCGCGTTTAAAAACTTAAAGTTGTGATTCATATGACGTTGAAAGTGGTATGCTTTGGCTTAATAGAGTTCATGCTCTTTCCTAACTCTCCAGGTAAGCAACCGGGTCCCGCGTCTGATTGGGATTTATACGCATTGCTTATCCTTAGGTTTCAATAACCTTGGTGTCAAAAGTTTCGGAAAACAGGCACGTCCCCCTTACAGTTTACTACATACCCGCCATACAGATGCATCTTTAAGAAGAATAAATATCGGAACACCACAATAAAAATCAATAATTGAAAATGTTGGAAAACTCTTTGTTTTTAGGCATAAGCCTTGGACTTGTGTGTGCTTGTGTAATTGAAGTACTTGAATCATCAGTATAATAGTATTTGCGTACATGAGGCATAAACAAATTAATAATAACCAAATAATGTGCATTGAACAATCAAATTAGGCTCACATAATTTCTAATCATGCAACCTAAACAATTAAGCAAATAAACTATAACCAACTAGAACACTACGTCTAATGTTCTATGTTATAGTCACGGCTCTGATACCAATCTGTAACACCCCGGCTAAAGCGGTATACGCCCGATTGTGATGTACAGATTGCTCAAAACACATGTGACACTATTAAGTGACAATAATATCATTAATTAATTTAAACATCATGTACACAAGTTTGTAACAAGAAATAAAAGGAAAAATACAAGAACAATTAATAAATTGTCCATTTATTATTATAACCTAAGTTCTAGTGTCCTCGTCACGGCAGCATTCTCTAAATAAGGTACTTTTAGCATATATAAAAAATAATGTCAACTTAATGAATAGTTGGTGAGTTCACACAAGTTTTGATATAAGTACATAAAAATCTACAATTCCATGAACAAGTGTAAATGAGCAAGTAAAGTCCTTTCCAGTTGGGATTGTGCACCAACGTACTCGGATAATAGCGCAAGTAAGTGTCTTTTCCAATTGTGTTTGACAAGTGGTATCAAAGCCACTCTTGTGTCGTTCGGGATGATGGGACATGCCTCATCGAGGATGATGAGTCCAAAGGGGGGTTGTTTGTAACACCCTTGGCAAACACAACATCGTCCAACTCTTAGGCTATCCAACATCGG
Organism: Bidens hawaiensis; assembly: GCF_021521415.1. Lineage (NCBI taxonomy): Eukaryota > Viridiplantae > Streptophyta > Magnoliopsida > Asterales > Asteraceae > Bidens > Bidens hawaiensis. The sequence goes on along the minus strand of NW_027491177.1, from coordinate 2,024,537 downwards.
CCGTGGACAAGAGAGATTCTTGGTTCATAAGTAATGTCCTGCCTCTTAACATCACCAATGCGTTTTGGGCAACCAAAAACAAATCCGTGAGCTCTTCGTGGGTAGAGTGGACAATATTGGTGGTACGAGAGGCCGGGGTGTTACAATGGTAAACCATGTCGGCACACGATTTCCCGAACATAGATTTGAGCAAGCTGCTCGACAGAATACTTCTCTCGGATCGGAATGAAATGAGAAGATTTGGTCAAACGATCGATGATCACCCAAATGCTATCGTTGCCTTTTTGGGTGTTGGGTAATTTGGTGATAAAGTCCATAGCAATGTCTTCCCATTTCCAAACGGGGATCGGTGGTTGCTTGAGTAGGCCAAAAGGTATTTGATGTTCGGCTTTGACTTTTGAGCAAGTAAGACATTTAGATACAAACAACGCTACGTCCTTTTTCATACCCGGCCACCAAAAGGTAGCACGAAGATCGAAATACATCTTATCCGCACCAGGATAAATTGAATACCGTGAATTGTGAGCTTCGTCGCGTGTACAAGTACGAAGGATATCGCGATCTGGAACCCACAAACGATTGAGAAAGTACAAAAGACCATCGGTTTTAGTTTTGAGTTGAAGTTCGGCTCCACATGACATTTCGTCGTACATGTTACCTTATTCAACGGAGGAACGTTGAGCTTGGAAGATACGAATTTGAAGATCGGTTTGAACAACAACGCTTAAAAGCAGGACGGATTTAACATTAACCTTTCGACTAAGGGCATCGGCGACAACATTCGCTTTACCGGGATGGTAGCGAATCTCGCAATCGTAATCACTAAGTAATTCGGCCCATCGTCGTTGTCTCATGTTGAGATCTTTTTGGTTAAAAAGATGTTGAAGGCTTTTATGATCGGTAAAAACCATACATTTCGTACCATGAAGGTATTGTCTCCAGATTTTGAGAGCGAAAACGACAGCACCAGGTTCGAGATCGTGAGTCGTGTAGTTCTTATCGTTGACCTTAAGTTGTCTTGATGCGTAAGCGATGACTTGACCTCGTCGCATGAGAACACAACCAAGTCCTTGACGGGAGGCATCGCAAAATACAACGAAATCGTCGTTTCCATCGGGAAGGGTTAGAACGGGAGCATTGCAAAGCATGTCCTTGAGAGTACAAAAGGCTTCCTCTTGCTTCGAACCCCATTCAAATGGTTTCCCTTTATGAGTGAGAGAGGTAAGAGGCAAAGAGATCTTAGAAAAGTTTCGAAAGAAACGCCGATAATATCCGGCCAAACTGAGGAAGGATCGAATTTCCGTGGGAGTCGTTGGAGTTTTCCAATTCCTAACGGACTCAATTTTAGCGGGATCAACATGAATACATTTGTCGTTTATGATATGTCCCAAAAATTAAACTTCCTCGAGCCAAAATTCACATTTGGAGAATTTGGCATAGAGTTTTTCGTTTCTAAGGAGTTCAAGAATGGAACGCAAATGATGTTCATGTTCGGCTTTAGATTTGGAAAAGATGAGAATGTCATCAATTAAGATAATAACAAATTTATCAAGGAATGGTTTACAAACGCGGTTCATGAGGTCCATAAATACCGCGGGTGCATTTGTCAACCCGAAGGGCATAACCAAAATTCGAAATGTCCATATCGAGTAAGGAAAGCGGTTTTCGGAATGTCTTATTCGCGAACACGCAATTGATGATAACCAGATCGAAGATCAATTTTGGAGAAACAAGTTGCGCCTTGAAGTTGGTCGAATAGGTCGTCAATACATGGCAAGGGATATCGATTTTTGATGGTGAGTTTGTTAAGTTCTCGGTAATCGATGCACATACGAAACGAACCATCCTTCTTTTTCACGAATAAGACGTGTGCGCCCCAAGGAGAAGAGCTTGGACGAATGAAGCGTTTATCGAAAAGTTTTTCAAGTTGGTTTGATAGTTCTTGCATTTCCGACGGGGCTAAACGGTAAGGAGCCTTGGTCACGGGCATCGCACCGGGCACAAGATCGATTTGGAATTCAATCGGACGAACGGGAGGAAGACCGGTAACATCATCGGGAAAGACATTGGGGAAATCACGAACGGTTGAAATATCTTGGATTTTACTTTCCTTTTTGTCCTTTGTCGCCGAGAGGGATAAAAACGGAACGTACTTTTGGCGTAAGTACTTTTGCGATTGAGCACACGACATAAGATTTAGCCTTCTAGAAGTAGCGTTTCCAAAAACTTTATGAATTTTGCCGTTGACGAGCGGAATGCGAATGAATTTATCGAAACAAACAACTTTGGCACGATGCAAAGATAACCAATCCATTCCTACTATGACATCGAAACTTCCCATTTGCTTCGGGATGAGATCGATGGAGAACTTATGATTAGCAAGGATGAGAATACAATCGCGGACGACGGAGTTAATGGTAATAGAATTTCCATTGGCGACTTCAACAGAGAACTGTCGGGAAAGCTTAGTTCGAGGCATCGCAAGTTTCGACTCAAATTTCAAAGAAATAAAACTTCTATCGGCAACAGTATCAAATAAAATAGAAGCTAAATGATGGCTCACCAAAAACATATCATTCACGACATCGTTTTCCACTTTAGCTTGATTCGGGTTCATCATGAAAGCTCGCCCTTGATTGCCATGTTTGACTTGAGGTGCTTGTTGTGGAGGTGGAGGTGGTGCTTCGATTGCTTGGATGGGTTGGATGAGTGGTGCATTGAGTTGGGGAATTTAGGGTTTGTAGGTTTGAACTTGATAAGCTTGGGTTTGGTAGTATGGTATAGTTATGGTTTGAGCTTGGTTAACAAAGGTTAATCGGGGACAATCATTGCGGAAATGGTTAGGATCTCCACAATTAAAGAAAGCTCGGGGTTGTTGGAGTTGGTTTGGTGGGTAGGGTGCATAACGGTTTTGGGCATTTTGGGGAAGATTTCTCGGTTGGTTTGGTTGGTTAGGTTGGTTGGGTTGGGTTCGTTGGGGCGGATCGGCAAGTGGTGCTAAGATGACCAAGTCGGTTACAAAGGGTACAATGGCGACATGGCATGTTTGGTGGGTGGTGAAATTGGCAAGTGTTGCATATCGGGAAAGGACCAGTATAGGGTCTTCGGTTTTAGGGAGCTTGGATTGGTTGTAGGGGTTGGGTGACGGCAAAGTTTCGGTAATTAGTCTTGGGTTTCTTGTTGTTGTTGTGACGGGATGAGTTGGAGTAGTTGATGGCTTGTGGTGCGGGTTCAACCTTGGCTTAGGGAGCGGGCTCCGCTTTGGCTTTCTCGGTCGTTTTCTTAATGGTGAGGGTACCCGCTTTCACGTGATTTTCCGACAGCGCACCGGCCAAAGTGATGGCATCCTCGAGGGTCACGGGTTTGCTACTCATGACAGAGTCCCGGATTTGCATAGGTAAACCCCCAATGTATTTATCAATTTCACGTTCGGTTGGGGTAACCAAATGAGGAACAAGGATGCTCAACTGATGGAAGCGGAGTGAGTAAGCGGCGTTATCACCACTCTATTTCTTAAGATTCCAAAATTCCTCCTCGAGCTTTTGAAGTTCATACTTGGAGCAAAACTTATTCATCATGAGTGCTTTGAGATCGGACCATGGAAGAGCCATAGCTGTTTTTGAACCTTGGAGGTGCATAACACTACTCCACCATGTTAGAGTCGTTTCTCTAAACATGCTTGACGCGAAATTTGTCTTTTTTCGTTAGGGCATTCGCTGTGTCGGAACACACTCTCGGTCGATTCGAACCATTGCAACAAGGTAGTCGCACAATTGGTTCCACGGAACTCGGACGGGTTAGCACTAGTAAATTGCTTAAGAAGGTAGGATGCGGGTTTGGGTTCAACGGGTGTAACAACGGGTACGGGTTGGGCAGCTTGGATTTGGTTTATAAGTTCGGGAATCATAGCGGCCATTTGCTTGGCGATGAGAGTGGCCATACGTCGAGTGGAGTTCTTCCGCGGTTGGCGTCTTAGCGGAGGCATGCTAAAAGTTTATAAAGAAATTGGAATAAGTTTTGGGTAAAAAGAAATGAATATGAAGGTGTAAAAAATAATAAAAAATAAGATGAAGTTTGATTTATTGATTGTGAATCCTAAAGTTAGTAAGGATGAGATGTTAGTGTTAGATAAAAATATAAATCTTTTTATATAAACAACAAAACTGAAAACAATAGTAAATGGTTTTTGAGAAGTTAGAGCTTAAAAATTTGAGATTTTGAGATTTATAAAGTCGGAAAAATCGTGCATGATCTACCATGACTTGATATCCCGCCACTAAAAAGTTTATAAAACACCACGTTGGAGTCTAAACATTTGTACGTACCACCGAAACTTTTTCATGTTTTTGACTCAAATAACGATAATAACACAATAAATCGAGATACAACGTCATATCAAAACGCTAGTACACGTACCACCGTAGTTCAATTGTTTTGACACCGAAAATAAGGATGGCGACCGGAACGCTCGCATTCGACTACTTAAAGTATTGACATTTATAACACGATTTGTGGCCTAGAAAACGAGCACTATAACTCAACCATCCCAGGTAAGTTAATCACCTTCGATTCTTGGAATCTTTTTGTCAAATGGTCGTTTTATAATGTCTCGTTTTCAATGATGGCTACAAACCCGAAATAAACGCAACCTTTAAGGGATTTTAAACAACGGGATCCAAGTTAATCTTATAATCCATAAAACACAATGAAAACTACTTTTTGCGTTTTAAGGTAAGGATACGTTGGAAATACTATGAAAGTGTGTGTATGTGAACATTTAGGATATTGGTGAATTTTAAACAAGTTTATAAATAAATAACATGCGATATTGTAACACCCCGGCTAAAGCGGAATATGCCCGAGTGTGACGTACAAATTGCCCAAAACACATGTGACACTATTAAGTGACAATATTATCATTAATTAATTTAAACATCAAGTACACAAGTGTGTAACAAGAAATACAAGGAAAATAAATACAAGAACACTTAACAAATTGTCCATTTATTAATATAACCTAAGTTCTAGTGTTTTCTCCGTTTCATTCTCTAATAATTGTACCTGTAGCATATATATAAAATAAAGGTCAACTATATGAATAGTTGGTGAGTTCACACAAGTTTAGATACTACATAAAAACCATACAATTCCATGAAAACTTGTGAAAAACACATAAGGGTTCTTTACACTAGAAACAATGGTCCATGAGTCTAAAGAATAAATGAAGGTCTTTTCCAGTTGGGATTGTGCACCAACGTACTCAAATCGGAGTCCCTTTTCCACCAGAAACAAATGGTCCATGGGTGCAGGGGGGGGGGGGCGTATGATCATACTTATCGAAATCCATGCACGTAATAATTGAGCAAGTAACAAGTAAACACACAAGTCCATTATGCGAATTGTAGTTTGTAAATAATAACTAAAATAAATTGCATTTTTGATAGGATATATATGCTACCCCCAAAATAGTTAAAAAGGGGGTGTGAGAAACTCACCTTGAAGTTGAAGACAGACTTGAAATAAAACTGAAAGTGCGTAAATGAAACCGAAGCGATTGAACTTCACGAATTGATTATGTTCTTGTTTGACGGTGGTCGGAGCTTGGCCAGAAACGAACTTTGAAGAATGATTGCAGAAATATAAAGAGTATATTAGAGAGATTTGATGATTGGTCCACGTTTAGTCGAGGTCTATGTCACTATATATACTATCAATCAGAGCATTTAAGTGTTAATGATTGTTATTGCGATTTAAAAATATCCCGTCTGTTACGGCTCCAATTAAACCCGGCTTAATCGATAAAACACGTTATTATTTGATTATTACTGTTGGTGCATAATGTCAGTAGTTCAGTGTCTAGTGTCTGTAATCGTGTTAGTTAGATTTGTGTTATGTATGTAAGCGAAGTTCTCACAAGTTCGCTTGTTATAGGAGAACTTGTGGAACAAGCGAAGTTAGGAACAACTTCGCCTGAACATGCCAGGCGAAGTTGTCGCCTATATATACAGCTAGGTTACGGCTAAAACAATAGCGGAAGTTATCATTCTGTTAAGTTATTGTACGAGTTTGAGAGAGTTTGTGATCAGAGAATCACGTGTTTACAGTTGCAATACAACGTGTCTTTGTTTATTGTAACGTGTGCTTAATCGTATCGTCTTCTACGCTCGTAACGTCTTACGTAGGGATTCCGCACCTACGTAGAACGAGATATTCCGTGTAGATCCGGCTGGGAACCTACAATTGGTATCAGAGCTTTTGCTCGTGATTGTGTGGTTCGGGATTATCACGCGGGTGTAGAAATCGTTCCGTTCGACTATTCGCGGGACGAGTTTACCGAGTTTTTGTGTCCTACTCACCTCCCGCCATCAAAAACAACCCATTACACCTTCACAAACCTCGCAAAATCCAGAAATCAAACCTGCAGAAACTTCGTGTTCATCAGGCGAAGTTGCCGTCACTGTTAGTAGGGTTTCGGCGAAGATATAAGGTTAAGCGAAGTTATCCACAACTTCGCCTACCTCACAAGTTCGCTTATCTCAAGCGAAGTTACCACAACTTCGCCTACCTCCCAAGTTCGCTCAACTTAAGCGAAGTTATTCTCAACTTCGCCAAATCAGGCAAATTTAAGACAGTGAGCGAAGTTACGAATTCACGCGAAGTTAAGACTTAAGCAAAGTTATCCACAACTTCGCCTACAGTACTGTTAAGAATAAAATTTTTATTTTTCGGGTTTCTTTGTGTTTCGTGAAAGATGTCTTCAATAAATATTACCGAACTGGTAAAGATGGAAGTGGAAGCTGGTTCAGCTACTAAGGCACCGAAGTTGCTGAAAGGAACCGATTTCGTGGCTTGGAAGGATCGGTTTGAACAATATGTCAAATACCAAGATGCTAAGATGTGGGTGTGCATCCAAGATGGATACATTCCACCAACTGCTGAGTATGAGGGTCGTGATCAGATTAAGAAATACAGCAAGATGGAAGAGGAAGAGAAGAAAATGTATGAGGCCGAAAGCAAAGCTCATGCAGCGATAACAATGGCTCTTCCACAAGAGATTCTTCACACCTTCAGGAAGTATAAAACTGCCAGAGAGCTTTGGGAAGCGCTTGAAAACCGATTTGAGGGTAATGTGGGGATTCGTGCATCAAAGATTAAACTACTTAAGACCCAATTCTCGGTGTTTAAGTACTTGATTAATGAATCACTTGATGATATCATCACTAGATATTAACACCTGATGACAGAACTCAGCAATTATTCAATTGCTTACAAAGAAGATGAGATTGTTGAAAAGCTTCTTGATGCTCTCCCACCGAAATGGGAAATGTACACTGTGTTGATGAGAGAAGACAAAGACTTTGCCGACTATGACTTGGAAACAGCAGTTAACAAGCTAAGAACTTTTGAACTGAACATGGTTAGAAAGGAGACACCAACCGATCAGGTTCAAGATCCGGGAATGTATGGTGCAAAAGTTAACTCAAGTTCAAGTTCGAAGTCTGAATCATCTGCTTACTACTCTAAGGGAGAGTCGGGTGCTAGCTCAACACATGAAGGGCATGTATCTCTCAACATGAATGGTGATGTGTGCTTTGTAGCTGGAGGATCAAATGCTTCTAAACCTCAAGCGACCAAGGGTAGTTTTTCCCCAAGTGTTTCGAACAACAACTACTCGAAGATGCCCATGAGTGTTAAATCTGCTGAACAGCAGTTTGCTCTCTATGCATTTTTCATTGCCTCGTATGAAAATTACATTCAGGGTAAGATTGTTGATCCTGCTACCTTGGACGAAGACTATGATCAGATCGATGCTGATGATCTGGAAGAGATGGATCTGCAGTGGCAGATGGCGATGATTGTGAGAAGGGTTAAACGGTTTATGAAGAAGACCGGTAGGAAGTTTGTTAGTGAAAAACCAGGGTTTGATAAGTCGAAGGTTAGGTGCTACAACTGTCAACAGAATGGCCATTTTGTGAAGGAGTGCACAAATGAAAACGTGTAGAACGCAGTCAGAACAGGTCTACACAACAGAGTGGGGGTGGTAATGAGAATAGAGCCATGATTTCCAGACAGAACGGGGAGTACAACTGGAATCTGCATGTTGAGGAAGTGTTTGAACGGGCTAATTTGGCGAACATCGAAACTGCAGAAAGTGAGAAGGTGACTGGAGAAAATCAAGCTTTCATGGCCGATGTGACAGATCAGCTCTCCGAGGTAAGTACCAAACTCCCTTGTACTAAATGTGAAAATCTGTCTGAACAATTGACAACTATAACTGATCAGTTTGTTAGTTTGGATGCGCAATTTAAAACTTTAAAAGAAGATCATCATTTCACTAAAGCTAGAGAAAACAGTTATAAAGTAAAAATAAAAGCTAGTGAAAAAGATATTAGAAGTCTTAAAGCAAATCTAGCTGAAAAAATTCAAGTGATTGATCTTAGTTATGAAGTGCTAGAAGAGAAAACCAAACTAATAGCTGAAAGGGATAAACAGATAGCTGATCACCAGGTGAAAGTGGTGGAACTTAACAGGAAACTTGAGAAATTCAGAAATTCCTCTGCTATACTTGATCACCTAGTTAGTGATCAAGGTTCCCCAGTTAAAAGGGGAGGAATTGGTTATCATGAAGTTCCACCACCTTACAATCATAATTACACTTATGATCCTAGTAATCAGAAATCTGTTGATGTTGATTTTGGTCAGACAGTTCCGGTAAAGGTTACTATTAAAGAACCGGAAGTTAGTAAAGGCGAAACAAGTAAGCCTGTTTCGAGTATTAAGATTTCTGCTCCTAGTCCTGTCTCATCAAACTCGGACAAGTCATCCGAGTCGAGTGAGACAAAAGAAGAGGTAGTGTTACCAAAAAGTGGAGAGAAACATAAAACAACTGAAAAGAATTCTCCACTAAACCCGTATGTCCCACCATATGTGAGACAAACGGGCAGTAATAGAGCCTCAACATCTAAAACAACTATTGAAAATAAAGTTGAACATAGGAGTTGTTTCAGATGTAATCAATTAGGACACCTAATTGCTGATTGCCCTCTGAAGCAGAGATTCAGAGGTGTGAGGCCTTCAAAAACTGAGTATAGAACTAACAGTAAGTACAATAATGGTAAAAATGAAAACCCATCAAAATTCAGAAATTGAACTAATCCTGGTTTTCAAAGAAATCGATCTCTGTTTTTCACTACTAACAACCAAACCATAAGTAATAATTCTTTTAATTCACGAAGGTTTGGATGGCCTCATAGTCAATCTACAAGGAGGTATCCTTTTAGGACTTACAGAGATCATGCTAATGCTAACTTTGGACAGCCAAGGTACGGGATGTATCGACCCAAGACCAATAGGTCTTGGGTCCCCAGATTTTAATCATCTGCTTTAATCGTGCAGGAACAGTTGAACAGGGCTGCAAACAATCTATGGGTTGTGGATAGCGGCTGTTCCCGGCACATGACGGGTAACAAGAATTTGTTACACGAATGGAAACCTGTTCAAGGAGGAAGAGTGAGTTTTGCTGGAGAGAGTGGTGGAAGGATTACAGGAATAGGGACGGTGACGAATGGAAAGATGACTTTAGAGAAAGTGAATTTTGTTGAAGAACTGAAACGTAATCTGCTGAGTGTTTCGCAGATCTGTGACAAAGAGTACACCGTGCACTTTACCAAGAATGAGGCGATCGTGCTGTATCCTGGTTTCAAGATACCAGAGGATTGGATTGTTATGAAGGCTCCAAGAGAAAAGAATACGTATATTATGGACATGAGGTCGACTGAGATGGCCACAGAAGAATCGTGTCTTCTGTCAAAAGCAACTGAATCGGAGTCCGAGTTATGGCATAGGAGAATGGGGCATATTCATCTTCGGAAAATGAACTACATTGTCAAGAATGGGCTTGCGCTGGGTGTTCCCTTGAAGAATTTCAACTTTGAAGACCAGTGCTTATCATGCAAAAAGGGAAAGCAACACAAGAAATCCCATCACACCAAGAAGGTCAATTCAATAGTCAGTACCCTAGAACTACTTCACATGGATCTCTTCGGTCCCGTGAATGTAAAAAGTCTAGGTGGAACTTCATACTGCTTGGTGATCACTGATGATTTCTCTCGATATTCTTGGGTATATTTCCTAAAGTCAAAGGATGAAACTGTTCAGATGGTAAAGAATTTGATTACCAAGGTTGAGAATATCATGGGGAAACGGGTTAAATATATCAGGAGTGACAATGGAACTGAGTTCAAGAACTATGTGATGGAGATCTTTTGCTTACAGAAAGGGATAGAACACTAATACAGCGCACCGTATACTCCGCAACAAAATGGAGTGGCTGAGAGGAAGAACAGAACGTTAATTGAAGGAGCCAGAACCATGCTGGCTGATTCGAAGCTTCCTGTGGTGTTCTAGGCTGAAGCTGTTGCAACAGCCTGTTATATCCTTAATAGAGTTTTAACTGTTAAAAGACTGAATAAAACATGTTATGAACTTATGCATGGGAGAAAACCCAACTTGAGTGGTCTTGAACCATTCGGGTCCCCGTGTTCGATATTAAAGACAAATTCTAAATTTGGTGAAATAGCCGACGAAGGTATTTTAGTCGGATACGTTGTTGGGACTCCCAACAGACGAGTCTTTAATACATCGACCAGCAAGGTTGAGGTGGTGTGTAACACTGATATCACAAGTTATAAATCACCAAAACCAAGCACGGGACCCGCTGGGGTTTTCGACTATGATAGACTTTTTAAATCTTTTAACATACCCTATTTGGATTATGCAGAAGTGGATGAGAGAATAGCTTCGAAGATGATTTACGATGAGGAAGACAATGTTGTGCAAAGACCGCTGTACGATGAATGTCAGCCTTCCTCGTCAAATGCTGTCGATACCCCTGCTGCCTCTACAGAAGAAGAATTCTTCAATCCGTTTCACTCTCAACAACAATCGCCCATTGATGAGCTATCTTCGAACCTGGAAGACAATCTACATGTCAGTTCAGTTCCGACTACGAGAGTTCACAAAATCACCCTTTGGAGAACGTGATAGGTGATCTGTCCGCCGGTGTACAAACAAGACAAAGCTTGAATGAGCACACCTGTGTTTACACAAGCATTAAGGATACGGGCATTATCAACGAATGCTTGTACACCTGCTTCATCAGCCAGATTGAACCAAAGAACTATCAAATGGCTCTCAAGGACAGCTCGTGAGTCGAAGCCATGCAAGAAGAGTTAGCACAGTTCAAGAAAATGGAAGTATGGAATTTCGTTGAAAAACCAAAGAATGTGCATGCGATTGGCACCAAATGGGTTTTCAAATGCAAGAGAGATGAGAAAGGGATTATTATCAGGAACAAGGCGATGCTGGTTGTAAAAGGTTTTAATCAGCAAGAGGGGATCGATTACAATGAGGTGTTTGCTCCTGTGGCAAGATTGGAAGCCATTCGACTGTTTTTGGCATTTGCTGCTCACAAGGAGATGAAGATGTTTCAGCTAGACGTGAAGAGTGCTTTCCTTAACGGTAAAGTCGATGAGGTTGTGTATGTTGAGCAACCTCCGGGTTTTCCTAACCCAGACTTTCCCGATCACGTTTACAAGCTAAGTAAAGCGCTGTATGGACTACATCAGGCACCTCTTGCCTGGTACTCAACACTATCCGATTACTTGCTTGAGAATGAGTTTGAAAGAGGTAAGATTGATAGCACATTGTTCTTCAAGAGAAAATGGAGCGACTTTCTACTGGTGCAAGTCTACGTGGACGACATTATCTTTGCTGCATCAAAAGTCGCCATGTGTCAGGAGTTTGAGGCCGTCATAAAAAAGAGGTTTGAAATGAGTGCTATGGGTGAACTAACTTTCTTTTTAGGGCTGCAGGTTGATCAGAAGAAAGACGGGATGTTCATTCATAAGACTAAGTATGTCCATGATGTTCTCAAACGCTTCAAGATGGAGGACATCACTCCATTTGATACTCCAGTCTACGTCAACCATAAATTGGGTGCTGATTCAGACAACGATGCAGAAGTGGACCCAACTCAATATCGGGCAATAATAGGTTCTTTAATGTACTTAACTGCTTCTAGACCTGATATAATGTTTGCAGTTTGTCTTTGTGCACGCTTTCAGGCAAACCCAAAAGAATCTCATTTGAAGGGTGCGAAGAGGATACTGCGGTATCTCAAAGGCAAGCCGAAGCTGGGGTTGTGGTACACGAGAGGAGGAGACTTGGAGCTAGTCGCCTACACAGATTCTGATTATGGAGGGTGCAATCAGAGTCGGAAGTCAACAACTGGTGGATGTTAGTTTCTAGGAGGCAGATTAGTGTCGTGGCAATGCAAGAAGCAGACCTCAGTCGCCATTTCAACCTGTGAAGCAGAATACATGTCAGCATCCAACTGCTGCTTCCAGGTTCTTTGGATTCAACAACAGTTGCGCGATTATGGTCTGAATTTCTCACTTACTCCTATTTATATTGATAACACTGCTGCTATCTCAGTAACTAACAATCCCGTAAAGCACAGTAAAACTAAACATATTGACATCCGTCATCATTTCATACGGGATTGTGCTGAGAAGAAACTGATTGTGCTCGAAAAGGTCGATACGTTAGATAATTTCGCTGACTTATTCACTAAAGCATTTGACAAAACCAGATTTCAAAACCTTGTTGAGCTGAATGGGATGATCAATCCCGAGTAACCGTGCTTTGTGTCTTTGTTTAAAAAAAAAAAAAACGTCACTATCGCTTAGAATTATGTCGGTTGCCTCAGTTTGAAGGACATATCTTCGGATATGTTTGGTCCTCATTTCTACTTGTAGAATATGGGGATAGCCATTAACCAGATGACTGAAAGTGACCGGGGCGGTTTATGATGTGTTTTTATTCTTTCGCTGAAAATTAGTCGATCAGACTTAGTTAGAAGGACACATGCTTATATGTGGTCGGTCCAGCTGATCCATTGGATCTTCAGGATAGCCGTTTACCTGAAAACTTCGATTTGATCGGGGCGAGTGAAGTTAAAATTTTTTTTCGAGAGATGAAATTATTTTTCAAGTCTACTACTTCGTAAGAAGTTCCTTTACTATGTTTAACAGAAAATTGATCCAACCTTGGAAAGTGATAGATATACTGATTTTGTGTGCTTAACTAGTGAAGTTATTAGGCCTAAAAGACTTTAGAACAGTCATTGTATGTCATGGTAGCTTTTTATGGTGCGTAAAAGTAGAAGTGATACTAACTAAATCTACTCGATTTTACGTGGAAACTCCTTAGGAGTTGTGCATGTTTCCATATATATCTTTCCGAATGATAGGCAGAAAAGCGATTACCCAGTCATACACGAGCCCGTGAGTGTTCTGATTCCCGTGAAGATAGCGTGTCAAGACACTGCAGTGATCCAGATTCGGGACTTGCAGTTGTTTTCTATTCTGAAGTTTGTGTAAATACTTAAAAAAAAATGTGTGTTATTGAGATATTCTATGTTCATAATGTAAGAAGGAGAACGGGAAGAAGAGTCTAAAGATCGAAGAGTACTTACTATTCAATCAGACGCTACGGGTCGAGGTCAACTCGGGGTGACTTGGGGAAAGCCAAATACGCTTTGAGAATAGATAGGAGGCATTATAATCTCTGAGTTGTTGCCCACTTAAGTTTTGAGCTTAATTGAATCTAACCCGTATCACAGAAACGATGAAAACCATTTTAAGTAAATTACCTGCTTACAACCTGTTTCTTTATGTCATAATAAAGCTGAACACGGATCTGTGTGACAGTCACTTAATTAGTACGATTCCTGTTCGGATCTTTTCTAAAACATGGTAGTCCCTATCAAGACTGAAATTTGATCCCGTGTACTTTATTGTTAAAATTTTCTACTTATGTAGTTGTATTATTTTATACGTGGTTACTTAGTCTTGATCGTATCATTTAACGCTTTAAATAATGTTTTAAAAACTTAATTGAAAATTGGTCAAATTATAGGGGTTTGTTTTGTAAATACCGGCGAACTTATCCTTAACTTCGCCTGCAATAGGCGAAGTTATCTATAACTTCGCCTGGATAATTCTGACCCTATATAAAGAAGTTTTTAGGTCAGACGCTTCATTATTTCAAAACCCGGCGAACTTGTCTCCGTATAACCTAAGCGAACTTATCGATCTTCATCACTGTGTTACTTTTTCTCGATTCGAATCCAATTAAAGGTTTGTAGTGTCCTTATATCATATATTCACTGTCAATCAATGTTATCACAGGTCGATTCGACTCGTTTCGTAACCTCAGAATTTCGAAAACTAGTTACCCGATTTTCAAACTTCTCATTACGTGGTCGTAATCTACTCGAACGTCTAGATCGTCTTAAAATCATGTTTTACGGAGTCCGAAATCTCCAAATTCACCATCTACACGTCGATTCGAAAACCTAACTGTTGCCGATTCATATTCAGGCGAACTTACAGGTTAGGCGAAGTTATTCTTAACTTCGCCTGAGGTTTAACTTCGCCTGATAATTAATTATGTAACAGTATATGAGGCGATGTTGTGGTTAAGCGAAGTTGTCATTAACTTCGCCTGTCCCTTTTTACTTAACAGTTAACAGACGAAGTTCAAGTTGAAGCGAAGTTGTTTCCCAACTTCGCCCCACCTCTAACTTCGCCTGTACAGAATAAATCACAACTTCGCTCATGGTAACAGGCGAACTTGTGATTTGCCTCGACGATTTTTAACTTAGCCTGTTTGTTGCAGATATGGCTGCTGTAGCTGGAGCAGGTGGTGCAGGTGGTGATGACGGTGGAGATAACCAGAGACAGTTTTTCCCGGGGCACAACATGTATATTACACTGGACCCGGATGCGAGCGGTGTGGATGATTTCCGCGAGATCATCACATTCCTTCTGCGCTCACGTATATTCCACGCGATTACTACAACACTGCCGATATCCTTGCCGAACATTGAGGATTTCTGGCAGACCGTGGAATATGACTGTCGTGTCGAGCCCCCGGTGATGCGTGCAACGGTCAATAATCAGATTGTTCAGTTCTCTTCTGAACAGATCCGGGTGGCTTTACAGTTCGGAGATGAAACAAGAGATGATCCGACAGACTTTGTAGCTCCATTCCGAGATGGTGCGTTTCTAAGGATGGGATATTCTGGTCCCTTGGGGGATACGCAGAGAAGCAAGGGGTTCTTGCTAGATCAGTGGCGCTTTCTCATGCATGTGATGATTGTGTGCATGTCAGGGAGAAAGGCTGGCACTGATGGTATGGGCGCGACCATGCAGTCGGCGATGACTGCTCTGACTTACAATAATCGTTACAGCTTTAGTCAGATGGTCTTTTACGAGATAGATCGACAAAGAAGAGCGATGGCGCGTGAGATATTTCTCATGTATCCAAGATTCCTCCAAATGATCTTGAATCATGTTGCTCCCACGCTACCTCAGCGTCGCCCGATTCGATACGTGGAAAGTGTTAGTAAAAGGATATTTGCCCAGTGCAGATCTTCCAGTGCGAGGAGCAAACCTGAGCTCCGTCCTCGACATACTCCACTTTTTGGGTACTTGATAAACCCAGAGTATGTTCCTGCTAGAGGGGACGAGTTTCGGGATCCTCAACCACAACAGGCAGGAGCACCTCAAGCTATACCTGCTGCTCCTGTTGTGTCACCGGAGGAACATGTGGACCTTGATGCAGTGTTTGGAGGTCAAGGCTTCTTTGATATGGAGCATGTTGAATCAGAGGGAAATGTGCAAGTCTCAGTTGAAAGGGTTCCAAGTGTGAATGTTACTAGGACAGCTACAACGGTGGCTGATTCTGATTCTGATGATGAAGTGGATGAAGCAAGATGGATTTTGGTAACTCAAAAACGTATTCATGGGAAAAGAAAGAGAACCGATGATGACAGCG
This sequence comes from Bidens hawaiensis, assembly GCF_021521415.1. Taxonomy (NCBI): domain Eukaryota; kingdom Viridiplantae; phylum Streptophyta; class Magnoliopsida; order Asterales; family Asteraceae; genus Bidens; species Bidens hawaiensis. Next base: position 2,008,634 of record NW_027491177.1, on the reverse strand, counting down.
AGTCAGATTATGAGGAAGAAGTACAACAGTTAGTTCGCAGATCTAGAAGGGAACGGATAGATGCAGGTTCTGGAGCTGGTGAGAGCTCAAGGGTGGTACGTTTCACTCCACCAGCACTGTCTGGTATGAGTATTGTTCCTTCATCATTACAAGTTACAAGGCCAAGCGCTACGGATGTTCCCGTGGTGGCTACCTCATCAGCATTCGGCCTCCCACCCATGTCATTCAAACTTTCGACTCCCGAGATTGTTTCTTTGCCGCCTCCAACTCTTACTCCAACGGAGGTCGTGGCAAGATTTATTGAGTCTACGGTTGTAGCGACTGCAGGGTTGTCAGTGATGATACCACCTGCGGTTACGTCTATGCCTACTTCAGAGGTCCCGGTTACATTGGAAATCCCTCCTCAGTACACTCAAGATATATCTCATCTGAGGTTTGATTTCAATGCAAACCTATCAGACTCAGAACGAATAGCAGCACTTGAACGGGTCGTGGCAGAACAATCAAGGGTGAATCTTATCCAGACCCATGCTATTCAACGCCTTGTTGCAGAGAACCAGATACAGTCGTCCCTGCTGATAGAACACGGCAAAATCATTGATGCTTTGAAGGAGTTCTTGGCATCTCAGGGGGAGACGAGCTGTAAAGGCGATGAGTTGAGGACTAAGAGAAGCAATGATCGAGACGATGATCCCAATGCATCGAAAGGTGCAGGTGGAGAGTTTCCAAGAACTGAACAAGCTCTTGGGACTTCCACAACTTAGGGGGAGTCAACAAGTGCGGCTAGAGGTACAGGTGATGACGTGGTGGTCGTGGAAGTTGAGGAGATGGATGATGAGTTTATGTGTGATGAAGATGTATTACCAGTTGATGAGATAGAGAAGATTGGTGCAGAGATTGTTATAGATAGTGAGATAGAAGAGGGAGAGATAGTAGAAGAAAATGTTGAGCATGAGATTCCAGATGTTGATAAGGCAGATATAAGTAAAGAGATTGGAAGTAATGAGACAGAATGGGAAGAGCAGCCAAGATGAAAAGAAGGCTATGCTCAGTGGTTCGTGAAAACGAAGAAACCGGCGGTCCCTACTATGTTTAAGAAGAGTTACAATATTAAAGGTTATGCTGAAGCGAAGAAAGGGATTATATGCTGGATATATGATGAGCAGTTGAGGCTCTTCGTGATTAAGAGATATGATGGTGTTCAGTACTTCAAAAGAATTTTGAGATCGTTGAATACACTGCCAGAGTGTGAAGTGAAAGACTTAGCCAGATTGGGATTGATAAACCGAAGTGATGATAATATGGCGAGAGTTATTGGTAAGATTGTTTGGAAAGAGAGTATAAAAGAGAAGAAGTTTGAGCTGTTGAAACCACAAAAGGGAAAATTAATTGAAGACAAAGATAGAGGGTTGAGAGCAGATGGCAAACCTTGGATGATTATGAAGTATAAGCCGATCCGGTGTTTGAAAGAAGTGCCGATGAAACTAATGCCCAAGGATGTGCTTAAAGACCTGAAGTGGTGGTATGTAGATTGTGAAACAGCTGAGGCAGTTATGGAAGACTAAGATGAACAAGAGCTGCTTAGAGTGTATGATCCGATGCATCTAGTGAACTTGTCACAAACTGATCTGCAGGTGCTAAATGAAAAGAAGATATTATATATTCCTGCTTGGAAAGACGAAGCAAGGAAATATCAAAGAGTGGTTTCGGTTTGTATACGAGAAGGAGTGCATGCTTAAAGATGAAGATAAAAGATTGAAGATTACGAGACACGTGCTAGAAGATAAAGATATGAAGCTACTGCCAAGGGGGAGTCTGTTGGTGCATAATGTCAGTAGTTCAGTGTCTAGTGTCTGTAATCGTGTTAGTTAGATTTGTGTTATGTATGTAAGCGAAGTTCTCACAAGTTCGCTTGTTATAGGCGAACTTGTGGAACAAGCGAAGTTAGGAACAACTTCGCCTGAACATGCCAGGCGAAGTTGTCGCCTATATATACAGCTAGGTTACGGCTGAAACAATAGCTGAAGTTATCATTCTGTTAAGTTATTGTACGAGTTTGAGAGAGTTTGTGATCAGAGAATCACGTGTTTACAGTTGCAATACAACGTGTCTTTGTTTATTGTAACGTGTGTTTAATCGTATCGTCTTCTACGCTCGTAACGTCTTACGTAGGGATTCCGCACCTACGTAGAACGAGATATTCCGTGTAGATCCGGCTGGGAACCTACAATTACGGCTTGTCATTAAAGACTTAGGCTGTTACGAGATTTAAAATAGGTTAATACGCGTTCTTTAACGGCTTTTAAGGTTGGCCGGAGATGGCCTTGGGTCGCCGGCGTCGAGACTGTCGGAAATACGGGGATAGGGGACGGGAAGGCTGGGTGGATTACATAAATTATTATTATTAATATATTATATTCATATTTACACTAATAGCCTTTCAACTTTCATATTTCTTTTATATAGAATTTAAAATACATTTATAAATTGAACCTTGGACTTTGAAGGTTATATAAATAAAATACCATGATTTGGATTGTTTTTATATTATACTTGCTAGTTCGAGACTCGTTTAAGTAAACACTTTAAAACTTTGAAATTTCGTTAATGAATTACACGAAATTGACATGAGTTAATAATGACAATAAAACGTCATAATTATTATTAAACTATCGAATGATATTTACGAATACATTGAAATGACGAAACGGGTCGGTTTAACAAATTCAATACAAAATACATAAACGAATTTGAAATATATATATATATATAGAACAAAACCGAAAATTTAAATGGGTCGGGTTTTCGGGTTTGAAAAGTAACGAATGTTACAGATATGAACAATCAATTATAGAGTAAACACGTATGAGCATACGTATAGGACCCTAAGCATAACAATTCTAGGTCTTTACGTCTAACCATTGATCTTATTGTCATGGTTCTGATACCAATCTGTCACACCCCGACCAAAGGCGGCAGAATATGCCGAGGTGTAATGATTGCCCATAAGCACATGACACTATTAAAGCGACAATATTTAATAAACTCATTTAATTTCACATCATCGAAAATGTCACATAACAATATTCATAACAAGTCATAACATAATATAACAAAATATAGCAAATAAAATATTGTTCATTTTTTCTAATATCCTAATGGTATTTGTGACGTTTTCTTCAAGCATCCAAATCAACCAAGATGTAAACCTGTAACATTTTATAAAATAAAGTTTGTCAACACAAAGGTTGGTGAGAAATTCATTAGTTTGAACATATAGAGATATAGTAAGAAAGATCCACAAAACTAGTATACGAAACAATAAATAAAAGCCATAATTTGGATAAAAATCGCTAATACAATTACGTTAGCGACACCTGCCATAAGAGAATACCAGATGGTTCAGGATTTAATAGAATATCGCTAATTGCATTACGTTAACGACACCGTGCTATAAGAGAATACCAGATAGTTCACGGATTTATAGACTTCCACCAACCAAAAGCGATAAACACGTAAGCATATAATCATAGAACACCAAATTGAGCAAGTATTTAAGTAATGTATGCAATAATGTTTGTGGTTTAAGACCCAAGTATAAAACATTTAGTTTAAATAAGATGAAATGTCACCACCAAAATAAAAGATAGAAAACGGCGCATGAAAGTACTCACGTTCAAGTAATAAACTTGAAAGGTTGGTAATTTGGAGATTTGCCGGAACGACGGGTTTAACGTATGAATCCTAAATAAAAGAAAGCCTTGGATTTAGAATGGTTGTCTTGAAAATATTTAAATAAAATAATTGTTGCAAAAAGTAAACAATTGTAGTTCAAAGGTTTAAAATGTAACTATTAAGAATTTATATTAGTAACCCTTTAAAATGTAAGTTTGCTCGAAACCGGGTTAAAGTATCTAACCTTAATATTTACTTAACCAATGTTAAGTAATAAGATGGGAAAAATGATAAAATGAAAGTTCCGTTGGGCTAAAGATAATAAAACGGGTCTTTAACGAGTGTTCGGGTTGTTGGTTCGGGTCTTATCGAATGGTCAAACCCAAAGTCAACTTTGCAGAATATTAATTGTTCTGAGATAACTCACTAAAACTTTATAAGACTTAACCAAGTATGTAGATCTATTGTTTTAGAACTAACAACGTAGGCTAAGCGAGTGTTCGGTTTTTTTGGTCCAAACTTTGTTATGAGATCAAGTTGGATCCAACATTTCCATGTACTTAAGTAAATAATTAAAATCAGTTTGTAAACTATTTTTAAAGAAATATACAAGTCTTGATAGCTAAAAACACACTTGTGTGTTTTAAGCGAGTAAAAATCGGATCGGTTCGGTTTCCATCTCACAACAAGTTCATAGATGGATTCCACATGCCCATATATCATAGATCTTGTATAATAATGTACAAATGAAAATATTTAAGTTCTACAACTAAAAAGTCAACAACAAGTCTTTTTAACAAAAGTTCAGTTTGGTTCGGTTTCCATCTCACAATGAGTTCATAGATGGATTCCACATACCCATGACTTGTAAATGTGACTAACAACTAAAATGAGTAGAAGTTAAACATAAATAATATGTGCAAGCAAGTTATGTGAGTGTATATATATCAAGAACACGAAGTCCTCCATAAAGCCTCGCCTTACGACGTCCGAAACTTAACCAACCAGAGTCGGAGAAGTAACTACCAAAGGTAACAAGGGGTGTGTATTATATATATGTTGTACCACCATATTCAAGTGTTAGTTATGTTAGATGAACAAGTTAGAATGAAAAACTATAGTTAGTTTGAATTTAGAAGTCAAACCTTCAAGAATAAATAAGTAAACAACCTTGAATCTATGGAGGATTTGAGAGAGAATTTGGAGTAAGAGCAAGTGTAAAATGAAGAAGATGAGTGTGTAAATATAGGGTAAGGGTCAAAGTTATTTACAAGGTTCTCTTTTATGTTTTGCATAAAAATAGATTGTTTAAAAAAACAAGCAAAGCACAAAACAACAAACAACAACGAAATGGTGTACAGGGGGTCCTAGACGCCACGCGGCCTCCCCTTGGCTCTCGGGTCGCGCGGCGCGGCGTGCCCAGGGGGGGCTGTCCCAGCTCGTCTAGTGGTTCGTTTCGCGTCCGGAATTTCGTTTTTGATGTAATTTGCTCGTTTTAAGTCCGTTTTCAAATCCGTAAAAGAGGTTTTTCAAATTAAACAAATGGGAATAGTTTGGTAACATAAAAATCCATTATTTTATATATCATGAGTTTTGGTTTACAAAACGGGTCGGTTTACAACGTAAAACAATGCATAAACGAATACAAACAAGACCCTAAATTGACGAATGTCACAACTAAATTAGTATAAAATCCGATGAGTGAAATTTTAATTATGAGAACTCCGATAAAAGGAGAAGTCCAATAAATGAAAACTAGAATCCAAAGAGTGAAAAAGAAAAGTCCGGTAGGTGTAAATGAGAAGCTCTATAAGTGAGTACATGAGGTCGGGATAAACAACGTTACAATTAATAATAGCGTACGATGAGTTTCATACGTGAACAAACTTGAGGTTACAAGCAATTGAGAATACTATTCCGTGAAATAACATGAGAAATGAGATGAGTTCCTTGGGGTGACGGATACATGTATCAAACATAAATAAAATTTGATTAACTTGACAAAAAGATCGATGAAATGTGATAAAACGTGAATACGTCCACTATTGTGAATCCATTTATATAATCGTCATTATAGTAACGATTTCTAATAGCGCCAAAACTTTTGGACAACCACACATAGGTCGCTTAATAGATTAAATGAAATGATATAGAATAATACATAGAATCGTGTTTCGCTTTGAAATGCATAAATGCTCAAATATGAATATCATAGTCATGAAAATATCGTTTAAAAGATAAACGAAAATTTTAGCGAAAGTGAGGCTTCGAAAGTAGTACATCAATTGTTATTAAGTAACTTGAATTCGGTCATGAATAATCAAAACACAAAATGAAATCTCACGTGCATAAAATTACCATCGAAACATCTCATCAATTGAAAAGAAAATCGTAATAATCATGAGACTCGAATTAATGACGAAATATCTAAATCGCGTATCACATACTCTTTGAAAAACATAAGAATAAAATCGAAAGTGAAATCTCAAGTGAAGCCGTTTTATTGTTTCCAAGAATATATGTAATAACAAGGCGTCGCGGTAACACATAGCTAGAGAGACATTTAAAATTGTTATCAAATGAAAATCTTGTTAGTTAAATTGTTAAAGGAAATTTGTATACATAAACCTGTTGTGATGAAAATAATTTATGAAGAATTGATGTTTGCGATAATAAGAGGTAATAATTCGCATAAATCGTTATCTAACGAAAAATTTGAGTCACAATATCTAGTATGAAGCATTTATAAATGTGTCCCAAAAATATATGTAAAGCCATGATCATTGCGTTTATGCAAAATAAGGAAAGTTGTAATTTGTTATTGAATAAATCTCGTATTCAACAATCAAAATGAAACCTCGTATTTATAAAGTTATTAAGAGATTTATCGCTTTAGGTGACAATACTTAAAACCTTGAAAACACGCATATAATCGTTTAGTAATCTCTTTGAAAACAAATCCTCATAATAGAATTTTGTTGTCATGACAATCTTAGATTTTTTTTTAAAGATGATTTATAAGTTTTGGACATAATATGTAAATCATTAACCTTGTTAGAGTTTATAATCTATAAGTGATTATTTGAACACATGAGGTTGTTATGAATATACTAGTTGTATATATAAAAAAAAATTTAAGGAAAAAATAAAATTCGTGTGCGTAGGAAGGGGTTTTAGGCTTCGAATGGTGAATGGTTTGGAAATTCGGTGAAGGGTGAGTGTGTTTTGGTTGTCTTGCGTAGTTGAGTTTTCTTGAGTTGGATTGATGAGGCTTCTTGAGTTTAGGTCGTTTGAGTGGGTTAGGCTTAGATGATTTGTGTGAGTAATAGTTGGGCTATTTAGGTGAGGTTTTGCTTATTTGAGCTCGAGTTAAGTTGATGGGTTGGATAATTTGATCTTGACTAGTTTGGATTGAGATTCGGTTTATACATGTATTTTGTAAGGAGTGTTCGGGGTTGCTACTTTTGATATCAAACCCTATGGTTGGATGGGAATGGTGTGGCGACATGGTTTGTGATTTGACATAGCATGGATCGAAGGATTGAGTCATAGTTGGGTAGGCTTTGGTTTGTATATGTCCAAGGAATTTGATGAATGTGTTTGTCGGTGTTTTAGAAGCATTTGGAAGGTAAGTTTGATAGGTTTTCGTGGCGTAAAAGTGTCGGTTTTTTTATTAGGGATTTTTGTTGGGTTAATGTCGTACATCTTGGATTTTTGCATAGGGCTTGAGTTGGTGAGGGTATACTTTTGAAGTGGAAGGATGGTTTGATTTGAGGTGGTAGTTTGAGAGGGAATACAGGTGTTTGGAAACTTGGGGTTGCGTCTCGGGAAATTTTTTTGACCAATAATAAGTATTAATTTGGAAATATCATAATTTATAAATAGTGTTTGAAATCTTCATAAATCTTTTGATAATTAAAATTACAAGTTACTATATATATATATATATATATATATATATATATATAGGGAGAGGATCATGAGAGAACTCCATTATATGGAGAGAACTAGAGAACTAATAATGAAGTTTTTTTAATTTAATTAAAAAAAATATTTTTTAAATTTTTTTTCTTTCATCCTTCTTATATGTTGTTATTCTTCACCACAAAAAAATATAAAAATAAAAAAAATTAACGAGTAATGCATATATGCAATACACCGACTTTTTTTATAACGCATATGTTAAATAGTGTGCATTTTGATATTTGAAATAGTGTTGAATAGCATATTTATAGTTGTTTGTATTGTTTATTTGCAATAGTGTTATATTATATACAAAAATTAAAAAAAATCGATATAGTGCATATGTGCATTAGTGTTGTATTACATATATGCGATAATGTGTTTTGCATACAATTATTAGTGTCGTATTTGCATATATTCAAATACACACTATTGAATATATGCAAATACGACACTAATAATTGTATGCAAAACACATTATCGCATATATGTAATTACAACACTAATGCACATATGCACTATATCGATTTATTTTAATTTTTGTATATAATATAACACTATTGCAAATAAACAATACAAACAACTATATATATGTTATTCAACATTATTTCAAATATCAAAATGCACACTATTGAACATATGCATTATAAAAAAAGTCGGTGTATTGCATATATGTATTATTCGTTAATTTTTATTTATTTTTTTTAGTTTTATTTTTTTTGTGGTGAAGAATAACAACATATAAGAAGGATGAAAGAAAAAAAACTTTAAAAATAGTTTTTTTAATTAAATTAAAAATACTTCATTATTAGTTCTCTAGTTCTCTCTATAAAATGGAGTTCTCTCATGATCCTCTCCCTATATATATATATATATATATATATATATATTGTAAATAAAATATTGGGATTCAAGCTTGTGAATTACAACAACAAAAATTTTTTTCACTAAAACGGAAGATGTTATAATACGTCGGGTCGGCTTAAAATGTAAAAATAATTTACGAGGAAATGTTGAAATAAACCAACCCACGTAACATAACTCGTTCATGAAATGCTTAAAATTAAGCAAATGGAAATATCAAGGAAAACTAAGATAATAAAGTTTGCATTTTAAGGTTAATTATAAAAATAAAAGTTGATTGTCATGAGGAAGCAAAATAAATTTTTATACGGATCAAATTAAAATTTCTTGCTTATGAGGAAGTTAATATAAGTGGATTGAATGTTAAAATTTGTTATGAGGTATCAATGTGAATGAAGAAGGTCGTTTGGGTATACAAATGTTGCGTAATGAAAATTTTTACCAAGTTCGTTATTTAATATCGTGTAACGAAAAACATCATTGTAAGTTAAAATAACCGGTATTGTGATTCGAGGAATCGAACTAAACGATTTTTGTCTTTAAAATAGAATTTATATGAAGTTTTGCATGAGAATTTTAAGAAAATTACAAGCTATAAGTTTGTGAATTTCTTAAAACATCAAGGCAAAACTCCCATAAGAAATTTTTAAAACGAGGAAAATCGTATGATGTAGATTTTATTTGTGAAAATTATAATGAACCATAAATTGCATAATGGAAATTGTTCTGAAAATAGATATGGGGTAATGAAAATTCTAGCATGTGTATTATATAATATAGTGTAATAAAAACGTCGTGAGAATTTAAATAATTGATTTTTGTGAGATGATAGTTTCAAAATAAACGGAATTGTTATAAAATAAAATTTTATGAAATTTTGTATGAAAACTTTAAAGACAATTTTAAAATCTATATAATGAGAATTTACTTGAAAATTTAAGGTAAAATTTATCATAAAACCTTTTTTAATATGATGAAATTCATATGATAAAAATTGGGTTTATAAATAGTATTAATGAACAAGGATGGCATATTAAAAATCACTATAATTAGTTAAAAATATATATATTATTATTACTAATTTTTTTAACTTACACTGAAGAGATCGTAATAAATGAATTTTTGTAACAAAATCGGTGTGAAATCAAAATGAGGAAATTTGTATAAAAACTTTATCGTGTGAAATCAAAACATATTAGAATGAATCATAACGGTCAAATAGAATTATATAAATGGAAAATTTGTGATGAGAATTTATTTGGCAAAGTAAAAGGGAAAATTGTTTAAATCTTTAAAATTTGTAAATAATGTCTTAAGATTTAAAGGCGGAAAAATCGTGCATGAACCACCATGACTTGATTTTTCGACACTAAAACCTTCTTAAAAAAATACCTTGTTAGAGTCTAAATATGTGCACGTACCACCGCGTCTTGTTCATGTTTTCGACTCAAATAACGTTTGTAACCGAAAATAATAAATCGAAATACAACGTCATGTCAAAACACTAGTCCATGAACCACCATGGTTCTATTGTTTTAACTCCGAAAATTTGGATGGCGACCGGAACGCTCGCATTCGACAACTTAAAGTGGTCATCTCATATGAGACAATCTTTAAGGAGATTTGAAACAACGGGATCCAAGTTAAGCTCGTGATCCATAAAACACAATAAAAACTAATGTTTTTAGCGGGAAGGTAAGGATACCTTAGATTATTATGAAAGTGTGTGTATGCGTACATATAAAATTAAACAAAAGTAAGGTAAGGATACCTTAATATGTTTCGAGTGTTTGTGTATATATACGATTTGATGAAATAAATAAGTATATAAATAAACAAGTGTATTGAACAATAAAGTAGGGTACACACGTATAAGCAACACGTATAAGCAACACATATGTAAAAACTATACTAGGTCGTTACGTCTAACCACCTATCTTATAGTCTTGTGGCTCTGATACCAATCTGCCACACCCCGACCAAAGGCGGCAGAACATGTCGGGGTGCAACGGATTGCCCAAAACACAAGACACTATTAAAGTGACAATATTTAATCAACTCATTTATTTATAAATCAATAAACAACACATCTTGTTCATACAAACAAATTGAATACAAGTAAACAAATACATTGTTCGTTTTACTAATATCCTAATAGTCTTGAAAATGTTTTTCGTCAAGTTCTCGCATCAACCAAAGTCAAACCTGTAACATTTCATAAACTAAAGTTTATCAACACAAATGTTGATGAGCGATTCATAAGTTTGAGCATATAAATATATAGTAAGAAAGATCCGCAAAACTCGTATATGAAACAATAAATAAAAGCAATGATTTGGATAAAATCGATAATAGATTTACATTAGAGACACCTAACTATAAGGGGATGCCAAATAGTCTAGGATTTAATAGTTATTGTTAATTGCATTACATTAACGATACCTTGCTACAAGGGGATGCCAAGTAGTCTAGGATTTATAGATCAACCAACCAAAAGCGATAAACACATAGGCATAGAATCATAGAACACCAAATCGAGCAAGTATTTAAGTAAAGTATACAATAACGTTTGTGGTTTAAGACCCAAGTATAAAGCATTTAGTTTAGATAAGATGAAATGTCACCCCCAAAAAAAAGATAGAAAACGGGGTATGAAAGTACTCACGTTGAACGGGAAAGGTCTAGGTGAAAGGAAATCTTGTATATGAAAGGTTGTCTAAGAAATCTTTATATAAAATAAATGAAAATAAATGCAAACAATATAAAGTTTAAGGTTTAAAAATGTAAACATTAATAAATTGTAATACTAGTCTTTAAAATATAAGTTTGCTCGAAACCGGGTTAAAGTATCTAGCCTTAATATTTACTCAACCTATGTTAAGTAATAAGGTGGGTAAAATGCAAGAATGCAAGTCCCTTTGGGATAAAGATACTAAAACGGGTTTTAACGAGTATTTCGGGCTGTTGGTTCGGGTCTTGATAATTGGTCAAACCCAAGGTTAACTTTCCAAAATATTAAATGTTATGAGATAACTCATAAATATCAAGTAAGGCTTAACCAAGTATGTAGATCTATTGTTTTAGAACTAACAACGTACGTTAAGGGAGTGTTCGGTTTTGTCGGTCCAAACTTTGTTATGAGATCAAGTTGGATCCAACATTTCCAAGTACTTAGGAAAATAATTAAAATCAGTTTGTATACTATTTTTAAAGAAATATACAAGTCTTGGTAGCTAAAAACACACTTGTGTGTCTTAAGCGAATAAAGTCGGTTTAGTTCGGTTTGGTTCAGTTTTCATCTCACAAATAGTTCATTGATGGTTTCCACATGCCCAAATATCCAATAACTTGTATAAAAATTTATAATTGAAGAAACTTAAGTTTTACAACCAAAAAGTTAACAATAAAGTCTTTAAACAAGAGTTCGGTTTTGGTTCGGTTTCCATCTCCCAATAAGTTCATAGATGGTTTCCACATCCCCAATATCAAAGAACTTGTAAAAAATGATTTTAGAAACTCAAATCTAACATTAAACATGTTTAAACAACTATTTTAACGAAACTTGTAAGCAAAAGTTCGGTTTACAGTTTTGAGCTATTTACGGTTAAACCGAAGCATAGACCCTCAACTCATAACCATGAAACTTGTAAATAAACTAAAATGAGCAGAAGTTAGGCATGGTTAGTATGTATAAACAAGTTATATAAGTATATATATATATATATATATATATATATATATCAAGAACACGAAGTTCTCCATCCTTACAAGGTCCGAAACTTAACCAACCGGGGTCGGATAAGTAACTACCAAAGGTAACAAGGGGTGTATATTATATATATGTTGTGCCATAAGCTTCAAGTATTAATAAGGGTTAGCAAGTTAGTTAAAATGAAATACTATGGTTAGTTTGACTTTGAAGGTCAAACTACCAAGAACATGAAGAACAACCTTTGAATCTTAAGAATTGAGAGATAATTTGGAGTAAGAACAATTGTAAAATGAAGAAGATGAGTGTGTATATATAGGGTAAGTTGAAATGGTCAAGCATAAAGAGTATTGCATGAAAATGGGTTGGTTATAAACACAAGAAATCATAAAAAGCCAAAAAGAACGAATATGCAGGTCTAAGGCCGCCACGCGCGACCCACTGATCCTTGGTGGCCGCGTGGCGCGACGCCCCCTGGGGGTGGGATTGGTCCAGCTCGTCTAGCGTGGTTCGTTTTGCGTCCCGAAAGTTCGTTTTTTATGTAATTTGCTCGTTTTAAAGGCGTTTTCGAATCCGTAAAAAGGGTTTTTCAAATTGAACAAGTGGGAATGATTTAGTAACATAAAATCCAATATTTTATATATTTGAAATGTTCTGGATACAAATCGGGTCGGTTTACGTGATAAACGAATACACAAACGAATACAAATAGAACCCGAAATTGACGAATGTCACATATGATGTTTTGTAAGTAAGGAACGAGTATGTATGAATAATGTATGTATGCTATTATTGAAAGTATGAACAAGAATCATACTTAATAGACAAGGAAAGGTATGGTATGGTTGTATGGCAGCAAGAGAGAACCGGCCCCTAACAATACTCGAGGCATGATGGAACCGGGCCCTGATAATACTCGAGGCAAGAGGGAACCGGGCCCTAATAATACTCAAGGCCAGAGGGAACAGGGCCCTAATAATATTCGAGGCAAGAGGGAACCGAACCCTAATAATATTCGAGGCAAGAGGGAACCGACCTTAATAATACTCAAGGAAAGTAGGGTGTAATGCTCTTTAAAATGTGTAAGTATGTATAAAATATGAAAGGTAAGAAAGTATGAAAGCATGAAAGAATGAAGGTATGAAAGTATAAAGTATGAACGAAAATAAATATACGTGTATGAATGAGGTATAAAGAAAGTAATATGTGTCTTCGGATATATATTGAAGAAACACTAGATAACCCCGACAGATTATGGATAATCTTAGGGTTAAGTAGATGTTTCCCACGAGGGTTAGGTCCGGCAAAGATGGCTATTCTTCTCAACCTGCAAAATAGACACCGTAAGCTCATCACTGAGAAGGGGGGGTTCCTCCTTGTGACCACCCTCCGGCGTGAGAATCAGACTAGGTTGCTCTAAATATAAGTGTATATAGAGAGAAATAGCTAGAGAGAAGATAATGATACCGTTCCAGGGTGTTGGAGTATTTATAGCCGAAGGTAGGTTTCCAAGCAGGTACGGCCAGCTGTATATAATATTCCTTTTCCACCAACTATGGGCTACGTTCGTGCCATGATGGGAGTTGGTGGGTAGGCAGCGGCTGATAGTGACATTTTGTACTGGGGCGTGCTCCTCCTCGTACTATTGTCAGTAAGCTGTCACCCTGTGATTGGTTCATGGGTTGCTTTTGTCAGATCTTGTCTATTTGTCCATACCTTGGTACGTATAGTACAAAAGATCTTCTAAAAGCGTACGGACTGGCTCTTTAGGGCGGGAATATTCCCGCCCTGCTCATTCCTTCTTCAGGTGACATTACTGAAGTATAAGAGTTAGTGCCTTATACGTGTAGCCTTACTGTTAGTGCGGGTAGCCTTCCTTCTTTGCTTGTACCCACAGCTGCGGGGACAGGCAGGGTACTGTACCAAGGGAGGCTTTCCTGCGGGGACAGCTGGCTTACTGCGTGTAAAGTCTTCGTCTCTCTGAGCATGGTGGGTCCTGCGGATCCAGTTGGTCTTTGCGTAGACGTACCTCTTCAAGGTGAGTCTTGTGGGTCCAACTGGGCTTTGCGGGAACCTACCTCTTCAAGTCCCCCCAGTCCATTGTTCTTCTCATGAATTGTTAACAAGTGAGGGGAACTTTTGGACTTTAAGCAAGGGGCTTTAAAAAGGGGTTTTCGTTTTTTAAGGTTCTCCGTGGGGATTCTTCCCGCAGTTTTCCTAATGTCACTTGCAGAAAATTCCCGACTTTTCTGCCTGATCTTTGGATATGATGCGGGTAGGTGTGTAACCTCTTCGCAAGTCAGGAGCGTTGAGTTTCACTTGTGTAGATTCTCCACGAGGTTTTGGTAGTTTTAGACATAGTGATCAGTTATGTTAAACAACCAATTCCACCTTGAAGCTTCAATCAATCTAGTTCTCAACGTTCCCGCCATGCGGGGGTGTTATTTCTCTTTCCGTAAGCATGGCCCATAAGATCGATCTTCTTAGCTTCAATTCCCTGCAAGTGCTAAGTATGTGAAGGGTTTCGCCTTGACACTGTACCCGCACTTGTCTTATGGTTTCTTGCTTTCCAAGGTAAAGGGGTATATTCCCTCTTATTTTTGAATCTTTTTGAAATTCGGAGGGTTGGTGAAAGGATAAGGACAGTTCAAACGGTTGAAAAGGACGTTGGCGTCTTCTGACGGTTTCAGAATGTGCAGGAAGTTGTGACAGCATGTGGTCAATCTGAACGCTTTTTCAGGCGCGTGGGCGCGAGTTTCATGGCAAGCGCCATTCTGACATCTGTTGCCAGCTTGCTTTATCCACACGTGTCGCCGTGTCATTGCTCCTACGCTTTCTCTCTCATTCGCATTAAATTCATCGCATTCATTACGATGAGTATATAAGGTGGAGAGGGTGTATTTCGTCCATTATCTTCACTTCACTCTTCTTTTTCTTTTAAGCGATTTCCGGCGAATTCTCATCTTTTCCTGCGAGCATTCTCCTGAAACCGCTTTCTTTCATCCTTAACATTAAAAAATGTCTTCTTCTTCTCCTCATGACCCAGAGGTTAACGTCGAAGAGTCCGACGTTTTCCCCAAGAACCCGGACGTCAACGTCCGATAAGGACGATAAGAGTACTGCTGGCGAGTGTCAGTGTACTCTTTCTCTCGATGTATACAATTACATCGTCAAGAAATTCATGCTGGAGCCCTATGAGCCGGAGTTACCGAAGACCAACCAGACGGTATACGACGCCCCTAAGGGCAAGATAGGGGTTTACGCTTCGTTCTTCATATATGGGAATCTAAGATTCCCATTAACGAAGTTCGTATACCGTGTTTTGGAGAAACACGATGTTCATTTGACAGAGGTGCATCCAATGGCAATTGCTAAAGTTCGCCATTTCGAATGGGTGTGCCGTATTTTGGATATCGAGCCTCGAGTCGACCGCCTGATGACCTTCTATACTTGGAGGTGCATCCAGGGTTGGTATACCCTTGTCACTCGGATCAAGGTTTTGAAGATCTGTACTACTGAGCGTAGTCTTCGTTATTGGAAGCGTGAATTTTTCTATATTTCCGCTCGTGTCGTTCCCATTGCGATGACGTTCAAGAATGGGATGGCACTTTCTAATCTTCCGGCTTCCAATTACCAGGAGACGGAGTGGTTCACCAAGATTTCCCAGATTCAGACTCCTATTTATCGCTTCTCAGAATCTGGGATGGTCATGCTTGGGATGAGTCGCGTGTGGAAGGACGCCGGGTCTGGGACGCCGCAAATACCTATCGTTCTTGGATACGGTTTGAACTATATTCCTTATGGTACGCCCCGTCTTTTGTGTTGGTTTAGGGTTTTCCTTCTAACATTGTTATCATTTTTATTTTAGAAGGGAACGCCTTACAGTCGCTTTTGCACCCGTGGGAGACTGGTGGTCCAACGCGGTTGGGTACTCGTGATCTTGATGAGAGCGAGTTGCCCGTTTTGGAGAAAACTGCGGATAGTTTCGTAGAGGTCTACCCGCCAGGCCATGAGATTTTGAGCGCCACTCGGCCAGGTAATGAGTTCTTTAATCCTCCTCCTCTTCATGCTCACACTTCTGATGGAATTCTTCTGATCTTGTCATCTTCTGATGAGGGATCCGCAGATGGGCCTTTTGTTGTAAGGAAAAAGAAGGCGGCTAGTGTGAAGGGCAAAACGAAGGTTGCTACCTTCGTTGACTTGGGGGATCAGTCTGATTCTGAGACTGAGAGTGAGGAGGCGGCGAGGAACCTTGGTGGTGGTGACGAGACCATTGTCTCAGAGGTTGAGACAACGACTGTCACTTCCGAGCCGCTAAGCATTGCGAAGGTAACTGGCGTGAAGAGGCCATTTTCATCAGGTCCATCTCCGCCTAACAGGACTTTCAAGATCAAGAAAACCAATAAGTGTACTTTTTGTGTACCTTTTCCGCATCTCCTTCCGCCTTCGTTTTTGATATCTTAAGGTTTTTCTTTATGCAGAAGTAGACTTATCTGTTTTTGAGGAGAGTGGTGCGGGAGGAGTTGGTTCAGGACCCACAACGATAGGTTTGGTCAACCTATCCGAGGCGATGACCCAGGCGGCCGCGTCTGTTTCTGGTACTGGTTCTGTTGCTTTTACTGTTGAAGCAACTGTTCCGGTTATGACGTCGTCTGTCATGGCTGCTGTGCCGACGATGGCATCCACTTTCGTTGCTGCGTTGAGCAGTTCAACTTCTTCGCCAGCCGTCAGTGCCATATTTACCACGTCATTCACCGGACCGGCGGTGACTTTTTCCATGAGCTCATCTGCGATGAGCTCATCTGCAGCGAATGCAAAATTTATGAGTTCATCTCAAATGAGTTCATATCCAATGGTCTCTATCTCTGTGACTTCTACGGTGTCACATTCGGCGTCAACGACTACTTCGTCCTTGGCCAGTTCTTCAGGTATGTTTAGAGTTGGGACCTCTAGACTTACCTTTATTGATGAGGGGGTCCGATCTTTTCCTCCTTCCTATCTCCTTGACCTCTTGGATGGATATCCTTTAGGTTCGGGTGATGGGTTTAGCGGCTATCGGCCTGTTATCGACCCTACAGGTGCGTGGGGTTACTTTGGCCTATTATCCATCCTTAGTCATTTTTTCTTGACTGTTTTTTGTTGTTGCAGTTTCGGATTCCAATGAGTTTTATGCCCCAAGGTGGAATATCCGCCGAGGAAAAACTCTCAGGACGGCTGCAGACTGCGTCGATTGGATGCGCCATGCCGCTCCAAGTGGTGCATTGGGGGAGGCAATGGTTAGTTACCAGGAAGGCAGGTTGTCCACCGAGCTCCGAATTCTACTCGCCCGGATGCAGCCGCGTGTCAAATTACTTTGTCATGAAAACGATAAGTTAAGGACTGGGCGTAGCTTGGAGGGGTCTCAGGTGCGATCGCTGAGGGAAGAAAACAAGAAGCTTGCCGCCACCACTACTGAGAGAGAAAAGGCCTTCAAGGATCTTGAGGCCGAAATGCAAGCTAGGCATGAGGCCCGTTCCAAGGCTTCTCAAGTTGTTAATGAACAGCTTAGGTTGGCTAAGGAAACTGCGCGTAATGCGACTGAAAGGGCCACAAAAGCTGAAGCTGTTGCTGAGCCTCTACGCACTGAGAATGAAGAACTGAAAGCTAAACTGGAGAAGCTTCAGCAGGCTCATGAGGCTTTGGCTTTGGAGGACGCCAAGAAGCTACAGGAGCTCTTGGATCAGAGGGGTGTGCTTGATCGCACTGAGCGCAAGCTTAAAGGCGTTGAGGAGGCTACTGCCAAGGAAGTGTTGCTTGCCAACCTAAATAAGAATGAGGCCGAACGCGCACGCGATCAAGCTCAAGCCACCCTTCAAGAGGCTCTGTCCAATAAGGATTGGCTTCTACGAGAAGCGTTGCCGCAGGTACACATAGCTCAATTATTCTTTGCTTTTTGCTTTTTATACTTAGAAAAGTTTTTTTTTTTTTTTTGTAGGTTGTGCATCGGATTTTCGCGAACACATCCTATGATGATGCCATGAGCACAGCCCTCAACGCTTCTCATGAGGATGGAGAGAAAGTTGGTTTCTTACTTGGCCTAGGATTTGCAGAGAAAGGCATCTCGCCTTCCAGATTTCCTCTACACGATGTTGATACTGAGGCTGCCTATGACCAAGCTGTGAACCAGTATGCTGCTTTCTCTCATCCGGTCATGGAAAAGGTGAGTGAAGTTGCTGCTGCTGATGACGGGCTAGCTGTTCTTAAAGCTTTTCTTGAACAGCCGCAGCCAACTGATGGTGCGGGTTCAAGTGGGTTTGGAGGGAGTGGTCCCGAAGCCTGAATCTTGAGATTCCTCCAAGCCGTTAGGATAGATTTGCACTTTTTGTAGGCGGGTAGATACCTAGCCATTTTGTAATGTTTGAACAGCTTTTATCGTGAATATAAATGTTTTGTTAATGCCTTGCCTTATAAACATTATATGATTTGCTCATGCATATTTTAGTTTAACTTAGCAATTTTCTAAGTGTTTTGAATAAGTTAACCTTTCGACGCGTGTCAGATAATAGGTTAATGTTCTGTTTCTTCTATCATGATTGTGCGGGTAGGACCGTCACTTTCATTTAGTAGGATGACCAAACTTCATTTATATCTGACCTGCGTGAATCTTCCTCATTTTTTCCTTAGAAATTTTTACTGTTTATTTGTGTTAATGCGGGTTGTGTCGCTTTCCACACGCAACGTCTGACTTCCTCCCTCACTTATTTACGCGGTGAATACCGGCATATCAGTGTGGTCAGATCATAAGTATAAAGGTAAGGCTATCAGCATCAATGTGATAAGGAGAATCATTTCCATTAGAAGTGGCTCTAGGCCTGTTCGTTACAAGTTTGGAATTGATCTACATGTAGCATCTGCGTAATTGAGCTCCATTCTATGTTCTTGGGATGGGGGTGCCATCGAGCCTTTCGAGCCGGTATGCGCCCTTTCCCAGAACTTCTTTAATAATGTATGGCCCTTCCCAGACCAGGGCCAGCTTTCCTGGGCGCTCCTGGTTCGAAGCCTCGTTGTTACGCAGTATGTAGTCTCCGACATTGAAGTTGCAGAGTTTCACCCGCGTGTTGTAGTGCTTTTGCATTTGTCGCTTGTAGTTCTCTTCACGCGCTGCGGCTAAGTCTCTACGCTCTTCGGTCAGCATAAGGTCTAACCGTCTTTCCGCCTCATTGTCTTCTGGTTGAGTTATGACTCTTGGTGAGGGTAGACCAATCTCGATTGGAACCATGGCTTCAGTGCCATAGGTGAGGCTGAATGGGGTTTCGCCCGTGCTTGCTTTTTTCAGTGTTCTGTTTGCCCAAAGGACATGTGGAACTTCGTCCACCCAGCCGGATCTATGCTCCAAGAGTCTTTTCTTTATGCCGTCGACGATGCTCTTGTTTGCTCTTTCCACCTCACCATTACCCTGCGTGTGTGCCACTGAGGTAAAGGTGTGGGTGATTTGAAGCTCTTTCAGCCAATTTTGTAGCTTTTAGTCAGCAAAGTTGGTGCCGTTATAGCTCACCAAATTCTATGGAAGTCCAAAACGACAAATAATAAATTCCCAAATAAATTTTTTGATATGTTTTGCTGTTGTTTGGGCTAGGGGTTTTGCTTCTATCCACTTGGTGAAGTAGTCGATGGCTACCACTAGGAACTGAACGTTCCCTGCTGCTGTGGGAAATGAGCCTGTAATATCGATGGCCCACTTCTGGAATGGCCATGAAGAAGTGACTGGAACAAGTTCGTTCTTCGGGCGATGCGTGTTGGGTGCGTAGAGCTGGCAGGACCTACATTTTCTGATGTAGGCCAACGCATCCGTGTGCATCCCCGGCCAAAAGTATCCCGCGTTGTTTATCTTAGCTACAACTGCGCGTGGACCTGCGTGTACTCCTCAGATGCCTTCGTGTACTTCCCTTAGGAGGTAGTCGGCATCTTGGTCGTCAACGCATCTGAGGAGTGGGCCAAGAAAATTACGCCTGTAAAGTATGTCATCAACAAGTTGATAGTTCAGTGATTTACAGCGTATCTTTCTTGCCTGTGTCTTTGACTCTGGTAGTACACCCGTCGCAAGGTAATTTATGATTGGCGTCATCCATGTTTCCGTGCCGGTTTGGATGACACAAATTTCCTTGTGCGGGACTGATGGTGCTCCAAGAAGTTCAACGCGGATGTCCTTTCCCAAGTGGGTGAAGGTTAACGATGCAAGCTTGCTTAGCGCATCCGCAGATTTGTTTTCGCTTCGCTTGATGTGCACAACTTTGTAATCGTTGAAATCGCGCATAAGGGTTTTTGCTTGTGCGAGGTACAGGGCCATTGTGTCGTTCACGTCCGTGTACGTCCCGTTTATCTGGTTGGCTACTAGCATGGAATCCACGTGGGCTTCCAAGTTTTTCACCCCCATCTTACGCGCAATTCTTAATCTGGCCAAGAATGCTTCGTACTCCGCTTCGTTATTCGTACTTGGGAAATCCAGCCGAATAACGTAAGTGTATTCTTGGCCTGCTGGGTTAGTTAGTTTCAACCCTGCGCCTGAACCTTTGGTGTTGGCTGCTCCATCAGTATAGAGTCGCCAGACATCGTATGTCTTGTGCTGGAGAGGGTTGAGCCTCTTCCTGGCACTCTTTTTCCCGCGAAGCGGGGACTTCTGCAATAAAGTCGGCCAAGACCTGGCCTTTTATGGCTGGTCTTGGCTTGTACTTTATCGCGTATTCTCCCAACTCAATTGCCCATTTGGCTAGGCGCCCTGACAACTCGGGTTTGCCTAGAACATTTGCAAGTTTGAAGTTGGTGAGAATGGTGATTGGGTGGCCTTGGAAATATCGTCTTAGCCTGCGTGAAGCCTGTACAAGCGCTAAGACTAATTTTTCCAGGGTGGAGTACCGGGTTTCCACGTCTGTTAAGATGCGGCTTACATAGTAGATGGGCATCTGGATGCCCTTTCGTTCTACTAGTAAGATTGCCCCAGTTGCTCTGTCTGTGGCGGAGAGGTAGAGAATTAATTCCTCCCCCACTTCTGGTGCTGTGAGTGTTGGGAGTTCGATCAAGCGTGACCGAATCTCTTGAAAGGCTGCTTCCGCTTCTTGTGTCCAGCGGAAGTGTGTTTTCTTCAAAAAATTTCTCAATGTTGACACGAATGGGAACGACCTATCCGCCTGGTTTGCCAAAAAGCGGTTAAGTGCGACTAGTCGTCTATTCAGTGTCTGAGCCTGTTTGATGGTAGTAGGTGATTCCATTTTCATAATGGCTTCAACCTTTTCGGGGTTCGCTCTGAAGCCATCTTTGGTAACGATGACTCCTAAGAACTTCCCATCTTCCATCCCAAAGGAACACTTGCTCGGGTTGAGCTTCATGTTTATCTTTCTGAGCGTGTTGAAAGTTTCTTCGATGTCTTTCAACATCGCCTCTGGCTCGAGGCTTTTGATGACCAAGTCATCCATGTAAACTTCCAAGTTCCTCCCGATTTGGGCTTGAAACTCTTTGTCCATCAGGCGTTGGTATGTGGATCCGGCATTCTTTAGTCCGAATGGCATCATTTGGTAACAAAATGTGCCATCGGGCGTCCGAAATGCGGTTTTATCCTGATCGTCAACAGCCATGTGGATTTGATGGTACCCTTTATACGCATCAAGGAAGCATTTAAGGCGAAACGTTGCTAATGAATCTACCTTAAGGTCAATTTTGGGTAATGGGTAACAATCCTTGGGGCATGCTTTGTTTAGGTCTTTAAAATCTATGCACATGCGCGATTGTTTGTTGGATTTTGGTACCATGACGGGATTTGCAACCCATGTTTGATATTTACTAACGCGTACGATGCCTGCGTCAAGGAGTTCCTTGACTTGGGTTCTACACGCGTTAGCCTGCTCACCACCCATTACGCGATGCTTTTGTATGACCAGCGCAAACGCCGGGTCACACTTGAGCTTATGCTCAGCCTTACTTCGAGGTACACCAGTCATGTCAGCTGGTGTCCACGCGAAGATGTCGGCATTTTTTTGCAACAAGCGTTTGAGTAAGGTGCGTGTGGGATTAGTGATCGTTGGGCCAATGGTAATGGCCTGGTCAGGGTATTTGCCATTGAAGGCCCATTCTTTTTGCTCAGAGGTGGTTGGTTTAGCCATTTTTTGGTTTGGGTTTAGATGAGACAGATGAGATGCATATCTGGGGAATGCCCGTGATCATAGCGACGCCCTCAGCTGTTGGCCATCCCTTCATACCATGGACCGAAGACACCACGGCATTAAATCTTGCCATACCATCTCTCCCGAAGAGAATGTCATATGTGTGGTGTGGCTTCCACATTACAACGAAGTCCACGTCTTCTGTGCGGGAGTACTTCCCGTCCGTGAGAGTGACGGGGAAAGATAGGATTCCCAAGGGGGTGTTTGTGCTGCCGTCGAACCCTTCCATCGAGGCGTGAACTGTTTCTAGGCGTTCTTTGTCTTCGTCGTCTAGCTTGTCGAAGAACTGCCTATACATGACCGTTGATGAAGCGCCATTATCAGCAATGGTGCGGGAGGTGATGTAGTGCCCCAGCTGGCTTTTGATGACTATGGGGCCTTCTTTGTTGGGCCCCCCTGGCACACGCGGGAAGCGCACTTCTGCTTCCTTCCACGCACTTGGCTCTGTTGTTCGTCGTTTTCTTTCTCTGATGTTGCCGTGAACCATGTGAATGCTGATGTCGACGGGCTTCCGTCCATTGCCCTTGTACCGATTGTCTTTCCTCCCTCCATTCTTGATTGATGCCACGAGGTGTGTGAGTTTCCCATCTTTGACGAATGTTTTGACGACATCCTTCAAGGATGTGCATTCATCCGTTGTGTGGCCTTTTGTCCCGTGGAAGTCACAGGATTTGCTCTGATCAGCATTTTGACGCTGTCGGATTATTGGAGCCTTTGGCCATGGGAGCTTCTCGGTGGCAAATATTTCGGTGACGCTTTTGGTGAGTGGCGTCCATCTGGGATTCCGGTTCGACGACTGCATGTTGTCCCTTCCGCCTAAGAGAGGGCGAGAGCTGGATGAGGTGTCAAAGTTTACCCTTGACTGCCAAATACCAAGCTTCCTCTTTTTGTTTTGTCGGTCGGTACGGACGTTATTTTCTCTTGTTCTCTGGGTGTAGAGGTTTGTGCTCTGGGGAAGATTTCTACCCAGTTGCTTCTCCGTTTCGGCAAAGCGTTTAGCTGCCGTCATGATGGCATCCCACGTGGGTGGCATGCCGTCTTTACCTGTCAACGTGCGGATGAGCTCTGGGTACTCAGCGCCCTGGATGAAAGCGGCGCGAACAAGATCTTCGCTAATAGTGCCCAGACTTAGCTTCTTTGAGTTGAAGCGAGTGATGAAGTCTAGCAAAGATTCGTCTTCTTTTCGGATGCAGTTGAGGATCGTCCATTGCTCTTCAGTATATTTTCTTTGTTGACTGATGTGATGGCTGAATTTGTGCTGGAAGTCTGCCCAATCATAGATGTGGTGGACCGTTAGACGATAAAACCACGCTCTGGCTGCCCCGACGAGCGTCATTTGGAACATGTAACACCATGTGGGTTCCGTCCAATTACTGACGGTTGCCCCCCGCTATAAATCTGTTCATGTGATCGTCTGGGTCAGATATGACATCGTAAGTGCCTATGTTGGACATCTGTTTGGCAGTCTTTGGAGCGATTGCTTCCGCAATGTCCCTTGCAAATTTGGACGTTCCCGCATTCGCAACAGTTGGTCTGAAAGTTTTGGAGAAGTCACGTGGGTTTCCCCCCGTGTTCTTTGGTTTGAAAGTTTCTTCGAAATTTCTTCTCGAGTGGAAGTCTGCTTCTTTACGCTTCCCTTTCGCCTTATGACGTGGGTTTGCGTCACTGTCAGATTCTTCCCAATCTTCATCATCCACATACTCGCAATCATTGCTCATGTTGAGCTGTTGTCGAGTGCTTCCGAATTTGTCATTGGCATGTTGGAGTGAACGTAAACGTTCGTCCAACTCGGCTTGGAATTCTTTCTGACGTGCTTCCGCCCAAGCTTTAACTTGTTCTGGTGTTTGTCGAGGAAGTCTCGTCTGTTGTTTCCCCAACTGGGTATCAATGAATCCCAGGAGAGGATTGTTTACTGCACTTGCCCCGGCTTGGGTAACCGGGGTAGTGTTCGTAACAATCGTGTATTCACCGGTGTTCCCCCCACTAGCTGGGGTTGTGGTTACCGGAGTTTCTTGGTTACCCGGTGGCTTTGGCATCGGAGTAACCTTAACCATCTTTCCAGAAGTTTGAAAAAACTGAGAAAAAGAAGAGTAAGTTCTAGCTTAATACACAGATGGCGCCAATGAAGAAACACTAGATGACCCCGACAGATTAAGGATAATCTTAGGGTTAAGTAGATGTTTCCCACGAGGGTTAGGTCCGGCAAAGATGGCTATTCTTCTCAATCTGCAAAACAGACACCGTAAGCTCGTCACTGAGAATGGGGGGGGGGGTTCCTCCTTGTGACCACCCTCCGGCGTGAGAATCAGACTAGGTTGCTCTAAATGTAAGTGTATATAGAGAGAAATAGCTAGAGAGAAGATAATGATACCGTTCCAGGGTGTTGGAGTATTTATAGCCGAATGTAGGTTTTCAAGCAGGTACAGCCAGCTGTATATAATATTCATTTTCCACCAACTATGGGCTACGTTCGTGCCATGATGGGAGTTGGTGGGTAGGCAGCGGCTGATAGTGACATTTTGTACTGGGGCGTGCTCCTCCTCGTACTATTGTCAGTGAGCTGTCACCCTGTGATTGGTTCATGGGTTGCTTTTGTCAGATCTTGTCTATTTGTCCATACCTTGGTAGGTATAGTACAAAAGATCTTCTAGAAGCGTACGGACTGGCTCATTAGGGCGGGAATATTCCCGCCCTGCTCATTCCTTTTTCAGGTGACATTACTGAAGTATAAGAGTTAGTGCCTTATACGTGTAGCCTTACTGTTAGTGCGGGTAGCCTTCCTTCTTGGCTTGTACCCACAGCTGCGGGGACAGGCAGGGTACTGTACCAAGGGAGGCTTTCCTGCGGGGACAGCTGGCTTACTGCGTGTAAGGTCTTCATCTCTCTGAGCATAGTGGGTCATGGGGATCCAGTTGGTCTTTGCGTAGACGTACCTCTTCAAGGTGAGTCTTGTGGGTCCAACTGGGCTTTGCGGGAACCTACCTCTTCATATATATATATATATATATATATATATATATATATATAAGTAAGGTAATGAATGTATGATTAACTAGAACTCACTCAGAGTAGCTGACTTTTAGTATGCACGCATGTGAGTATAATGAGACAGGTAGCTTAAGCAAGGCACATGGCCTGATGAGTTTAAGAACAATGTTTATGATGAAAGACAAAAGATGTTTATTTAAGATAAGTTTTTGTAATGTAATGAAATGTTATTGAAAGTTTTTATTTTCCGCATAAGTTTTATTTAACTCTGATATTTAGAACTGTATTTATGAGTAAATCCAAGTATCCAACGTCCAAAGTGAGACACCCGTAATGGAATCTTACGTCCAAATTGTGTTTATTTAACTTTGATATTTAGAAATAGTTTTCCTTCATTTTCATGAATAGATAGTTTTGAAAGATAGCTTTGAAGGAGCCACCTATATTTCAACAAATATCAATGTTGGAGAAATTTGTTTTTCATTTTTAACTGAAAATCTAGATTAACAAACTCACAACCCCAATCATTAGGGAGGAGCTCAAAATAAAGGTACAAAAACAGGAATATGGTCATATGGAGGGAGCCGTCTTAATATTATATATATATATATATATATATATCCAAGCGTATAGATCGAAATCCATAAACTTGGATAGAAAGCCAAGAATGATTCATACTTACTCATCTACAAAAAAAACCAACAAAAACGTGACAAAAACGGCTAACCAGCAAGACCTAGGCTAGACATAGAAATCAGAACCTATCAAAAATTTGAACTGGCTGCAAAAAGAGAGCTGCAATTAGTCATTGCCAGAAAGTGCACCGGCTGAGCTGGACTACATCCCAATTTGCCCAAGGAAGATTTATGAGAATCTTTTGTGTGGTGAGACATACGTCTTTTGTGTGATGAGACGTACGTTTTACATACAACTATATATTTTTTGCAAATTTTATGATTTTTGAATAGTTAACCTTGTATTTTACATCTTAATAAACTTACTAACCTACCCAAAAAAATTCAACCAACTAACCCACCAAAATAGGAATAATCATTTTACAAATTTTAAAATAATAAAAAAAATATAATGTGATTATATATTATATCTATATTAAACATCTATACTATATATAATATAAAAGTGAGGGACCTCTTAAATTTTAAGAGGTATCCCTCTTATTCCATATTATACAAATAATAATGTATATAATTTTAAAAATATAGGAGTAAAATAGTTTTTGCTTATTCAAAAATAATATACAATAATGGTCCTTCAACTTTAGCTAAGTTTTGTTAATATATTAAATAGTTACATATTTTCTCCATAATTATTAACCAACTACCTCACGACATTTTAACGGTCGTAACTTTTTCACACGTTAATATTTTTTCTAAAAAATTACACCATAAAAATGAGCATTTTATTATCTTTTTTTAGTATGATTATGCTATAGTTTATTAATTTTTAACAAACTAACATGTCAGTTATTACCGGCAATGGGTCGGGCATGTTCGACTAATGGTGTTGGAACGACTTAGGATTGGAGCAGGTTAATGCAAAAAGGGTTAATTTAGTTCATTTCGAGATTAGTTTAGATAGAAAGAGTCATGTCAAAAAGGGCTTCGAGATAAAACGTTTTCGAGCCGGAACAGTTCAGTCAAAAAGGATTGTGTTAAAAGTAGTTTATTGAAATTATTGTACATTTCATATTTGCTTCTTGCTTATCGCCGCCTGTTATGCACGTTCAAGCATCAGTTACGTGGATGACATTGGTTATACATACCGGGTTGCTCGCGTATAGGCATTATGTGGCACGCTTACTGGTACCGGTTACACGCCCAATGCCATGTTAAATGCATACCACTGTCGGGTTACGCACGTACCGTTCCGATGTTACAAACGTACCAATACCGAATGTGTTTGTGAGTACACCGTTGCATCGTGCGGGCAACTTGCTTATATATATTAAAAAGCAAAGATTCCATTACTCACAAAAATAATTATTCATCAAAAGAAAAAATTACAAATTTTGACCTTTTGAATTAGCAAAATTATAGAATGGGTCCTTTCTGAAAAATGGTTTCAGTCTTTATCCTTTATATGCATTTTCGTCACGCATTTAGTCCTTTACACTAACGGCCATCCACCTTCTCCGTTAAATCTCCTTATGTGCCATGCACATGAGGGCCTTTTGGTCATTTTCACATGTTTATTATTAAAAATGAATTTGATTATGTAATATATTTGTATTATTATTTTTAACTCAAAACAAAATCTCATTCATCTTCATCCTTCCACCCACCCTCATTCATATTCACCTCCACCACCAGCCAAACCCACCACATCCCACGCGCCGTCACTGATCCCTTGTCGCCACCGTCAATCATCCCAAAACCTCATTGAAGATCTACCCCACCTTCTCTATCGATCTTCTCCTGTTTCCAACACCGACAATCACCACCACCACCATCAAAGCACACACTTTGGTAACTATTCACCATACCACCGCCACCGCCCAGATCCACGACCACCACCATAACCAGATTCACTTTCGAGAACCCAACCCACCATCTCCGCCTCTGATGAATCAAACCAAAGCGAAGCTAAATCGAATCAAAATCAAACCAATTTTTTTCGATTGAGAGTGTAGATCGATTTGGATGGTTTCAGGTGGTCGATTTACCAGGGGAATACGGCATGAAACGGGGATGGCGGCCGGAGAAATGTAGGTAGTTGTGGTGTTGACGGGTGGTGTTTGGCCGGTGGTCGCCAGTGGGTGGGTGAAGAGGTAGGTCCCAGCAGAGCCCAGTTGGACCCGCAAGACTCACCTCGAAGAGGGACGTCTGCGCAGTTGAACTCGCAAGACTCCTTAGAGGGACGTCTGCGCAAAGACCAACTGGATCCGCAGGACCCACCACGCTCAGAGAGATGACGTCCTTACGCGCAGTACGCCAGCTGTTCCCGCAGGAAAAGCCTCCCAATGGTGAAGTACTCTGCCTGTTCCCGCAGCTGCGGATACAAGCCATCAGGGAAGGCTACCCGCACTAATAGCAAGGCTACACGCACAAGGCACTTAACTCTCAAAATAATTCAGTAATTTCACCTGAAGAAGGAATGAGCAAAGCCGGGAATACTCCCGCCCAAAGCCGGGAGAACTCCCGCCCAAATGAGCCAGTCCGTATGCTTCTGGAAGATCTTTTGTACTATACCTGACAAGGTATGGACAAAATAGACAAGATCTGACCAAAGCAGCCCATGAACCAATCACAGGGTGACAGCTCACCGACAACAGTACGAGGAGGAGCATGCTCTAGTACGAATTGTCACTATCAACCGCTGCCTACCCACCAACCCTCATCGTGGCACGTACATAGCCTGTAGTTGGTGGAAAAGGAATAGTACACAGCCGGCCATGTCACTATCAGCCGCTGCCTACCCACCAACCAGCATGGCACGTACGTGGCCCACAGTTGGTGGAACAGGAATACTATACAGCCGGCTGTACCTGCTTGGAAACCTACCTTCGGCTATAAATACTCCAACACCTTGGAACGGTATTATCATCTTATCATAATATCTCATAATATCTGCTTTAGTCATTCTCTTAATATACACTTATATTCAAGAGCAATCTAGTCTGATTCTCACGCCGGAGGGTGGTCACAAGGAGGTACCCTCCCCCCCTTCTCAGTGACGAGCTCACGGTGTCTGTTTTGCAGGTCATCTGAAGAACAACCATCTTTGCCGGACCTAACCCTCGTGGGAAACATCTATTTAACCCCCAGATTATCCGTAATCAGCCCGGGGTCGATTAGTGTTTCTTCATTGGCGCCATCCGTGCATAAAAGCTAGAACTAATTCTTTTTCAGTTTTTTCAAAACTTCTGGAAAGATGGTTAATGTTACTCCGGTCCCAAGGCCAGCGAGTGACCAAGAAACCCCGGTAACCACAACCCCAGCTACTGGGAGGAACACCGGCGAGTACATAAATATTACGAACACTACCCCGGTTACTCAAGCCGGGACAAGTGCAGTAAATTTTACGAACACTACCCCGGTTACCCAAGCCGGGGCAAGTGCAGTAAACAACCCTCCCCTGGGATTCATTGATACCTAGGTGGAGAGACATCAGACGAGGCTCCCCCGCCAAACACTTGATCAAGTTAAAGCGTGGGCAGAAGCACGTCAAAAGGAATTCCAAGCTGAGTTGGATGAACGCTTACGTTCACTCCAACAGGCTGACGAATTCGGAAGCACTCGACAACAGCTCAACATGAGCAATGAGTGCGAATACTCGGACGAGGATCGGGAGGAATCCGACACCGACGCAAACCCTCGCCATAGGGCGAAAGGGAAGCGTAAGGAAACGGACTTCCAACCGAGAAGAAATTTCAGAGAATCCTTCAAACCAAGGAACGCGGGGGGAAACCCACGTGACTTCTCCAAAACCTTCAGACCAACTATTGCAAATGCGGGAACGTCCAAATTTGCAAGGGACATTGCGGAAGCAATTGCCCCGAGAAGCGCCAAACAAATGTCCAATATAGGCACATATGATGGTATATCTGACCCAGACGATCATTTGAACAGATTCATAGCGGGGGCAACCGTCAGCAATTGGACGGAGCCCACGTGGTGTTACATGTTCCAAATGACGCTTGTTGGGGCAGCCAGAGCGTGGTTCGACCGTCTACCGGTCCACCACATCTATGATTGGGCAGACTTCCAGCAGAAGTTCAGCCAACACTTCAGTCAACAACGAAAATATACTGAAGAACAGTGGACGATCCTCAACTGCATCCGAGAGGAAGATGAGTCTTTACTAGACTTCATCACGCGCTTCAACTCAAAGAAGCTAAGTCTGGGCACTATTAGCGAAGATCTTGTTCGCGCTGCTTTCATCCAGGGCGAGAAAGACCCAGAGCTCATCCGCACCTTAACGGGTAAAGATGGCATGCCATCCACATGGAATGCCATCATGACAGCAGCTAAACGCTTTGCAGAAACGGAAAAGCAACTGGGTAGAGATCTTCCCCAGAGCACAAACCTCTACACCCAGAAAACAAGAGAAGGCAACGTCCTTACCGCCCGACTCAACAAAAAGAGGAAGCTAGGCATTTGGCAGTCAAGGGTAAACTTTGACACCTCATCCGACTCGCACCCTCGGTTTGGCGGAAGGGATAACATGCAGTCGAACCGGAACTCCAGATGGACGCCACTCACCAAAAGCGTCACCGACATATTCGCCACCGAGAAGCTCCCATGGCCAAAGGCTCCAATAATCCGACAGCGTCACAACGCTGATCAGAGCAAATACTGTGACTTCCACAGGACAAAAGGCCACACCACCGAGGAATGCTTAGACTTGAAGGACATCGTCGAAGCATTTGTCAGAGATGGGACGCTCACGCACCTCGTGGCGTAACGAACGCTGAGCAGGCTAATGCGTGTAGAACCCCAGTTGGGGAAAACACGAATAAAACTGCAGCTTCAATGTTGGAGACTACATACTGCGTAAACAACGAGATTCCGAACCAAGTGCATATCGGCTCGAAAGACTCGATGACACTCCCATCCCAAGAACATGGAAGGGAGCTCAATTACACAGGCTACATGTAGATCAATTCCAAACTTGTAAAGAAAAGGCCCAGAGCCACTTCTAATGGAAATGATTCTCCTTATCACATTGACGCTGATGGTCTTACATTTATACTTATGAACTTTCCACACTGATATGCCGGTATTCACCGCATAAATAAGTGTGAAAGGAAGTCGTTGCGTGTGGACGGCGGCAAAACCCGTATAAACACAAAAAACGGCAAACCTTCACGCAGGTCAGTTATAGGTGAAGTTTGGTCATCCCACTAAATGAAAGTGCCGGTCCTACCCGCACAATCATGATAGAGGAAACTGAACATTAACCTATCGACAATCGCGCGTCGAACGGTTTAACTTATTCAAAACACTGATATGCCGGTATTCACCGCATAATCACGTGGAAAGTCGTTGCGTGTGGACGGCGGCAAAACCCGTATAAACACAAAAAACGGCAAACCTTCACGCAGGTCAGTTATAGGTGATTGGTCATCCCACTAAATGAAAGTGACGGTCCTACCCGCACAATCATGATAGAGGAAACTGAACACTAACCTATTGACAACCGCGCGTCGAACAGTTAACTTATTCAAAACACTTGGAAAATTGCTAAGTTAAACAAAAGTATGCACGAGTGAATCATATATTGTTTATGCGGCAAAACAAGTGCCAAATTAAACTATAATATGCATGAGCAAGTCATATAACGTTTATAACGCAAGTCATCCAGTGAAAGTGGCGGTCCTACCCGCACGAACATTTATATTTCATAAAAATTCAATTACAAGAATGGCCGGGTATCTACCCGCCTACAGAAATATAAATCTATCCTAGCGGTGGGAAGGGATCTCAAGGTTCAAGCTTCAGGACCACTCCCTCCAAACCCACTTGTTCCCGCACCATCAGTTGGCTGTGGCGGTTCAAGGAAAGTCTTGAGAATGGTTAGCCCATCATCAGCAGCAGCAATTTCGTTCACCTTCTCCACCACTGGATGCGGGAAGGCAGCATACTGGTTCACTGCTTGGTCATAGGCAACTTCAGTGTCCACGTCGTAAAGAGGGAAGTTGGAAGGCGGAATGCCCTTCTCAACAAACTCCAGACCAAGCAAGAAGCCAGCCTTTTCCCCATCCTCATGAGAAGCATTGAGGGCTGCGCTCATGGCATCGTCGTAAGATGTGTCCGTGAAGATCTGATGCACAACCTACAAAAAGAAAAAATATATCAACTTTTCTAAGTATAAAGAAAAGCGTGAAGACATTATGAAGCTAAGCTTACCTGCGACAACGCTTCTCGTAGAAGCCATTCCTTGGTAACCAGAGCCTCCTGGAGGGCAGCTTGAGCTTGGTTACGGGCGCGTTCGGCTTCACTTTTGTTAAGGTTGGCAAGCAACACTTCCTTAGCAGCAGCCTCTTCAACGCCCTTTAGCTTACGCTCAGTATGGTCAAGCATACCCCTCTGGTCCAAGATTTCTTGAAGCTTCTTGGCATCTTCCATGGCCAAGGCATCATGAGCCGCTGAAGCCTCTCTAGTTTGGCTTTAAGCTCCTCATTCTCAGCGCGCAGAGGCTCAGCAATAGCTTCAGCCTTGGTGGCCCTCTCGGTCGCGTTCCGAGCAGTTTCCTTAGCCAACCGAAGCTTTTCGTTAACAGCTTGGGCAGCCTTGGAACGGGCCTCGAGACGGGCCTGAACTTCAACCTCGAGGGCCTTGAAGGCCTTTTCCTTCTCCGCAGCATCGGCGGAGAGTCTCCTGTTCTCTTCCCGGATAGCCCGCGTCTGAGCCACTTCTTGGATACGCGCAGCTTTTAACTTGTCGTTTTCACGACAAAGCAACTCGACGCGCGGCTGCATCCGGGCGAGGAGAATCCGAAGCTCGTTCGTCAGCCTACCCTCCTGGTAGCTTGACATAGCTTCTCCCAACGCGCCACTTGGGGCCGCGTGACGCGCCCACTCGACGCGGTCAACAGCCGTCCAAAGGGTTGTTCCCCGGCGGATGTTCCACCTTGGAATACACCTCATTCGAATCCGACACTGCAAAAACAAAAAGTAGTTAGGAAAAGATGATAAAAAAAAGAGGCCAAAATAACCCTACGCACCTGTAGGGTCCACAACATGCCGGTAGCCGCCGAACCCATCACCTGAACCTAAGGGATATCCATCCAAGAGGTCAGGCAGATGGGAAGGAGGCAGAGATTGGCTAGAAGCCCCAAACATACCTGCTGAACCGGCCGGGGACGAGGTAGTCGCCGGTGCCGGAGGCATGGTTGAAGCCGCCGCGGTAGAGACCACCGGTGGTGAACTCACTGGAGGTGAACTCACAACCGTGGCCGCCGCTGCAGAGGATCCCGCGGAAAATATCACCGCCGGCTCAGTGAAGGATGCAGTGAATATGGCACTGACAGCCGGCGGAGACGACGTCACAATTGGAACAGTTGCCTCAACCGGGTGAGCAACTGAACCAACACTTGAAACAGGCGCAGCCGCCTGGGTCATCGCCTCGGGTAGGTTGACCAAACCTACCGTCATGGGTCCAGAGACGCTCCTTCCCGCTCCACCCTGTAATGCGGAAGCATCCACACCTGCATGAAGACGATATTAAATACAATGGCGGAAAGAATTGCGGGTAAGATAAATTAAAAGTATACTTACGAGTTCTTTTGAGCCTGAAGGTCCTGACAGGCGGGGACGAACCCGATGGAGCCGGCCTCTTCACGCCGCTCACCGTCGTCGTACTGGGCGGATCGGAGGTGACAGCTGTCTCAACCTCCGAGACAGTTGTCTCCCCACCACCAGGGTTCCCCGCCACCTCCTCACTTTCGGTCTCTGACTCAGACCGGTTCCCTTGATCGGCAGTGGAGGCAACCTTCGCCTTGCCCTTCGCGCCAGCAGCCTTCTTCTTCCTCACGAATAAGGGACCGTCTGCGGATTCCTCATCAGAAGATGACAAAATTAGAGGAATTCCAGCAGAGGTTTGAGCATGGAGAGGACGGGGGTTAAAGAAACCCTTACCTGGCCGCGTGGCGCTCAAAATCTCATGGCCCGGCGGGTAGACCTCCACGAACCGATCCGCCGTCTGCTCAAGGATGGGCAACTCGTTCATATCAAGAGCACGAGTACCCAGCCGAGCGGGACCACCGCTCTCACGCGGTTGCAGAAGCGACTGCAAGTTGCTCCCCTCTGAAAATAAACAAGAAAAACAGTTAGAAGAAAACCCTAAATCAGCAAGAAGATATGAAGCATACGGTAAGGGATAGAGTTCAAACCGTATTCGAGGACGATGGGAATCTGTGGCGCCTCCGCCCCAGCATCCTTCCACACCCGGCTCATCCCGAGCATCACCATCCCAGACTCCGCAAAGCGGTAAACCGGAGTCTGGATCCCGGAGATCTTGGTGAACCACTCCGCCTCCTGGTAGTTGGAGGCGTGAAGGTTCGGGAATGCTCTCCCGTTCTTAAATGTCATCGCTATGGGGACGACACGGGCAGAGATGTAGAAGAACTCCCGCTTCCAAGATCGAAGACTGCGCTCGGTAGCACAAATCTTCAAACCCTTGATCCGAGTGATCAAGGTGTACCACCCCTGGATGCACCTCCAAGAATAGAAGGTCATCAGGTGGTCGACGCGGGGCTCAACGCCCAGGATGTGGCACACCCATTCAAAGTGGCGAACCTTTGCGATAGCCATCGGGTGCACCTCCGTCAAATGTACACCGTGTCTCTCCAAAACACGGTACACAAACTTCGTCAATGGGAACCTGAGGTTCCCATACATGAAGAAGGCAGCATACACCCCTATCTTGCCCTTGGGGGCATCGTACACCGTCTGGTGAGGCCCAGGAAACTCAGGCTCGAAAGACTCGAGCATGAAATTCCTGACGATGTACTGGTACAGGTCGTCGGAAAGAGCACACTGGCACTCGCCAGCAGTACTCTTATCGTCCTTATCAGACACGGACGTCGGGTTCTCGGTGTATACCTCGGACTCCTCGGCAGTAGCCTCAGGATCACGAATGGAAGACATGTTTTGGAAGATGAGAAGAACGATTTCAGGAGAATGCTCGACGGAAAAGTTAGAGTATTCGCCGGAAATCGCTTAGAAGAAGAAAGAAGTGAAACTGTGAGTTGAGATGCATCCTCTCCTCCCTTTATATACTCATCGCAATGAATGCGATGAATTTAATGCGGGAGAGAGAAAAAAGAGCAGGTGCAATGAAACTATGACACGTGGAAAAAGCAAGCTGGCAACAGCTGTTGACAGGACGTGCGCCGTAAACTTCGC
This sequence comes from Bidens hawaiensis, assembly GCF_021521415.1. Lineage (NCBI taxonomy): Eukaryota > Viridiplantae > Streptophyta > Magnoliopsida > Asterales > Asteraceae > Bidens > Bidens hawaiensis. Next base: position 1,973,374 of record NW_027491177.1, on the reverse strand, counting down.
GGCCACGCGCCCGAAAACTCGCGCCCACGCGCCTGAAAAGCGTCTGGAATGACCATATACTGTCACGTCGCCATAACTTCCTGCACGTCCTGAAACTGTCAGAAGAAACCGTCGGACGACGCAACCGTCCCTTCAACAGTTTGAACTGTTCTTATCCTTTCACCAACTCTTCGAATTTCAAAAATTCAAAAAGATTCAAAAAGATTCAAAAGTATGCGGGATTATATCCCCTTACCTTGGCAACCAACTAACTATAAGACAGGTGCGGGTACAGTGTCAAGGCAAAACCCTTCACATACTTAGCACCTGCAAGGAATTGAAGCCAAGAATACTCTGGCAACCAAGTAACTATAAGACAGGTGCGGGTACAGTGTCAAGGCAAAACCCTTCACATACTTAGCACCTGCAGGGAATGGACGCCAAGAATACCTTGGAAGTAAAGTAACTATAAGACGAGTGCGGCTACAGTGTCAAGGCGAAACCCTTCACATACTTAGCACTCGAAGAGAATTGAAACCAAGAAGGATCTTCTGGGCCATGCTTGCGGAAAGGGAAATAACATCCCCGCATAGCGGGAACGTTGAGAACTAGATTGTTTGAAGCTCCAAGATGGAATTGGTTGTTTAACATAATTGATCACTATGTCTAAAACTACCAAAACCCCGTGGAGAATCTACACAAGTGAAACTCAACGCTCCTGACTTGCGAGGAGGTTACATACCTACCCGCATCATACCCAAATATCAAGCAGAAAAGTCGGGAATTTCTGCAAGTGACATTAGGAAACCCGCGGGAAGAATCCCGGCGGACAACCTTAAAACTAAACCCCTTTTCAAAACCCCTTGCTTAAGTCCAAAAGTTCACCTCACTTATTAACAATTCATGAGAAGAACATTGGACTGGGGGGACTTGAAGAGGTAGGTCCCAGCAGAGCCCAGTTGGACCCGCAAGACTCACCTCGAAGAGGGACGTCTGCGCGGTTGAACTCGCAAGACTCCTTAGAGGGACGTCTGCGCAAAGACCAACTGGATCCGCAGGACCCACCACGCTCAGAGAGATGACGTCCTTACGCGCAGTACGCCAGCTGTTCCCGCAGGAAAAGCCTCCCAATGGTGAAGTACTCCGCCTGTTCCCGCAGCTGCGGATACAAGCCATCAGGGAAGGCTCCCCGCACTAACAGCAAGGCTACACGCACAAGGCACTTAACTCTCAAAATAATTCAGTAATGTCACCTGAAGAAGGAATGAGTAAAGCCGGGAATACTCCCGCCCAAAGCCGGGAGAACTCCCGCCCAAATGAGCCAGTCCGTATGCTTCTGGAAGATCTTTTGTACTATACCTGCCAAGGTATGGACAAAATAGACAAGATCTGACCAAAGCAGCCCATGAACCAATCACAGGGTGACAGCTCACCGACAACAGTACGAGGAGGAGCATGCTCTAGTACGAATTGTCACTATCAGCCGCTGCCTACCCACCAACCCTCATCGTGGCACGTACATAGCCTGTAGTTGGTGGAAAAGGAATAGTACACAGCCGGCCATGTCACTATCAGCCGCTGCCTACCCACCAACCAGCATGACACGTACGTGGCCCACAGTTGGTGGAACAGGAATACTATACAGCCGGCTGTACCTGCTTGGAAACCTACCTTCGGCTATAAATACTCCAACACCTTGGAACGGTATTATCATCTTATCATAATATCTCATAATATCTGCTCTAGTCATTCTCTTAATATACACTTATATTCAAGAGCAATCTAGTCTGATTCTCACGCCGGAGGGTGGTCACAAGGAGGTACCCTCCCCCTTCTCAGTGACGAGCTCACGGTGTCTGTTTTGCAGGTCATCTGAAGAACAACCATCTTTGCCGGACTTAACCCTCGTGGGAAACATCTATTTAACCCCCAGATTATCCGTAATCTGCCCGGGGTCGATTAGTGTTTCTTCAGTGGGTTTGGCCGGAACACATGGCGCTACTGGAGACCGTGAGCCTTGTAATCTTTTATTTCTTTAGTAATTAGTGTTTCAAACCAAAGGGAAACACATGGTTAGGGTTGGGAGATGAAAAAGAGCCTCGGGGTTAGAGTTTGGTGGCTGCTAGGTTTTGGGAAAAAGGAGATGACTGCATATTAATAATAGTATTTATTTTTAATAATAAACATGTGAGAATGACCAAAAGGCCCTCATGTGCATGGCACATGAGGAAATTTAACGGAGAAGGTGAATGACCGTTAGTGTAAAGGACTAAATGCGTGACGAAAATGTATATAAAGGATAAACTCTGAAACTATTTTTCAGAAATGACCCATTCCATAATTTTGCTAATTCAAAATGACAAAATTTGTAATTTTTTCTCATCAAAATAACAAATTTCAACCACGTATTTCATCCTTTTTGTAAATGACTATTAATCAAATGATCAAATTTCAACCACAAAATTTTTTCATACTAAGGACATATATATAATAAGTCACAATTTTTAAACATGTATTATGCTATTTGTTAATTGCTTTCTTCGGTTGAAGATTTTTGTCTGTCTACTAACAAAGCAAACTAGAGTTTACATCTCTCTATTGCCACTAATAAAACTTGTTACTTTTTTTTCTTTGAGAAACAAAAAGTAAACAATCGAACATATAAAAAATAAACGCCAAACAATTTTAACCCCGCGACGAAGCGCAGGCAATTACACTGGTTGGCTCAAATTTATGTTCTTTGAGTGGCTTTTACTGTATATATTTCCCATTAAAATTTAAATTAAGTTAAAAAAAATAAAATCAGAAATATTGTTGCTAACATGGAATTGAGGAAACTTGTTCATACGCATAAAAGAAGACTAATTATTTATACCACTTAAGCGATATATAATTATGTGTATATGTTATGAAAATACGTTCCACTATCATTGGAAAAAAAATCTTTTGTTACGGTTATGGTGATTACAGAGATGGTATTTCTTGGTTACTGCTTTAGTCCCATTTTTTTTTCTAAAAAAATACACCTTTGAACTTGGTAACAATTTCGAACGTTTGTTATTTTAAACTGTTACAATATTTTAAAATAATAAATTTACATGAAGTAGTTAAAAGAAATGAAATCTGCAATTGATCTTGTGATTCAATGACATAGGATGTTAGTTTAATACTTGAGATCTTTAAAGTCTAAAGTTTAAAACCTGTCCTAAGAAGGTTTTCCATTTATGATGTGGGGTCAGTTTGGCTTCTAGCATCAAATTAGTATGCACAACGTTTTTATGACATATCAAGTTATCCAGTCTATGAGTAATTGACACGTAAGCCTAGACCATATCAAGTTTAAGACAACTCAAAAATTCAAAATCATTCTTACAAATAATATGCAATGGTTTTGCAACCATTTGGTAGGCCAATTTATTTTATATGCCTCTCTCTCTTAAAGTTACCAAGTAGTATCACACCCTTAGGTAGCATATCTATAATAATGCGGTTTGCATCTTATTTTAAGTCGACTTGATCAGATGCATCACACGAAGCTTTACAAACCAACAATATAGTCATAACTTCTAGTTTTGAGTAATTCCCCTCCCATAAGGGTAAACGAGCAAGTGTTCAGCTCTAATTTATAGTGTAACTAGTTTGGTGGCCGAGCGATGCAGCGGGTATGTATGTAAACATGGCATCGAACGCGTAACCGGTGTTACCGTTTTAGCAAGTGATTGACTTCACAACAGTACACGCACATTTCTCGGCGATAGTATGCACGTAATGCGTCATTGGATGCTTAACCGGTGTTAGTAAGCACATCACACGACGACTGTACCTGTGCAATCAGATGTCGGTGCATACGTAACGCTACATTGAACGCATCTTGACCCGCAACCCGTCCCGCTTAAAACTTTTTAACCCAAAATCTGTTCTGACTTGACCCCTTTCAACCCGAACTCGTCCCGACCCAAACCAATTAACCTTTTGTATTGACTCATTCCAACCTTAACCCATGGCCCAAACGGTAGAACCCGCCCGACCTGTTTTCCGGTCCTAATGGAAAAAAATTAAAAAGAATATAGCAATACCATACTTAAATTAAAAAGAATAAAATACTCGATTTCATGGTATAATGCTATTTTTTAATATTAATATGTGAAAAAGTTATAAACGTTTAAACGTGGTGGAGATAGTTGGTTTAAAATAAAAGGTATATATGTAACTATTTTATAAATTAACAAAATATGATAAAGTTAAAGGACCAAACTTATAATTATTTTGCTAAAAGACAAATTTGTCAAAAGACAAAATTGCTTCTAAAATGTCTTAATCTTATGCATCATGGTTTGTACATAAAGCAACAAGTTTAGTAACTCTTAAAAATTAAGAGTTCCCTTTATGCTTTATATATAGATATATAGCCCATTTTTCATATTTTAGTTTAAATGTTTCCCCTCCAAAATTTTAATCCCAACCCAAACCAACAGAAATTTAATCCTAATTAATTGGTTAGTTATGATCTTTGAATGCATCATGCCATCAAGAATCAACTTCTGTCTCTCAGATACCGCTCCGACTTCTCATGTTCTCTCCCATCGCGTCGCGTTTCATCACTGCCTTCGCCACCCACCGCCGATCCGTATTGTTCCCTGTGTGAAATTTTTTTGTTTCCGCGCCTCTGATTCAAAGAAACATAAGAAAACCTAAACTTTCTCTAGTAAGGTAAAATTAGTTCCACGAATTCACGATAGATTGATTGTTACATAAAACCTTTTAATAAGTTGAACCCGGAATTTATAGAATTGAGTGAGTCCAATATAAGACCAGTCGCTATGGGTGCTGAAGAGGGCGGCTGGGTGCAAGGGGGTGACCGGGGAGGGGGGGGGGGGGGTTGGAACGCCATACATCTTTGCTCTCTCAATCTCTCACACATACATATATATGTATAATAGGGGCGCCCAAAGGGCTTTAAACCACAGCAGGGCGTTATAGGTTGGAGCTTCGATGCCCCAGGTACTTACATGGCGTTGACGTGGCATTGTGGAGGGGCTTCGATACCCCCACCATAGAGAACAGTCTAATCAGCCTACGATGCATATTAAAATGTAAACAGGCATATTAATTGAAGTTATACCTTTATATCTTTACAGAAGAAATAAAAATGTATTATCTTTACTGGGGCAACAACCCTTTTTATGTAAGAATAAATATATTTTATATATTTATTTATATGACCATCATTATCATTTATATAATAATAGATCAAAATACCTTATTATATATTATCTTGGTAATTGTTGATGGACCATATTACTCTTAATAGCTAATAAAGGGTTTCCCCTTGGGTGTATATATAGAGAGAATAAATTAACATCATAACCGAATCACACACACATTATAATTTTGTGTGCCTCCTCTCTCCTAAATCGGGTTCCTCTCAAGAACCCTAACCATCCTTGACTATACATCCTAAAGGGGAACTCGATCAAGATGACAAGCATGTCGACTACATCATACCCTGTTGCGGTTACTACTCTTCATGCTGTAAAAGGTTCACAGGTTTAATATTTATCATGTTTTATATTACTTACATGAAGAACTGATCAACATGTGGCATCAGAGTGACGTTGATCAATCAGTTCTCCATGTTTTCCGTAAATCTGGAATTGAATCAGAAGACATGGATTAAACTTGATAAACCCTAATTTTTTAGGTTTCTTTTTTTTCATGTTCTATTACGAAAACAATACATGAAACTGTTTAAAATCGCTAAAATTCATATTTAGTAAACTCTAATATTTTCGAAATCTGTTAATTTCATGTTTAAAGATTTCCATTCCAAGTTTTTTTTATGTTTAATTGTTAAAATTTTCGATGATGTTCTTCGTGTTCATCATTATTATCGAAAATTATACATATGTTGGTTCAAAATCTAGATTAAAATTTGTTAATGATTATTTAGGGAAATATTTTTTCAAATCTTGGATAACTTAGAAGTTTTAATATTTTCTTAAAAGATTTGAATCCCCTTAAAATAGAAAACAAATATAATTGTTAATCATTAAAAAGATTTGAACCAAATCTTATCATTATTAATTTAGTTAATAAAGATCATGGGTTAAGTGCTTAAACCAGTTTATGGGTTCACGGGCTATTTAAAATTCATGTATTATGGGCTTATAATAGCTTATGTGCTCTAAGAGTTTATGAGTTTCTAAAATGGTTTGGGGTCATAACCCATAAACCCGAAAACTCATTAATACCGGAATCAACATTTTCCATAAAACTCCATAAAATCATGTAAACACCCAAATACTGAAAAACCCACTAAAAGCCGGAAACTGGCAATTCTCGGGAACCCAAAATTTCCGAGAACTAATTCCGCAAAATAAGGTCCTACCGTAAACTTAAAAATCCTTACTCTAAACTTTTTCCGCTATTAACTAATTAAATGTTTTGTAAACCTTAAATATTATAAAATTTTACAAAACATAAAGGCTTAACTTGAATGAAATTTTGATGTAACACTTCTGCCCAAAGGTGATGAGTTACATTTACCCTATCATTCAAGTATAACTGAAAAGCTTTTGTTAGTTTTGCCTAACATGATACAAATGTCTCACTTCTGCCCAAAGGTGATTTGTTACATTTTTATTTAGCAAAACTAGCCCGTGCATAATTAAAATAATTGTCTCACTTCTGCCCAAAGGTGATGTGTTACAATTGTTTTGCACATATACTTAAATAAATTTTAATTCTGCCCAAAGGTGATTTATTTTTTGTTTAAGTAGAACTATTAATTATAGTCTATTAGTTTGATGTTAATAATAGACATATCACATCTTCAATAAAATATAGTGATCCTCATATTAATGATCCTTCATTAATCTAATGATCATAAACTTTAATCTATATTATTTTAATATCCCATAATATTACTCACTATATTTTCTTCCATAAATAATGATCTCATCCAAATCAATCACTCTAATCTTAAAATACAATTGAATTTTGTCTCATAAAGAGTTTTAATAACATTTAGCTCTTCTTAATTTTAATTATTCATTAAGACATGATATGGCTATCTTACTGCTCTTTCTAATAACAATCATTATATTAAAAACTAGAGCATAACAAATGGGATGCGTCAGTCATAATGTCTCTTATAATAATGAGAATCAATAATTTATTTAAATAATGCTATCACTAGAGTTATTCTTGATTTAGTTTTTCCTAAGACTAATCAAAATAACTCATAAGATGCATGCATTCTTTCTTGAAAATTCTAACTATAAGGTTAAATGACATTACCGAATACATCATAATGTAAAATACCATGACCCATAAAATTAAGGGCTTAAACATGGAAATAAATACATTTTTTAGTACATTACATACTAAAATTTTCAGCAGTACAATTTGGTGCCTTACGAATCAACTATAACACTCAGAAGTACCAAAGGAAAATGAGTGTGTTGATCAGCAACATATGTACACGAAAAGAAATGTCTGGTGCTAGAAATAAGATGTTATTCAACTCACTACCACTAAAACCTAAAAGAGGATAATTCTAAGGTTCATAGACAAAATACAAGTATTACTTCCAGCTTTAGGTTTCTTAAGGAGAAGTCCCATTGCAAAAATATGCCATTAGATTAGGCATAGACATTACAAGACTATCCATAATTCAAAAGAACAACTGGCTAAAATTGATAGTTGTATAATAATGATATATAAGTCTGCTAATCCTAATATTCCCATTAACACATGATTTGTTAGTCTAGTTCTATATGTTTACCCGAAATCAACAAATAACTAACATGAGTGTTAGTGACAAATTTAAATGTTAAGGTTATTAGAACCATGATAAACTGTCTTTTAATTACACTTTATGATACCTTAAATATTATGAAGATTAATCAGAATTTAGTATCAATACTTAAGTTACATTATGACATTTATAAGGTTTGCATAGCCAACATAAAGTCACTCTTACCTTAAACTCTTATATTATTTTTTATCAATATCTGGATTGAAACATTTATAAAATAGAACTAGATGATAATGTATACTTTCACAACTTTTGTTATAATGCAAATAAAAACTTAACGAAAGACAAATGAGACCTATAATATTCATCTATTAAAATCAAATTTCATGAGAAATCATGACATGGTTGATGAGGATGATTTTTCATATAATCTCATTCTTAGTGATTTTAAATCATGTGTTAAATGCCCTAAACATTACTTGACTTAAGGAATAAGTATGGGTCCACCATAAGTTATATTTCACTGACATTCGTGAAACTTATTTAAAAGGAATATTCAGACATAATTCTTTTATCATTTAAAATGCTATTTACTTGTATCTAATCAGTATTCTATGGTACGCGGTCTTAAAGAGATCCGTTCATATATACTTAATACGATTTCTTCTAAATATGTCCTTTAAGTTTATTATGACATCTTGACGTTAATGGAATCAAATCAAGTCTAACATATATATGACAGATTCCCACGTCATGTACATCATTGAAACTTCTCTTGTATTTTTCCTAGAGATATTAAAGATCAATGGGAGCCTTAAGTGTCTCAATCATAACTTACAAGATTTGCAAGAGGTGGGGGAGTGAAAACTTGATATTATCTCAAATACACCTCTTGTACAAGACACTACTCCATCATAACACTATTCAATCAAAACTTATCTCTTTATAATTTACTACTACTCTTACAAAAGTTTCGTTGTTGCTTAAACGTGGACAAATTCAGATTTCTTACTAAATTAATCCTCACCAAGAGAAACTGCAACAACTTATGTTATTAACTTGTTTCTCTGTTAGAATCTATTGGGCTTTAAATACTGACCCTAAGTATGCTAATTTCCTAAAGGTTTCTAAGGTTAGTGGGAGCAGTAAAAGTCTTTATAATGACTTGTTAGAATTACAAGAGGCGGGGGGAAGAGAGATATTAAATTTTACTCCAATTATACCTCTTGTACACCATACTGCGCCAAATCTTACACACTTAGAATCCTGAATATGATAGCAACCTAACTAAGAGCTAATCCATAAAACTGAGACTTTTAAAATTACCCAATAATCAACTTAGGAGGCCATCTAGGTTTTAAAACCTACTAAATTTGATGCTTATGTAACCTCCCTAACTAAACTTGAATTGGATGTTGGAAAGTTTAATGATCATACCCCTTATAATTAAACCATTATCATCAATCATAATTGACTCCATAAGTCGCTAACGTTTTGAGATTTGGTTGAATCACCTAAAGGTGTTCATAACTAAACTAAATCCTAACACAAACGTTAAGACACTAAGAAGCATAATTGATTATTAAAGGTTAGATTCAAAAGGGAATAAATCATCAAAGAATCTTATAACCTATATTATAAAACATTTCTTTGAGGATCATCACTGTTCAAGTAGCTTATAATAGTTAAAGATCTACGTTAGAAGAACATTAAAACAACTTTCCCTAATAACTGACTTACATATCTACATGCTCATAAAACAACCTAAATATTAGAAACTGAAGGTTAATGAACATTTAGTCTATAAGTCAATAAAATTCATATATGGGTTAATGCAAACATCAAAATTTGATAAAATATATATACAATTATTTTCATCAAAAACCAAGTGGATTAATGTACCTACCTCAAGATGAGTGGGAGCAACTAAAAACAAACTTGTCCTTATATAGATGACATTCTTCTGACAAGTATATGTTACATAAGTCAAAGCATTGTTTACACACTTTGATATGAAATATCTCAAATATATCCCTTGCATAATAGATATCATAACATTCTGAGATAGACCCAAAGGGACATTAGTTTTGTTCTATAAGTTTTATCTTAAATGGGTCCTTACACATGTAACAAACAATATTGCTCTATTTAGAGGATAATAGGATCATTGAGATTATTACCTTATGCTTCATTAAGTAGAAGCCTTATGTAGGTTCAAGTCTATACTCGTTCAGATATTACTCAAAATTGTAACACACTAGATATGCCTAGATTAATGTGAAACATCTAAAAGAGTATTAAAATATCTTTAAAAGAAACGAAAGACTATAATTTAAAAGAAGAAGTGAGAATTCAAACCGGTATATTACTCTAAACTTTGTCATATTCAGAGATAAGAAAATGTAATTTTCGGGATATATTATTATGTCAGTAGATAAATCTATCTCATGGAGGAGTCATAATAAACTAATAACAACAACCTAAGTCATAACAACATAATATGTTGATTAATTACAACGTTGTTGTCAATAAATGTTGTTGAATATTTATTAGTAGACTCATAAGTTTATTAAACTCCAAATAACTTATATATTGAAGACTAATTGTGATAACGTCAGCTACCATGTTTTCTCAAACAGTAACAGTTTGATAGGTGCTGCATTAAATTTTGATATGAAATTAATTATTCGTTTATGAACGAATTGAGGAATATAAATTTTCATATCGAATACATTCATGATATGCTTAAGGATCCTATAACTAAAGGTCTATTACCCATAAGTATTATGAAAGCGCTTATAATTATGAGGGGTTTATTAATGACCACGTACAACTGCATATCGTACTATGAATGATTAACTATTAAATTTCCTCATCAGTTTTGATTTTGTACGTCTCTTAATATGTTCTGCATGCATAATGACATATAGACGAATTAAATATACAAATCAAACGTTCTGAAGGACTTACTTGAAAATTTTGATCATAACTACTTAGGTTTTAAATAAGGACTGCGGTATGATTAATGGGGGTCTTGAGCTGATGTTCAATTCAATGACTGTATTTCTCTGCTCCAGTTTGAGTTTAAAACTAAAATGAGTGTTAACTCCTGATCAGGCTTATCTAATACTCATAATAAATGATTACTCGGCCAAGTGGGAGAATGTAAGAATAAATATATTTTATATATTTATTTATATGACCATCATTATCATTTATATGATAATAGATCAAAATAATTAATTATACCTTATTATATATTAGCTTGGTAATTGTTGATGGGTCATATTACTCTTAATAGCTAATAAAGGGTTTCCCCTTGGGTGTATATATAGAGAGAATAAATTAACATCATAACCGAATCACACACACATTATAATTTTGTGTGCCTCCTCTCTCCTAAACCGGGTTCTTCTCAAGAACCCTAACCATCCTTAACTATACATCCTAAAGGGGAACTCGATCAAGATGACAAGCATGTCGACTACATCATACCCTGCTGCGGTTACTACTCTTCATGCTGTAAAAGGTTCATAGATTTAATATTTATCATGTTTTATATTACTTACATGAAGAACTAATCAACATTTCAATCATAAAAAGGTGCAGTATCCAGTAATTGGCATTACACGAGGGATAAACTATTGTATTCATAAACACCTTACCATGCAGCCATGGCTTTCTTCCAGTACGTTGACACCGTTTCTTAGTTTTTGTAGTTTTGTAATTTTTGTTTTATACTTAAATAGTATCAATAATAATTTGCTTTATTGGTATTTTTCATATTTTGATGTTAATCTTGGATGTGTGCTCAAGCCTCAAGGGCTTGTATAATGGGCCAACGTCATACACCATTTTATAGTCGAGGAAGGCATTGAACACCGCTAGAGTTGTCCACAAGCTGAGATGAACCGAGCGAGTGTTTGTTCGTGCTTGCCCCATTTATATACCGAACTGAGCCGATCGGCTCATTTAAAAACTGGGCCAAAATTGAATGAGTATTTTCCGATCCAGCGTTGAGCGAGTTTTCAATCATTAATTGTTACTGTTTTCACCTTTTAAATTTCTATAAGCTACAAGTTTTAGTTGGATATAAGATACCTGAAAACAAATTTGTAGCTTTAGACAAATTTATAGTAGCTTGAAAATTTGTGTAAGAAATAAGTTTAAAATTGAATATTATGTACATGAAAATAAATTTATAACAAACTGAAAACTTGAAGCAAGCAAATTAAATTATGAAATTAGTGAAGTTACGAAAACTTTAAACGGGTTTATATTAAATTATATCTCTTACAATTGATGTCTATTTGACGGGCAAGTATCTAAGTGAAAATTATATTTAGGAGGAGTCTGAGTGAACTTTTAAAACTTACTTATTTGCTATTTGTTTGTTAAAAAATAAAAGATGTTGAGTAAAACTCTTTTAAAAAGCTTCAATATAAAGCTTATCAAAATTACCTTTTAATTTTTAAAAACAAATCTAAAAACACTCAAATACCCCTTTAATTTAATTGTATAAAGCAGATTAACTTTCTAGGTAAAAAATAGTCTGAATTTGATATTTCAAAATAAAAAATGACAAAAAGGGTAACAAAAGCTGTGCAGAGCTTTTCATGAGAATAATATCTTCTTAATTGGAGTGCATGAACGATTGTATATCAAAAGGGTAACAAAAGATGTGTATTAATTCAGTGAACATATAAATAGTATATCTATGAACGTGAATAGACCCACCTCCTGAATAATAATATATTGTTAACAAAAAAGTTCCTGACGTCATAACTTTCTAGAAAGTTTTTCATACATTGCAATAGTTCACGTCTATCTTTTGATCACGTTTAATACGATGCTGTAAATATGGGATTAACTCATATATTATATACTAGTACTAGTATTTTAAAAAGGGAGGTATGAGGGTTAAATTGGTGCAATAGAGTATAATTATTAGTATAAAGTGTAATACGAATCAACATTTGTCGGAAAAAAAAATAATTCAATGTTTTTGAGGTAGATGCTATCTAAATGAGAGAAACCAACGATTTTGCAGGTTTCCAATGCAAAGTCTCCACAACATCATTAGAGGAGAGACAATTTATATGAGTAGGGAAGAGAAGAACGTTAAGAAGTTTTCGGGTGTGAGGATGTTTGGAAGTTTGCTACTTTCAATAGAGAAAGAAAGCTTTTGAGTCCAGGGAAGGGGGACTTGATTACGTGAAGGGAGAAGTTTTCGGGTGCGAGGATGCTTGGAAGTTTCCGACAAATGTTGATTCCCATTATTTTTTTCGTTTTGTGCGTCACGTTTGTACCGAAAAGTGAAACGAACTCATGCATTTTGTGAATATGAACCCAATAAAAAGTAACGGAGGATATGAAATAAAAATGCTTAAAGGGTGAGTTTTTTCCCAAAAGGGTGTTGGTGGAAAAAATAATTACCAAAATGGTGTCCATTTAATAATATTTACCATAATGGTGTTATTGAAAGTATTTTTTGTTTCTCACTCTAAAACTTATTGGGTAAATCTAAGATGAGACCAAGACATGCATTTTTTTAAAATAATAATGTTAATTAAATTGTAAAATAAATAATTAACAATTATATGTTTTCTTCTTCTTTTTAATTAATAATCGACTGTTTAAATAAATTCTAAAATGTTGTACGAAATTAATGGTTAACATTTTTTGTGATTGAACTCAATTTTGTATTGAAATTTAAAGAAAAAAAGAAACGAAAAGAAAGTGGTCGTTTACAAAATTTCTAAACTAATATTTTTTGAAAGTAAAATATATATTTTTAGTTTTAGGTGTACTATAGGGTATCGATGAACTTTATAATGATATAATTTAAAATAGTTTTACTTTAATAATGCTTTTTTTTTTTCAATAGATTGAGATAATATACATGAAGCGTAGATCGAGCTAAGGATGAGCTCGGTATTGATACCGAAATTTGTAAAAATTGGGTACCGATTCTGTATTGGTAACGAAGAAAAAAAAATAAGTAAAAATACCGGTACCATACTGAACTGTATCGTACTGTTAAAGAAGAAAAAATAAGTAAAATACCGGTATTATACTGAACCGTTTCATACTGGTACTTACCAATCTCGAAACCTCCGAAAAGTTGGTACTGAATCGATACTTGCGGTACCCAATTCGATACTGGTTCGGTATCGATACCCGATACCATTACTCATCCATAGATTGAAATTAAAAACAAAAAAGTTAGTGTAAATGATGGATTTTGTCTTAATAACTACATAATGGGAGCGTTAAAAATATTAAAATTTACTTTTTTATGTATATGATAGTGTATACAATAAGATAGATATACTGAGTGTAATTATATTTGTATACCAATTTTGAATTTGTTTAAAGAGACATTTATTAAGTAAAAGAAGAAGAAGAAGAAAAAAAATATATAATTGTTTAAGAAAATTATTTGTTTCAGAATTTTAATTAACATTATTATTTTTTTTTAAAAATGCATGTCTTGGTCCCATCTTATGTTTACCCAATAAGTTTTGGAGTAAGAAATCAAAAATACTTTAAATAACACCATTATTATAAATATTATTCAATAAACACCATTTTAATAATTATTTTTTCCATCAACACTCTTTTAGAAAAAAACTCATGGTTGAATGATAAATTGCATTTTTCTTTAGTTCAATGAGTTCCAATCTTGAACTAGTGGATTGGCCATCCATATCCATAGTTATTCATGACTGGCCATATTCTCTAATATAATTTAGGTGTATAAAACTATTAATTTGATTGGAAATATAGAATGTTCCGTCAAATATGCCAAAATCATCTTAACGTGAATGAAAATCACCTTCCTACAAATGTGACCCAATTCGAACCCTAAGAAAAATTCGACTTGTGTGACACATTCGAGTACTAAATATTAGTGAATTCATTGAAAAAAAATATTGATGGCCCCAACAGAGGGGTCCTTCACAAATCAATTGCTATTGTATCCAAATCCCCTCACTTTCAAATTTGTCTCGCCAGTCTTTATCACCTGCATGGCCGTATTCATATTTTGTAATCACAAACACTTATTAATTTCCAAATTGTACCTAGCTTAATGGCATCAAGCTGTGTAAATTACGGTTTAACGATTTTCCTTTCCAACTGGTTAAACATTCTATAGTGTCTTATGATGAACAAATATGAATTTTTAGAAATAGAATTTATTAATGGGTGTATTAGTAATTTAGTATACGTATACCCTTCTAAAATTCTCAATAGTAATTCACAAAAACTGGGAATCTACATTAGAGTTAGCAATTGGTATCATTACTCTTTTATGAGATTGAAATGTAAAACTTATTTTGACACAATTCAAAAACAAGATGCAGAAATATGAAGTGGTTAACTGTTGGGTCAATTGTTGCCTGGTCCAAGTGTAAGGCCCAACTCAAGAATTAGGTTTTTATTATATATGGTCTTGGCTAGCAAGTTAGGTTAGTCTCTATAAACCGAGTAATGGTTAGACATTAGAGGTGGTGAGTTTGGTGTAACTGAGTTAGGGTTCATCAAGAGTCAAACCGAGTTAGGGTTTGATAGTTTGTAATCAGTTTTTTGAGTGATATTTTCTGATTAATATAAACGAAAGTTATTCGTTTAGTTTATGTGTTTGATTATCGATACGGGACTTGAGTTAACATCATAACTGATGCAATATTCACTTCTAACCCTGTGTGCCTCAACTCGTTTAATTCTTTTGTATATCTTTTAACCTTTTTCCTTAAAAGTCAAGGTTGGAAGTTGCCCCACATAAAAAGGAAAAAAACTTTCCACACATGATTACCCTCAGGGAATGAAAGATAACATCTTCTACGACAATTTTATTGTATTAGTATCATAAAATAAGAACCCACGTTAAACCTCGGTGACAGACAACACTATGCAAGTGCTCTAGAAGATTTATCTTATAATAACACCTGAAATGATATTTAAAATCTCTTAACCGACATGACAAAAACATGAATCATTTTATGCATAGAAAACTTTTTTTAACAGAGAGAAAAATCTTTATTCCGGTGTTGTGGTTTAACGATCGATCAAATCTACTAACAGTCCCTCAAACGGACTTAGCCCTTGTGAAGGGTGGAAGTTAACTCTCACTAGAAGTTTGGGTAAAAGTTGCTAATGCCTTTGTGGCTTGCCGCCAATTTAATTGTGTGAATATCGACAATAAATTTTGAAGTTGAGTGACTAGGATCATTCTGAAGAAAGATGTGTGACGATCTCTAAAATTAGAACTATGGGTAGATGCATATCACAAACTTCGAGTTATAAATGAAGTAAAAGTGAAAGAAAGTTTTATTGTACCTTCAAATACGTGTGTGCTATTATTTTCATAACTTGTATGTATGGATATTATAAACCTAGAACTCATTTAGCGTGATTGACTTTTAATATACACATCAGGTTGATAACTATGACCTAAGATAAGGAATAGCTGGCACTGAGGAGGTGTTGATCTAGTTGAAGACTGGCATTCATGAAGTTGAAGTTCTAATTATGTTTATTCATAAAATTTTATGATTGTTATGTGTATGGTGCCCCTGGGTATGAAGTTTGTTGTGTTCGAGCTGCAATTTAAATGAAAATTCGATTGGTTAAGAAGTAAATGTACACCCAACCAGTGGCGGATTCAGACATTTAACTCAGTGGGAGTAAAAAATAATCAATAAAATAAATTAAGTGAAATTATAAAAACGAACTACATTAAATATAGCAAACAAAATACATCTTCATTGCTTAAAAAATATTTCACCATTGTGGTTCCAACGGGTAAACTAATTCTCCAAATGAACTTGATATTCAAGATTCATCTACATGTTTGTCTTCTTCATTTAACAGTTAACATCTTTTTAATCGATCATTAAAAAGAAAGAATGAGTACACTTTATAGGATCGGAAGAAATATAGAATATTGGGCTATTTGAAAAAACAAAAGCCATGAGGGGTCTTAATTGATTTTTTTATATTTTTTTTACCAAAATTACCACTACAAAACTTAATATAGCCTCATTAAATTAAATCTCAGTGGGTGACTAACCCCCACCGGGCTTGTCTTTGATCCGCCTATGCACCCAACCTTTAACACGTACACCCTTGTAAATTGTCCGCCAGTGTATTTGCTAGAAATTTCCATCGGTGTTCAGTCATAGTTTAAGAGCATCACCCGATCGACGGTGTTTCGATGGAACCTTCCGTTGATAAAGCTTCTGTTTTCTTGTAGTGACGATCCATTTGTTTGCCCCCACTTCAAAATTGCCATAAAACATGCCCCTTTTATCAAAATCGAAATAAATTTGGAGATCATATTCATGATTCGTATCGATCAGTACATATATATTTCTAGATATCCTTGAAGAGAGCTATTGTAAAAATAATAAATCATAACGACTCGTCGACTCTTACAATTTACAAAGGTAAACTAATTAATAAAACTTTTCGGTAGAACATGAGTGAATCACACTCCAGTATTCACTATGGTAAGGGAGCACGTGGGTGAAGCTTTTAGTGACTAACAAACAGTAAACATGCATGATGCAGGGTATCTGAGTTAGATTCGGTTAGGTGTTTGGCACTTTTACCCTGTCATCTTGTAATATATATCTCCTAAGTCCTCGTTGGTTGTTGGTAATAAAATCTTTTTTCATGTGCCGAATTAAATTATTTAAGGAAGCAGACAAACGGAATTCTAGAAAGTTATTGAAGCTTTGAAACGCAAGGACAAGTACCTACAGCGGAGGATATTTAATTTTTTTTAATGGGTTCATCGTTTTAGATGCTCTAATATTTAGGTCGGTTGAATGGTTTGGGTCTAGTAAGATTCATCACATAATAGAAATACGTACAATTATAGAAAAACAAATATCGTTATTAGAAATCAAAAAACACATTAATTCGATTATGTTCAACCTAAAATAACTACCTATGGTTTGACCATATACCCTAATGATTCAAATCAAAACCAACTTTATATTATAGATGAATCGCCCCAAATTGAAGTTAAATTTGTTGATTTTTAATAAACAAATTTCTACGAAAATCATAATATTTGGAAAAAAATTTCATTAACGGAGTATAAATCAATATATGAAATACAGAAAATTGATTGATGAAAAATGGAAGTGATAAAGAAGAAACTAGTTCGAGCTTTTTCTTTGTGGCTTTAGAAAATTATAGTGAAAGATAGGAAGGTAAAGAATATATATGAGTTTCAGATCTGATGACCTGTGACTTAATGAATTAGACAAAAAAGAAAACAAGGAAAAAAAACTTACGTGTCTGAAAGGTCTCGAACCCGGGTAATCACTTTGTTCTAGGGAAAGTCTTTACCACTAGACCACAATTCACTTTGTTTATGGGTTTAGTTACCGTTTTAAATGTGGGTTCACTCCAATATTTTATATAGGCATTCTACTAAGGAAATGAAACTCAGTGGGTTCCCGTGAACCCGCAACTTACATACTAGATCCACCCGTGAGTACGTAGTCTCTTTTTTGAGTTTCTCAACCTTGTTCAGGTTGGCTTAAGTCTTTTTTTTTCTTTTTTTTTATCGGTGACTTTCTTTTTGTGTTAGGTCACCACATTTTTCAAATTTGAAGAGTTCCGTTGTCCCACTAAAGCCAGATCATGTTGTTTTAACAGGGCAGCGTATGTTTCCTTCAGAGTTATGATTGGGTGCTCGCTAGGGAAACCATACCGCTAAGTAGTTGACTGCTACTTAACAAATGTTGTGACACCACAATAGCATAACTCCCTTGTGTAACACTTAGTGGGACGAGAACCTGAGTGAGCACGGAATTCAAACTGACAACCTCACAAGGCTTAACTCATATTCTTCATTGCCATAAGTCATAAAAAATGACACAAGCACTGAAAATCGAACTTAGGTCTCAATTGGAGAACCTATTAGAGAACCCAAGCCCTTGTTACTCTATAAAGCTTTAACGTTGTTGGTAAATTTAAAATACAAACGGAGACAAAAATGAGAAATGTGAGAAGGATTTGTAGCTATAAGATCCCGAATTTTTATGAATAATATTAAAATATTATTTACGTTGGAAGAATTTTAGTAGAAAAATAATAATAATAATAATATAAATATAATGATAAAAGGATGGTAGGCTAAAATAGATGGAATTAATCATGGATATAAGATGAAGATTGGCCTAAGGTCCATGGGCTTAAGAAAGTATAAATACCCCTTAAACCCTAAATCTTTTCCATCTCTATCATTCTACAACTTAGCCTACACCATAAAAAACACACACTTAAGCCCATCACTCTCTACACTATTCTAATCAACAATCCAAGAGCATCCGAAGGTAAGAAATCATTTATCTCAGCTGAACCAACACTATAGAACCCGACACCGCAGCCCCGGGATGCCGAACGAGTCATTTGGATCTAGATCTAGCTTTTATTGAGTGTTTAATTCATAAAAAAACGAGCTTAAGGGTCACCTTAGCTTGGATCTGAACCACCCAAAGCTACCTGGACTATAAACAATCAAAATCCGGCCAAACGTGGTGTTTAATGGCAGCTGACGGTGCCGAAATTGCTGAAAAACCCCAAAATCACGTTAAAGATAAGCTGACATGCACATATCCGGCGGATATGTGCCTAGCGGATAAGTGAGGAGCGTATATGTATACACATATACTACATATATGCCTACACATATACGGCGGATATGTAGGTTTGACTTATACAGGCGTATATGTATCTGACGTGCATGTACTTATACGTTGGAGAACATATACGCTGGAAACATATACGGGGGTTTGAACTTCAGTTTTCTGATGAGGTTTTTAGTAAAATCTTATTAAGAAAAATAAATTTTTTCAAAGCTGACTTGGCAGTTCAACCCCGGCCGGGGCTCTACCCCTTGGACTTTGCTAGGGACTGCCACCCATAGAACCCCGCTGGCAGGGGCGCTGCCCCTGGACCCCTGTTAGCTAGGGGTTTCATTAACCTAGAAATTTGATATGATTAGGAGTAGTTAAGTGATGTTTGATAATTTCTACACAGTTAGTTGTGCCCCGCTAAGAATAGGTGTGACCATAAACTCAGAACAGAATAGGACACATGTGAGTTTCTAGCCCCTTTTCTGTTTTATGCGAAGGTTAAATGGTTGCATACCCTAATAATATCTGTGAAGGTTACAGGGGGTTCCAGACCCTAATAATATCTGCGAAGGTTATAGGGCGAAATGTTCTTTAAAACGTATAGATAGCTATGTATGTAATGAGAATGAAAGTATGAAAGAAAGAATGAATGTATGCAAGTATGTATGAAAGAAAGGTAAACAGGTTAAGTATGTAATATGTATCTTTGGATACGTATATATGTAAGTATGAGAATGTATTTTATGTTACCTGATTAACTAGAACTCACTTAGCGTAACTGACTTTTAGTATGCACACATGTAAGTAGAATGAGATAACTGGCTTGATGAGCACACATGGTTGAAGAAAAAAGAAGCTGACATATGAAGATTTGAAGTCATTATGTTTTGTGATGTTTGAACTTAAAAGACATGTTTTAATGTTTGTTTAAATTTAAGACTTATGTAACGAATGATTGATGTTTTTTTATATATTCCGTGAAAAGTTTTAATTCACTCTGACATTTAGAACTGTGTTTATGAGTAAATCCAACTATAATATAGGGCACCGAGACCGGGGCCTTACAATAGCCAAACAAAAAACCCCTAAAAAATAATAAAAAAATCATAACTCAATATAAATAAAAATGAAAAAAAATAAAAAAACCAAAATGTTTTCCCCGTCATTCCCGTTTGAAAAACGGCGAAAATACGAAATTGAACAAACAACACCATGATAAACAAAAAAAGACACAATAGATCGCAAAATATAACACAATGCCGAACAAAATATAACACAATATCAAGAAAAAGAAGATAAAATGTCTAGAAAAAAAAAGACACAATTAATGATGAAAATAAACACAAAACACAATGATTAACAAAAAAGACACAATAATCTAAGAATTATGTAACGAATGATTGATGTTTTTATTTATTTCGTGAAAAGTTTTAATTCACTATGATATTTAGAACTGTGTTTATGAGTAAATACAACGATAATATAGGGCACCGGGACCGGGGCCTTGCAGTATCCAAACAAAAAACCCCTCAAAAAAATTAAAAAATAATTAATAAATTATAACTTAATATATAAATAAAAAATGAAAAAAAAATAAAAAACCAAAATGTTTTCCCCGACATTCTCGTTTAAAAAACGGCGAAAAAACACGAAAATAAACAAACAACACAATGATAAACAACAAAAAGACACAATAGATCGCAAAATATAACACAATGCCGAACAAAATATAACACAATATCAAGAAAAAGAAGAAAAAATGTCTAGAAAAAAAAGACACAATAAATGACGAAAATAAACACAAAACACAATGATAAACAAAAAGACACAATAATCTTTTTCATTAAACATTGTGTCTTTTTTGATTTTTTTCCAGAACGATAAAGATGGTGGAAACATTTTTATGTTTTTATATTATTTGTTTTTTTATTAAACTTGAGTTATAATTTTTTTTATTAATTTTTCATTATTTTTTAGGGGTTTTTTTTTCTACAAATCTTTTTTTTATCCTTCTCATTTTTGCCCCATTGTAAAATAACTTGACCCTAATGTTGTTAAAAGATATAACTGTTTTTTAGTATTTTAATACGGTATATAGAGTATTTTTATTAGAATAATGCGTTTTTTTAATAATAAATGGGTGTAATTCTTAAATTATTGATCCTTAAAGAGAATTATGTTAAAAATATTTACCAAATGAGTGTGATTTTCAACGAACTATTACTATCTTCTTTTATTTCCATTATCATCATATATATATATATATATATATATATATATATATATATATATATATATATATATATATATATATATATATATATATTTATATATCTTTTTTTTATCTTCTAACTATCTTACTATGTTTTTTTATAAATTGACCCCATATACTCTTTATCTTTTTTCATACTATCAACGTATTATATTTTATATTATAAAATAGTTATTTACATTTAAAAAAGTGAGAATTTCTAAAACGATGTTAACAACTTTGGTTGTCCTAATAATCTCTCATCCAACCAGTTTTTTCTTCTCCTAAAACTTCAATCTTTAAAGAAGAAGTTTATAAGGAAGCGGTTTTTAAGATGTGGTAGTGATCGGGCTCCCGATCCGGATGGTTTTAAATTCAAGTTTATCCAAAAGTATTAAGATTTGTTTTAAGTGGATTTATTCTATATCTTGACGCATTTCCATGCCCAATGAGAGATTAGTCGTGGTTGTGGTTCGTCTTTCATAACTGTTGTGCCTAAAGTAAAATATCTGGCATGTTTTAATGACTACAGACTGATTGATTTGATTGGATCAGTGAGTAAGGTAATATTAAAGGTTATTGCCAATAGGATCAAGAATGTTATTTCGTCGGTTGTCTCGAACACTCAATCTGCTTTTGTTTAAGATGAAATCATATTAGATGGTCCGTTGAATGTTCACAAGATTCTGGCTTGTTCGAAAATCAAAATAAAATCAAGATTTTCCTTCTTAAACTGGATTTCGAAAGGCATACGATAGCGTGAATTAGGGTTTTTTATGTTCGGTGCTCTCTCAAATGGGGTTCCCAGATCGGTGGGTCGAATATGTAAACGAAATTCTTAAGTCGGCTAGATCCTCCGTGTTGGTAAACGGGTCGCCCACTTTCGAATTTCAATCTTCCAAGGGCATTAGACAAGGTGACACATTATCCATGTTTCTATTCCTTTTAGTTCTGGAAGCTTTAGCTTGCATGTTGAACAAAGTGTGTGAGATTGGTATGGTTCCGAGCCTAAAGCTTCCCCATTGGGGTGCTGTTATTTCTCATCTTTTTACCGCCTATGACACGATAACTTTAGGCGCATGGTCCCATGATAACTTATCGAATGTGGCGAGAATTCTGAGATGTTTCTGGATGTGTTTCGGATTAAAAATTAATTTTAGTAAGTCTAGCCTCTGATGTGAGGGTAAAAGTATGTGCGTTAAGGGTTCTATATTGGGTGTTTTACTTGTTTATATGTATCGAACACAAATACTTTGATAGGTTTTATGTTTACAGGTGTGTGGAGCTTAATGGAGCTTAAAGAAGCTAATTTGGAGCATTCATGATGTAGTGGAAATGAAAGTGATGATCCATGAGATGATAGAGAATTGAAATACGAAGACGTGGCCGCAAACGGGGAGGAAAACAGAGTTGAAACGAAGATTTTATGAAGAAAACAGTTTTGGCCCAGCAGGACCGTAAGGCAGAGTCTCCAGACCGTAGCTTACGGTCTGACCGTAGCTTACGGTGGCCAGACCATAGCTTACGGTCCGGTCTGACGGAAAAAAGGATTTTGGTGATTTTTCTTCCATATTTAAGCCCAAAAACCCTAAGGTCGACCCCATTCATTCATAATCAGTTTGGGGACTTATTGGAGGCCATCTTACACCACCAATACTCATCCTAATCACAAGATTGATCCATGAACACCATCTCCAACATCATAATCAAGAGCATGAAGATCCAGATGCAAGGCTAAAGGATTCATAACCATCTCCGGGTGTAGGGTTGAGTTGCATGTTAGGTTTTGATATTCAAAACTTTAACTTTGGATTTGTAATTGATCAATCATTCGGTTGATCAATTGTTTGTGTTTGATTTTGTGCTTCAATGGTTTTTATTAATTGATTACTTAATCTTTTATCAGTTAATTGATTTGTGGTCATCAACAATTAGGATTAAGTTCTTTCGTCATTGACCCGTTTATCGTTAACCATATTATTGATTTTGTGTTTCAACAAGTAAAACCATTTATCAATTAGATTTTCATTAAGCCGTGTCAATTGTTCGGATCCAGTTCTGACGATCAACATAGCCAATAGTTAAGTCTTTTGATTTACATATTTTAACGCCAAAACGTCAAAAGAAGTTTATCAATTTCCTAACTTGTTTCGAAACCCGAACCCTGGAGTTTGGTTATTTTCACATAATTGTTTACAAACTACTCATTTAAACCGCTTGACATCGACTATCCACTTTTAAGTATTTTTATAATAGAAATTGAGTTCCACTTGCACTTTCCACTGATTCCATGTGGATTCGACACCTTACTTGCCCTAGCTAGTAAAGGTATTTTACAAATATTTTTGATTGACCTTTCGACATCGATCAAAATGGCGTCGTTACCGGGGAATCAACGCGCAAAGTGCTAGTTTAGCTTAGTTTTTAGTTTTTAGTTTTTGTTTTTAATTTTTCTTCGTTATTTTACGCGGGGTGTTTGTGTTTGTGTCTGTGCAGGTAACTTCACAGGTTGATGCAGACAAGATATTCCCGTGAGAAAAAGCCCCTCAAGTTTGATCCCGAAATCGGGAAAACAGGAAGACGAAACCGAGCAGCTCAGAAACCCTCACTAAACCAAATACCCGAATTCATAGCACCAAAAGAAGAGACCATGAGTAACCGAAGCAGAAGAGATCCAAATGCTTACCAACCACATGACCAAGAACAATCAATCCCACAAAACCAGAACGTTAACCGTGACAGAGCCTACCCGGAAGACTTGTTTTACACTTAGGATTATTTCTGAATATGTAATTTGAATATGTTTTATCATTTAGGGTTTCTAGAAGGAATGACAGTTGTCCAAAGGTGTCAGGCCTATAAAAGGAATAATTAGGGCACACCTGAGGACAAGATGGACACAACACGGAAAATAGGCGGCTGAATACGATAGAATATTTATTGAGCCACTGCCGTTTTCCTACAAGAAACCCTAAATAGATTATCCCTTTTGTATAATGATCTTCGTATGAATGGAAATATTTTGAGTGAATCTTGTGTGTGTTAGTTACATATGAAAATTGATAGAAACTACCCTGTTTATTATTGATTCCGCATTTAATAAACAATAATCTTTCTAAATATAGCAACCCGTCATTAACTCCCTTGTCGACACATTTATTTGTGTGAGTTATGACATGATTTGAGTAAGATCCAGCTGAAATCGGGGACCTGACAAGTGGTATCATAGCCATCTACTGCTATTTTAGTAAGATTCTTGTTGCTGGTTGAAGATTTGAAGAAAGATGACGTAAGCAGACAACTGTTTTATTGAAAAGTGACGTCAGCAGCTCTGTTTTTCATTTTTCTTCCAGATCTAAAATCTATTGGTGTTTTCTCTTCCTTATTTCAATTAAAGCTTTAATCTTTACTTATAAATCTTGCTCTAATCATATCAGACACATCAGATCTGAACAGCCTGTTTTCAGATCTGATTAATTTGAAACTCTGTTTTTACAAAGAAACTGATTTTGATTCTTTCAAAAAATGTCTGGATATGAGGACAAGAAGTGTCCACTAACAAGATTCCAAGATTGTATGGACAAGAAAACTTTACCAAGTGGAAAGCACTTTTTGAAGCAGCCGTTTTCTACAATGATGTTGATATGTGGAGTTCAATCAAAAATGGACCACGGGACAACAATGAAGGTGCAAATGCTAATGCAACCACTGCTGTAAGAGAAAGATTGAGAAAGATAGATGACAGAGCTTTAGCTATGATTAAGCTAGGACTGTCTTGGGAAATTTTAACCAAGGTGGCACATCATACAACTGCCAAAGCAATGTATGATGCCATTCTTGAGATGTATGAGGGGAATACTGAGCAGAAGAACATAAAGAAGCAAAGATTGAAGCAACAGTTGGAAAGGTTCAAGTATAAGGAGGGAGAAAGATTGAAATTAATACTAGAACGTTTTCTAGCTATTGTGAATGAGTTGAGGACAACTGATTATGTCATAACTGAGTTTGACCTGAATACCAAGTTGCTCAATTAATGGTACACTGCCTGCAAATTCATCCTTCAAAAGCCCAATTTCAATGAGTTGAAGGTGGATGATGTAGTATGCTCCCTTCAAGCTGCAGAAATAGAAATGATTGAGAATGAAATGATCAAAGAAGAGAAGCCATGTTTTCAAGTAACCAATGCTCTCATTGCACCTATGGGGAACTTGTCAACCAAAAACCAGCAACAGATTCCCATCATTGAAGAACCAAATGAGCATGGTGTTGATACACCTAAGGCTTTGGTTGGAGGTAGTTCAAGCAACTCACAAAATCAGCAGAGGTTTAATGTCCAACTCTTGGAAGAACATGATTCAGCCTCAATGACTAGTGGACATACACCTTTTGTTGGTGGCAATGGAAGTCATGGATCAGATTATCATGGTTTGTTCTCAATGTTCACTGAATCTTATAATGCTTTTGTTGAAAAGAACATGGTTCATACAAGCATTGTTCAAGATGATTTGGAGCAAATTGATGCAGATGATTTGGAGGACATGGATTTAAAATGGCAAGCAGCCATGTTGTCTCTAAGAAACAAAAGGTTATATAACAGGATTGGTAGATCTCTTCTATCAGGACCCAATGAAAGAACTGGCTTTGATAAGTCTAAAGCCATTTGCTATAACTGCCAAAAACCTGGTCACTTTGCCAGAGAATGCAATATGCCAAGAAACTTTCAGATGAACCAATACCAGAATCAACCAAGAAATCAGCAGCAGCAATATCAACAGTTTCAACAGACTTCAAGGAACAACAATCTCAGTAACAACAACTCCTACAATTATAATCCTAACCCCAACTTCAACAACTTCCAACAGTCTCCAATGAACAATAATCAATAAGTTGTGCCACAGAATCAAGGATTTCAAAGGAACAACCATCAGAATATTCAAACTGTTCCAAACAATTCAGTTTCAACCAACCAAAATCAACCCAGAATTCAAGGAAATGTGGCTGTAACTTCACAGCATGAGGGTAATTTTGATTGGAGTAATCATGAAGAAGACATTGCAGATGACATCAAGAGGGCAAATGTGGCTTTCATGGCCTTGATTGAAAAAGAAGTTGGTTCATCATCTCAGGTACACTCTGCTCCTACTGTTGATTTAAATGAAATTATCAATGAATTAAAAACAAAAGTAGGCAAGCTGGAAAGTGAGTGTTTTAGGAAACAAAGCATCATCAATGGGTATGAGTCTAGTGAACTGATCAGTGAAGAAAAGATTAAAAGTCTGGAAGATGATTGCATGATCAGTTACAAAACTTAAACCAGATATATCACTGAGATAGATGGACTAAAGAAGATGTTAGTTGAAGAAAAGGTGAAGAACACAAAACTGCAAGTTGAAGTTGAATTCCTGAAGAACTTGGTCTCTATAGGAAACATCTGTGGTATTCTAAATCAAGTGAAAAAGACAGATATAAAGCAGTTCCACCTCCCTTCAACAACAACTTTATGCCCAAAGTTGATAAAGAGAAAAGAGATGCATACCTGCAACAGTTCAAAGATGTCTTTCAAGATAAAGAAGAATTTGTTGATTTATACAGAAATGTTGAAGTGAATGAAGAAGGTGAATTTGTTGTGAAATAAGAAGTAAAAGAAGATAAGTCAATTGGAGTTCAAGTCTCCGAGGATGACTTTGATTCTAATGATCTCAATCAAGATGATTTGAGTAAGTTGAGTGATCAGATCACAGATGAACAGATCAAAGAAGCTGAAAAAGGAAGAAGATACAAGAAACCATAATCTATTAACAAACTTCCTAAGTATCCACCTGTAACACCTAGAATGAAGAAACAGAATGAGAATATAAGAAGAGAGAATGTGTCTTATGACAGTTATGAAAAGATAAAGGTAAGCTACAATGCAGTCAAGCCACCAAGCAAGGCTGTGTTGGAAAGGATAAAACAAAACAAAAAGGAGAGAGTAACTGAAGAAGTTGATGCAGAAAATTTTATCCCTGTTTATCCAATCTTTTCCAGTCATGAAGTGCTTGATGTTGGAGAAGTGGAAACTATGGAAGAATATGAGAAAAGACAGTCAAGGCATAGAGAGAACAGTGATGAGGAACCAATGATTATGGAGAAAATTGTCTTTGTTAAAAGCAAAGCTGAAAGACAAGACATCAAAATTGAGGAGTTTGTTCCCTTATCTATTGATTTTGATAGTATGAAGACTCAGAAGACTCTTGGAGTTAAGTCACCTAAGCCAAGTGAAAGGTTCAAGAAACCAAAAGGGCATGAAGGATTCAAAGGAAATGTATGGTGTAAAAAATGTGATGAATATGGTCATCACACAGATTCATGTAATGAAAGATTCAAGTTCAAACCCTTTCATTTCCCAGATGAAACAAAGTATGGCCAAGACTTTGTTCAGTACAAAGAAAAGTATGATGCTTACCTGGGAAAAGGAAAGGTGTGTGAAAATGAAACCATGAACAAAAATGAAGTGACATCAGCTAAGGAGACAAGAAATGAAAAGAAAATTGATATCAAAACAAAGAAACAAGTGACTAAATCAGTAAGAAGAAGTATGTCTCCTAAGAAGCCAGAGAAAGCTGTCAAGAAGAATAATCTGCCTTTGAGAATCAAACAAGACACTCAATCAGTCAAGTCTGATGAATCTCAAGTTTCACCTAGGATTGAAAAGACCAGAAACAAAGGTGTCTCTTCAAGAAAGAAACCATCTGAATTAACAGGTGATGAGAAGTTCTTATTAAAGCATGGATATGAACCACAAGGTTTTCTTTGGAAACCCAAAGTGGAAACCAAAGTTGAAAAGACTGCTGATGTAAGAGACTATTCTGAAGAGAAGGAGTATGTTGTGCAAGAAGCTATAAAAACAGATGATGAAAGCAAGAACACCACATCATTTGTGAAAACTCCAAGAGAGTGTGGATATGAAACTGATAACTCAGACAATATTGAGTTGACTCATGAAGATCCTGAACCAACAGCACTCACTTTCAGTGCAGCCACTGAAACTGAAACTGATGAGTTGCAAGTTGAAATGACTTGCACTTCATCACCTAACTAATCAATTTTTTTCTTTTGTACAAGAACAGTCCACTCCACTGAATGACATTTGGTACATGGATAGTGGATGTTCTAGTGTTGGTACATGATGTCAGTAGTTCAGTATCTAGTGTCTGTAATCGAGTTAGCATGTTTTGTATTAAGCGAAGTTGTCTCACAAGTTCGCCTGATATGGGCGAACTTGTGGAACAAGCGAAGTTAGTGACAACTTCGCCTAAACATGTTAGGCGAAGTTGTCGTATGTTATAAGTGTTTAGCTGCGGCTGGGTTTTTGGTACGAGTTGTTCATTACGTGTAATCAGTGATCGGTGTATCACGTGTTATCAGTTGCAATACAACGTGTTCTTGGTTTATTGTAACGTGTGTTTGATTGTGTTTAACGTGTATCGTCTTCTACGCTCGTATCGTCTTACGTAGGGATTCCGCACCTACGTAGAACGAGATATTCCGTGTAGATCCGGCTGGGAACCTACAATTGGCATCAGAGCGTTTGCTCGTGATTGTGTGGTTCGAGATTATCACACGGGTGTAGAAATCGTTCCGTTCGACTATTCGCGGGACGAGTTTACGTTAATATACCGAGTTTTTGTGTCCTACTCTCCTCCCACCATCAAATACAACCCATTACACCTTCGCATATCTCGCAAAACGTCAAAATCTAACCTGCAAAAACAATTGTTCATCAGGCGAAGTTGCCGCTACTGTTTGTAGGGTTTAGGCGAAGATATAAGGTTAAGCGAAGTTATTAACAACTTCGCCTACCTCACAAGTTCGCTTAACTTAAGCGAAGTTATCTGCAACTTCGCCTATTCAGGCGAATTTAAAAAGGAGAGAAGTTAAGAATTCAAGCGAAGTTAAGACTTAAGCGAAGTTAAGTTTAACTTCGCCTACAGTACTGTTCAGAATAAAATTTTTATTTTTGGTTTCTTTGAGTGCTCGTTTGTATTTCTTCCAAAGATGACTTCTATAAATATTACGGAACTGGTAAAAATGGAAGTCGAAGCAGGTTCAGCTACTAAGGCACCGAAAATGCTTAAGGGTACCGATTTCATGTCTTGGAAAGATCGGTTTGAGCAGTATGTTAAATATCAAGATGCTAAGATGTGGGTGTGCATTCAAGATGGATACATTCCACCAACGGCTTTGTATGAGGGTCGTGAACAAATTAAGAAATACAACAAGATGGAAGAGGAAGAAAAGAAGATGAATGAGGCTGAAAGCAAAGCTCATGCTGCGATAACAATGGCTCTTCCACAAGAGATTCTTCACACCTTCAGGAAATATAAAACCGCTAGAGAGCTATGGGAAGCACTTGAAAACCGATTTGAAGGTAATGTGGGGATACGTGCATCCAAGATTAAGCTACTCAAAACCCAATTCTCGGTGTTCAAGTATTTGAAGAATGAATCACTTGATGATATCATCACGAGATATTATCACCTGATGACCGAACTCAGCAATTATTCCATTGTTTACAAAGAAGAGGAGATCGTAGAAAAACTCCTTGATGCTCTCCCACCGAAATGGGAGATGTACACTGTCTTGATGAGAGAAGATAAAGAGTTTGCCAACATCGACTTGGAAACAGCAGTCAACAAACTACGAACTTTTGAACTTAACATGGTTCGAAAAGAGACACCAACTGATCAGGTTCAGGATCCGGGAATGTATGGTGCGAAAGTTAATTCAAGTTCAAGTTCGAAGTCAGAATCATCTGCTTACTACTCAAAGGGAGACTCGGGCACTAACTCAACACATGAAGGTCATGTAACTCTCAACATGGATGGTGATGTGTGTTTCGTAGCTGGTGGAACAAATACTTCTAAACCTCAAACAACCAAGGGTAGTTTTTCTTCAAGTGTTCCGAACAACAACTACTCTCAGATGCCCATGAGTGTTAAATCTGCTGAACAACAGTTTGCTCTCTATGCATCTTTCATTGCTTCTTACGAAAATTACATTAAAGGTAAAATCGTTGATCCTGCAACTTCAGACTAAGACTATGATCAGATCGATGCTGATGATCTGGAGGAGATGGATCTGCAGTGGCAGATGGCGATGATAGTAAGAAGAGTTAAAAGGTTTATGAAGAAGACTGGTAGAAAATTCGTTGGTGAAAGACCAGGTTTTGATAAGTCAAAGGTTCGGTGTTATAACTGTCAACAGAATGGACACTTTGCTAAAGAGTGCACAAATGAACGTGTAGAACGCAGTCAGAACAGGTCTACACAACAGAGTGGTGGTGGTAGTGAAAATAAGGCTATGATATCCAGATAGAACGGGGAATACAATTGGAATCTGCAAGTTGAGGAAGTGTTCGAACAGGCCAACTTGATTAACATCGAAACTGAAGAAAAAAACAGAGAGACAAGAGAAGATCAAGCTTATATGGCAGTGGTGACAGATCAGCTCTCTGAGGTAAGTTCTAAACTCCCTTGTACAAAATGTGAAAATCTGTCTGAACAGTTGAAAACAATAACTGATCAGTTTGTTAGTTTGGATGCTCAATTTAGAACATTAAAAGAAGATCATTATTACACTAAAACTAGAGAAAAAAATTACACGGTAAAAATAAAAGCTAGTGAGAAAGATATCAGAAGTCTTAAAGCCAGTCTAGCTGAAAAAATACAAGTAATTGATCTTAGCTATGAAGTGTTAGAAGAGAAAACCAAACTAATTGCTGAAAGGGATAAACAGATAGCTGATTACCAGGTGAAAGTGGTGGAACTAAACAGAAAGCTTGAGCAATTTAGAAATTCCTCCGCAATACTTGATCACCTCGTAAGTGATCAACGTTCCCCAGTTAAAAGGGGAGGAATTGGATATTCTGAAGTTCCACCACCTTATAATCATAACTATACTTATGATCCTAGTAATCAGAAATCTGTTGATGTTGAAATTGGTCTGACAGTTCCTGTTAAGGTTACGATTAAAGATCCAGAAGTTAGTAAAAGCGAAACGAGTAAGCCTGTTTCTAATGTTAAGATTTCTGTTCCTAGTCCTGTCTCATCAAATTCGGACAAGACATCCGAGTCTAGTGAGACAAAAGAAGAGGCTGTGTTACTAAAACGTGGAGAGGAACATAAACCAACTGAAAAGAAT
The DNA here is from genome assembly GCF_021521415.1 of Bidens hawaiensis. Lineage (NCBI taxonomy): Eukaryota > Viridiplantae > Streptophyta > Magnoliopsida > Asterales > Asteraceae > Bidens > Bidens hawaiensis. The sequence continues at coordinate 1,941,543 of NW_027491177.1, read as the reverse complement.
TCTCCACTAAACCCGTATGTCCCACCATATGTTAGACAAACGGGCAGTAATGCAACCTCAACATCTAAAACAACCGTTGAGACGAAAAGTTGAACACATGAGCTGTTTCAAATGCAATCAAATAGGACACCTGATTGCTGATTGCCCTCTAAATCAGAGATTCAGAGGTATGAGGCCTTCGAAAACTGAGAATAGAACTAACAGTAATTACTATAATGGTAAAAATGAAAACTCATCAAAGTTCAGATATTGGACTAATCCAGGTTTTCAAAGAAGTCGATCTCAGTTTTTCCCTGTTAACAACCAAATCATTAGTAATAATTCTTTTAATTCACGAAGGTTTGGATGGCCTCAGGGTCAATCTACTAGAAGGTATCCTTTTAGGACTTACAGAAATCATTCTAATACTAACTTTGGACAGCCAAAGTACGGGATGCATTTTAACAGATTTAATCGACCCAAGATCAATAGGTCTTGGGTCCCCAGATTTTAATCCTTTGCTTTAATCGTGCAGGAACAGTTGAACAGGGCTGCAAACAATCTATGGGTTGTGGATAGCGGCTGTTCCCGGCATATGACGGGTAACAAGAATTTGTTACACGAATGGAAACCTGTTCAGGGAGGTAGAGTAAGTTTTGCTGGAGAGAGTGGTGGAAGAATTACTGGAATTGGGACGGTGACTAATGGTAAAATGAAGTTAGAAAAAGTGAATTTCGTTGAAGAGCTGAAGCATAATCTGCTGAGTGTATCTCAGATCTGTGACAAAGATTACACTGTGCACTTTACCAAAAATGAAGCGATCGTACTGTATCATGGTTTCAAGATACCAGAGGAATGGATAGTAATGAAGGCTCCAAGGGAAAAGAATACATATGTTATGGACATGAGGTCGACTGAGATGGCAACAGAAGAATCATGTCTTCTGTCAAAAGCAACTGAATCGAAGTCCGAGTTATGGCATCGAAGAATGGGGCATATTCATCTTCTAAAAATGAACTACGTTGTCAAGAATGGGCTGGTGCTGGGTGTTCCTTTAAAAAATTCAACTTTGAAGACCAATGCTTATCGTGCAAAAAGGGAAAGCAACACAAGAAATCTCATCACACCAAGAAGGTTAATTCAATAGTCAGTACCTTAGACCTACTTCACATGGATCTCTTCGGTCTCGTGAATGTAAAAAGCCTAGGTGGAACATCATACTGCTTGGTGATAACTGATGATTTCTCTCGATATTCTTGGGTATATTTCCTGAAGACAAAGGATGAAACGGTTCAGTTGGTAATGAATTTGATTATCAAGGTTGAGAATATTATGGGGAAAAAGGTTAAATGCATCAGGACTGACAATGGGACAGAGTTTAAAAACTATCAAATGGAGATATTCTGCTTACAGAAAGGGATAGACCACCAGTACAGCGCTCCGTATACTCCGCAACAAAATGGGGTGGCTGAGAGGAAGAACAGAACGCTAATTGATGGAGCCAGAACCATGCTGGCTGATTCTAAACTTCCTGTGCTGTTCTGGGCTGAAGCTGTTGCTACAGCCTGTTATATCCTTAATAGAGTTTTAACTGTTAAAAGATTGAATAAAACATGTTATGAACCTATGCATGGTAGAAAGCCTAACTTGAGTGGTCTCGAACCATTCGGGTCCCCGTGTTCGATATTAAAGACGAACTCAAAATTTGGTGAGATAGCCGACGAAGGCATTTTAGCCGGATATGTTGTTGGGACCCCCAACAGACGAGTCTTTAATCTATCGACCAGCAAGGTTGAGGTGGTGTGTAACACTGACATCACAAGTTACAAATCACCAAAACCAAGCACGGGACCCGCTGGGGCTTTCGACTATGATAGGCTTTTTAAACCTTTTAATTTGTCTTACTTGGATTGTGCAGAAGTGGATGAGAGAATAGCTACGAAGATGCTTTATGATGAGGAAGAAAATTTTGTGCAACGACCGCAGTACGATGAATGTCAACCTTCCTCGTCAAATGCTGTCGATACCCCTGCTGCCTCTACAGAAGAGGAATTCTTCAATCCGTTTCACTCTCAACAACAATCACCCATTGATGAGCTATCTTCGAACCTGGAAGACAATTTACAAGTCAGTTCGGTTCCGACTACGAGTGTTCACAAAAATCACCCTTTGGAGAATGTGATAGGTGATCTGTCCGACGTTGTACAAACAAGACGAAGCTTGAATGAGCACACTTGTGTTTACACAAGCATTAAAGATACAGGCATCATTAACGAATGCTTGTACACCTGCTTCATCAGCCAGATTGAACCAAAGAACTATCAAATGGCTCTCAAGGACAGCTCGTGGGTCGAAGCCATGCAAGAAGAGTTAGCCCAGTTCAAGAAGATGGAGGTATGGAATTTGGTTGCAAAACCGAAAAATGTGCATGCGATTGGCACAAAATGGGTTTTCAAATGCAAGAGAGATGAAAAAGGGATAATTATCAGGAACAAGGCGAGGCTGGTTGTAAAAGGTTTTAATCAGCAAGAAGGGATCGACTACAATGAAGTGTTTGCTCCTGTAGCGAGATTGGAAGCGATTCGATTGTTTTTGGCATTTGCTGCACACAAGGAGATGAAGGTGTTCCAGTTAGACGTGAAAAGTGCGTTTCTTAACGGTAAAGTCGATGAGGTTGTGTACGTTGAGCAACCTCCGGGTTTTCCTGACCCAGACTTTCGTGATCACGTGTACAAGCTAAGTAAAGCGCTATATGGGCTACATCAGGCCCCTCGTGCCTGGTACGCAACTCTATCCGATTACTTGCTTGAGAATGAATTTGAAAGGGGAAAGATCGATAGCACACTGTTCGTTAAAAAAAAAGGAAGCGACTTTCTTCTGGTGCAAGTCTACGTGGACGACATCATCTTTGCTGCATCAAAAGTCGCCATGTGTCAGGAGTTTGAAGCCGTCATGAAAAAGAGGTTTGAAATGAGTGCTATGGGTGAACTAGCTTTCTTTTTAGGACTGCAGGTTGATCAGAAGAAAGATGGGATGTTCATTCATCAGACTAAATATGTCCAAGACGTTCTCAAACGCTTTAAGATGGAGGACAGCACTCCATTTGATTCTCCAGTTTGCGTCAACCATAAACTGGGTGCTGATTCAGATAGTGATGCAGACGTGGACCCCACCCAATATCGGGCAATCATAGGTTCTTTAATGTACTTAACTGCATCTAGACCTGATATTATGTTTGCAGTTTGTCTTTGTGCTCGCTTTCAGGCAAACCCAAAGGAATCTCACATGAAGGGTGTGAAGAGGATATTGCGATATCTCAAAGGCAAGCCTAAGCTAGGGTTGTGGTACACGAAAGGAGGAGACTTGGAGTTAGTCGCCTACACGGATTCTGATTATGGAGGATGCAATCAGAATCGGAAGTCAACAACAGGTGGATGTCAGTTTCTTGGAGGCAGATTAGTGTCATGGCAGTGCAAGAAGCAGACCTCAGTCACCATTTCTACCTGTGAAGCAGAATACATGGCAGTATCGAACTGCTGCTCACAGGTTCTTTGGATACAACAACAATTGCGCGATTACGGTCTGAATTTCACTCATACTCCTATTTGCATAGATAACACTGCTGCTATCTCAGTAACTAACAATCCCGTAAAGCACAGCAAAACTAAACACATTGACATCCGTCATCATTTTATACGGGATTGTGCTGAGAAGAAATTGATAGTGCTCGAAAAGGTTGATTCGTTAGATAATTTCGCTGATTTGTTTACTAAAGCGTTCGACAAAACTCGTTTTCAAAACCTTGTTGAGCTAAATGGGATGATCAATCCCGAGTAACCGTGTTTTTTGTTTTGTTTATTGCAAAAAAAAAAAAAAAAAAAAAAAAAACGTCACTATCGCTTAGAATTATGTCGGTTGCTTCAGTGTGAAGGACATATCTTCGGATATGTTTGGTCCTCATTTCTACCTGTAGAGTATGAGGATAGCCATTAACCAGATGACTGAAAGTGACCTGGGCGGTTTATGATGTGTTTTTATTCTTTCGCTGAAAATTAGTCGTTCATACTTAGTTAGAAGGACACATACTCGTATGTGGTCGGTCCAGCTGATCCATTGGATCTTCAGGATAGCCGTTTACCTGAAGACTTCGACTTGATCGGGGCGATAGAAGTTAAATTTTTTTGGGGGAGATGAAATAATTTTTCAAGTCTACTACTTCGTAAGAAGTTTCTTTACTATGTTTAAAAGAAAATTGATCCAACCTTGGAAAGTGATAGACAGACTGATTCTGTGTGCTTAACTAGTGAAGTTATTAGGCCTAAAAGACTTTAGAACAGTCATTGTATGTCATGGTAGCTTTTTATGGTGCGTAAAAGTAGAAGTGATTCTAACTAAATCTCCTCGACTTTACGTGGAAACTCCTTAAGAGTTATGCATGTCTCCATATATATCTTTCTGAATGATAGGCAGAAAAGCGATTACCCAGTCATACACGAGCCCGTGAGTGTTCTGATTCCCGTGAAGATAGCGTGTCAAGAAACTGCAGTGATCCAGATTCGGGACTTGCAGTTGTTTACGACTCTGAAACTGTGTAAATATTTAAAAAAAAAAAATTATGTGTTACTGAGACATTCTAGAGCTTATAATGTTAATACTTCTCAATCAAGATGCAAGAAAGAGAACGGGAAGAAGACTCTACAGATCGACGTGTACTTACAATTTAATCAGACACTACGGGTCGAGGTCAACTCGGGGTGACTTGGGGAAAGCCAAATAAGCTTTGAGAATAGATAGGAGGCATCACAATCTCTGATGTGTTGCCCATTTAAGTGTTGAGCTTAATTGAACCTAACCCGTATCACAGAAGCGATGAAAACCATTTTAAGTTATTTACCTGCTTACAACCTGTTTCTTTATGTCATAATACAGCTGAACATGGATCTATGTGACAGTCACTTAATTAGTATGATTCCTGTTCGGATCTTTTCTAAAACATGTTGGTCCCCGACTAGACTGAAATTTGATCCAGTGTACTTTATTTCTAAAATTTATTCTACTTATGTCGTTTTATGACTTTATATCTGGTTACTTGGTCTTTGATCGTAACATTCTACTTTTTAAAGGAAGGTTTAAAAGTTAAAAGCATAATGTTCAAATTAGAGGGTCTGTTTTGTAACATGGTTATCAAGCGAAGTTAATATAACATGCGAAGTTAAGGGGTAAGCGAAGTTAGCCCCAACTTCGCCTGTTCATCTTTGACCCTATATAAAGACATTATTGGTCAGACTCATCATTATTTTCAAACCCGGGGAACTTAACTTCCAGTAACCTAGGCGAAGTTATATCTCGAATCACATCTTGTTGTTTTTCTTAGTTTCTAATCCGATTTAAAGGTGTGTAGTGTCATCATATAGTATAATCACTGACAATGGCATTAATCAGAGATCGTTTCGACCCGACTTGTGACCCCGTTTATTCGAAACCTCAACACCCGCTTTTCAAACTTATTTTCACGTGGTCGTAATCATATTGATCGTCTAGATCTCCATAAAATCATGTGTTTAAGAGTCCGCAATCTCCAAATTGACCAAAATCACTTCATTTGAACATCTAAACTGTTGCCGATTCATATTCAGGCGAAGTTACAGTTTAGGTGAAGTTATCCTTAACTTCGCCCAAGGTTTAACTTCGCCTGATATTTAATTATTTAACAGTATATGAGGCGAAGTTGTGGTTAGGCGAAGTTATCATTAACTTCGCCTGGCCCTTTTTATTTAACATTTATCAGGCGAAGTTCAAGTTAAGGCGAAGTTATTACCAACTTCGCCCCACCCCTAACTTCGCCTATACAGAATAAATCATAACTTCGCTCATGGTAACAGGCGAACTTGTGATTTGACTCGACGATTCTCTAACTTAGACTGTTTTTGTTGCAGAAATGGCAGCTGTAGCTGGAGCAGGTGGTGCAGGCGGTGACAAAGGAGGAGATAACAATCGGCAGTTTTTCCCGGGGCATAACATGTACATAACTTTAGACCCGGATGCGAGCGGTGTTGATGATTTCCGCGAGATCATCACATTTCTTATCCGCTCGCGTATCTTCCACGCTATTACTACAACACTGCCTATCTCCTTGCCAAACATAAAAGATTTCTGGCAGACAGTGGAATATGATTGTCGAGTCGAGCCCCCGGTTATGCGTGCAACGGTTAACAATCAGATAGTGCAGTTCTCGTCTGAGCAGATCAGGGTGGCTTTGCAGTTTGGGGATGAAACGAGAGACGATCCTACAGACTTTGTGGCTCCACTCAGAGATGGTGCTTTTCTGAGAATGGGATATTCTGGTCCTTGGGGGGATACTCAGAGACGCAAGGGGTTCTTGCTAGACCAATGGTGATTTCTTATGCACGTGATGATCGTGTGTATGTCAGGGAGAAAGGCTGGTACAGACGGAATGGGTGCGACCATGCAGTCAGCAATGACATCACTGACCTACAATAAGCGTTATAGCTTTAGTCAGATGGTGTTCTACGAGATAGACCGTCAAAGACGAGCGGTGGCGCGTGAGAGATTTCTGATGTATCCAAGATTCCTTCAAATGATATTGAATCATGTTGCTCCCACGTTACCTCAGCGCCGCCCGATTAGATATGTGGAGAGTGTAAGCAAGAGAATCTTCGCCCAGTGCAGATCATCAAGTGCGAGGAGTAAACCTGAGCTCCGTCCTCGACATACTCCATTATTTGGGTACTTGATCAACCCAGAGTATGTTCCAGCTCGTGGGGACGAGTTTTGGGATCCGACACCACAACAGGTCGGAGCACCTCAACCACCACCTGAGGTACAACAAGCTTTACCTGCTGCTCCTGTTGTGGCACCGGAGGAAACTGTAGACCTTGAAGCTGCTTTTGGCGGTCAAGGTTTCTTTGATATGGAACGTGTTGATCCAGAGGAAGAGGTACAGGTCTCGGTAGCCCGGGTTTCTAGTGTGGATGTGTCGGTGACAGCTACGACGGAGGCTGATTCTGATTCTTCAGATGATGATGTGGCTGAAGCTAGACGGATTTTAGTTACGCAAGAAAGGATTCATGGGAAGAGGAAGAGAGACAACGATGACAGTGATTCGGACTTTGAGGAAGATTTACATCAGTTGGTCCGTAGATCGAGAAGGGAAAGGGCAGTTGCAGGTTCGGGAGCTGGTGAGAGCTCAAGGGTGGTTCGTTTCACTCCACCCGCACTGTCTGGTATGACTATAGTCCCTACATCATTGCCAGTTACAGGGCCAAGCGCCACGGATGTTCCCGTGGTAACTACCTCATCTTCGTTCGGCATCCCACCCACTACATTCCAGCTCTCGGCTCCGGAGATAGTGTCCTTGCCACCTCCAACTCTTACTCCAACGGAGGTCGTAGCACGTTTTGTTGAGTTGACAGTTGTTGCTACTGCAGGGTTGTCGGTTACGATACCACCTGCGGTTACGTTTCCACCTGTTTCTGAGGTGCCGGTTACATTGGGAATCCCTCCTCCGTACGCTCAAGACATATCACATCTGAGGTTTGATTTCGATGCAACCTTATCCGACTCGGAAAGAATAGCAGCGCTTGAAAGGGTCGTGGCAGAACAATCAAGAGTAAATCTTATCCAGACTCATGCTATTCAGCGCCTAGTTGCGGAGAATCAGATTCAGTCGTCCCTCCTGATCGAACATGGTAAAATAATTGATGCCTTGAAACAGTTTTTGGCATCTCAGGGGGAGACGAGCTGTAAGGGTGACGAGCTAAGGACAAAAAAGAGCAACGATCGAGACGATGATCCCAATGCATCGAAAGGTGCAGGTGGAGAGTTTCCAAGAACTGAACAAGCTCTTGGGACTTCCACATCTCAGGGGGAGTCAACGAGTGCAGCTGGCGGTTCAGGGGGTGATGATGTGGTGGTTGTGGATACTGAGGAGGTGTTAGATGATGTTATAGGTGATGAGGATGTGTTACCGTTGGAGGAGATAGAGAAGATAGGGGCTGAGATCATGATTGATAGTGAAGTTGAAGAAGGAGAGATTGTGGAGGAGAATGTTGAGCATGAAATTCCAGCGGTTGAAAAGTCAGATTTGGATCAAGATAAGGGATGTGATGAGACAGAATGGGAGGAGCAGCCAAGATGGAAAGAAGGCTACGCTCAGTGGTTCGTAAAGACTAAGAAACCGGCGGTCCCTACTATGTTCAAGAAAAGTTACAACATCAGGGGTTATGCTGAATCGAAAAAGGGGATTATATGCTGGTTATATGATGAGCAGTTGAGGCTTTTTGTGATTAAACGGTATGATGGGGTTCAGTATTTCAAGAGGCTGTTGAGATCGTTGAATACGTTGCCTGAGTGTGAAGTGAAGGACTTAGCCAGGTTGGGGTTGATAAACAGGAGTGATGATAACATGGCTAGGATCATTGGGAAGATAGTCTGGAAAGAAAGCATAAAGGAGAACGAATTCGAGCTGTTGAAACCACAGAAAGGAAAGCTAGTTGAAGACAAAGACAGAGGAATGAGAGCAGATGGCAAGCCTTGGATGATCATGAAGTATAAGCCGATCCGGTGTCTAAAAGAAGTGCCGATGAAACAAATGCCCAAGGATGTGCTCAAAGATCTGAAATGGTGGTACGTTGATTGTGAATCAGCTGAAGCAGTAATGGAGGATGAAGATGAACAAGAGTTGATGAGAGTATATGATCCTATGCATTTAGTGAATTTGTCTCAAGCTGATCTGCAGGTGCTGAACGAGAATAATATATTTTACATTCCTGCTTGGAAAGAAGAAGCAAATAAATATCAAAGAGTAGTTTCAGTTTGTGTATGAGAAGGCGTTCATGCTTGAAGATGGAAGACACAAGATTTTTGGGATTACGAGACACGTGTTTGAAGATAGAGATATGAAGCTACTGCCAAGGGGGAGTCTGTTGGTACATGATGTCAGTAGTTCTGTATCTAGTGTCTGTAATCGAGTTAGCATGTTTTGTATTAAGCGAAGTTGTCTCACAAGTTCGCCTGATATGGGCGAACTTGTGGAACAAGCGAAGTTAGTGACAACTTCGCCTAAACGTTGTCGTATGTTATAAGTGTTTAGCTGCGGCTAGGTTTTTGGTACGAGTTGTTCATTACGTGTAATCAGTGATCGGTGTATCACGTGTTATCAGTTGCAATACAACGTGTTCTTGGTTTATTGTAACGTGTGTTTGATTGTGTTTAATGTGTATCGTCTTCTACGCTCGTATCGTCTTACGTAGAGATTCCGCACCTACGTAGAACGAGATATTCCGTGTAGATCCGGCTGGGAACCTACATCTAGGCACATGACTTGTGACAAGAGGTCACTAGTAAATTATGAAGAAAAGTTTGAAGGCCCTGTGGCATTTGGAAGTGATGAAAATGGTGGAAAGATAGTTGGGAAAGGAATTTTAACAAATGGAAAAGTTTCATTTGATAGTGTGTTTCATGTTGAAGGTTTACAATACAATCTGTTAAGCATATCACAAATGTGTGATAAGGGATACAAAGTTGGTTTTGATGACTCACACTGTTTCATCTTTAAACCTGAATTTGTCATCCCACCTGAAATGATTATGATGATGGCACCTAGAAATGGCAACTTATATGAGCTCAACATGAAGGAAGCCGTTTCAAGGGGTGGTACATGTTTTGTTTCCAAAGCCACTGAAAATGAGTCAAAATTGTGGCACGAGAAACTATGTCATGTGAATCTGAAGAATATGAACAAACTTGTTAAGGGTGAGCATGTCACTGGATTACCTACAAGAGAGTTCAAACTGGAAGATCATTGCGGTTCATGTCAAAAGGGCAAACAACACAAATCAACTCATAAGTCAAAACTCATCAGTTCAATTGATCAAGTACTTGAGTTACTTCACATGGATCTCTATGGTCCTGTGAGTGTGCCAAGTATAGGAAAGAAAAGATATTGTCTTGTGATCATTGATGATTATTCAAGATATACTTGGGTCTACTTCCTGAGTACAAAAGATGAGACTGCAGAATTGATTAAGGGCTGTGTGACAATGATTGAGAACAAACTGAATAATAAAGTTAAAACAATGAGAAGTGATAATGGTACAGAGTTCAAAAATGGAATTATGGAAGAATTCTGCACACAAAAGGGAATATTTCAGAAATTCACAGCTCCTAGAACTCCTGAACAAATTGGTGTTGCAGAAAGAAGAAACAGAACAGTTATTGAAGCTGCAAGAACCATGATAGCAGATGCAAATTTACCGGTGACATTTTGGGCAGAAGCCATAAATACTCCATAACAAGACACCATATAAAATTTTCAACAATAGAAAGCCTTATATCAAGTTTTTCAAGCCCTTTGGATGCAATGTTTTCTTCTAAACAACAGGGATTACTTGAACAAGTTTCAAACTAAGTCCTTGGATTGTTTCTTTGTTGGATATTCTACACACTCAAAAGCTTACAGAGTATATGTGAAATACCACATGAGTGTTATTGAGTCATCTGACATCATATTTAATGAGAATCAGTTTAATACAGTTGATGGTGCAGCATGGCTGTTTGATCATGAAAAATTGATAAGGTCTTTCAAGATTTAACCTGAAGACTTTGATGACTCATTCTACAAGACCAGTGTATATGAAGAGAAAAAGAGGAAAACATTGGACTTGGAAGGATTATGGAAGAAGGTTGCTAGCAAAGAAAAGGAGTATACATTTATCAAGGGTATCTCAAATGACACTATTGACCAAGAACAAGATCATGCAGAGCTTAATCAAAACAATCAAGAAGTAGAGAATGATCAAGTTCAGACTGAGGAGAACCCAAGCAACCAAACAACTGAAGAAGAAGTGACTACAACAAGATTTCAACATTTGTTTGAAAGCTTGAATATTGGAAACAATGGTGCATCTACCTCAAGACAGAACATTGAAGAAGCACCAGAGTTTCATGATGCTGAAACAGAATTGATCATTGAAGAACCAGATCTCAATGAATCAAATCTTGACACAAACATGTCTGCAGATATGATAGTTCAAACCCCTTATGTTGAAAATAATCATCCATCTGAAAACATCATTGGAGATATAAATGAAAGAGTTACTAGAAGTCATTCTGAATCTGCAAACATCTGTTTATACTTCTGCTTTCTATCCCAAATAGAACCAAAGAACATTGTTCAAGCACTAAAAGACAGTAGTTGGGTGGAGGCAATGCAGGAGGAACTGGCACAGTTCAGAGTCTACATGTTTGGGATCTTGTTGACAAGCCAAGGAACAGATCTGCAATTGGAACAAAATGGGTTTTCAGAAACAAAAGTGATGAGAGGGGTATTGTGATTAAGAACAAGGCTAGACTTATGGCATTGGGATTCTTTCAAAAGAAAGGAATAGACTTTGAGAAACTCTTTGCACCAGTTGCAAGACTTGAGGCAATTAGAATCTTTCTTGCATAAGCTGCCTCAAAGAACATTAAGGTGTTCCAGCTTGATGTAAAGTGTGCATTCCTAAATGGAAAGATTGATGAAGAGGTGTATGTTGCTCAACCACCAGGTTTTGAAGATCCAGTGTATCCAAACAGGGTGTATAAACTAAATAAAGCTCTTTATGGATTGCATCAAGCTCCTAGAGCATGGTATGATGAGCTGTCAAATCATCTTCTTGAAAATGGTTTCAAAAGGGGAGCCATTGAAAGACACTCTTTTACAAGAGAAAGGGATCAGACTTGCTGATATTACAAGTCTATGTTGATGATATCATTTTTGGTTCAACAAATGAACAAATGTGCATGGAGTTTGAAGGGGTAATGAAATCCAAATACAGCATGAGTTCAATGGGGGAAATGAACTTCTTTTTTGGATTGCAAGTTCAGCAGAAAGCTAATGGGATTTTCATCTACCAGTCTAAGTATGTGCAGGACATCCTAGACAAATTCAAATGTAATGATTTGAAGATTGCTTCAACTTCAATGGATACCAAAGAAAAGATGGTAGCTGATGAAAAGGGGGAGCCAGTAGATGAACATGAATACAGAGCAAAGATTGGGTCTTTGATGTATTTTACTGCTTCAAGACCAGATATCATGTTTGCTGTATGTGTCTGTTCAAGATTCCAAGCAAGTTCAAAAGTCTCCCACATGAATGTTGTTAAGAGAATATTCAGATATTTGAAGGGAAGACCAGACTTAGGGATTTGGTATCCAAAGAACCAATCTTTTGACCTTATTGCCTACACAGACAGTGATTATGATGGATGCAACATGAGCAGGAAGTCAACCTCAGGTGGATGTCAATTTTTGGGAGAAAGGCTAGTGTCATGGCAATGCAAGAAGCAAACAACTGTCTCAATCTCAACTTCAGAAGCTGAATATGTTGCTGCATCTGCTTGTTGTGCCCAAGTTCTCTGGATTCAGAACCAAATGCTGGATTATGGTTTGAATTTTCTGAACACTCCTATTTTCGTTGATAATACTGCTGCATACTTTACTATAAAGAATCCAGTCCAACATTCAAAGACTAAGCATATTGAAATCAGGCATCACTTCATTAGAGATTAAAGGTTTGATTGAAATGAAGAGAGTTGACACAAGTGACAACTTGGTTGGCCTATTCACCAAGCCACTTGACAGAACTAGATTCAACTTTCTTTGAAAGCTCTGGGTATGATCAACGCAGATGAGGTCTGATTGAGGATATGTGCTTAGTGTGTGTCTCTATGTGCTAATTGACTATTCTTGCCTAAGGTCACATACTTTGAATATTGAATGAATATGTTACTTGTTTTCCTGTTAACTGATTAGCACTTAATTGTTTATCTGTGCTATTTATGTGTCATTGATGATAATGATTGATTATCAGTTAACTAATTTGATGTTATGATAAGTAGTTTGATCTGTCTATGTGAATTAAATGCTTATCTGATATCATGAGTAATCACTTGATTATGATTGCTTGAATATGTGTGTTATCTGATCATCTTGATGTTATTAGGATAGGTTAGACTGTGAATGTTGAGAATGTCTACTTGTTTTGATGATGTTAAGAATGATTAAGATTTGAATATGTTACAACTGTTTGTGTCAAAATATGTCTTTATGTCTAAATTAAAGCTTTCAAATGAACTTTCTAATGAATTTTTGCATAATCACAAAATTTTGATCAAAACATGAGCAAGTTGTTAATGGTGTAGAGACATGATAATACTATTCAGTTCAAACTTTAAAGAAGCTTAAAAGAAGGATTTTTCAATGAAAAGTCTCAGGTAGTTATCTTTGCTGAAAATTATGTCATTTGCCTAGTTGGAAGGACATACACTTGTGTATGTTTGGTCCTGCAATCTGCAAAGATTAAAAGGATAGCCATTAACCAGAAAATTGAAAGCATTTGGGGCAATTATGACTTGTTTTCTATTCCTTCACTTAAAACTATGTCAATAGCTCTGACTTTGAAATGACATATATTCACAATGTATGTTTGGTCCTGTTGACTGCTAGTGGTCAAACAGAATAACCATTTACCTCCCAATCAAGAGACATTGGGGTGACTGAATTTAAACCGAATATAATGGGAATGATAGTACATTGACTACTTAGCCAATCATATGGATTTATTAGGCTAAAAGGACTCTTAGAACAGTCATTGACATGTATGGTTGCTTTCTCATGATATGTAAAATCTAAGGTGATATAAACATAAAAAAAATGCTAATATTTATGTGGAGTTACATTGTTGTCTATGCATGTTCCTAGATACAGAAAAGTGATTATCCAGTCATACACAAGCCTGTTGGTTTTTGGTTACTCAAAATGAAACATCTTTTAATTGAATGACACAGAACAGTTGTGAACTACTTTCATTGGAAAAATACAAACATTTAGTCAACCAAAAAGTTGATACATGTTCACATATTTTTATTGGAAAAATACAAACATGAGGGTTAATTCCAGAACTACAAGGGTGGAGGCAATAATATAAGTCCTTTAAACATCCTGAATGAAACGCCTGTAAGTCCGATTTGCGTGGCATATAAGTCCAACGTTCAACCTCACATATGTTTGTAGATTTGAAAAGAAATATCTTATAAATTTTCAAAAATATGTTCTGTCATTAAAAGTTTTTAACCAAAACCAGGGGGTCAAAGTCAAATTGGGGTGATCTGGAGAAAGCCAAATAAGCCTTGAGGATATATAAGGAGCATCAGAAAACAATATGTGTTATCCATTGAATTTTCTGCAAAGTTAATTAAAACTTAATAATATCACCAAAGAAATGAAAATCATGTTAAGTCTAGACCTGCTGTTAACCTGTCTTTGTAGTCATAATAATGCTGAGAATGAAGTATTGAGAAATACTTAGTCAATATGATCCCATTCCTGAGATCTTTTCAGTTTACAAAAGAAATTGTTTTGAAGAGAAACATAACTAAAATTTGATCTCTAAATGCACCATTTGCTCTTAAACTATGGTCTGAAATGACACATAACTTAGAAATATCTTGGACAAGTGATTTGAGTCAAAAGTGTTGCATTTTTCCTTTAATAGGTTGAATATGTAAGTTCGGGTAAGGTTTGATGTTCTCAAACCTTTCTGGGCACAAAACAGTTGAATATGCATGAATATGTATTTTCGGGTAAGGTTTAATGTTTTATAACCTTTCCGAGTACACTTAGATGTTTTTATCTAAGTTTACTATTTTCGGGCATGTTTTTGAAGTATTTGATACTTTTCGGGTAGAGTTACTATTTTAGTTACTTTCCGGGAAAGCCTAATTGCTTATGATTGAATACGTATTTTCGGGTAAGGTTTTATGCTTTATAACCTTTCCAGGCACACTTAGGTACTTTTATCTAAGTTTTTCCTTTTCGGGTATGATGTGATGATTTGAATTTTCTCGGGTAGACTAAACTGTTTAATTTAGTTCCCAGGCATACCTGATGTTTGAATATGATTGTCCTAGCAAGCTTTGAAATTTTAGACTGTTACACACTTAGGTGTTTTATGTTTAATCTATTTCCAGGCATGCTATGTATTATTTGTAATTATGATTTCTTTGAAATTACAAGTGTTTTCGGGCAAACCTTGTCTTCCGGGCACACTTTATATTCCGGGCACACTATTGTTCCCTCAATATACTTGGTAACTTCAAAAATTGACTTTCCAGGTACACTGTCTGCTTGATATCTTTTCGGGCACACTTTATACTCTAGGAAGGTTATTCGGGTATACTTTGCTTAAGCAGGTTGTTCGGGCACACTATATATTAGAAAGGTTGCTCGGGCACATTATTCATTAAAGTATGCTTGATGGAATGTGTTTCTGATTCTGATAGGGTTTATGCTAGATTGAGTTACTTGATTTATATTTGAGAAATTTATTTGGGTATCTTAATTGATTCCTAGCAAGGATGCTTATTTGATATTTTCTACTTGATTATTCGTCTTGTGATTAAGTTCTCATGAAATCAGGTATTTCGGGTAAGCTTTCTTCATCTTCACTTGAATTTAAATTAGTTAACTTGACCAAGCAAGGTTTATAAGTGGAAGATGCCGGGTAAACTTTGTCAATCAATAATGAAAATTTTTCTGGGAAAGTTAAACCTTTTAATTTTATCAGGTAAGGTTTTAAATTGGATAAGGTTATTATGTTTGACAGCTAATAATTCACTACACGACAAAATGCATTTAAAACCCACTTTCAAAAGGTATAAAAGGGGGAGTTAGAGATATTTTCAACATTATTTTCCCTCTCTCTCTCTCCTTCCACTGCAACTGCTTACTCTCAAAGAAACCTAACCGACTTATCATATTCATCTCTAATACAAACCCTAATTTTAATCAGCCACTAATTCCGACTCGGTAAGCAATGATAATGTGTTTTCTGATAACGATTAGACTATAACGGGTGTCGATTATGTACTTGATTACTAATACTCAGTTTGGTGTGTTTAGGTTATTAATTTGTCGAAGATCAGGTTCTTAATAAAATTTCTCTCTTTCTTCTACAAATTTATAACTTGAAATTGCTTAAAGTAATGAACTTTTATGCTAATTTCACTCTGAATATGTTTGATTGTCTGGTTCAGATATGGCAGAAGAAGAAGAAGTTCAACCTAAGTATGCCTTTGAACCAAAGCACAATATGTGCGTACTGCTAGAGGTTACTCCCAACAATGAGCCAGTTGAGAGGATGATTTCTTGGATGGCTAGATCCAATGTGCGATTTGCTTTCACAGAATGCCCAATCATCTACAGAAATCATTCCTTAGATTTCTGGCGTTCTGCAAGACTTGTGGATGATATACATGGGAAAAGAATTGAAGCAACTATTGCGAGCCATGAGATTCATGTTACAGAAGGAATGATAAGAAGATGTCTGCAGTTACGTGATGATGACCATAACCATATTAATTTCAATACTGATCATTTGATGAGGATCTTTGAGCAGACGATGGGCTATCAGGGAACTCTCCATGATGGACAATTTCAAAAGGGGATGTTTCCTATGTTGTATAGGTTCTTGATTCACCATGTAATACAGGGTTTTGCTCCAAGAAAGGGATCATGGACTCTGATGAGTCGTGATTTAGAAAATGCCACTGTTGGCATTATATATGATCTTCCTTTCAATTTTTCTAAGATAATATTTGATGGAATGATTGGAAATTTGAAGAAGGCAGAAGCGGATAGATTCTTGCAATACCCTAGATTCCTACAGATAATATTTAACAGGGAATTACAAGATTTGCCCACAATTGGTATGACACATCAGCTATAGGATCCAGACACATATAGAACATTTGCAAATCCTGGAAGGGCAAACATATTCAATTCCAACACTCCTTTTGAAATATTACCATGGTTGTTGAACCATGATTTGGAGATTATGCCGGTGCCTGAGTTAAGCTCAGAGGAGGAAGGAGGAGAAGATGATGTTGAGAGTGAGGATGATAGTTCTGAAGGTGGAGATGATGATCATGATGGAGATGAAGGAGGGGCTGGAATAGCCATGGATGATGTTGCACTGGATCATGGGAGCAAATTGATGAACCTGAACAACCACCACAAACCCCACCATACCAACCATTACCAACTGACTTACCTATTCCAATACCACCACAATCACCATTACACATTGACCAGCCCATTATACCATCTCCACCACAAACTCCACCACACCAAACCACTCAATCACCACCTCAAACCTTAAACTTGAGCCAGCCTGACACAACAACTCATTTATCCCCAACAGCACAAACACCACAAACCACTAGCCCAATTAACACTAATCCATTTATTTCAAGCCCACTTCATACACAATCACCACACCAACCCATTATTCAAACCCAAACCACAACCCAAGAACAACCTCAATATTAACCTTTTTCTACATCACCACCTACAACCCCGCAGAAAGAAACAGATATATTCCAACAAAATTTGGATTTAATGGTTGAAAATGCTGAGTTGAAGAGAAGAAATGAGGAGGTTACCAATGAAAATTTCATGTTGATAGATCAGCTGGTATGTGCAAAATTGAGAATTCGAGCCATGGAGCAGGAGTTTGAGAAGACCTCAGCTGCCCCAAAACAGGGGGAGAATGAAAAGATGCCAACTGACTCTGAGGTAAATGTTGAGAATGTAGATAGTTTTAAATTGATTCTGAATGCATATGATGATGGTGAGGAAAGTGATGAGAGTAGATTAGAGGATGCTGATTATGAAGGTGATAAATCAGATGTTGGAGAACAAAATTATGATGTGAATGATGAAGTTCTGAATGTAGTATGGAGTGAGGATGAAGGAGAAATGAGAAATGAAGAAGAGACTGGAAATGAAATTGAAAAATTAAATGATGAAGATACTAATGTCTTGACTGATGTGGCTACTGATAATCTAACTGACATTCAAACTGATGTAATGAATGAAGAAGATGCTGCTACTGAGGAGTTGATACTCACTGAACCAGAAATTGAACAAACAGAAACCTCCAAGACTGTAGAGCATGATGAAGAGATGGAAAGACTGGATAGAGATATTGATGAAGTTGAACCTGAAACTGAAGAAGAAATCCAGAGAAGATTAAGTAAAGGAAAGGCTAAAGTAACTGAAAAAGAGCCTGTTAAGACTTATCCAGAGAAAGATATTTTATTTAGAGATGATGCTGAAGCTGCTGTTGCTGCCAGAAGAGAACAAGAAAACATATTGAGAGAGACAAGGGAGAGGGAAATTTTGGCCCAAACCTTGACTCCAGAGGAGCTGGAAGAGCAGGAAACCTTGATCAACCAAGCCAATTTGGCAAAAGTAATTAATGAAGAAGTGGCTGATCAAGATGTGATTGAGGCTTTGATAAATCTGAAAAGAGATGAGGAAGTAGACAATTCCTTAGCCATAGTGGTTAGCATGTTTCAAACCCAAAGTCAATCTGAAAAGAATTCAAATGAAACTGCTGAACCTACAAATTTGAATACTGAAATGATGAATGAAGAAGAGATTGGTGAGTCCATTGCCTCAATGGCTGCAAAGAAATGGGCTCAACAGATTAAAGATGACATTAGACAAAACCCAGATGAATGGGAGTATGTGAATGATCCCAAGTATGGAAAGAAATACTCAAGAAAAAGGGATAGACTAGAAACATTTATGCCAGCTGAAGGTACTGAGTCTGCAAAGAAAGGAAGATGGGATGATCAAAATAAATACTTTGTAGAGACTCCTGATGATGAGGCAAGTCGGGCAATACCTTTGCAAGCATTAAGGCCTGAAGAATTTATGCAAGGAGTGCCAAATGTGCCAATCCCAGAACATCCACCTTCAGATGAACCCAAGATAGATGCAGTAAATGACTCAACTGAGGATGAGTCTGATGAGTCTGGTGAATCTGATAATAATAATGACAGTGATGGAAAAGATGTTAAAGCTGCCAGTTTTGTGTCCCCTCAAGTCACAATGACTGAGGAACAAAGGGCAAACATTGAGCTGAGTTTGATGGAAGCTAAAAGGAAACATCCATTGGTTGTGAAATTGAGAAGATTTGGGATAAGTTTTGAGACTCTGGCTGCTATGAATGATGATGAGTTGAATCAGAGACTTGAGGAAGAAAATGAAAAGATTAAAAGAGCAATGCAACAAAAGAATAGAGATGCTCAGAAACATAGAGAATATCTAAGGAGGCATGGATATTCTGAAAAAGATTTGAGCCATTTCAATCATGATAAGCTCCAAGATCTCTACAATAGTGAAAGAGAGAAAGTGATAGAAAAATGTGTAAAAGAAAATGAAAAGATTGAAAAATTGGAAACTTTGAAAAAAAAGTTTGGAGGTATGTGTGGATACCTGCTGGAGAAAGGGTTAAAACCTGAGATAGTTGGGAACTTATCAAGAGAATCAGTGTTGGACCAATATAATAAACATAAAAGAAAGGAAAAATTAAAGAGGGTACAAACTGAGAGCTCATCCAAGCAGTCTGAACCAACTGATGAACCTCAAACAAAGAAAAGAAGAATTCAAACCTTGAGGGAAAAGTCAAAAGAACAAGTCAGACCGGTTGAAACCCCAACTCCTCAAGAAGTTAAGCCTGAACCTGAAGATGAACTAATTGTTCCTTGGGAGAATGAAGAGATGATAAATATTCTAAGGGGCATAATGATTAATCAAAGGGGAATGGATGAAGCTTCATTTAATGCCTTAGAAAAGCAAGACTTGAAAGAACTTTTTTACATGCAAAAGGCTGACTGGGAAAAGGCTTTATGGGAAAGTGATAACCCTAGAAGCTTTATTGATGGAGTGTTTGTGCCTGCAGGATTGTCAAACAATCCTGGAATACAAAAAATGATAAAAATTCTATGGAAAGAGGCAGGACACAATGTTGATGAACTTACTCACATTCCACCTGAAATGGTAGAATCAATCTACATTAAAACTTTCAACTTGGAGCCTAGAAAACCCAAGAAGTCTATTCCTTTCAGGCCACCAATTTCAAGAAGGTATCCACAAGGTGGAAGAGGTGGAAGAGGTGAATCAAGTAGGAGTGGATCACAAAGAACAGAAAGACCACAATCTGATGTGGATCTGCCAAGACAACTCTACTATGATTCTGTTACCGAGTCTCTTAAAGTAATTATGGAAAGTAGGCAACTAAGAGACATTGTTGTGAAGAGTGACTTTCATGAATACACTCATGAACAGCTGGAGAGGATGGCAGATCTCAGTTTGTATGATTACAGAAACAGAAGCAGGAGGTTTCCCATTCCTGAAAGAATGATCTATCCAAGTACCTAAGAGAAGAAGCTGACAAAGGTTTCCCATTCCTGAAAGAAAATAGAAGCTGGAAAACTGTCCAACTTCACAGCTCTAAGAGAACTGCAAAGTTAAGAAGGATGGACATTGCTGAAAGGAACTACAAGATAATTGTCAAAGATAGAAATCCTTTGTCAAATATGAATACATGCAACAGTCTTCAAAGAAGAATGACACGCCCCGACTACACAGTTCAAAAGAATGGCTTCATTACTGAAATTGATTATAAAGAAGATGTTGACCAGTATGTGCTAAGAAACTCTGATGGAAAGGTACTAGGGATAATCAAAACATATGAAGACTTGACTTACCTGCATGATGAAGACCTGATGGATATAAGGGATTTGGTTATTCCATCTAGTCACACTCACTACCAAATCCTTGATATCTTTAAGCTGAGAGCTGCATCAGTAATAGTTGACAGAAAACAAGCTGCCTACAATGAGAGGAAGAGACAAGACTCATAGAGTAGGATTTACTTTGAAATGTCTTTTGACGGACTTTTGAATATGTAATTGTTTATGTAACTTTAATTTTGAATTTGATGTGTATTTTTAATCCTGTGTAAGTAACTATAGATATGTTTTGGGACAGCTGAGGTGTTCCAATCTAGGGGGAGATTGTTGAGTCAACATTTGACTCAAAATAGATCAGATGGAAGATTGGAATCTTCTCAACCTCCTCAGAATTCGCTAAGTATGGATCCGGGCACACCTTAGACTTCCGAGCAAGCTTTTACTTAGCCGGGTATGATATCTTGTCTATCGGGCAGGGTTACCTTCTTGAAGTCTTCTTTAGTGGATATCCGGGCAGGGTTTGCAAATTAGTGTATTACCGGGCAAGGTTCACTAGTTTATGTAAGTCCGGGCAAGGAGCACTTTATCAAGCAAGTTTGTTCTTCATAGCCAAGTAAAGCTCACTCCTGAGTAAGCTTTAGGCTAACCAAGCTCATGAAGCCAAGTGATTGGAAGACCGTGCAAGGTATTCATTAATAAGTATGGTCCAAGTATGCTTGATGTCTTGATGAAATATCTTAAGAATCATCGCGCAAGGTTCAACACAGCAAGGAACAGTGCCACCATGCACACTTTGCTAATAAGTTATTCACTAGCAAAGGGTTGAAGGGACCACTGAAGAACAAGGTTGCTCGTAAGGATTTGTCGGGCAAAGTCTGGCAAAGTTAAGAAGATTGAAGTCTACACGATGAGTATTTTACGTGGTAAAATACTCTTCAAGTAATGTCTACCCGGAAACTAATCCTGGGCACACTTCTATGCTACCAAGTTATGAAGGATGGCAGAGCATACTCGGAAAGACAAAATTGTTGCAGAGCCTACCCGGAAGACTTGTTTTACACTTAGGATTATTTCTGAATATGTAATTTGAATATGTTTTATCATTTAGGGTTTCTAGAAGGAATGACAGTTGTCCAAAGGTGTCAGGCCTATAAAAGGAATAATTGGGGCACACCTGAGGACAAGATGGACACAACACGGAAAATAGGCGGCTGAATACGATAGAATATTTATTGAGCCACTGCCGTTTTCCTACAAGAAACCCTTAATAGATTATCCCTTTTGTATAATGATCTTCGTATGAATGGAAATCTTTTGAGTGAATCTTGTGTGTGTTAGTTACATATGAATATTGATAGCAACTTCCCTATTTATTATTGATTCCGCCTTTAATAAACAGTAATCTTTCTAAATATAGCAACCCGTCATTAACTCCCTTGTCGACACATTTATTTGTGTGAGTTATGACATGATTTGAGTAAGATCCAGCTGAAATCGGGGACCTGACATTGATGATGGAGTTCCAAGGGAATTTGTTCCACCACCAGTCAGAGGCATTCAAAGTCATTTCATTCCACAAGTGGCTACGAATCCTCTACCAATCATCATTCCAGTCAGACGGGGAAGAACTTTTTCGGTAAGGCAGAATAGTTTTACGGGATTACCGATATTTCATGGAAAGGCTACAGAAGAACCATACTTACACTTGAGTGATTTCAACTCGATATGCGCCCTCATCTCGAGTCAAGGTTTTACTGCGGAAGAGGTGAAGATGGTAGTTTTCTAGTTCAGTTTGAAAGACGCGGCAAAGCAGTAGTTTTTATCGTTGCCATCAACTAGTATTATCACGTGTGGAGATTTGGCACAACAGTTTTTAGATGAGTATTATACCCCCCAAAGAACCACAGAAGCCCGCAACAACATTCGAAACTTTCAGCAAATCACTGGTGAAACCTTCTATGAATCATTTCAAAGGTTTAAACGATTGTTGAGGACTTGTCCATATCATGGGATTGCCTTATGGGAATTGATAAAGGCATTCCATGATAGTCTCTCAAATGATGATGTTCGTGATCTCCAAGCCACCACGAATGGATCTTTCGTTGCAAATGACGAAAACCAGGATTGGGGACATTTGGAGAGACACACGAGTAATTCGAAGAGACAAGCACAGTCGAACATGATATCAAAAAGATCAGTTGTCAAAGCAGTTGAAGTTCATGGGTCAGAAGATAGAATCGATAGATTGGAAAATAAGATGGATAGGTTGTTGGTTGCAGGTGTACAAGGAGCCGGAAATTCAGGAAAAACATATCCGGTATGTGAAGGTTTTGGGGAATTAGGACACGAAATTGCGAGTTGTGGGGTTGTGCAAGATGAAGAAACTGGAGAAGAAGAGGTCAACTATGTACAGGGTGAAAGGAAATACAATAATATGAACTCAAATACTTATCATCCGGGCCTCAGGAATCATCCAAACTTCAGTTATGGAAATCCGAACACGCAACAGAACCCGAACTTTCAAGGTAGTTTTCAGAAGACAGGTTATCAGTCGAACCAGATGCAGTATGGTAATAGTTAGGGAAGATGTCAGAGTGGGTACAATCAAAGAGATTCGGGGGGTTACAATAAAGGGTATCAAAAGATTTCTCAGCAGGGGCAATGGAATTCATCTGGTAACAAAGAGGAGTCGATTAAGGATGTGATGGAGTTATTGAAGCAAATGAATCAGAGGATGGAACCCCAAGAGAAGGAAAATGCTGCAAGAGATAAACAAGTGAGTCAACTGGCGGAAGAATTGGGGAGCCTAAAGCGCACTCCAACCAAGTTACCGAGTGACACTTTCCATCAAAGTAGTAGTTCGTCAAACTCCAAAAATTCACACGTCAGTGCCATCACAATCGAAGATAGTGTGGAGAATGACACGATTGAAGAACTTGAAATGGGGGCACCACTCATCTCTATTCAGATTGGTGAGTTCAAGACCACCAAGGCACTTGTTGATTATGGTGCAAGTGTGAGTGTTCTCCCGGGGAGTGTGTATGACCGGTTTGATTTGGGACCTTTACAAGAAGTTGATACCACATTGGTGTTAGCTGATTTCACCCGAAGACGACATCGGGGGAAGCTGGTTGGTGTTGCAGTAAGGTTGGTGATTTTTACTACCCTGAGGATTTCTTGGTATTTGATTATGCACCGGCTGAGAAGGAAGAAGAACCCTGTGTGATATTGGGGAGACCGTTTTTGGCTACTTCAAATGCTCAGATTAACTGCCGAGACGGAACAGTTTGCATGACCTTCGGTAACCGTAAGTTATTTTAAGTATATTTTCAAATTCATATGATTACTCTTTTGAAAATAAATATTCTAGGTCATGTGCTACTAACGAGTGTCTTCCTCGTACGTGTGAGGATGACACCAGAAAGGAGAAAAGTGTTGTTTTTGACAGGTCTAAGCGTGAACGAGAGAAGAAAGAGCTAAATGTAGTAGATGTAAAAAGTGGAGCAACAGTAAGTTCAACAAAAAATACTAAGAAGGTGATGGAAGTGGTGGTCAATGAGGAAAAGGATGGGACATACAAGAAGAAACCACCAAAGAAGGAGAAAGTAAAGAAGCCACCAGGATTCGAGAATGAACAGAGGAGGTTGGCATGCTTTGGGCCAAGATGGGAAGCATTAGAACTACCATTGTGTTGGATAAGTAAGAAGAATGAGGTAGAGGAAGGTAAGCACTCCATTAGACCACCATGTTGGTGCATTTTGTGACCGTCGCTATGCAATTCTGACCAGCGGAACGCCACAGGCGAAGTTAGCACAACTTCGCCTTAGGCGAAGTTAGAACAACTTCGCCATAGGCGAAGTTATGAACAACTTCGCCTACTGACGCCTACTGAAGTTTATATATATATACGTGTGTCTTGTTTAGGTTAAGGAATCCAGAAATTAGTGTGTGTTTTGAGCAGTTTGTTTGTTTAGAGAGAGTAAGAGACAAGGAGAGTCGTGTGAGACGACCCGAGGTAGAGCTCACCTCGGGTCAGTCGTGTTTTCTGTTTGGTTACGGTATGTAACGTGTTTAATTATTATTATAAAGAATCTGCAGATTTGTTTATCCCGTTCTTGTATTTGTTCGTGTACGTGTTTGTGTTCTTCATCTTTACACCAATAAACGAGTCTAGGAGGATTCCGCACTCCTAGACCTCGTGCGGATCTCGTATCGATCGGCGACGCCCCCGGGGGGACCTACATGTGGTATCAGAGCCTTAGGCTCTTATGCTATGGTTCGAGATCTGTGTTTTGGTGTTTCTGGCACATTTCTGTGCGTTTCTGGCCGAACAGCGCCGCAGGCGAAGTTATTGTTCATCAGGCGAAGTTGCCGTCACTGTTCGTAGGGTTTCAGCGAAGATATAAGGTCTGGCGAAGTTATGGACAGGCGAAGTTATAGCCAGGCGAAGTTATGAACAGGCGAAGTTGACTTTAGGCGAAGTTAAAAAAAAAAAAAAGTATTTTGGTGTTTTCGTCTGTATGGCCACGTGTACACGATTATTGTGAGACCAAAGATGTTGTTCCGTCAACGAGTGATCTTGTTATCTCTTGGTCTTACGTGTGAACAAATACGTGTCAACTCTGGATATGGAGTTGAGGTTGTGAATGGGATATTGTTTGAAACTGGATATTGACACATATTTGGGTGTTTGTGGGCAATGAAATTGTTGTTGTTCGAGGTTGACCAACTGAAGAAAGTCAAATTGAACTGAAGGTTTTTGTCATTACTGGATTGCGGTCAGAGCATATTATTTATGTTATTTTCAAGGCGTTCGAGAATTGGATCCTGAAACGTGATGCTTATTTATTAGAGTGAAAATTCTGGAACAAGTTGGATTTAATCGGGAACTAAAGTGTTTATGTTCTTGATCGTTATCCCTGGTGATTGAAGATGCTTCAGATTAATTAATGGTCATGTGTTAGATTCTGTCAAGGTGGTTTTGTGATGAAATTGATCACTTGATGTTGAGTAGTTGAAGATTAAACCTTATCGTATGCCGACGAGTTGGTGAAGTTGTGGAGGAAGCCCAACTTAACGTGTTAGTGAAGTCAGATGGACTCACGTGATTGGTTGAGATGATCAATTTGGCACGGGGATGCATGCATTTCAAAGACCTCAATCATTATAGTCGGAGAAGCTTACACTGAAGGGGAGATCTGATATGGAAGATGCTGGGTGATTGGTAGATTTGTGAAGCTACAGGATAGTTTCAGACACGGCTGGTTGAAGAGCAAACAGAAGATCATCAGTTAAGAGGGAGTCTGTTGGTGCATGTTTTGTAACAGATGATCTTTCGTGTTTGTTAGAATTGAGAGCAACGGTCAAAGGGGAGACTGTTGGTGCATTTTGTGATCGTCGCTATGCAATTCTGACCAGCGGAACGCCACAGGCGAAGTTAGCACAACTTCGCCTTAGGCGAAGTTAGAACAACTTCGCCAACGGCGAAGTTGTAACAACTTCTTCCTTAGGCGAAGTTATCACAACTTCGCCATAGGCGAAGTTATGAACAACTTCGCCTACTGACGCCTACTGAAGTTTATATATATATACGTGTGTCTTGTTTAGGTTAAGGAATCCAGAAATTAGTGTGTGTTTTGAGCAGTTTGTTTGTTTAGAGAGAGTAAGAGACAAGGAGAGTCGTGTGAGATGACCCGAGGTAGAGCTCACCTCGGGTCAGTCGTGTTTTCTTTTTGGTTACGGTATGTAACGTGTTTAATTATTATTATAAAGAATCTGCAGATTTGTTTATCCCGTTCTTGTATTTGTTCGTGTATTTGTTCGTGTACGTGTTTGTGTTCTTCATCTTTACACCAATAAACGAGTCTAGGAGGATTCCGCACTCCTAGACCTCGTGCGGATCTCGTATCGATCGGCGACGCCCCCGGGGGGACCTACACACCATAACCGCAAAATGAGGTAACGGCCTGGCTGAAGACCTTAACAAAAACTTAGCGCTGACCGGGAGGCAACCCGACCTTTTTGTTTTGTTTTGTTTTGTTTTGTTTATTTTTGGTTTTCTTTTTGCGTGTTACTTTTTGTTTGTATTTGTTGGTACATAAATGTCAGTAGTTCATAGTCTAGCATTTGTAATCGAGTCTGTAATGTAATTATGTTTAAGTTTATGTTTATGTATGTAAGCGAAGTTGTCAACAAGTTCGCTTAGGCGAACTTGTTGAACAAGCGAAGTTGTTGACAAGTTCGCCTAGGCGAACTTGTTCAACGAGCGAAGTTACTGACAACTTCGCCTGAGGCGAAGTTGTCGTGTATTTATATAGCCTACGGGTTACGGTGTGGAAGTTAGTGTTTTGGTTAATCACGTGTAATTCAGTAAGTCTATAGACGAGAGATCGAGTCTGTAACAGACGTGTTTCAAGTTATAAGAGATAACGTGTTCGTTTGTATCGCGTGTGATTGTTCTACGTATTCTACGCTCGTAACTACCTACGCAGGGATTCCGCACCTGCGTAGATAGCGATATCCCGTGTAAGATCCGTCCGGGAACCTACAATTGGTATCAGAGCCATTGGCTCGATTGTGTGGTTCGGGATTTCACGCGGGTGTAGAAAACGTCTCGTTTGACCTATTCGCGGGACGCGTTTTCGTTGATATTGTGTTATACTCACCTTATACAGTCATATTCAAGCCGTTACACCAACCGGAAACTGCTAAATCGTCGAAAACAGATCTGAATATTTTCAGTGTTCTTCGGGCGAAGTTGTTGTTCTTCAGGCGAAGTTGCCATCGCTGGAAGTAGGGTTTCGGCGAAGATATAAGGTTGAGCGAAGTTATCCACAACTTCGCCTACCTCATTAGTTCGCCTAAGCGAAGTTATCCTCAACTTCGCTTACCTCCTAAGTTCGCTTATCCTAAGCGAAGTTATTCTCAACTTCGCCAAGTCACGCGAATTTAAGGATTTTCCAGCGAAGTTAACACTTAAGCGAAGTTATCCTTAACTTCGCCTATAGTACTGTTTGGAAGAATTTTTGTTTTTTTCAGGTTTTTCGTGTTTTCGAGAAGATGTCGTCAATTAACATCTCAGAGTTAGTCAAAATGGAAGTTGAAGCGGGGTCGGCTACTAAGGCCCCAAGGTTGATCAAAGGAACCGACTTTGTAGCGTGGAATGATAGGTTCATTCAGTATATTAAATACCAGGATGCAAAGATGTGGGTGTGCATCCAGGATGGATATATTCCACCGACAATGGAATACGAAGGTCGGGATGTGATAAAGAAGTATAGCAAGATGGAGGAAGAAGAGAAGAAAATGTATGAGGCCGAGAGCAAGGCCCATGCTGCAATTACTATGGCTCTTCCTCAAGAGATTCTCCATACATTCCGGAAGTACACTTCTGCACGAGAGCTTTGGGATGCTCTTGAGAATAGATTCGAAGGGAACGTGGGTATTCGTGCCTCGAAGATTAAGGTGTTAAAGACCCAGTTCTCTGTCTTCAAATATTTGAAGAACGAATCGCTCGATGATATTATCACCCGATATTATCATCTAATGACAGAGCTTAACAACTATTCTATTGCTTACAGAGAGGAGGAAATAGTTGAGAAGCTTCTCGATGCTCTCCCACCAAAGTGGGAAATGTACACTGTTCTAATGAGGGAAGACAAAGACTTTCCTAACTATGACTTGGAGACAGCAGTAAACAAGCTCAGAACCTTTGAGCTTAATATGGTTCGTAAAGAGACATCAACGGATCAGGTTCAAGACCCTGGTATGTATGGTGCCAAAGTTAACTCAGGCTCAAGTTCGAAGTCTGAATCTGCTGCTTACTACTCCAAAGGAGAGTCAGGTTCTAACTCTTCTCATGAAGGAAATGTGTCAGTAAACATGAACGGTGATGTTTGCTTTGCTGCTGGAGGATCAAGTGCTTCGAAACCTCAAGCATCCAAGAGTAGTTTCTCTCCCAGTGCTTCAAGCAATAACTACACTAAGATGCCAATGAGTGTCAAATCTGCTGAAGAGCAGTTTGCACTCTATGCATCTTTTATTGCTTCTTACGATAACTACATACAAGGGAAGATTGTGGACCCTGCTGCTTTGGAAAAAGACTATGACCAGATCGATCCTGATGATCTGGAGGAGATGGATCTGCAGTGGCAGATGGCGATGATAGTCAGAAGAGTGAAGCGTTTCATGAAGAAGACTGGCAGAAAGTTCGTAGGTGGAAAGCCAGGATTTGATAAGTCAAGGGTGAGGTGTTACAATTGTTGTTGGTGCACATTTTGTGGCCGTCGCTTGGCGAATAGTTTAGAATGTTTATGTTGTATGCTGTACACCTAGGTAGTGGTTCACGCTGAAAGTGATCCATTTGAAAGAGCATTTTCAAATGGATACTCATTCGATCGAACCAGTTTCTGATTCGATCGAATGAGTCTGCCATTCGATCGAATAGGACTCATTCGATCGAATGAGTCTGCCATTCGATCGAATAGGACTCATTCGATCGAATGAGTCCTGACCGAATGGCAGCGGGTATAAATACCAGCTTTCAGTCGTGAACAGGTAAGGTTTTTCAGAGGTTTTGCGTGCCCGGGGCCCAGGTGCTGTCCGGATGAGGGGGGAGGCCATGCTCGACCTCCCCCTGCCATAGATCGTGATTTCTCTGTTTAAACAAGCATGTAACCGTTCGCGTTTATCAATAAAGTGTTTGTTTTTATCTTTGATCTGTGGTTGAAACCTTCCGTCCCGAACCTGCTCGGATCGTCACCGGTCCTACAATTGGTATCAGAGCCACGGTTACCGCTAGAAAGGTCTAACAACCGATCTAGCAAGCCGAGCTCTTGATTTTATGCGTTCTGGACGTTAAAAAGTTGGTGTGTTCTTCGTGTTCTTCGCGTTTTCTGGGCTGGCGTTGAAGGAGTCGAATCAGTACATTCGATCGAACGAGTTCCCCATTCGATCGAATAGGCCTATTCGATTGACTGATTCGATCGAATCAGTCTTCCCGCTCAAAAGTGTCAAATTCAAACGCAAGTTTTCCCGCCCAGACAGCCTGTTCATTCGATCGAACCAGATGTCTTCATTCGATCGAATCAGTTTGTATTCGATCGAACTGGTTTTCCCGCTCAAAGTGTCAAATTCAAATAGCTGATCGAACCAGTTCTTCATCCGATCGAATATGTGCTTCATCCGATCGAATCTGTGTTTCATTCGACCGAACCAGTTCTCATTCGATCGAACATGTTCCAGACCAAAAAAAAAAAAAAAAAAAAAAAAAAAAAAAAAAAAAAAAAAAAAAAAAAAAAAAAATCTGGAACGCCTGCTTACACGAAAATTTGCCCAAGCCATTTTTATCAGTCGGGAAGTCTTCTGAAAAAGTTTGGCGAAAATAAAATTTTTTCGACAAAATTTCCGGGAAATTTTCGGTTAATTGTCGGGTCAGTGATGAAGATTTTTCTGGACATCCTATACATGTTGATCACATTCCAGAAAAAGTTTGGTGACAGTGAAATTTTCACTGATATTTGCCGGCAAAGTCAGAGCGTTTAAATGTTTAACGGTTAAAGCGGCAAATTTGAAGATGAACAAAGCACAATTACCTGAAGGAATTATCGTCTACAAGTTTAATGGATAACCCCTTGTTCATTGAGCTTCTACAGTGGTGATTGTTATAAGAACACAGAAGAACAGAGAAAAGTGATTACTGATGAGGTATGATGTTATTGTGGGGTAGTCAGGAGCATCTGACTATTTATGGGCCAACCAAGTTTAATTTATTGTCCGCATTCTGAAGATTCTGCTTTGTGGAGAGAATCTGAGTTTGAGTTATTGTGGGGTAGTCAGGAGCATCTGACTATTTATGGGCCAATCATGTTAAATATTTATTTTCCGCATGTGAGAATTCCGCTTTGTGGAGGGAATTCTGTTGAAAATTGGTGATTCGCAGTCACGAAGTTAATGATGTGTCTTTGTCTCCGATGATGAATCTGCATACAAACTAATCTGTTTAGGGGGAGTAGCTGTGGATTGGAAGCCTCTGTCATTTGTCCAATACATGTTGGTGAAGTAACCGTGTGGGTGAAGATTCGCCGATAGTAAGTCGCGCAGCGGAAGCGTGCATGTATTGTCATGTCTATATATTGGGATACACGTCAACGTCTGAGGGGGAATTTCTACAGTTGGTTGTTTTAAACAGATTATTTAGTCTGAAGATGTCAGCAATGGAGAACACTTTGCATCATTAACCGAGAGTTCAGTCTAAGGGGGAATCTTGCTGCAATGATGGTATTCTTCAACGTGATTATCAAGATAAAGCAGAAGATTTGACTGAAGATTGCAAGAGGTGTCTACAGCAATTCGCAAGCAACGTCCAAGGGGGAATTTGTTGGTGCACATTTTGTGGCCGTCGCTTGGCGAATAGTTTAGAATGTTTATGTTGTATGCTGTACACCTAGGTAGTGGTTCACGCTGAAAGTGATCCATTTGAAAGAGCATTTTCAAATGGATACTCATTCGATCGAACCAGTTTCTGATTCGATCGAATGAGTCTGCCATTCGATCGAATAGGACTCATTCGATCGAATGAGTCTGCCATTCGATCGAATAGGACTCATTCGATCGAATGAGTCCTGACCGAATGGCAGCGGGTATAAATACCAGCTTTCAGTCGTGAACAGGTAAGGTTTTTCAGAGGTTTTGCGTGCCCGGGGCCCAGGTGCTGTCCGGATGAGGGGGGAGGCCATGCTCGACCTCCCCCTGCCATAGATCGTGATTTCTCTGTTTAAACAAGCATGTAACCGTTCGCGTTTATCAATAAAGTGTTTGTTTTTATCTTTGATCTGTGGTTGAAACCTTCCGTCCCGAACCTGCTCGGATCGTCACCGGTCCTACAATTGTCAACGAAATGGACACTTTGCAAAGGAGTGCACTAATGCACGTGTAGAACGTAGTCAGGGGAGGACTACACAGCAAAGTGGAAATAACAATGGGGATAATGCCATGATGTCTGATGCTGGTGAATACAACTGGAACATGTTCTCTGGAGAACTCTTTGAGCAGGCACACATGGCGAAGGTTGCAGCTGAAGAATGTATGAAAGCTGCTGAAAATGAAAAAGCTTTCATGGCTAATGACCAGAACTCCGAGGTATGTACTAAACCTATCTGTACTAAGTGTGAGAACTTGTCTGAACAGCTTGCTACAATTACTGATCAGTATGTTAAGTTGGATGCCGAATTTAAAACCTTGAAAGAAGATCATCACTTCACAAAGACAAGAGAAAATAATTATAAAATAAAAATTAAAGCTTGTGAAAAAGACGTTAAAAGTTTAAAAACAAAATTAGCTGAGAAAATTAATGTGATCGATCTAAGCTACGAGGTTTTAAAAGAGAAAACCAAGTTAATCGCTGAGAAAGAAAAACAGATTGCTGATCACCAGGTAAAAGTGGTGGAACTAAATAGGAAACTGGAGCAATTCCGGAATTCCTCTGCTATTCTTGATCACCTCGTTAGTGATCAAGGTTCCTCACCTAAAAGGGGAGGAATTGGTTACCATGAGGTTCCACCACCTTATAACCATAATTATACTTTCAATCCTAGTGTTCATGAATCTGTTAATTTTGTAGCTGATCAGACAGGTCCTGCTAAGGAAACTGGTAAAGTACCGGAAGTTAGTAAAGGCGAAACAAGTTCGCCTGTCCCAAAAGTTAAAATTTCTATTTCAAGTCCAGTCTCATCTGATTCGGATAAGTCATCCGAGTCAGGTAAGACAAAAGAGAAGGAAGTATTACCCACTAGTGGAGAAAAAGTTAAATTAACTAAAAGGAGTACTCCACTCAACCCATATGTCCCACCTTATGTGAGATGTACGGTTGGTAATACTGCCTCCACATCTAAAACATCTGCTGAAAAGAAAGCTGAATATAGGTGTTGTTTTAGATGTAATCAAACAGGGCACCTTGTTGCTGATTGCCCTCTGAAGCAGCGTTTCAGAGAGGTGAGGCCCTCGAAAACTGAGACTAAGGTTTTTGGAAATCGTTTTTAATGTTAAAAATGAAAACCATTCAAATTTGAGATATAATACAGGTTTTCAAAGAAACACATCTCGTTTTTACACTACTAATAACCAAACCAAATGCTATAATTCTTTTGATTCTCTTAATGTACGTCGGTTTGGTTGGCCTCACTATCAGTCTCCAAGGAGGTATCCTGTTAGGACTCGTGGAAATTTTTCTAATGCTAACTTTGGTCAGCCAAGGTGTGTGAGTTCTGTTAAGAAGGTTAATCGACCCAAGACCAAGAGGTCTTGGGTCCCCAAATTTTAATATTCTCTTTTGTTTGTGTAGGAAAAGTTGAACAGGGCTTCCAATAATCTTTGGGTTGTGGACAGCGGCTGTTCCCGCACATGACTGGTAACAAGGATTTGTTACAAGATTTAAAACCTGTTCAAGGGGCAAGAGTCAGTTTTGCCGGTGAGAGTGGTGGCAAAATAACAGGAAGGGGTACGGTAACTAACGGGAAGATGACGTTAGAAAATGTGAACTTTGTTGAAGAACTGAAGCACAATCTGCTGAGTGTGTCGCAGATTTGTGATAAAGATTATACCGTACACTTCACGAAGACTGATGCGATTGTGTTGAAGCCTGGTTTTCAAATACCAGAAGAGTGGATAGTAATGAAGGCTCCACGTGATCGAAATACGTATATGATGGATTTAAGTTCAATTGAAATGTCAACGGAAGAATCGGGCCTTTTGACGAAAGCAAGCGAATCGGAATCTGAACTGTGGCACAGGAGAATGGGGCACATTCATCTTCGGAAGATGAACCATATTGTCAGACATGGGCTTGTGTTGGGTGTTCCCTTGAAAAGTTTCAATTTTGAAGACAAATGTCTTGCGTGCAAAAAGGGAAAGCAGCACAAGAAGTCACATCTCACCAAGAAAGTAAATTCAATTGCCAGTACACTAGAGCTGCTTCACATGGATCTCTTCGGTCCTGTGAATGTAAGAAGTCTAGGTGGTACAACTTATTGCTTGGTGATCACTGATGACTACTCACGATACTCGTGGGTATACTTCCTGAAATCAAAGGACGAAACGGCTCAAATGGTGAAGAATCTGATTACCAAAGCTGAGAACATTATGGATAAACGAGTGAAGTTCATCAGAAGTGACAATGGTTCCGAGTTTAAAAATTTTGAAATGGAGATCTTCTGTCTGTCAAGAGGGATTGAACACCAATTCAGCGCTCCGTATACTCCGCAACAGAATGGAGTGGCTGAAAGGAAGAATAGAACTTTAATTGAAGGAGCCAGGACTATGCTGGCTGATTCGAAGCTTCCGGTGGTGTTCTGGGCTGAAGCTGTTTCTACAGCTTGCTATGTACTGAATAGAGTTTTAACGGTAAAAAGACTTAATAAAACATGCTACGAGCTTATGCATGGGAGAAAGCCCAATTTGTGTGGACTTGAAGCTTTCGGGTCCCCGTGTTCAATTTTAAAGTCACATTCAAAGTTTGGTGAAGCAGCCGATGAAGGAATCTTAGTCGGCTATGAAGTTGGGACTCCCAACAGGCGTGTCTTTAATACAACGAACGGCAAGGTTGTGGTGGTATGTAACACCGACATTACGAGTTACAGATCGCCAAGACCGAGCATCGGACCTCCTGGGATTTTCGACTATGATAGGCTCTTCAAGTCTTTTAACATACCTGATTTGTTTTGTACAGAAGAAGAAGAACGTGTTGCTACGAAGATGATTCTAGATGAGTAGGAAAATTTGGCACATAGACAGCTATTTGATGATTGTCAACCTTCCTCATCAAATTCTATCGGTTCCCCTGCTGTCTCTCCTGAAGAAGAGTTTATCAATCCATTTCACTCTCAGCCAGAAACAACCATTGATGAGCTCTCTTCTAATTTAGAAGGTAATTTGCATGTCGGTGCAGTTCCGACCACGAGAATTCACATAGATCACCCTTTGGAGAATGTTATAGGTGATGTGTCCTCCGGTGTACAAACCAGAAGTAGTTTGAATGAGCACACCTGTGTTTATACAAGAATTAAGGAAACGGGTGTAATGAACGAATGTTTGTACTCATGCTTTATTAGCCAAATTGAACCGAAAAATTATCAAATGGCTCTTAAGGACAGCTCGTGGGTCGAGGCCATGCAAGAAGAGTTGGCTCAATTTAAGAAGATGGAAGTTTGGACTTTGGTTGAAAAACCAAGGAATGTGCATGCGATAGGCACAAAATGGGTGTTTAAGTGCAAGAGAGATGAAAAGGGGATTATTATAAGAAACAAGGCGAGGCTGGTCGTTAAAGGTTTTAATCAGCAAGAGGGGATAAATTATAATGAAGTGTTCGCTCCGGTGGCCAGGTTGGAAGCGATAAGATTGTTTTTGGCGTTTGCTGCTTTTAAGAAGATGAAAGTGTTTCAGTTGGACGTGAAGAGTGCGTTCCTCAATGGGAAAGTTGATGAGGTTGTGTATGTTGAGCAACCTCCGGGTTTTCCTGACCCAGACTTTCCTGATCAAGTGTACAAGTTGAGCAAGGCGCTGTATGGATTACATCAGGCACCTCGTGCCTGGTATTCAACGTTATCGGACTACTTGCTAGAAAATGGTTTTGACAGGGGTTTGATTGACAGCACACTGTTTGTGAAGAGAGATGGAAGTGACTTCCTGCTAGTTCAAGTCTACGTGGATGACATCATATTTGCTGCATCAAGAGTCTCCATGTGTCAGGAATTTGAGGCCGTCATGAAGAAAAGATTTGAGATGAGTGCTATGGGTGAACTAACGTTCTTTTTAGGATTGCAGGTTGATCAAAAGAAGGATGGGATGTTCATTCATCAAACAAAATATGTTCATGATGTCCTCAAGCGCTTCAAGATGGAGGACTCTTCTCCATTTGACACTCCAATTTGCGTCAACCACAAGTTGGGAGCTGAAATAGACGGTGACGCAGATGTGGACCCAACTCAGTATCGGGCTATAATAGGTTCTTTGATGTATTTGACTGCTTCTAGGCCTGATATAATGTTTGCTGTTTGTCTTTGTGCTCGTTTTCAGGCAAACCCAAAGGAATCTCACATGAAGGGTGTGAAGAGGATTTTGCGTTATCTCAAAGGCAAGCCGAAGCTAGGGTTGTGGTACCCGAAGGGAGGAGACGTGGAACTGGTTGCGTATACGGATTCTGATTATGGAGGGTGCAATCAGAGTCGGAAGTCGACAACAGGAGGATGTCAGTTTCTAGGTGGAAGATTAGTTTCCTGGCAGTGCAAGAAACAGACATCAGTCGCAATCTCTACGTGCGAAGCTGAATATATGGCAGCATCCAACTGCTGCTCTCAGGTTTTGTGGATTCAGCAACAATTGCGCGACTATGGTCTGAATTTCTTACTCACTCCTATTTTTATTGATAACACTGCTGCCATCTCAGTAATTAACAATCCCGTGAAACATAGTAAAACTAAACATATTGACATTCGTCATCATTTCATACGGGATTGTGCTGAGAAGAAACTGATTAAGGTCGAAAAGGTCGATACGCTAGAAAATTTCGCTGATTTATTTACAAAAGCGTTTGATAAATCCAGATTTCAAACCCTAATTGAGCTAAACGGGATGATCAATCCCGAGTAACCATGTTTTTTTTGTGTTTATTTAAAAAAAAAAAAAAAAAAAAAAAAAAAAAAAAAAACGTCACTATTGCTTAAAATTAGTCGGTTACCTCAGTTGATGGACATATCCTCGGATATGTTTTGGTCCTCGTTTCTACTTGTAGAGAATGAGGGTCGCCATTAACCAGATGATTGTAAGTGACCGGGGCGGTTATGAGGTGTTTTCTTTCTGTCGCTGAAAATTAGTCGGTCATACTTAGTTAGAAGGACACATACTTGTATGTGGTCGGTCCAGTTGATCCATTGGATCTTCAGGATTGCCGTTTACCTGAAGACTTTGACGTGATCGGGGCGATTGAAGTCAAAATTTTTTCTTAAGGGAAATGAAATTACTTTTCAAGTCTGTTACTTCGTAAGAAGTTAGTTAGCTATGTTAAACGGAAAATTGATCCAACCATGGAAAATGATAGATATACTAACTTTGTGTGCTTAACTAGTGAAGTTATTAGGCTTAAAAGGCTTTAGGACAATCATTGTATGTCATGGTAACTTTTTATGGTGCGTAAAAGTAGATGTGATACAAATTAAATTTTACTTGATTTTATGTGGAAACTCCTTAAGAGTTTTGCGTGTCTTCATGTATATCTTTCCGAATGATAGGCAGAAAAGTGATTACCCAGTCATACACGAGCCCGTAAGTGTTCTGATTCCCGTGAAGAAGGCGTTTCAAGACACTGCAGTGATCCAGATTCGGGACTTGCAGTTGTTTATTACTCTGAAGTCTATAAATATGTTTGTTATATAAAAAAAAAATTAGTACTTATGAAGTTATTGTAACATTCGAGAGGTCAAGATATCGAGACTTCTCAATCATGGAGTAAGAATGAGTACGGGAAGCAGACAAAGAATACTTACAAGTTAATCAGACACTATGGGTCGAAGTCAATTCGGGGTGACTTGGGAAAGCCAAATACGCTTTGAGGATAGATAGGAGGCATCAATTGTTCTGAGTTGTTGCCCACTTAAATTTTAAGGATTAATTGAACCTAACACGTATCACAGAAACGATGAAAACCATCTTAAGCATATTACCTGCTTACAACCTGTCTCTATATGTCATAATACAGCTAAACACGAATCTATGTGACAGTCACGTAGTTAGTATGATTCATGTTCGGATCTTTTCTAAAACGTAGCAGTCCCTATCGAGACTGAAATTTGATCCCTTATACTTTAAATTTATTACGTTTTTGTACTTAGATAGCTTTATGATTTCTTAACTGGTTACTTAGAATTGATCATGTTATTTATTTCTTAAAGGACAAATGTTAAAATCTTAAGGGTTAAATTTTGAAATTTTAGGCGATGTTGTTGAACAGGCGAAGCTGTGAATAACTTCGCCTAGGCGAAGTTATCCGTAACTTCGCCTGTATAACAGAGCCTCTATATAAAGGATTTTAAGGGTCAAAACTGTTCACAGAAAATCCAGCGAACTTATCCGAAATTTCCGGCGAAGATATATATTTTACGGCGAACTTGATTCGTTTCCGATTTCGATCCTTTTTTCTCAGTTTCGTTCATATATTCAAGGTGTGTGTTATCGATTAACTGTATATCCAAAGACAGTGATGCTTTTCATAGGTCGTTTTGAACGGTTTCGTGACCTCGGTCCGGTGACCTTTCAAAACCGAGATTTACAAACTTGTTTTACGTGTTCATGGACGATCTTTTCATCTAACCATCCGTAATATCATGTGTTAGAGTCTCCTGGATCGTCAACCTTTGCCGAAACATCGGATTCCGGCTGTTAGAATCCTAACAGTCGCCGATTCAGTTCAGGCGAAGTTAGGGTTTCGGCGAAGTTATCCTCAACTTCGCCTGAGGCGAAGTTATCCACAACTTCGCCTGAGGCTTAATTTCGCCTAACCCTTATCTTCGCCTGAGGCGATGTTGTGATGAGGCGAAGTTAACTTTAACTTCGCCTAGACCGTTTTACTTAAAATTAATTAGACGAACTTAAAGATGAAGCGAAGTTGTTCCCAACTTCGCCTCACCTTTAACTTTGCCTATACAGGTTTGATCACAACTTCGCTCCTGGTAATCAAGCGAACTTGTGTACAACTTAAACGTTTATCTAACTTGGTTCGTTTAGTGCAGATATGGCTGCTGTTGGAGGTGCAGGTGATGACGGTGATGATCACAGACAATTCTTCCCAGCTCATAACCAGTTCATAACACTTGACCCAGATGCAAAGGGCGTGGAGGACTACAGGGAGATAATTACTTTTCTCCTGCGCTCAAGGATATATCATGCAATAACCACTACCCTGCCTATTTCCCTACCGAATATTGAAGACTTTTGGGAGACGGTAGAGTACGATTGCCGGATTGAGCCCCCGGTTATGCGAGCCACCGTAAACGGTCAAGTTGTTCAGTTTAACTCTGAACAAATACGGGTGGCGTTGCAGTTTGGTGAAGAGACGAGGGATGACCCAACGGAGTTTGTTGCACCATTCCGTGATGGGGCGTTCCTCAGGATGGGGTATTCTGGTCTCTTAGGGGACACTCAACGGAGGAAGGGATTCCTTTTAGATCAGTGGCGCTTCCTTATGCTCGTCATGATCGTATGTATGTCAGGACGGAAGGCAGGCACTGATGGTATGGGTGCGACAATGCAGTCTGCTATGACTGCGTTGACTTATAATAAACGATATTCTTTCAGCCAGATGATCTTTTACGAGATCGATAGACAACGAAGGGCTGTGGCGCGTGAGCGGTTTACAATGTATCCACGATTCTTACAGATGATTTTCAATCATGTGGCTCCGACGCTGCCTCAACGACGCCCTATTCGATACGTGGAAAGTGTGACAAAATGTATCTTTGCACAGTGTCGCACTTCCAGCGCACGAAGCAAGCCTGAGCTGCGTCCCAGGCATACTCCGCTCTTTGGGTACCTTATAAACCCGGAGTATGTGCCTGCGGCAGGGGACGAGTTCAGAGACCCAAGACCACAACAGGCGGCAGCACCCCAGGCTGTATCAGCTCCGCCTGCTGTATCTGCTGCTGTGTCAGCTGCAGAGATTGACCTTGATGCCATGTTGGGAGGCCACAGAATGTTTGATATGGACCGAGTTGATCCTCAAGAGAATATTCAAGTCTCGGGTCCACAGGCTGATTTTGATGATGTGATGGAAGAGGCTAGAAGGATGATGGTAACGCATGAGAGAACGGTTGGTAAACAAAAGAGAACTGTTGACGACGACGACGAGGAAGATGATGAAGAAGAAGTTGTGCAGCTGGTGAGAAAGCGTTCACGAAGGGAAACGACAGGTATGGGTGTAGGAGCTGGAGAGACTTCACGGTTGGTACGTTTTGCTCCACCTGCCCTATCTGGTATGTCCTTTGTTCCTACCTCTGTGCAGGTATCAAGTACAAGCGCTACGGTTGTTCCCGTAGTGGCTACATC
Organism: Bidens hawaiensis; assembly: GCF_021521415.1. NCBI lineage: Eukaryota > Viridiplantae > Streptophyta > Magnoliopsida > Asterales > Asteraceae > Bidens > Bidens hawaiensis. Next base: position 1,901,872 of record NW_027491177.1, on the reverse strand, counting down.
GTCGGCTGGCATTCCATCGATCACGGCCGTCCAGACGTCGACTCCAGCAATTGTGTCTCTACCACCTCAAACGCGTACTCCATCGGTGGTAGTAGCACGATTTGTCGAGTCTACGGTCACCACTACTGCAGGGTTATCGGGTACGGTACCACCTGCGGACACGCCCACTTCTGACTCGGAACGAATAGCTTCACTAGAGCGGATTGTAGCTGAGCAGTCCAAGACTATTCAAAGCCTAGTGGAAGCAAATCAACTGCAGGCATCCCTCCTAGCTGAGCACGGGAAAGTAATAGATGCCTTGAAGGTGTTCTTGGCATCTCAGGGGGAGATGAGCTGTAGAGGAGATGAGTTGAGGACCAAGCGCCGAAACGATCAAGACGATGATCCCAATGCACCGGAAGGTGCAGGTGGTGAGTTGCCAAGAACTACTATAGCTCTTGGGGCTTCCACAGCTGAGGGGGAGTCTGCATCTGGTGATGATGTGGTTGGTGTTGGAGATGATGTGGATGTGGTTGATGATATGATTGATGCGCTGAAAGAGATAGACGATATGTTAGAGGATGATGAGTTGAGAGATGAAGATGATGTTCTGCCAATCGATGAGATCGAAAAGATTGGTGCAGAAATTGTGGTTGAGAATGTGATAGAAGAAGGAGAGATTGTTGAAGAAAATGTAGAGCATGAGATCCCTGTGGTTGAACAGTCGACTATATGTGAAGATGCTGCGGTTGACAACACTGAGTGGGAAGATCAGCCAAACTGGAAGGAAGGCTGCGCTCAGTGGTTTGTAAAGACGAAGAAGCCAGCAGTACCGACGATGTTCAAAAAGTCATATAATATAAAGGGATATGCAGAATCAAAGAAGGGAATCATATGCTGGTTGTACGATGAAGAGTTGAAACTATTTGTGATCAAACGTTACGACGGCATTCAGTACTTCAAGAAGATGTTAAGATCCCTGAATACCTTACCGGAGTGTGAGGTGAAAGACTTAGCAAGACTGGGGCTGATAAACAGAAGCGATGATAACATGGCGAGAGTAATTGGGAAAATTGTTTGGAAGGAGGCCATTAAAGATAAAAAGTTTGAACTTCTGAAGCCTCAGAAAGGGAAGTTAGTAGAAGACAAAGATAGAGGGATGAGGGCAGACGGCAAACCATGGATGGTTATGAAGTATAAACCAGTCCGTCATTTAAAAGAAGTGCCGATGAAGGTGATGCCCAAGAACGTCTTGAAAGACTTGAAGTGGTGGTACGTGGATTGTGAAACTGCTGAAGCGGTCATGGAGGATGAAGATGAGCAAGAGATCATGAGAGTGTATGATCCTATGCACTTAGTCAATCTGTCTCAAGCTGACTTGCAGGTACTACATGCTAAGAAGATTTTCTACATTCCTGCTTGGAAAGAGGAAGCTAAGAAGTACCAGAAGTTGGTTTCTGTATGTGTTAGACAGGGAGTGCATGCTTGAAGAGATGAAGAGAGAAGACGAGAGATTACAAGACACAAGCTTTGAAGATCAAGATATGAAGCTACTGCCAAGGGGGAGTCTGTTGGTACATAAATGTCAGTAGTTCATAGTCTAGCATTTGTAATCGAGTCTGTAATGTAATTATGTTTAAGTTTATGTTTATGTATGTAAGCGAAGTTGTCAACAAGTTCGCTTAGGCGAACTTGTTGAACAAGCGAAGTTGTTGACAAGTTCGCCTAGGCGAACTTGTTCAACGAGCGAAGTTACTGACAACTTCGCCTGAGGCGAAGTTGTCGTGTATTTATATAGCCTACGGGTTACGGTGTGGAAGTTAGTGCTTTGGTTAATCACGTGTAATTCAGTAAGTCTATAGACGAGAGATCGAGTCTGTAACAGACGTGTTTTAAGTTATAAGAGATAACGTGTTCATTTGTATCGCGTGTGATTGTTCTACGTATTCTACGCTCGTAACTACCTACGCAGGGATTCCGCACCTGCGTAGATAGCGATATCCCGTGTAAGATCCGTCCGGGAACCTACAGTATTTTATGGTCATAGTGAACCCTAAGTGTGGGGAAGCTCATGGTGGTTGTGTCAGCATTCGATGAAGTAGATATTGGCATATCATATTCAAGAAGTGTGGGTCAAGATTGCAAAAGTACTCATCAGCAGGACCCGTTTGACATAAGAGATTTGAATCAGGTCCATGTGTCTCTCCCTATCTTTTATTTGTTGTTGACTGTATAATATTTGTGTTTATGGGTGGTTGGGTGGCGTGATGAACTTTTGGGTCGTGTGGTTGGTGTTAGTGTCGATGTTTATGTTTAAAAACTTTATGTGTTTCGTTTAATGGTATGCAACTTTATTTAAATCTGGAGATGGGTAATTGGTTGTCATTTGAATTGCAATTTGTATGAATATCACGTGTTTGCATCTGTTTTTGAAAATCTAAGTTACATTGAGGGAAATGTAAATCTCAAGTGTGGGGATGGAAAATATGGAGAAATAAAAAAAAAATTTTGCCTTAAGAGTAGCTTGATTGTGCGCAAAAGCCGAAATTGTAATTTGTTAATTGTTAGTATTAATGCCAAGTAGAGGTCTTTGGTCATGGTCAATTTTTAAGCTTCTTGAAAGTCTTCCCATACAAATGTTTTTCAAAAATTAGACAATTAAAATGAACCGTTTAGATGGGGATAACGAGTCATGAGGACAGGTACACATGTTTCATGTCGGCAGCCTAATTCCTCCGGTACGTGTGTAAGATTTGCCTTATATATAATACGCATATAATATATAGTATATACACATATCAATTGAGTGCCATTATAGAGAGTAACCAGTATGTCCATGATATCTAGAACTTGGTTGTCTCATGCATTTCGAGATCTTAATACCACCACCTGTATGGAGAAATAGGACTGTAGAAAACCTACTTTATATTGTCCTTACATATAAAAATAAAATAATACTCCCTACCCTACATTATCCCTTTGGAGCCAAATTTGTGCCTTTTCCCTTTCGTTTGTTTAAACCTACATTACAAGCCGTGTTTGCCTTGGCCTTTTATTATTTTAACCATGTGGATGAAACTCGGTATGTTAAGAGTTGTATTTAAGTTGTTTGTCGAGCATAGTACACAATGTACGTATGTCTCGGGTCAGTTGTTTGTATATATTTATGTTAGTATTAGTAAAAAAATAAAAAAAAATAAAAAAATAGAAAAAAAAGAAGAAGAAATTTGGAAAATCAAAGAAAAGCTCAAAAAGAGTCGTTGTTTGAGTTAGTGTCGTTTGTAAATAATAGTTAGTGATTTTGTTTGTTCGTTTGTTTGTTGGTGTCAATAAATTGGGTTTCATCCACCATAAGTCACTAAATAAATCCACTTCCGCACCCTAACCTAAGCCACAACAAAACCCTTAGTTCTTTTCTCTATGTAACCGGTGGGTAATGGGTGGAGATATGACTTGCTACCAAGCGTATTACATTGTGTTCATACTCGGTATTGAGGGCAGAGAGATACTAGCATATTTTTTGTTGGTCCAGATATTAAACAGAGAGGAGAGATATTATATTATGAGGGGTATGAACATGTGTGCCTTAACCGGAAACAAAGTACACTCGTTTAGGCGGTTTCATAGTTTTAAAATGTATCATTAAATTATTTGGTGAGTTATCAACCTTGACAGTGTCAGTTCTTGGGAATTGGGTATGACCTTATACCTCACTAGTATTAATACTGATAATTGATGAGCCGTCGATCGAGGTGTATGTGTTGCATGAGAGTTTGCTTGAGGGCAAGCAAATGATAAGTGTGGGGATGTGATGTGAGGGTAAAAGTATGTGCGTTAAGGGTTCTATATTGTGTGTTTTACTTGTTTTTATGTATCGAACACAAATACTTTGACAGGTTTTATGTTTACAGGTGTGTGGAGCTTAATGGAGCTTAAAGAAGCTAATTTGGAGCATTCATGATGGAGTGGAAATGAAAGTGATGATCCATGATATGATAGAGAATTGAAATACGAAGACGTGGCCGCAAACGGGGAGGAAAACGGAGTTGAAACGAAGATTTTATGAAGAAAACAGTTTTGGCCCAGCAGGACCGTAAGGCAGAGTCTCCAGACCGTAGCTTACGGTGGCCAGACCGTAGCTTAGACCGTAGCTTACGGTCTGGTCTGACGGAAAAAAGGATTTTGGTGATTTTTCTTCCATATTTAAGCCCAAAAACCCTAAGGTCGACCCCATTCATTCATAATCAGTTTGGGGACATATTGGAGGCCATCTTACACCACCAATACTCATCCTAATCACAAGATTGATCCATGAACACCATCTCCAACATCATAATCAAGAGCATGAAGATCCAGGTGCAAGGATAAAGGCTTCATAACCATCTCTGGGTGTAGGGTTGAGTTGCATGTTAGGTTTTGATAATCTAAAACTTTAACTTCGGATTTGTAATTGATCAATCATTCGGTTGATCAATTGTTTGTGTTTGATTTTGTGCTTCAATGGTTTTTATTAATTGATTACTTAATCTTTTATCAGTTAATTGATTTGTGGTCATCAACAATTAGGATTAAGTTCTTTCGTCATTGACCCGTTTATCGTTAACCATATTATTAATTTTGTGTTTCAACAAGTAAAACCATTTATCAATTAGATTTTCATTAAGCCGTGTCAATTGTTCGGATGCAGTTCTGATGATCAACATAGCCAATAGTTAAGTCTTTTGAATTACATATTTTAACGCGAAAACGTCCAAAGAAGTTTATCAATTTCCTAACTTGTTTCGAAACCCGAACCCTGGAGTTTGGTTATTTTCACATAATTGTTTACAAACTACTCATTTAAACCGCTTGACATCGTCTGTCCACTTTTAAGTATTTTTATAATATAAATTGAGTTCCACTTGCACTTTCCACTGATTCCCTGTGGATTCGACACCTTACTTTCCCTAGCTAGTAAAGGTATTTTACAAATATTTTTGATTGACCTTTCGACATCGATCGGCCTCCTTGGTCGTAAGGTCAGTGATGCGTAGGTGTCTCTCATGGCGAGTAGGTTGGGTAGTAAAATGGGCTCATTTCCCGTTGTTTATCTCAGTATTAAAATGGATGCTAATATGAATAGAGTAGCGAATTGGGAGCATGTTATGAGAGTCTTCGAGGATAGTCTGTCACTTTGGAAAGCTCGTGTGTGATCTATTAAACCTTAGACAAGTGAATCAAGAACACCAAACACGATATTTGCATAAAACATTTATGCGACTCTTTTTATTAATAAGAAACAAGAACGAAATACACACTACTAACTAAAAATAAAACTTTTGATGGTTTATATAACACCCATAATTCTAATCTTGCTCAAACTAGGAAATATAATCATACTAGACTTCTAATTTATTTGATAATAAATAAAAAAGATAACTTTGACAATTTTTTAACTTGGTCCATGAACTTTAGATCTCTATCAAACCGCCCCTTGAGATCTTCCGTACCATCCTTATATTTTTTGTATTAACCATCAGGGTCCTTCAAGTTGGTATTGCACCAAGTTTTACACTCCTTCTTAATACCGACTTCCAATGTTCCTCCAAGATCTTTCACACCATGTAAAGCCCGCACCTCTTTAAGCTTGATTCTTGGATTCGACTTCATCACACTACCAACATGATTTCTTTTCTTATTAACACCTAAGCTAGCTTCGAGATTACCATTGTTTACAACTGCATCACCCGGTTTTAAATGGGAAACAACTTTTGATTTCTCAATTTCATGACCAACTATCACGGTATTCAAAGCAATTCTTCCATCTTCAGTTGATGCATGCTCCGTCTCGAACTTAACTCCTTCATTCATTCGTTTATTCAGATCACCCGAACTTTGAATGAACCTCATGCAAACTCCAACATAAACTTTGTAGGTTTGTCGATCGTCAACCTTTTCTATTCCATCAGAAAACCCATAGCATGAGACGAAACCACCTCATCATGCACTTCATCCAACAAGGTTTCATTCTCGTCTTGTTTGGTTATTGTCACCATTATGTCTTGATCAATCGTACTTTCTTCTTTAACCACAATTTCCTCATCATCTAGACTCAAAATAACATTAGATTATTCAAGGTTACCTGCAACTGATTGGACTCTAACACTACTTCTTGACTTGTCCACTAACAGGAGCCTACTTCAAACCATTCATCTATCAGGTTCGGTTTGACTTCGATGATGGCTGTAAATGCGTATTTTTTTTTAACTTTGGCCATATTAGCCTCCACATCCCTTGGTTCTACTTCTTTGACAACAGCTGCATTGCCTTCCTCCGTAGGTTCTTGACAATATTTTGCCATACGCTCTTTTCGTCCACAGTTTTTGCACTTAAAAGGTAACTGCTTTGCTTGGTACCTTGATTCCTTGTCTCTGTTCTTTTCGCCAGATGAATCTTTTTCAGAGTTTTCAAATCAACTCTTTATGTTCCATTCTTTCTTCTTCATTCGTTTACGTCTCGTTGTCCCAGTAATTACTCATGCCTTTCTCGCCAAAATGGTTCTAATTTTTTTTTGAACCGATGCTTCTCCTTTCTTCCGACATACAAGGCTTCGCTCTCAGTTTTGAACCGATGCCTCTCCTTTCATCCGACATACAAGGCTTCGCTCTCGGTTTTAATCGACACATTGGCTAACTCTTTTTCCAAGGCTTCTTGTCCGGCAATAATATTTTCGAACTCGGTTATACTTAGTCGTGTCACCCACTCTTGGATGGCGGTAACGAATCTACGGTACTCTGCCCTTAAATTGTGGATGAGTATCCGCTTCATACGAGCATCGCTAACCCGAGACGTGGATCGATCTCTCCAATCTCACGACATAGATTCTTCACTTTGCGAAAGTATTGTGCAATCAAAAGATCTCCTTGGGAAACCTCATCAAATCGCCTTCGACTAGTTGCAATCAATCATCGATCTTCTTTATAAATAAGGTCTCCAGCGTATCCCATGCTTGCTTTGGGTATTCGAATTCTTGAATGTGATCAAGAAAATCATCATCAACCGTTGTCTTGATGATAAACATCGCCCGACCCGCTTTCACCTGCCACTTCCTGATAACACCGTTAACATTGTTCGTGGATTGTCTCATCTCGATAATGTTCGTTAGCTGCCAACGACCTTGACCTTGAAGATACGATCTAATATACATTGGTCATTGTTTGTAGTTACTTTGATTCAGTTTCTTGATTCCTCCTACTTGTAATTCTGCCATTGTATCATATTCGTTGATCTTCGAACGATTCTTGTTGCGACCAGAAACACACCCCAACCGGACTTTGAATGATTTAAGATTTTCGTATAAAAACCCGCAACTTCTTTGAACTTCTCAAAAGAAATAATTAATAACCTCTATTATATTATTTTTTATATTTTGGTGATCACTTTCGTGGCCAGTAAGTTAATTCACACAAAACACAATTAATTTATGTTTGATGGCTTTGTGTTTATCCCGAACAAAAAAAATGCAATTTGACTTTGCGACGGTCGTGGCACTCAACTTTTCAAACTTTCAGTCGATCCGTGGATAATAACGGCGGCAATTTTCTCTCTTTTGAATACGAACTTGCGGGTGGCTCTTAATCAATTTTCAAGTACTCCTCGTGGCGATCTTGAACGTATCTTGCCTATGTTCGGTTTCTTGGCTTCTTATGCATTTGATTGGAACTAATATTGCAATCAAGGCATGCTGCTGATCGGAAGCACGAGCCATGATCGTAAGGCTCTGATACCACTTGTTAAACCTTAGACAAGTTAATTAAGAACACCAAACACAATATTTGCATAAAACGTTTATGCGACTTTTTTTATTAATAAGAAACAAGAACGGAATACACACTACTAGCTAAAAATAAAACTTTTGATGAGTTTGCATAACACCCATAATTCTAATCCTACTCAAGCTAGAAAACATAATCATAGTAGACTACTAATTTGTTTAATAATAAATAAAACAGATAACTTTGGCACCAAGTTATTTAACTTGGTCCATGAACTTTAGATCTCCACCAAACCGCCCCTTGAGATATTCCGTACCAGCCTTATATTTTTTGTATTAACCATTCGAGTTCTTTAATTTGGTACTGCACCAAAGTTTACATTATCAATCAGCGGTTGAGCGATCCTTGTTAAACCGATGTTACAAAGCCTCATGGTATACTACTTCTTGTTATTCAAGGTGCCAAGTAAGGCTGTGGGGGCCTTTAAAGGAATTATGAAACGATTTCCTCGGGGTGGGACAAACAATAACAGAAAAAATTATTGGGTCGCTTAGGATAAAGTGGCAACCCCTAAATGTAGGAATATATATATATATATATATATATATATATATATATATATATATATATATTTATATGGCCATCATTATCATTTATATAATATTAGATCAAAATATTAATTAAACCTTATTATATATTAGTTTGGTAATTATTGATGGGCCTATGACCTTAATTAACTAATAAAGGGTTTTCCCGTGGGTGTTTATAAAGAGAGAGAAATATTAAAATCATAACCTAATCTCACACATATACAATTTTGTGTGCCTCCTCTCTCCTAAACTGGGTTCCTCTCAAAAACCCTAACACCATCCTTAACTATACATCCTAAAGGGGAACTCGATCAAGCTGACAACTATGTCGTCTACATCCTTCTTCTATGTGGTTGCCACTCTCCATGCTATAATAGGTACACATATAATTATAGGTTTATCATATTATTCATGTTTTCCATTATCACCATGAGGAATTGATCAACATGTGGTATCAAGAACAATGTTGTTTAACCGGTTCTTCATGGTCTTCCATTAAATATGGATTTAAACCGGAAGACTTGAATCTAAAGTATTGATTAACCATAGTTTTGATTTTTATTATGCTTGTACTTATTGAAATCGGTTTATATATAAACTGTTTAAAACTTTTAGAATCCGATTTCACGTTAAAAACCTTTTAAAAATTTATGGTTTTTTGGTGATGTTCTTCATGTTTATCATAGGTTTTTTTCGAAAATAATACATATTTTGGTTAAAATTCGAATAATGATTGTGTGTTTCCTAAAATAATTGGATTAACCCAAAGATTTTTTGAAATTTGAATAATTATTAAGAATATAAGTTTAACAATTAAACAAATTTTGGAGATAAAATTAATCCCTAACAATTTGAACCAAAATATTATTACCTTATTAATTTTTGGATTTTAATGCTTACCGAAATATCGGTTAAACCAAGACCTCCTAAATCGAAATATCACAAAACTGAGATGTCATCAAAATTGAAATATCATAACCGATATCCCATTAAAAACCGAAAACCCAATAAAAACCGAGAACTCATAAGTGTTGACCGAGAACTCATTACTAGAATCGAGAACTCATTTCAAAACCGAAAACCAAAACTTTTCTAAACTAAACAGGTTATTGTTAACTAATTAAATGTTTTTTAAATAATTAAAAACTAATACATTTTACAAAATATAAAATCTTTACTTGAATGAATTATGATGTATCACTTCTGCCCAAAGGTGATGTTCTACATCTACCCCTCATTCAAGTCTAATTACAAAACTTTGTTAATTTTGCTTACATGATTTAACTGTCTCATTTCTACCCAAAGGTGACGTGTTACATTTATGTCCAACAAAGTTAACTCGTGCATAATTAGAATAATTGTCTCACTTCTTCCCAAATGTGATGTGTTACAATTTTTTTGCACACAAATAATTAAATTAATTTTAATTCTGCCTAAAGGTGATTTTATTTTTGTTTTGGTAGAACTTTTAATTATACTTTATTAATTTGATATAAATAATAGACATATCATATATTCAATAAAATATAATGATCCTCGCAATAACGATCCTTCACTAATTTAATGATCATAAATTTTAATATGTATTATTTTAATATCCCATAACATTACTGTTAGGGCTGATAATTTTGATACTGAGGATATGTTATTCTTGAAAATGTGTCTGGATCAATTATCCTCTTGAAGAGTTCTAGAGTCACGTCAAGATCAGGGATCCTCAGAAGTTGATATTATTAACAATTGTTTCACGTGTGTAGGTTATTATTCAACAAGAGCAACGGCTCCTAGACCCAGTCTACCACCAATTTCGCTACTAAACTTCTATAAGCACGTGGTCAAAGAGCACGATGAAGGAGAGCGGAAGACTAGCGGATTAGTAAGACCTAGTTGTTAGTTTGTTATTTTCTTTTTAAACATAGAGATAACGATCAATTAGCATTCACTTGTATTTTACACACACTAGAGCAGAACTGATAATTCTCTCTATTCACTAGCATTCGTTGTAAATTGATCGGAATCTCCGAAACACTTGTAACCTTTTTTGATTAATAAATTGGTGATTGACGAGTTGTCATCACCCGGGGATTTTTTTCCTTTGATCTAAACAATATCAAGGGGTTTTTCCTCGCAACAAATCACTCTGTTCACTCCCTTTTTGTTCATATAATTGTTATTATCATCGTGGAACTAGACCTCACATTTACGGATTTGGATACATTATCCTTAGCTGATTTTTATCCAAAACAATTTGGCGCCCACCGTGGGGCAATTGGTGCTATAATCCAGAAAATACCCTATCATTTACAACCTTTTCATACCCATATCGCTATGAATGGCCTCTCAATCAACCTCTTCTTCATCAACCATGCCGTCTTCGGTTCCTCTCTCGTCAAGAACCTTGCCGCCGATGCCTCCGCCAATCATGGGAGCACCATGAGCTACTGCTGCTGGGACGTGGGAACAAGACTCAACTACCAGTCTTCCAGAGCTCAAAAACCACTGTTGCCACTCCGGTGGTTAGTACTAACAATGACGTTTCTAATATGTTTTTGCAGGTCAAAGCATATATGGAGCAGCAAACCAAGACCAACCAGAGGATCCTTCGCGAGATAGAATATCTCAAGAAGACTAAGATGCCAGCGGAGGATCACACTCCCTTGATGCCTAGGATACTGGATTTCACCACTCCGGGATCCTTGGCTCAGTTCACTCAAGGATCATCTATCCTTCAACAAGGGTCCATGGGTCAGCAAACTCAAGGATCCTCATTCTTCCAGCAAGGATCATTTATCCTTCAACCGGGGTCCATGGGTCAACTAGCTCAAGGATCCCCAACTTTCCCGCAAGGATCATCCATCCTTCAACCAGGATCCTCAGGACTGTATCTTCAACCAGGATCCTCAGGACTGTATCTTCAACCAGGATCCTTCAACTCTCAACCATTAGGATCCTTCAACCCCAGTCAAAGATCCTTTTTCAAAGACCAAGGATCCTCAGGGGTTCAACATCAGAGGTCATCCGAGGTCCATGAAAGAGATATAATCCCCATGCAGACCATCGCTTCCGGTGGACCGACCCCTGTAGCGGATGCTTCGTACCTCAGCTACTCATCCGGGATGCCAACCTTCACCCAGCAAAGAGGTAACTTTTAAGATCTCATATCCTTAGATGCTAACCGTGGTTCTATGCAGGATGCAGGTATCAACCAAGCTATGGCTAAAGAACTACAAAAGCTGAAGGATATGATATCTAGTGTACCGGGGTGGTCCGTCCAATTCCCGAGATACCAAAAGGAAGCCACAAGTTATCCAGATTTGCTCCACCTGTCCGTGATGCTAAAATCCCAAAGGGATTCCAAACCCCCAACATGAAGATTTATGATGGGACCACAGATCCTGAAGAGCACGTTGCACAATATAGGGAAAGGATGGAGATCAATCCTATTCCTGAGAGACTTAAATACGCTTGTTTGTGCAAGGGCTTCGGATCCACACTGACAGGATCCGCATTAAAGTGGCTGCTAAGTCTTCCTCCATTTTCAAATACTTCTTTCTCGTACTTAGTTAACTTATTCAACAGTCAATTTTCTTGTAGTAAGAAATTTGAGAAGTTAACTAGTGATTTATACCGAGTTATCCAACCTAGTGATAAATCCCTTAGGGATTTTGTTACAAGGTTTGGGAGGGATGCTCTGGTAATCCCTAATCTTGACATGGCTACTGGTGTTGAAGCATTCAATGGGACTTCAGAAGGGCTCCCTCTTATATGATGATCTTGTGATGACTCCTTGCAGGACCTTAGATGAAGTCAGAAACAGGGCACTCAGATTCATACGGTTGGAAGATGACAAGAGGATACATGATCGTCTGGGGAGTCAAACAAAGCAAGAATCCTATGACAAGAATCAAGGGTTCTCATTCAAGAACAACAACTCGAAACCCTAGTTCAAATTCAACAATCAGAACGTCCGAGCGGTTAAAGAAGGAGACGATGATGAAAACTACCCAAGCATCTCAGAATACTGTTTCTCAGTAGATACTCATGGTTTAATTTGTTCCATGAAAGATCTAGGTGAGAAAGCGAGGTGGCCCCGAAAGAAGGAAAAGTCAATCGCCTTCAGAGACAAATCCAAATGGTGTGCTTTCCATGAGAATTTTGGCTATATGATGGATGATTGCATCGGTTTAAGGAGGGAAATTGGATACCTCCTGAGCAAGGGCCACTTTAAGGAGCTCTTGGGAAGAAAAAAGTCCAGGATCCAGGATCCTGAATAGGTTCCTCAAAAAGCAACTCGGCCCCCACCAGATGCTCAAGTGATCAACTTCATCTCCGGAGGATCAGTCATATGCGGCACTTCCTTCTCCGCAACTAAGAGACTTACCAAGGAAACCAAGTTGGATAACGGGGAACGACCGGTTATATCCACCACTTTGACCACTGACAAAAGGATCTTCTTCGGTGAAGAAGATAAATCAAGCATTTAGGATCCTCATCATGACGGTTTGATTGTTACTTTGTTTATTGCTAACCATTATGTACGCAGGATCCTTGTCGATGGTTGGAGCTCGGTCAATATCATCCAACATGATGTTCTTCAGAAGATGAATATACCAGACTCCGAGATCATCCCAAGGACATCAGTGCTAGTTGGTTTCAGTGGAGAGACAAAGAAGACATTGGTGGACATCAAACTGTCGATATACATCGAATGGTTAAACTCTTACCAAAAATTTTGTGTTATAGATAACCTTTCTTGTTACAATGTTATTTTAGGCAGGCCTTGGCTACATGGGATGAAGGTGGTGGCTTCTACTTACCACCAATGCATTAAACTCCCAACTCCTTGGGGAGTAGTGAGGATAGACGGTGATTAGGTGGAGGCCAAGAACTATTATTCTTCATCAATGAAGCCGACAGCCAAGCAAACGATAGCATAGCAACCACATCAACATCCTAGGAACGTACTAGAAGCTTGTGAGAAGGACTTAAAGGAAGTATCCTTGGACCCCGAGGATCCATATGTGAGAGTGTTCCTAGGATCCAATGTCCCTAGCGAAATTGAGGAGGATATCATATCCTTCCTAAAACGAAGAAAGTCTAGGTTTTCCTTCAAACATTCAGACATGACAGGTATTTCTAAGGAGGTAATCACTCACAAGCTCGGCCTTGATTTATCCATTAAACTCGTCCATCAGAAGCGAAGGAAATTCGCTCCTGATAGGAACATGATCATACAAGAAGAAGTTGAAAAACTTCTTAAGGCCGGTATGATCAGAGAGGTTAAGTATCCTCGATAGTTAGCTAATGTGGTTGTTTCTAAAAAGAATGGAAAGTGGAGGGTTTGTGTCGATTTTACTGATTTAAACAAGGCATGCCCCAAGGATCCTTTCCCGTTACCACATATAGATTCAATGGTGGATGCAACGGCAGGACATGAGATGCTCACCTTTTGGATGCTTCCTCTGGATTTCAACAAATTCAGATGGAACCATCTGATCCAGAGGATACAACATTCATGACTCCTACCGGCATATATTGTTATATTGCTATGCCATTCGGACTAAGAAATGCAGGGGCAACATACCAAAGACTGGTCAACATGATGTTTGATGTGGTCTAAAATATACAAATTATTATATAAATATTTCCTAACATTCAAGCACTTTGAACCCGTTTTTAATAAATAATTCCTTTGATTGGCTCATATTTGAAGTTTAAAGAGGTTAATAGATAACGAGCCTAAAGGGATGATTTACTAATTTTAATATAATAATATGAATAAGTAAACGTGTAAAGCTTCCACGTTGAAATATTGCATACCCATTTAAGTTGATGTTTTAAATTAAATAAACATGTGGAGTAAAAAATAAAAAGAACAAAGTTCACGTGCAATAAATCTTCAACTCTTATAATTTACTATATTCATATTATTATTCTTTATGTAATAGTTTGGACATTGCCCATGAAGCTTTAAGATTGGGCTGCATCAAAACATATAATGCATAATTAAACTGGACCATGGCAAAAAGAATAATTTTGGAAAGGAGATTTAGGTTTGGACAACAATAAAAGAAGAGTTCAACAATTTCTTAGAGGGGGGGCGGATTGAGACGTCAGACAAGGGGGGCGCCCCTGTTGTGATGGTGGTGGGAAAAATTTAAGCTAGCAAGCTGCTCAATTAATTTAATTTAATTTAAGCTAGCAGGCTGCTCAATTAATTTAAGCTAGCAGGCTGCTCAATTAATTTAACCAGGCTAGTAGCTCAAACATATTTATTTCTTTTTACGATAAACCATAATATATATTTTATATTTGTTTCGTTCATAATTATGGTTGGCTAAACTTGTTATACTGCCTGGGTTTGTATGATTACTTTATAGACTTGTTTTATTTTTGGTCTTGGATTATTTATTGATTGGTTCATGTTTTGGTAAAGTTTTTATTTTATTTGGATTGTGATGCATATGCGTATTTGGTATTAATTTATTATCAGTTTTTGTTCCATATTCGTCTTTGTGAACGTCTTTCATGTATGGATGCATATTAGGTTACTTATTGTGTGTTTATAAAGTTTATGATATATAGTTAACGTATTCCATAGGAACGGTAATTGAAAGTTTAGAGATACCTTATATTCTGCCACTTGAGAGACCGGGAGGTAATTAAGTGTCGTTTGTTTTGGTCTTTTGTGGGTTTGGGTAGTGATTGCATGGGAGTGAGTTACCCTAGATTCCTTTAGATTCTTACAGATCCGAATTATAACTGAATTAAAGAGAATACCCCTTTACGCCTTAGGGTATATTGTGATTAGAGAGACCGGGAGGTGATTTAATCTTTGGGTACCTTAGCATATTTAGGTAAGGTGAGACCGGGAGGTGATCCGAACCATTAAACCGTTGAGTTTACATGATATTTAGGGTTCTTAGGTATTGTTGGTGAGACCGGGAGGTGATCTAGCGTACTTTAGTTATTCCTTATGTGTCATATTTTTAGAATATGGTACCAATCATAAATCCAATTCCGAGAGTTTACGAGTTGAATTCCTTGCCTAGGTAGTTGTTTCCCCTATTTGAGTTCTAGTTCTATTTGTCAGTGTTTAGTTTAGAGTAAGTATTATTTATTTTA
This sequence comes from Bidens hawaiensis, assembly GCF_021521415.1. Taxonomy (NCBI): domain Eukaryota; kingdom Viridiplantae; phylum Streptophyta; class Magnoliopsida; order Asterales; family Asteraceae; genus Bidens; species Bidens hawaiensis. The sequence continues at coordinate 1,886,424 of NW_027491177.1, read as the reverse complement.
TATTATTTATTATTTAATAATAAAAAAAGACAAAAATCAATTAAATCTATTTATTTAAGTTATTAGTCAGAGTCTAGTTTAGGTGTCGCTAGTGTCCTTTGGGTTCGATATCCGGACTTTATTAGGCTTTACTACAGTTGATAGGTACACTTACTTGTCTAGTGGTCTAGCATTAGGATAGTCTAGATTTATAAATTTAAAACTAGAGTGTCTTGGTTAGGTTATATTTTTAATAGACACCGTTTTGCACACCAAGTTTTTGGCGCCGTTGCCGGGGATACTTAGGAGATAGTGAAGCTAGCTTTGATTGAACTTTATTGATTAATTGGTCTTTTGTGCCTTAAGTTGTGGTACGTCTTGTGAGTTCGTGTCTTAGATTAAGTGTGTCTAGTCATCTTTAGAATAATTTAGTTTTTATTTTATTTTATCGAGTCTAGTTAATATGTTTTATAGATCGAGTCAGTTTAGGAGTATTTTATATAGAAGATGTTGGAAAGAGATGATGTTGGAAAGAGCCGAACCAGAGGAACGTGAAAGATTCCAAAAGATTAAAGAATTGGAAGCCCGACTTGATAAGTTGATCGAAAGAGAAAGACTCCGTAAGATAGAGGAACTCGAAGCTTGGTTAGAAGAGATAAGTGCTAGAATTCAAAATGAGAGTTTTTCTTACAAGGAGCAGGAAGCCTTCTATGAAATAGATGATGACTTCTGGAATAATGATGATGAGGGCGTGATAGAAGAGATGGAGTTGGAACCACCTGATTACACGGACTTGAGAGAAGATGTCGTTCAGGAGCCACTTGACCAGATGGAAGATGACGAAGAGAAGGAGCATGTACCATCTTGGGAGGATGAGTTTGGTGATGAATTGGTGGGTTTACCAGTTTTTGACGAACATGCAAAATTTGACCCTGTTGGCGATCTTATATATTTAGAAACACTAATCATGGGGAAGCCAACAATGGAGATCAAAACGTCACCAGAAGAAGAAAAGGAAGAGGAAGTGACAAAGGAGGAGGATCAGAATATGGTGGTGGTTGAGACGCCACATCATATGCAGGTTAGAATGTCTGTGGAGGAACTAGATAGTGGATCGCCACCGAAATCGAAAAAGACACAGAAGAGGAAGCGGAAGTGCTTGGATCAACACGTATTGAGGGTTCAAAAATGGTACATTAAGAGTTATAGGACAACACTGAAATGCAAGAATAAACATTTTTCTCATTATATACCACGTGGTGGTCCGACCCGTTTGAATGTTTTAAAATGCTTTTCAGTTTCACTATGTGTTATTTGTTTTAATATGTTGGAAGGGTGGAATTAAACGGGTTAGACCGGGGTTGGATAAAAGAAAAGCCTCCTGATTGAGATTTCAGGAGGGAGTCTGGCTGAAGACTCTTCTGTAAACTTAGCGCTTCCCGGGAGGCAACCCGGTAGTATGTTTTTGCTTTTATTTTTATTTTTATTTTTTTGGGTTTCTTGCTTTCTTTTGCTGGCCGTGTGTTTTCTGTTTTTGCTTTCAGGTTGCTCTAGATGATATTGGAAGGTTGATGATACATAGTTTGATTCAAGTGTGGGGAAGCCATTTGCTGATTGATTGTCGCTTTCGTTCGTAAGTGACAGCTTGGTAGAGAGCATTGGAGTATGAGGCTTTCGTTCGAATTGGAGGGCATGGAACACGACTCACGAGGCTTATCCACACATTTACCAGGGGACAAAGCGGTGGACCAGGTCTAGATACCGTTGTTATTATTTAAACGTCAATCTTCTAGATAGTTCGTCCAAAATCAGCTATGTTGAATTAGGATCCTGGATCCATTCTCCTGCTAAAGGTTGTCTTGTGACGATAATTGATGCAAATTCGTCTCACAGTTGATATACCTGTCTAACACATCACCATACTAAACGCAATCATTAGTAAACAAACAATACCGAGGGTCGTCGATCCTTTATATCCTGATGTATATTTCAAGGATAAACTATCTATAAGACAGTCAAGGATAAAGGATCCTCAGTATAAAAATCGTGGCCTAACAATTGCCCCCAAAATGGCGGGTGACAGTGGAGCACAGCTGTCATAATGAAATTTGAAATCCCGTGAAAACTGAATGATGGGACGGTTTTGCCAGAAAATTTACCAATTAGCCCCCAAGGTTAATTATAACCGTCTATATATGTCGCCCTATATCTTAGATTATATACACCTTCATCCGACGCATAAGGTATTCTTCTAACCTCTGCATCTTATTTTCTTTAATCATGCCCGCCGCTTCTTCTTCTTATCCGGCCCCTTCTAAACCTTCTGAACAGTCATCCGGTGGTTCCGAACTAGTCGAAATGGAACCTCAAGGTCTGCTTACCAAACCATCTTCTGAAATTTGTAAGCTCACGGATCCCGAAGTTGACAGTTTCCGTACATTATTTCCTCCATAAACCCTGTTCCGGCCCTACGAATCCAGCATTAGATGCAATATTTATTCTAAAGTTTGGATCTGCTTTCCGGCAACTCCCTTTCTTATCGGCTATAAATTCCCTTTTCCGCCTTTTACCCAAAGCTTTTTTTATTCTACCGGTATATCTTACATACAAGCCATGCCAATGATTTGGAGAGTTCTTATCACTATCGAAAGAATCGTTGAGGAGGAAAAATTCGATTTTGGCCTTCCGGAGTTGTCATATCTGTATACCCTCACTACCTTCGGTTCTTCCCGTTTTATTTTCAAATCCAAGCCCCGACAACCCCACCCGATCTCCAAAGCCACGTTAAATGATTCCGTGTGGAAGAATCAATTTTTCTTCGTTAAACGCGACTCGATACCAGGGGGACTGATCACCCTTCAACGTGGGTCACGAAGGGTAGGATCCCGGATCCTTAAGGAGTATCAGGATCCCTTATTCTTCAATCTTTATCCTTACACTGTTTTTTGTTTTCTGTAGTTGATAACTTCGCTTCGCTGAGCAAATTACCTGGAGCAGAAGAAAAATCAAAACGGTTCCTGAACTGGATACCGCAGTTAGAACCTTTCAAGCTCGTTTTGTTGAAGGCTTTTGTGATATCCCCTCAAGTTCAAGCATGTCAAGTAAGTTAATAATTTTAAAGTAATTAGAATAAAATAGAATACTTATCTGTCGATTTTTCTTCCATAGGCACCAAGAAATCTGGAAAGTCTGCACTCAAGTTCTCTCTTGACGACATCGACTGCATGGTTACTTCTCCTGCTGCCAAGAAGGAGGCTTCAAAAGCTGGTACCAGCTCCGAGCCCAAGACCGCCACTACCAGGGCCAAATCTGCAGCTTCCAATAGGAAGAGATCCTCTGATCCCGAGACTCACTGCGACATTGTCTGTTCCGTAAGTATACCTTATTTTTTACTTCGGCGATTTAGGATCCAGTATTGTTCCAGTCTTGACATGGAGTTTATTGGTAGGCTGTGGTTGCTATGAGGGACTAGTATGAGAAGACTATCCTTCATATGAGTGAGAAGATGGCAGGGTTAGGGAAGGCTGCGGTTGCTAAGGATAAGGCTATGATCCAACTCAAGAAACAATTGAAGGATCAGATATCCTCAGCTGAAGCCCAACGTCAAGAGGCAGTAGAGCAGGCAACTGATGAAGCCAAAGTGTGGGCTGCTAGGTCAATCTTCCAAGCGCGGATCAAGATGGCAACGGAGGCCGGTGATCCGGCATTTGACAAGTCGGCTTGGGATGTTGAGAAATGGAAAGCTACTCTTGATGACCTTGGTGGTGAGAACGACGAGGAGATGCTTGAGAACACCGAGGCTGGGACCAGTGACGTTAAGGAGGCGGTTGAAGCTAGCAAGGGAGGAGATGATGCTGCAGCTTAAGTGGGCGATGAAGGATATTAAAGACAAGGCCCGAGCCCACTTTTTATTTGGTGTTGATGTTTTTATGAACAATTTCTATGGTCTGTAATAAACAATAGTTTCTAGGGTAAAGGATCTATGATCCTTAAGACAATTGGCGGGGGTGACAAACGTGGAGGGATCCTCTGTTTGTGGGGATGAAGCCTTTGTTTCCCCTGTTTTTAATTTCCTGCACTTTTTGAACTATTAGTAACTTCCACTTAACCTGGATGGATGGTCCATCTTTTCGTATGGTGAAGTCCGGGTTAGGTAATTTTGGATAAGTCCTTGGGGCTTATTTTAGTTAATATATAAATCTTTTGACTATCTATTTGTTTATTCATTTTCACACACTTGTTAAATATAAGTTTAGCATTATTGATAATTTGGAAAATAATTTCTAGTAAAAGACGTATAGGATAAAAGATCCTTAAGAAAATCTTTTAGGATAAAATATCCTCAAAAAATAAACAGTAGGAAATTATATCTTTAATAATTTCAAAAAAGAATTCTTCCAAAGGGTAAATTCTAGGATAAAGTATCCTTAAAACAGATTAATCAATTATAAAACAATTTTAAAGGAATAACCTTCTAAACTGATATGTTTAAAATTACTGAAATAAATATAACACAAAGGTTAATTAATAGAGATCATACCAGAAGGTCTAGACAGACCTAAGTTACCAGAAATGTTGAATTCTCAACGACCCTTGAAGGAATAGTTTCAGGATTCAGGATCCTTATGTGTTTGATCTTCGTAGACAACTTAGTGATTCTGTTGCAAATATTTCATAATGTTAACTGGGTTCAAACCCATTAAGCTGGGGACAAGCCCAAATAATAAACTGGGGACAAGCCCAACAAACGTTCTAGGGACAAGCCCAATAACAATCTGGGGATAAACCCAACAAATATTCTGGGGACAAGCCCAATAATAATCTAGGGACAAGCCCAACAAATATTCTGGTGTTAAACTGGCGACAAGGCCCTTGAGAAGAGGTGAAAACCCCTAAAACCTTAGAATTAATACCGGCGACAAGGCCCTTGAAAAGAGGTGAAAACCCCTAAAACCTTAGGAAATGGTACGTCTACCATATATCGTAGGATCCTCCATATAGACGAAAGCAACGAAATTGTCAGCCACTAAGTGTGTACTGGTCCCGCTGCCCCAGACCATACGTTGGATAATGTGCGCTCCAGGCGAGAGTGTAGAAACTCTATTTATAAGAAAGGTGAAAACCTTTAAACCTTAGAGGACATGACCATCGGGAGTCATATCCAAACGTGGGCTAAGTCGAGAGAGATAGGATAGTACCTTGGATGTAAGGGAGAGGTGGCCAACCTCTTAGACATTGAACTTCTCATTAGAATCCGCATTGTTACTTAAAAAAGTTGGAAAAAATAAATGTTAAAAATACATTATCCTTAGAATAATAAGAATATAAAATGAATAAGTAATTAGATAGATATTACCGATTTTAGGATCCTTGATTTTCTAAGGATAATATATCCTCTCAGGATATGGGATCCTGATTAGAAAAAATATTTCTTTAGGTGGATAGCATTCCATGCTCCTGGTAGTCTATTGTCTTCCATTGTAAGCAAATGATATGCCCCATTTCCTACTTCTGACTCAATCTGATAAGGTCCTTCCCATTTGGGTGCCAGCTTCCCATCAGCCGGATTTGTTGTGTTTTGGAAGGCTTTCCTTAACACCAAATCTCCTTCTTGAAATCTTCTGATTCTGATATTTTTGTTGTATGCCCCAGCTATCCTTTGTTGATAAGCTGCCATTCTGATCTTTGCTAGGTCTCTGAGTTCTTCTATAGTATCCAAGTCTTCAAGAAGGATTCCTTCGTTGGCTTCAGGATCACGAATGCTGGTTCTTGTAGTAGGGACCACCATTTCTGTGGGAATCACTGCTTCTGATCCATACACCAAAGAGAAGGGTGTTTGGCCTGTTGCATTTTTGGGCGTAGTTCTGTCGGCCCAAAGAACATAAGGAAGTTCTTCAGCCCATTTTCCCTATTTTGATCCTAGTTTCTTCTTTAGATTGTTGATGATGATCTTGTTGCTAGACTCAGCTTGGCCATTGGCTTGAGGATGAACCGGGGTGGAAGTAATCATTTGATGCCCCAACTATCACAAAAGTTAGTGGTTCTTTTCCCGATAAACAGGGAACCATTGTCACAAACAATTTCAGAAGGGACACCAAATCTAGTTATAATATTTCGTTTAATAAAAGATATTACTTCCCTTTCTCGTACTTGTAAAAATGCTTCTGCCTCAATCCATTTGGAGAAGTAGTCAGTCATGGAAAGCATAAAGACTTTTCCACCGGGTGCTTTTGGTAATTTGCCTACAATATCCATACCCCATTTCATGAAAGGCCATGAGGAGGATATAGGATATAAAGGCTTTGCTGGCTGATGAAGGATGTTTGCATGTCTTTGACAAGCATCACATTTCCTTGAATACTCCACTGCATCCTTCTTCATTGTTGGCCAGAAGTATCCGGTTCTAAGTATTCTAGAAAATAACGCTCTTCCACCTGTGTGATTGCCGCAATCTCCTTCATGAAAATCCTTGAGTACTTCTTTGATCTCAGGATCCTCAATGCATCTCAAATATGGACCTGCAAAAGATTTTCTATATAGTGTATCATTTAATAAAATGTAGTGTGATACCTTGAGTTTGAAGGATCTGGGATTCTCTGTTGTTGGAATTTCTCCTGTTTGTATATACTTTTTGATCGGGAGGATCCAGGATCCTTGATTGTCCGAGGATAATGGATCCCAAAGCACAATCTGCTTATCATTTGTTATTTCCCCAACTTCTTGCTCTCCTATTGCTGGCGAGAGTATGTGGATTATTGGGATTTTCTAATCCTCAGGAATCTTCAGAGATGAGGCTAAGTTTGCCAAGGCGTCTGCCCCAGTGTTTTCTTCCCTCGGTACCTGTGTAATACTAAATATTTTGAAGGATTTCGATAACTCCTTCACAACATCTGATCTCCATGCTATTGGCTAATTGCAAACCTGCGATCAGAGCCTCATACTCTGCTTCATTGTTTGTTGCTTGGAACTCACAAGATATGGATTAGGGTATTATTTCCCCATGTGGCGATTTCAGTAGGATCCCTAATCCTGTTCCTCTTACGTTGGATGCTCCATCTGTGAAGAGTATCCAAGGATCCTTGGTCTTTTCCAGTTGTTGGACCTCCAAGTCAGCTTCTTTTTGTAGATCACTAGTGAAATCAGCGACAAAGTCCGCTAGCGCTTGAGACTTGATTGCTGTTCTCGGTTCATATTGGATATCATATGCACTCAATTTTACGGCCCACTTAGCCATTCTACCTGACAACTCTGGTTTTCTAAGAACATTCTTTACAGGATAGTTAGTTCTCAAAATAATAGGGTAAGTTTCAAAATAATGTCTCAGTTTAGTGGAAGCCATAATAAGTGCAAGAATTAGTTTTTCTAAATGAGAATACCTGGACTCCTCATCTAGAATACTTTTACTTACATATTATACAGGATGTTGTTCACCTTCATGATCCTTTACCAAGACTGCACTCACTGCATTTCCCAAGACTGCAAAATATAAATACAAGGATTCTCCATCCACAGGCTTCATTAAGGCTGGAGCTGAGGATAGGTAATCCTTCAATGCTGTAAGTGCAGCTTCATGCTTTGCAGTCCACTCGAATTTCTTGCTCTTTCTAAGAATATCATAGAAGTCTTTGCACTTCTCGGAGGATCTTGAAATGAATCTATTCAAGGCAGCTATTCTACCGGTGAGTCTCTGGACGTCTTTGGCATTTGCAGGAGATTTAAGATTGACAATGGCTTCGATTTGCTCCGGACTTGCTTCAATTCCTCTCTTTGTGACCATATATCCCAGAAACTTTCCAGCCTTAACACCGAAGTGGCATTTTGACGGATTTAGTTTCATGTTATAGTGGTCAAGGATGTTGAATGCTTCCTCGAGGTCTCTAAGGTGATCCTCAGCTTTCTTTGACTTCACCACCATGTCATCTATGTAGACTTCCATAGTCTTACCCAACTGATCCTTGAACATCATGTTGACTAATCTTTGGTATGTTGCCCCTGCATTTCTTAGTCCAAATGGCATAGCAGTATAACAATATATGTCGGTTGGAGTCATGAATGTTGTATCTTCTTGATCAGATGGTTCCATCTGAATTTGTTGGAATCCAGAGGAAGCATCCATAAAGGTAAGCATTTCATGTCCAGTCGTTGCATCTACCATGGCATCTATATGTGGTAATGGGAAAGGATCTTTGGGGCATGCCTTGTTTAAATCGGTAAAATCGACACACACCCTCCACTTTCCATTCTTTTTTGAAACAACGACCACATTAGCTAGCCATCGAGGATATTGAACCTCTCTGATCATACCGGCCTTAAGAAGTTTTTCAACTTCTTCTTGTATGATCTTGTTCCTCTCAGGAGCGAACTTCCTTCGCTTCTGATGGATGGGTTTTACAGATAAATCAAGGCCGAGTTTATGAGTGATTACCTCTTTTGAAATACCTGTCATATCTGAGTGCTTGAAAGCAAAAGTGGATCTTCTTCGCGATAAGAAGGATACTATATCCTCCTCGGTCTTACTGGGGATATTGGATCCTAGGAACACCTTTATTTCTGAATCTTCGGGGTCCAGTAATACTTCTCTAAGATCTTTCTCCCGAGCCTCCAGCACGTTCCTAGGATGTTGCTGTAATTTCTATGCTATGGTTGGCTTGGCTGTTGCCTCCAGCACGTTCCTAGGTTCCTGGATGTTTAGCTTGTCTTCTTCGTCGAAAAAGATTCTTTTGCCTGTTGTTAATGTTGTTGACACTATCGGATGATCCCCGTTATCCATTTTGATCTCCTTGGCAAGTCTTTTTGCTGCGGAGAAAGAAGTTCCACATATGTCAGAACCTCCGGAGATGAAATTGATCGTCTGCATATCCAGCTTGTCCTGATGAGGATCCTGGATCCTTGAATTGAAGAAGATTCTCTGATCAGTCACTCGAGTAGTGGGGATGAGCGGTCTTCTTTCATCATCCAACTCGAACTTCTCTACGGAATTCTCTTTGATGGTACACGAATCTTTAAATAGATCATAATCTCTGGAGACGAAGTTGATCACATGAGCATCTGGTGGCAGTGGTGTCGCTTTCTGTGGAAGATCTTCAGGATCCTGGATCTTAGATTTCTTTCTTCCCAAGAGTTCTTTAAAGTGACCTTTGCTCAGAAGGTACCCAATTTCATTCCTTAAGGCGATGCACTCGTCTGTTGCGTGGTCAAAATCTTCGTGGAAAGCGCACCACTTAGACTTGTCCTTGAAGCCGACAACCTTTTCAATTTTTCTGGGCCACCTTGCTTTTTCTCCCAAATCCTTCATGGCACAAATCAAGCTATGAGTATCTACAAAGAAACAATAGTCGGAGATGCAAGGATAGTCTTCGATGTCTTCTCCTTCTTCAACTGCCCGTACGTTCAGATTGTTGAACTTGGCATACGGCTTCGCATTGTTGTTCCTGTTCCAGGAGTTTCTTGTTTCAACTGTCCACCGAGACGATCCTGGATCTTTTTATCTTCTTCTAAGCGGATGTATCTCAATGCTCTGCTTCTGACTTCATCTAATGTCCTGCATGGAGTCATCACTAAATCATCATAAAAAGGGGAGCTCTTTTGAATTCCCATCTTGAATGCTTCAACAGCAGTAGTCATATCAAGGTTTGGGATTTCTAGAGCTTCCTTTCCGAACCTCGTAATGAAATCCCTAAGGGATTAATCACTGGTTTGGATAACACGATACAAATCACTGGTCAGCCTCTCAAATTTCCGACTACAGGAAAATTGAGTGTTAAACAAATTAACTAAATGAGAGAAAGATGTAATCGAGAAAGGGGGAAGACTTAGCAGTCATTTTAGTGCAGCTCCCGTTAATGTGGCTCCAAATCATTTACAAAGGCAAGCCTCTTTGAGTTTCTCAGATACAGGATTAATTTCCATTCTCTCCCGATATTGGGCAACATGTTCCTCAGGATCTGTGCTCCCATCATACGTCTTCATGTTGGGAGTTTGAAACCGCTTCGGGATTTCAGCATCACATATAGGCGAAGCGAATCTGGATAATTTGTGACTTCCCTCCGGTATTTCAGGGATTGGACGTATCACTCTCGGGACACTGGATATCATATCCTTTAGCTTCTGTAATTCTCTGGCCATGGCCTGGTTGATACCTGAATCCTGCATGGGAACATGGTTAGTATCTAAAGATATAGGATCGTACCAGTTACCTCTCTGCTAGGTGGAGTTTGGTATTCCAAACGAGTATCTGGGATAAGAGGAGTCAGCAATCGGAGTAGGTCCTCCAGAAGCTATGGTCTGCATGGGGATTATATCTCCTTAATGGACTTCGGAGGATCGTTGATGTTGGACGCCTGAGGATCCTTGATTCTGAAAGAAGGATCCTTGCTGAGGATACGTTCCAGTAGATCCCGGCGGAAAGAAGGTTGACTCTTGTAGATAATATGACGATCCTTGGCTTTGCTGACCCATGGATCCTTGATGGAAGTTAGATGACATTGGCTGATCTAACGAGAACCCTTGAGCTTGTTGAGTCACGGGCCTCTGTTGATGAGTAGAGGATCCTGGCTGAAAGAGTGAGGATCCTTGAGCCTGGCGACCCATGAACCCTTATTGAAGGATAGAGGATCCTGGCTGAAACATTGAGGATCCCTAAGCCTGTTGACCCATGGACCTTGGTTGGAGGATGGATGATCATTGCGAGAACTGTGCCATGGATTCTGGACTGCTGAAATCCAACATCCTGGGCATCAAGGGGGTGAGATCCTCTGCTGGCCTCTTGTTCTTCTTGAGATTCTCTATCTCACGTAGGATCTTCTTATTAGTCTTGTTCTGCTCTTCCATGTATGCTTTAACCTTCGAAAACATAGATGAAACATCACTGTTAATACTAACCACCGGGGCAGCAGTGGCAGTTTTCGAGCTCTGGAAGACTGGTAGTTGCGTCTTGCTTCCAGCAGCAGCAGCCCTTGGTGCTCCCGTGATTGGCGGAGGCAGCGGTGGCAAAGTCCTCGATGAGAGAGGTACCGTAGCCTGCATGGTTGATGAAGCAGAGGATGATTGAGAGGCCATTGATGGTGATATGGGTATGAAAAAGTTGAGAATGATAATAATAATAATAATATGGATTACAGCACCAATTGCCCCACAGTGGGAGCCAAATTGTTTTGGAAAAAAATCTGTCAAGGATCACGTATCCAAATATGTTAAGTGAGGTAATGTGCTAACTCGGTAAAAGCAAGTGTATAACTGTAATATAGGTGAACACAATGATTTGATCACGAGGGAAAAAGCTATTAATCATGATAGTCTTACTTCGGTCGAAACTTATCGAGGTAATCGTTGGTAAAATAACTCCGGTCAAGGATTAATAAGATAATCTTTGGTCGGATTACTTTAGTCAATGATCAACAAGGTAACCTTTGGTCGGTGAGTATGTGATTATCGTGGTCTCCGGCACAAAAAACCCCCGGACGGTGAAAACTATCACCGTCGAGTTTATTGATTAACAAAAAGGTATTACAAGTGTTTGTGGAGTTTATGATCGAGATTACAACGAAAGCTAGTGAATAGAGAGAGTGTTCGGTTCTACTCTAGTGTGTGTGTAGATACATGTGTATTTCTAGCTCGATCATACTCAAATATATAAGAAAAAATTAATTAACAAACTTAACAACTTCGCCCTATAAATCCGCTAGTCTTCCATTCTTCACCAACGTGCTCTTTGACCACGTGCTAATAGTCACTCACTAGTGAACAAAGCGGTGGACCAGGTCTAGATACCGTTGTTATTATTTAAACGTCAATCTTCTAGAGAGTTCGTCCAGAATCAGCTATGTTGAATTAGGATCCTGGATCCATGCTCCAGCTAAAGGTTGTCTTGTGACGATAATTGATGCAAATTCGTCTCACAGTTGATATACCTGTCTAACACATCACCATACTAAACGCAATCATTAGTAAACAAACAATATCGAGGGTCGTCGATCCTTTATATCCTGATGTATATTTCAAGGATAAACTATCCATAAGACAGTCAAGGATAAAGGATCCTCAGTATAAAAATCTTGGCCTAACATAAATATTTCCTAACATTCAAGCACTTTGAACCCATTTTTATTAAATAATTCCTTTGATTGGCTCATATTTGAAGTTTAAAGCGGTTAATAGATAACGAAACTAAAGGGATGATTTACTAATTTTAATATAATAATATGAATAAGTAAACGTGTAAAGCTTCCACGTTGAAATATTGCATACCCATTTAAGTTTATGTTTTAAATTAAATAAATATGTGAAGTAATAAATAAAAAGAAAAAAGTTCACCTGCAATAAATCTTCAACTCTTATAATTTACTAAATTCATATTATTATTCTTTATGTAACAGTTTGGACATGGCCCATGAAGCTTTAAGATTGGGCTGCATCAAAACATATAATGCATAATTAAACTGGACCATGGCAAAAAGAATAATTTTGGAAATGAGATTTAGGTTTGGACAACAATAAAAGAAGAGTTCAACAATTTCTTAGAGGGGGGCGGATTGAGACGTCAGACTAGGGGGGCTCCCCTGTTGTGATGGTGGTGGGAAAAATATCAAAATAAAGAGAGAAAAATTGAAGCAAGCTTCCTAGCACCTCTCAATAAAGTTCACCGCCGAAAAAAAAATTAAAGAAACAAGCAGGCAGGCAGGTGAATTAATTTAAGCTAGCAGGCTGCTCAATTAATTTAACCAGGCTAGTAGCTCAAACATATTTTTTTCTTTTTACAATAAACCATAATATATATTTTATATTTGTTTCGTTCATAATTATGGTTGGCTAAACTTGTTATACTGCCTGGGTTTGGATGATTACTTTGTAGACTTGTTTTATTTTTGGTCTTGGATTATTTATTGATTGGTTCATGTTTTGGTAAAGTTTTTATTTTATTTGGATTTTGATGCATATGCGTATTTGGTATTAATTTATTATCAGTTTTTGTTCCATATGCGTCTTTGTGAACGTCTTTCATGTATGGATGCATATTAGGTTACTTATTGTGTGTTTATAACTAGTTTATGGTATATAGTTAACGTATTCCGTAGGAACGGTAATTGAGAGTTTAGAGATACCTTATATTCTGCCACTTGAGAGACTGGGTGGTAATTAAGTGTCGTTTGTTTTAGTCTTTTGCGGGTTTGGGTAGTGATTGCACGGGAGTGAGTTACCCTAGATTCCTTTAGATTCTTACAAATCCGAATTATAACCGAATTAAATAGAATACCCCTTTACGCCTTAGGGTATATTGTGATTAGAGAGACCGGGAGGTGATTTAATCTTTGGGTACCTTAGCATATTTAGGTAAGGTGAGACCGGGAGGTGATCCGAACCATTAAACCGTTGAGTTTACATGATATTTAGGGTTCTTAGGTATTGTTGGTGAGACCGGGAGGTGATCTAGCGTACTTTAGTTATTCCTTATGTGTTATATTTTTATAATATGGTACAAATCATAAATCCAATTCCGAGAGTTTACGAATTGACTAGTAGGATTCCTTTCCTAGGTAGTTGTTTCCCCTATTTGAGTTATAGTTCTATTTGTCAGTGTTTAGTTTAGAGTAAGTATTATTTATTTTATATTATTTATTATTTAATAATAAAAAAGACAAAAATCAAATAAATCAAATTATTTAAGTTATTAGTCAGAGTCTAGTTTAGGTGTCGCTAGTGTCCTTTGGGTTCGATATCCGGACTTCATTAGGCTTGTTAGGCCATGAATTTTATATTGAGGATCCTTTATCCTTAACTGTCTTATGGATAGTTTATCCTTGAAATATGTGTCAGGATATAAAGGATCGACGATCCTTGGTATTACTTGTTTACTAATGATTGCGTTTAGTATGGTGATGTGTTGGACTTGTGTGACAACTTTAAGACGTACTTGCATCAATTATCCTCACAGAGCATTCTCTAGCTGGAGCATGGATCCAGGATCCTACTTCAATATAGCTGTTAATGGACGAACTCATGTGAAGATGAACGTGCAAATATCAACAACGGCTATAAGACTCGTTCTCCCGCTTATCTCGCTACTGGACGTCTATTGACACGTGGTCAATGGTCGTGGAGCGGCTAGTGGAAGACTTCCGGATAGTTAGGGAATATTGTTAGTGATATTTTCTTATTTATTTGAGCTATGATCGAGTAGAAAACACATGTATCAACACACACACTAGAGCAGAAACAAGCATTCTCTCTATTCACTAGCTTATTTTGTAATCTCGATCATTGGCTCCACTACGTTTGTAACACCCTTTTTATCTAATATAAACGACGGTGATAGTTTTCACCGTCCCGGGGTTTTTTGTGCCAGAGATCATGATAATCATATACTCATCGACCAAAGGTTACCTTGTTGATCCTTGACCGAAAAGATTCGACCAACGATTATTTAGTTAATCATTGATTGAAGAGATTCGACCAAAGATTACCTTGATAAGTTTTGACCGAAGTAAGACTATCTTGGTTAAGGGCTTTTTCCCTCGTGATTAAACCTTTGTGTTCACCAATATTACGATTACGCACTTGTCATTATCAAGTTAGCACCTTACCTCACTTAACAGATTTGGATACTTGATCCTTAGCAGATTTTTGTCCAAAACAATTTGGCGCCCACCGTGGGGCAATTGGTGCTATAATCCATATTATTCCCATCATTCTCAACTTTTTCATACCCATATCACTATCAATGGCCTCTCAATCAACCTCTGCTTCATCAACCATGCCGGCTACGGTTCCTCTCTCATCAAGGACTTTGCCACCGATGCCTCCGCCAATTATGGGAACGCAACGGCCTGCTGCTGCTGGGAGCAAGACGCAACTACCAGTATTCCAGAGCTCAAAAACCGTTGTTGCTGCCCCGGTGGTTAATACTAACAGTGATGTTTCATCTATGTTTTCGCAGGTTAAAGCATACATGGAGCATCAGAACAAGACCAACCAGAGGATCCTTCGTGAGATAGAAGATCTCAAGAAGAACAAGAGGCCAGCAGAGGATCTCACCCCCCCTGATGCCAAGGATGTTGGATTTCACCAGTCCAGAATCCGTGGCTCAGTTCTCACAAGGATCATCTATCCTTCAACAAGGGTCCATGGGTCAACAGGCTCAAGGATCCTCGCTATTTCAGCAAGGATCATCTATCCTTCAGCAGAGGTCCACAGGTCAACAGGCTCAAGGATTCTCGTTAGATCCGCCAAGGTTGACTAATCTCCAACAAGGATCCATGGCTCCCTAGAATCAAGGATCCTCATATTATCCACAAGGATCAGCCACTCTTCTGCAGGGATCCTATGGTACCCAACCTCAAGGATCCTTCATCCCGATTCAAGGATCCTTCTTTCCGAATCAAGGATCCTCAGGCGTCCAACATCAACGATCCTCCAATGTCCATGAAGGAAACATAATCCCCATGCAGACTATAGCCTCTGGAGGACCAACTCTCATCGCGGACTCCTCTTATCCCATCTACTCATCCGAGATGCCAACCTTCACTCAGCAAAGAGGTAACTTGTACGATTATTTATCCTTAGATTCTAACCGTGGTTCCATGCGGGATTCAGGTATCAACCAAGCTATGGCCAAGGAGCTGCAGAAGCTCAAGGATATGATATCCAGTGTTCCCGGGGTCATAAGACCAATTCCGGAAATACCTGAGGGAAGCCACAGAGTATCCAGATTCGCCCCGCCTATCTGTGATGCTAAAATCCCGAAGCGGTTCCAAACTCCGAATATGAAGACTTATGACGGGACCACTGATCCTGAAGAACATGTAGCACAGTATACGGAAAGGATGGAGATCAATCCTATTCCGGAGAGACTCAAAGAAGCTTGCCTTTGCAAGGGCTTTGGATCCACACTAACGGGAGCCGCTCTAAAATGGTTGCTAAGTCTTCATCCTTTTTCAATTACTTCTTTTCTCACTTAGTTAACTTATTTAACACTCAATTTTCCTGTAGTCGGAAATTTGAGAGGTTAACCAGTGATTTATATCGTGTTATCCAACCTAGTGATGAATCCCTTAGGGATTTCGTCACCAGATTCGGCAAGAAAGCTCTAGAAATCCCAAATCTTGACATGACTACTGCTGTTGAAGCATTCAAGATGGGAATTCAGAAGAGCTCCCCCTTTTATGATGATTTAGTGATGACTCCATGCAGGACATTAGACGAAGTCAAAAACAGGGCATTAAGATACATCCGGTTGGAAGAAGACAAAAGGATCCAGGATCGTCTTGGGGGGCAAGCAAAACAAGAAACCCCCAAGAAGAATAAAGGATCCTGGAACAGGAATAACAATTCGAAGCCATATGACAAGTTCAACAATCAGAACGTACGGGCAGTTGAAGAGGGAGATGACGATGAAGACTATCCTTGCATCTCCGATTATTGTTTCTCTGTGGACACTCATGGCTTGATCTGTGCCATGAAGGATTTGGGAGAAAAAGCGAGGTGGCCACGAAAGAATGAAAAGGTTGTCGGTTTCAAGGACAAATCTAAGTGGTGCGCCTTCCACGAAGACTTTGGCCATGCGACAGACGAATGCATCGGCTTAAGGAAGGAAAGTGGTTACCTCCTGAGCAAGGGCCACTTTAAAGAACTCTTGGGAAGGAAGAAATCCAAGATCCAGGATCCTGAAGACCTTCCACAAAAAGCAATACCACCACCACCGGATGCTCATGTGATCAACTTTGTCTCCAGAGACTACGAATTATTTCAAGATTCTTATGACATAAGAGAAGATCCTGTAGTAGAATTCGAACTGGACGACGAGAGAAGACCGCTCATCCCCACCACTCGAGTGAGTGATCAAAGAATATTCTTCAATTCAAGGATCCAGGATCCTCATCAGGACAAGCTGGATATGCAGACGATCAATTTCATCTCCGGAGGTTCTGACATATGTGGAACTTCTTTCTCTGCAGCAAAAAGACTCGCTAAAGAGATAAAGATGGATAGCGGAGATCGACCAATAGTGTCAACCACCTTAACAACAAACAAGAGAGTCTTCCTCGATGAGGAAGACAAAATGAACATTCAGGATCCTCATCACGACGATTTGATTATTACTTTATTTATCTCTAACCATTATGTACGCAGGATACTAGTAGACGGTGGCAGCTCGGTCTACATTATCCAACATGATGTCCTTAAGAAGATGAACATCCCGGATTCAGAAATCATTCCTAGAACTTCGGTGCTAGTCGGTTTTAGTAGCGAAACCAAGAAGACACTGGGGGACATCAACCTCCCAATTTATATCGAAGGGTTAAATTCATACCAAACATTTTGTGTTATATATAACCTTTCATGTTGCAATGTTATTTTAGGTAGGCCGTGGCTCCATGGAATGAAGTCTGTAGCCTCAACTTATCACCAGTGCATCAAGCTACCTACTCCTTGGGGAGTTGTAAAGATAGTAGGTGACCAAGCGGAGGCCAAGAACTATTATTCATCATCAATGAAGCCAACAGCCAAGCCAACCATAGCATAGCAATTACAGCAACATCCTAGGGACGTGCTGGAAGCTCGGGAGAAAGACCTTAAAGAAGTATCATTAGACCCCGAAGATCCAGAAATAAAGGTGTTCTTAGGATCCAGTATCCCTGGTAAGATTGAGGATATAATATCCTTCTTAGGACAAAGAAGATCTACTTTTGCCTTCAAGCACTCAGACATGACAGGTATTTTAAAAGAGGTAATCACTCATAAACTCGGCCTTGATTTATCTGTTAAACCCGTCCATCAGAAGCGAAGGAAATTCGCTCCTGAGAGGAACAAGATCATACAAGAAGAAGTTGAAAAACTTCTTAAGGCCGGTATGATCAGAGAGGTTCAATATCCTCGATGAAAAACTTCTTAAGGCCGGTTTCTGCACAAGTCGTTGAAGGATTACTTATCCTCAACCACATCCTTAATAAAGCCTGTGGATGGAGAATCCTTGTATTTATACATAGCAGTTTCAGGTAATGCAGTAAGTGCTGTTCTCGTCAAGGATCATGAAGGTGAACAACACCTCGTATATTATGTAAGTATGAGTCTGTTAGATGCAGAAACCATGTACTCTCATCTTGAAAAATTAATTCTTGCTTTAATTATGGCTTCTACTAAATTGAGAGACTATTTTGAAACTCATCCTATTATTTTGAGAACTAATTATCCTGTGAAGAATGTTCTTAGAAAACCAGAGTTATCAGGTAGAATGGCCAAATGGGCAGTGAAGTTAAGTGCATATGATATCCAGTACGAGCTGAGAACAGAAATCAAGTCTCAAGCACTGGCGGACTTTGTGGCTGATTTCGCTAGTGATCTATAAAAAGAAGCTGACTTGGAGGTCCAACAACTGGAAAGGACCAAGGATCCTTGGATCCTCTTCACAGATGGAGCATCCAACGTAAGAGGAACGGGATTGGGCATACTACTGAAATCGCCACAGGGGGACATAATACCCCAGTCCATTGCATGTGCATTCCAAGCTACCAACAATGAAGCAGAATACGAAGAACTCATAGCAGGTTTACTTTTAGCCAAAAGTATGAGGATCAGGTATCTTCAAGTTTATATGGATTCTTTACTCATTACTAACCACTTTAATGGTTCTTATACACTAAAAGGTGAAAATATTATCAAATATTTAGAAATTGTGAAGGAATTAGCAAAATCCTTCGAAGTGTTTAGTGGAGTACTGGTACCAAGAGAGGAAAATGCTGGGGCAGACGCCTTAGCTAATTTAACCTCATCCCTAAAAATACCTGAAAATACGAAGATCCCAATTATTCACATACTCTCGCTAGCAATAGGAGAGCAAGAAGTTGGGGAAATAACAAGTGATAAGCAGATTGTACTTTGGGATCCATTATCCTCGGACAATCAATGATCTTGGATCCTCCCGATCAAAAAGTACATTCGGACTGGAGAGATCCCAGCTACGGAGAATCCAAAATCCTTCAGACTCAAGGTATAGCAATAATTTTTTATTAGATGATATGCTATACAGAAAATCTCTTGCAGGTCCATACTTGAGGTGCATCGAGGATCCTGAAATCCAGGAAGTACTTAAAGACTTTCACGTAGGAGATTGCGGCAACCACATAGGTGGAAGAGCATTATTTTCCAGGATACTCAGAACTGGATACTTCTGGCCAACAATGAAGAGGGATGCAGAGCAATATTCAATAAAATGTGATGCTTGTCAAAGACACGCGAACATCCTTCATCTGCCATCGGAGCCTCTATATCCTATATCCTCCTCATGGCCTTTCATGAAATGGGGTATGGATATTGTAGGCAAGCTACCAAAAGCACCAGGTGGAAAGGTCTTTATGCTTGTTATGACTGACTACTTCTCCAAGTGGATTAAGGCAGAAGCATTCGTACAAGTCCGAGAAAGGGAAGTGATATCTTTTATTAAACGAAATATAATAACTAGATTTGGTGTTCCTGCCGAAATTGTTTGTGACAATGGCTCCCAATTTATCGGGAGTAGAACTACTAACTTTTATGACAGCTGGGGCATCAAAATGATTACTTCCACTCCGGTTCATCCTCAAGCCAACGGCCAAGCAGAGTCTAGCAACAAGATCATCATCAACAATCTAAAGAAGAAGCAAGGATCCAAGAAGGGAAAATGGGCTGAAGAACTTCCTTATGTTCTTTGGGCTGACAGGACTACGCCTAAAAATGCAACAGGCCAAACATCCTTCTCATTGGTGTTTGGATTAGAAGCTGTGATCCGTACAGAAATGGTGGTTCCTACGGCAAGAACGAGCATCCGTGATCCTGAAGCCAATAAATAAATCCTTCTTGAAGATTTGGATACTATATAAGAACTCAGAGACCTAGCCTAGATCAGGATGGCAGCATATCAACAAAGGGTAGCTGGGGCATACAACAAAAATATCAGAATCAGGAGATTTCAAGAAGGAGATCTAGTATTAAGGAAAGCCTTCCAAAACACAACAAATCAGGCTGATGGGAAGCTAGCGCCCAAATGGGAAGGACCTTATCAAATTGACTCAGAAGTAGGAAAGGGGGCATATCATTTGCTCACAATGGAAGGCAACAGGTTACCAAGAGCATGGAATGCCATCCACCTCAAAAAATATTTTTTCTGATCAGGATCCACTATCCTGAGAGGATATTTTATCCTAAAAAGGATCTAGGATCCTTAAATCGGTAACATCTTTCTGAATCAATTATTCTTTTTGAATTATTACTGTTAATTTAAGGATAATATATGTTTAACACTTTATTTTTTCCAAATATTGAATAACCATGCAGGATTATAATGATTCATCTGATGTTCAAGAGGTTGGCCACCTCTCCTTTGCATTTGAGGTATTATCTTATTTCCCTTGGCCTAGCCCACGTTTGAATATGACCCCCGATGGTCATATCCCCTACGGTTCAAAGGTTTTCACCTTTCTCATGATCGCCAGTTGCGCACGTTATCCGATGTATAGTCCGGGACAGCGGGACTAGTACACTTTTAGTGGCTGACAATTTCGTTGTTTCCGGCTATATGGAGGATCCTACGATTTATGGTAGACGTACCATACCACCGGTTTATAACGTTTTCACGTTATCTCACGTTTGGGCTAAATCCCGGTTTGGGGGCTTGTCCCCAGTTTGGGCTTGTCCCCAGTTGCACGGGCTTGTCCCCATATTACACGGGCTTGTCCCCAGTTACACGAGCTTGTCCCCAGTATATTATTTGGGTTTGTCCCCAGCATAATGAGTTTGATCCCAGTTAACATTATGAATTATATGCAACAGATTAACTAAGTTTTTGTGAAGATCAAAAATCTAAGGATCCCGGATCCTAAAGCTATTCCTTCGAAGACAAATGAGATTTCAAAACTTCTAGTAACTTAGGTCTATCTTGACCTTCTGGTATGATCTCTGCTAATTAACTTATCTATAATATTTGTTGCAATAATTTTGGATCTATCAGTTCAAAAGGATTATTCCTTTAAAGTTATTTTAATACTAAAAATTTTGCCTATATTAAGGAAACTTTATCCAAAAATTTACCCTCTGAGGAAATTCTATGGTATAAATTTTATCAACTTTTATAGATGTCTTATCCTAATATTTGTTATTTAAGGATATTCTTTCCTAATATATTTTCCTTAAGGATATTCTATCCTAAACGATTTTCATAAGGATCTTTTATCCTAACAATCTTTTGCTTAAAATTATTTGTCAAAGTCTCAACAATATTAAGATTATATCTACCAAAATTTTTGAAAATAAATAACAAGTAAAAAGTCAAAAGATTTATATATTAATAAGCCGCAAGGACTTATCCAAAATTCTTAACCCGGACTTCACCATGCAAAAGATGGACCATCCATCCGGGTTAAGTAAGCGTTACTAACAGTTTATAAGTGCAGGAAATTTAAAAATAGGGGCAACAAAGGCTTCATCCCCACAAACAGAGGATCCCTCCACCTTTTTCACCCCCGCAGATTATCTTAAGGATCATGGATCCTTTATCCTAGCTACTACTATTTATTACAGACCATAGTAATTGTTCATAAAAAACACCATAAAAGCAAAGTAAAACAGGCTTAGGCCTTGTCTTTCGTATCCTTCATCGCCCGTTCATACGTTTGTTTCCGCCTCCACCGGTGCCTCGTTCCCACCTTCAGCTTCATCCAGACCCTTCACACCGCTTGTTCCTGCTTCGCCCGCTTCAACCATCATAGCTTCAGGTCGATCAAGGCTTGCTTCCATTCTTTGATTTCCCATGAAGACTTATCAAAAGATGGATCATTGGCTTCGGTAACCAATTTGATTCTGGCCTCGAGGACAAACTTGGCTGCCCATACCTTCGCCTCTTCAGTAGCCCGGTTGATTTCGTCCTGCATCTGGACGGCCAGGGCAGCAGCATGTGCCTCTATCTCTCTTTTCTCTTTGGTCATCTTCGAGAGGGCCTTCTCCTTAGCAGCAGCCGTTGATCTCAGCGCAACGACGGTCTTTTCATGCTCTGCGACAGTCTTCTCATAGTGGTGTCAGGCAGAATTGAAGGCCTATGAATGAAAGCGGAATAAGCTTGGGAAGATGCCTGGAATAATAGAAATTGACAAAGATAAAGGATCCTTACAGTAGAAAGCATTTCCAGAATCTGCCTTTCGGCATCAAAGGGGTTCTCTGGATCTGAACTCTTCTTTCTCTTAGATCCTGACTTTGCTCTAGTTGTGATCGGACGAGGCTCAGACGTAGGGGTTGATTTCGGAGTCTCTTTCTTGGTAAACATGCAATCGATATCCTTGAGGGAGAACTTGGAAGCAGACTTTCCTTATTTTGGAGCACCTGTAAACAGCAAATGACAGATAAGTTTTCAACTCAAAACACTTTTTAATAGTAAAAAATTATTACTCTTACTTGACATGATTGATTCTGAATTTGATCCTTGAAAGGCATCAATAAAATTTGCTTGAAAAGTCCTGATTGCAGGATCCAGTGATAAAAACTTCTTCACTCTGTCTTCAACTCCCGACAGATCAGCCAGCAAATCGAAATTTTCAACTACACATGCAATAAAAGTTATTAGCAGAAGAATAGAGTATCCTATCTAGGTTACCTAAGGATCCTGGATCCTACCCTTTGGTATCCACTTTTTGGGAAGGTTAGTTTCACCCGGAATGGAATCTCGCCTTACAAAGAAAAATTGGTTTTTCCAGAGGGTACTATTAAGGATGACTTTGAAAATGGGATTTTCTTGGTGAGGTTTCGATTAAAAGATAAAGCGTTTGGAACCGTGGGTAACAAGATTGTACATATATGCTAATTCTGCTAGGCCAAACTCGACTCCCTCCTCTACGGTTATCCTTTCTATAGTATGAAGCACTCTCCACAACATTGGCGTGGCCTGGATATAAAAAATTCCCGACAAATTAAAGAACCTTTGAGTAAAATTGGGGAAAGGATACTTATAACCTATGAGAAACGGTTGGGCCGGAAAGCAAACCCAGTTTTTTGAAATGTTGTCGCTACGAGCTGCGGAATCAAAGGGTCGGAAAACTATACCGGCTGGAAAGTATGATCGGATTTCATCGATATCCGAATCTGTGAATTTACAGATTTCGGAAGAAGGTGATTGAAGGATATTTTGTGAGTAAAGGTCATCGTGATGGAAAAAAGAAGAGGAAGAAGATGTAGAAGCAGTCGACATATCGAAGGATGATTAACAAAAAGAAAGAAGGATACCTGAAAGACGCCTAGATATGTGATTATAAGAAGATTATAATTATCACATATATAGGCGGCGTGTAATTATGGTTGTAGATGTTAAACCGCCTGACACACGTCTAATCACCTTCTGTTTTGCAGGAATTTGAAATTCAAAATGACAGCTGTATTCCACTAACACCCGCCATTTTTGGGGCAATTGTTAGGCCATGAATTTTATACTGAGGATCCTTTATCCTTAACTGTCTTATGGATAGTTTATCCTTGAAATATGTGTCAGGATATAAAGGATCGACGATCCTCGGTATTACTTGTTTACTAATGATTGCGTTTAGTATGGTGATGTATTGGACAGGTGTAACAACTTTAAGACGTACTTGCATAAATTATCCTCACAGAGCATTCTCTAGCTGGAGCATGGATCCAGGATCCTACTTCAATGTAGTTATTAATGGACGAACTCATGTGAAGATGAACGTGCAAATATCAACAACGGCTATAAGACTCGTTCTCCCGCTTATCTCGCTACTGGACGGCTATTGGCACGTGGTCAAAGGTCGTGGAGCGGCTAGTGGACGACTTCCGGATAGTTAGGGAATATTGTTAGTGATATTTTCTTATTTATTTGAGCTATGATAGAGTAGAAAACACATGTATCAGCACACACTAGAGCAGAAACAAGCATTCTCTCTATTAACTAGCTTATTTTTGTAATCTCGATCATTGGCTCCACTACGTTTGTAACACCCTTTTTATCTAATATAAACGAAGGTGATAGTTTTCACCGTCCTGGGGTTTTTTGTGCCGGAGATCACGATAATCATATACTCATCGACCAAAGGTTACCTTGTTGATCCTTGACCGAAAAGATTCGACCAACGATTACTTAGTTAATCATTGATTGAAGAGATTCGACCAAAGATTACCTTGATAAGTTTTTACCGAAGTAAGACTATCTTGGTTAAGGGCTTTTTCCCTCGTGATCAAACCTTTGTGTTCACCAATATTACGATTACGCACTTGTCATTATCAAGTTAGCACCTTACCTCACTTAACAGATTTGGATACTTGATCCTTAGCAGATTTTTGTCCAAAACAAGGCTTTACTACAGTTGATAGGTACACTTGCCTGTCTAGTGGTCGAGCGTTAGGATAGTCTAGATTTATAAATTTAAAACTAGTGTGTCTAGGTTAGGTTATATTTTTAATAGACCGCGTTTTGCATATCAATGTTCAAGGATCAGCTAGGTAAAACCATGGAAGTCTACAAAGATGACATGGTGGTGAAGTCAAAGAGAGATGAGGATCACCTCAAAGATCTTGAAGAAGCTTTCAATATCCTGGATCAGTACAACATGAAGCTGAATCCTTCGAAGTGCCATTTTGGTGTCAAGGCTGGAAAGTTCCTAGGATACACGGTGACCAAAAGAGGAATAGAAGCAAGCCCTGAGCAGATAGAAGCCATCGTCAGCTTGAAGTCTCCTGCGAATGCTAAGGATGTTCAAAGACTGACGGGGAGAATAGCCGCTCTCGATAGATTCATCTCCAGATCCTCCGAGAAGTGCAAAGACTTCTTCGACATCCTTAGGAAAAACAAGAAATTCGAATGGACAGAGAAGCATGAAGCCGCCTTAAAAGCATTAAAGGATTAATTATCCTCAGCTCTAGCTCTAATGAAGCCTGTGGATGGAGAATCCTTATATCTCTACCTAGCTGTTTCAGGAAATGCTGTAAGTGCTGTCCTTGTGAAGGACCATGAAGGTGAACATCATCCCGTTTATTATGTAACAAGAGTCTTTTAGACGCAGAAGCCAAGTACTCTCATTTAGAAAAGTTAATTCTTGCACTTATTACGGCTTCTACTAAATTAAGACATTATTTTGAGACTCATACTATTATTTTAAGAACTAACTATCCTGTTAAGAATGTTCTTAGAAAGCCAAAATAGTCAGGTAGGATGGCTAAGTGGGCTGTGAAGTTGAGTGCGTATGATATTCATTATGAGCCTAGAACAGCCATCAAATCGCAAACGCTAGCAGACTTTGTGGCTGATTTCAGCAGTGATATGCAAAAGGAAGCTGATTTAGAGCTCTAGCAATTAGAAGAAACCAAGGATCCTTGGATCCTCTTCACAGATGGAGCATCAAACGTAAGAGGGACAGGATTAGGTATACTACTGAAATCGCCACAGGGGGACATAATACCCCAGTCCATTGCATGTGCATTTCGAGCCAACAACAATGAGGCAGAGTATGAAGCACTCATCGCAGGTTTACTTTTAGCCAAACAGATGAGGATCAGGTATCTTCAAGTTTATATAGATTCTTTACTTATAACTAACCACTTTAACAGCTCTTATACCGTAAAAGGTGAGAATATGATCAAATATTTAGAAATTCTAAAGGAATTAGCAAAATCCTTCGAATTGTTTAGTATAGTACGGGTACCAAGGGAAGAAAATGCTGGGGCAGATGCCTTAGCAAATTTAGCCACATCCTTGAAAATTCCAGAAGATACGAAGATCTCAATCATCCATATACTCTCGCCAGCTTTAGGAGAGCAGGAAGTTGGAGAGATAACAACTGACAAACATATCGCACTTTGGGATCCATTATTCTCAGCTAGCCAAGGATCCTGGATCCTCCCAATTAAGAAGTGCATTCAAACTGGAGAGATTCCAGCCACGGAGAATCCCAAACCTTTCAAACTCAAGATATTACAATATATTTTGTTAGATGATATGCTATACAAGTGATCTTTTACAGGTCCATACTTGAGGTGTATCGAGGATCCTGAAATTTAATAAGTGCTCAAAGACTTTCATGAATGTGATTGTGGTAATCACACTTGAGGTAGAGCCCTATTCTCAAGGATTCTAAGAACAGGATACTATTGGCCAACCATGAAGAGAGACGCCATGTAATATTCAAATAAGTGTGATGCTTGTCAAAGACATGCAAACATTCTTCATCAAGCGGCAGAACCTATGTATCCTATACCTCATCATGGCCTTTCATGAAGTGGGGCATTGATATTGTGGGTAAACTACCTAAGGCACCAGGAGGAAAAGTATTCATGCTTGCAATGACTGATTACTTTTCAAAATGGATAGAAGCAGAAGCTTTTGTTCAAGTACGTGAAAAAGAGGTGATATCTTTCATTAAAAGAAATATTATTACTAGATTTGGTATCCCTTCAGAAATTATTTGTGACAATGGTTCCCAGTTTATTGGGAAAAGAACCACTAACTTTTGTAACAGTTGGGGCATCAAGATGATTACATCTACTCCGGTGCATCCTCAAGCTAATGGCCAAGCAGATTCAAGCGACAAGATCATCATCAACAACTTGAAGAGAAAGCTAGGCTCTAAGAAAGGAAAATGGGCTGAAGAGCTACCTTATGTTCTTTGGGCTGATAGAACAACACCCAAGAATGCAACAGGCCAAACACCCTTCTCACTGGTGTTTGGATCAAAACAGTTATCCCTACAGAAATGGTGGTTCCAACAGCTAGAACGAGCATCCGTGATCCTGAGGCCAATGAAGAAATCCTTCTTGAAGACTTGGATACTGTTAAAGAACTCAGAGACCTGGCCAAGATCAGAATGGCAACATATCAACAAAGGGTAGCTGGGGCATAAACAAGAATATCAGGATCAGAAGATTTCAAGAAGGAGATTTAGTTTTAAGGAAAGTCTTCCAAAATACAACCAATCCGGCTGATGGAAAGCTAGCACCCAAGTGGGAAGGCCCTTATCTGGTCGAGTCGGAAGCAGGAAAAGGGGCATATCATTTGCTCACTATGGAAGGCAACAAGTTACCAAGAGCATGGAATGCTATCCACCTCAAGAAATACATTTTCCGATCAGGATCAGGTATCCTCTGAGGATCAAGTATCCTTAAAGGATCAAGGATCCTAAAATTGGTAATATATACCTAATCATTTATTCATTTTTATTTTTGCTTATTTAAGGATAACATATTCTTAACACTTGTGTTTTCCAAGTTTTAAGTAACAATGTAGGATGTTAATAAGATATTCAATGATCAAGAGGTTGGCCACCTCTCCTTTATATTTAAGGTACTTTAATATTTACCTTGGCCTAGCCCACGAATGGGTATGAACCCCGATGGTCATATCCCCTAAGGTTTAAAGGTTTTCACCTTTCTTATAAATTAGAGTTTATACACTCTCGCCTGGAGCGCACGCTATCCAACGTATAGTCCGGGACAGCGGGACCAGTACACGTTTAGTGGCTGACAATTTCGTTGCTTTCGGCTATATGGAGGATCCTACGATTTATGGTAGACGTACCATACCACCGGTTTATAACGTTTTCACGTTATCTCAAGACAAAGGTTTCTCACATTTTCATGTTAGCTAAGGTTTTGGCGTTTTCACGTCACTCACATTTGGACTAAATCTCGGTTCGGGCGAGTCCCCAGTTGACATCCGTTTCTTTGGGCCAGTCCCCAGTTTGGGCTTGTCCCCAGTTTTGGGCTTGTCCCCAGTTTAACACCAGTTTGGGCTTGTCCCCGGTTTAACACCAGTTTTGGGCTTGTCCCCAGTTCACGGGCTTGTCCCCAGTTGCACGGGCTTATCCCCGGTTTATTATTTGGGCTTGTCCTCAACTTAACGGGTTTTTACCCCAAGTGATCTTATAAACTTTATGGAACAGATGTTCTAGATCCGATGACAAGAATCAAGACTTATGGGTTCAAAATACTTAACATATTCCTACAAGGATCGCCGAAGGTTCAACACTTATGGTAAACTAGGTCTACTTGGACCTTGCGGTATGATTTATACTTACAAAATTATATCGGTTTAGACAATATTATTATAAATCTTTTTGTTTAAGGATTTAATATCTTTAAATTCTTTGTGGGGATATTATATCCTAATAATTTTGTAATTATTTTTCTTAAGGCTATTCTATCCTAAAATTTTCTTTTATTCAAGATTATTTTTTGAAACTTTCAGCAAATCTAAGATTTTATCAGGTAAACTTTCATAATAACAGGCAATAAAAAAGACGATATTTATTAAAAACTTACTTAATATTATCAAAAGTTAACCCGGACTTCACCATTCGAAAAGATGGACCATCCATCCGGGTTAAAGTAAGTTGCTACTAACCGTTTAGTTAAGTGCAGGAAAATAAAAGTCAGAGACACCAAAGGCTTCATCCCCACAAACAGAGGATCCATCCACCTTTGGTACATTTAAAAGTTGTCTTGAGGATCAGTGATCCTTAAATCCTACTTACTATTGTTTGTTACAGGCCATAGCAATTGTTCATAAAAACATCAACATAAAAAAATGGGCTCGGGCCTTGTCTTCAATATCCTTAATCGCCCATTCACGCTGCATCCTTGCCTTCCGCGGCATCCGCTCCTTCACCAGTCACCCCCGCATCCTTGACTCCACCGGTTCCAACCTCGTTCTCCTCAGCCATGTCCGCATCCTCCTCACCACCAAGAGCCGCCAAAGAAGTCTTCCACTTAGCCACTTCCCAGGTCGTTTTGTCAAAAGCAGGATCACCAGCCTCCACTGCCATCTTAATCCTCACTTGAAACGCTGACCTAGCAGCCCACATTTTAGCCTCTTCCGTGGCCTGCTTCACCTCTTCTTGGCGCTGGGCTTTTGCTTTTTGTCCTTCGAAAGCTGGATCAAGGCCTTATCCTTTGTCACCACCGCAGCTCCCATCCCAGACAACTTCTCACTCATCTGGTTCACAATTTTCTCATAATGGTCTTTGCAAGTGTCTACAGCCTATAGCCAACAGTTAAAACAATGTTAACAGGATATCGGATCCTTAAATTTAATATGACTAGGTATGAGATACTCACAGTGAGGATCATGTCGAAGTGGGTTTCAGGCTCAGCGGACCTCTTTCTTTTGGAAGCGGCTGATTTGGCCCTGGTAGTTGCAGTCTTTGGCTCAGAATTGGTTGCAGCCTTCAAAGCCTCCTTCTTGATGTCTTGAGGAGTCATCATGCTATCGATTTCTTCCAAAGAGAACTTGCTAGCAGACTTTTGAGACTTCTTAGCGCTTACAAGATTAAGTCAACAGATAAGTATTCCATCTAATTTTATTTATTTCAAAATTATTATATCAAACTTACTTGACATATTGGAGTCTGAGGAAATCTCACAAAAGGCTTCGATAAATCGGTATCCAGTGCAAGGAACCGTTTTTTTTTCCTCTGTTCCATGTAGCTTAGCCAAAGAAGCGAAGTTCTCAACTGCAAATAAAAAGAAGAATCAAGGTTAAGTTAATCATCAAGGATCCTATCATTATTAAGGATCCAGGATCCTACCCTTTCTGACCCATTTTAAAGGAAGGTCAGCTCCTCCGAGTATAGAGTCACGTTTCACGAAGAAAAACTGATTCCTCCAGAAGGAACCATTCAAAGTGGCTTTCAAGATCGAATGGGGCTGTCGAGGTTTGGATTTCAGAATGAATCGGGACAGACCATGGGTAGTGAGGGTATAGAGATGGGACAACTCCGGAAGACCGAAATCGACTTTTTCTTCCTCGATAATCTTTTCGATGGTGCTTAAAACTCTCCAAAGCATAGGCATAGCCTGGATATAGGATATGCCAGTGGATTCAAAGAAGCTTTGTGTAAAAGGAGGGAACGGATATCGATAACCGATGAGAAAAGGGCAAGCCGGAAAACACACCCAGGTTCGAGAATAAATATCACAACGGATGCCGGAATCGTACGGTCGGAATATGGTTCCCGATGGAAACAGTGAGCGAAACTCGTCAATCTCGGGGTCTGTGAGTTTGCAGATTTCGATAGAGGGGTTAGCTATGAGGTTCTGGGATTGCATCTCAGTCAACTCAGAGTTACCGGACAACTGATCGGACGATTTAAGAGGGGAAGAAGAAGAAGCGACTGACATTGTTATCGGGAAGATGTGTCTGGATCAATTATCCTCCTGAAGAGTTCCAGAGTCACGTCAAGTTCAGGGATCCTCAGATGTTGCTATTATTAACAATTATTTCACGTGTCTAGGTTATTATTCAACAAGAGCAACGACTCCTAGACCCAGTCTACCACCAATTTCGCTACTGAACTTCTATAAGCACGTGGTCAAAGAGCACGATGAAGGAGAGTGGAAGACTAGCTGATTAGTAGGACCTAGTTGTTAGTTTGTTATTTTCTTTTTAAACGTAGAGATAACGATCAATTAGCATTCACTTGTATTTTACACACACTAGAGCAGAACTGATAATTCTCTCTATTCACTAGCATTCGTTGTAACATTGATCGGAATCTCTGAAACACTTGTAACCTTTTTTGATTAATAAATTGGTGATTGACGAGTTGTCATCACCCGTGGTTTTTTTCCTTTGATCTAAACAAGATCAAGGAGTTTTTCCTCACAACAAATCACTGTGTTCACTCCATTTTTGTTCATATAATCGTTATTATCATCGTAGCACCAGACCTCACATTTACGGATTTGGATACATTATCCTTAGCTGATTTTTATCCAAAACAATTACTCACTATAATATTATTCTATAAATAACTATCTCATTCAAATCATCCACTCTAATCTCAAACCCAAATATGTTTTGCTTCATAAAGAGTTTCATTAACTTTTAGCACTTCCCAGTTTTGATTATCCTCAAGACATGACCATCTCGTTGCTCCTTCTAATAATAGTAATAAAGAAGAAACCTATAGCATGAAAAATGAGATGAGTTAAACATAATATCTCTTATAATAATCAATAAACTCATGCTATCAAATAGAGTTATTCTGGATTTAGTTTTTCCTCAAACTAATCTAATATCTATAAAATAATTAAAATAACTCCGAAGATATATGTGTTCCTTGAAAATTCTAACTATAAGGTTAAATGTCATTATTGAATACATCATAATGTACAATATCATGACCCATAAGGGCTCACATGAAAATAAGTACAATTTTCTAGTACATTACATACTAAAATTTTCAATAGTACAATTTGGTCATTAAGAATACAATATAACACTCACAAGTACCAAAGTAAAATGAGTGTGTTAATCATCAACTTATGTACAAGAAAATAAATGTTTGGTACTGGAAAAATAAGATGTTATTCGGCTCATTACCATTAAAACCTAAAAGAAGATAATTCTAAGGTTCATAGACAAAATACAAGTATTACTTCCATCTTTAAGTTCTCTAAGGAGAAGTCTCATTGCAAACATATGTCATTAGATTAGGCAAAAGCAACAAGACTATCCATAATTAAAAAGAACAACCGACTAAAATTGATAGTTGTATAATATTAATGATATTTAAGTATGTTAATCCTAATATTCCCATTAATACACGATTGGTTGAGTCTACGTCTATATGTTTACCCAAAATCAACAAATAACTAACATGAGTGTTAGTGACAAATTTAAATTTTAAGGTTATTAGAACCATGAAAAATTGTCTTCTAATCACGCTTCTGGAGATTAATCTGAATTTAGTATCAATACTTAAGCTACATTATTACAGTTATGAGGTTCGCATAGCCAACATAAAGTTACTCTTACCTTAAACTCTCATATCTATAATCTATCATCTATAATATATATATATATATATATAATACATGAGACATGGGCAAATTAAGATTATATAATACATTATATAATCTATAATATATATAATACCATTTTTAAGTAATTTACAATTTTTAATGATTAATGTACATTTTATATAGCATGCAAGATAGGGACAATCTTGTCCATTAAAAAATGTGTCTTGAAATAGTTACAACATATCTCCCTCAACTTCACTCAACTTTTGTAAATTTAAGAAATAGTTACTACTTTAAACCTTTATCTTTACTCATATATTTATTTTAATTTTAATTTTAAATGACTTCCCACCAAAGATTTTCCAACGGCCATAACTTTTTCATACATTAATATTTGTTACAAATAATTACACCATAAAAATGAGCATTTTATTGTCTTTAATTTGGGTATGGTTTTGCTATAATTTTTTAAATTAAAAAAATTAACATATTACGTATAGGTATTCACAATTTGGTTCTAACGGTTTCTAGGTTATACCGTGAGTCAAACCGTTGGTTCGATTTTTTGTTATTAAGAACCGAAACTGAACTGTTGAAACTTTAAACTGAATCGCTACTAATGGTTTGGTTTCACTTATTGAACTTCAATAATAAATTTACCGTCCGATCTGGTTTTATATAGCCAAATTTCTGTATAAACCATAAACCAAACCCTTTTGCTATGGTTTGAACATTCGGAAACCGGCTGACCAAAAGTGATGATTGGTTCAAACGTTTTCAAGGTTGGAAACGAACTTTGAACATCCACAATTATTTCATGATCACTATCATTTTTGTTCCCCGCTACATCACGCGGGCACCCGTCTAGTTATTTGTTATCAATATCTTGATTGAAACAATTATAAAATAGAACTAGATGATACTATATACTTTCACAACTTTTGTTATCATGCAAATAAAAAAAATTTAACAAAAGACAAATGTGACCTATAAAATTCCATTAAAACCAAATTTCATGAGAAATCATGACATAGTTGATGAGGGTGATTTTTCATAATCTCATTCTTAGTGATTTTAAATCATGTGTTAGATGCCCTACACATTACTTGGCTTAAGAAATAAGTATGGGTCCACCAGAAGTTATATTTAACTTACATTCGTGGAACTTAGTCAAACGGAATATTCAGACATAATTCTTTATCATTTAAAAGGCTATTTATTCCTGCCAGAGAAAAATAAAAGCTGTAGAATTAAATAGAGGATTTTGTGTCGAACAACCACATAGTGTAGCGATGGAATTAGTGGAGGCAACCTTCATCTCCATCTGAATGGGCTAACTAGGAGGAATTGTATAAAGTACTTTCTACGGTTAATGGGAACGTAGGCGAAGATGCTTCGATATGGCTTGGAGATAATCCAGGCGTGTTCTCGGTAAAATCAGTTAAAAAAGTGATAATCACTCCCAATTTTGGTTAAGGGCATCTAGCCTCAATTTGGTGTGATTGTTTTTTCTTGATGTGTTCTGTGTGACTTCAGGATCGATTGTGTGACTCCAGGATCGATTCAGTGGATCATATTCTTACAGGGAATTTTTTTGCAACGGTAGTATGGCAGCACATTAGTGTGTGGTGCAAAGTTCCCCAATTTTTGATTTCTCACCGAAGATATTTTAAATCTACGCTCCATGGATAAGTGAGTATGAAATAAAATCCAACGTGGGATTTTGATTATAACTAGTTGGAGGATTTTGAAGACGAGAAACGAAAATTTAACGAAGATAGAGACACGGAAATTGAAGAGGTTATCAGAGATGTTTATGAGCCTTTTGTGGCTGAAGAATAAGCTGAAGGGCTTTTTAGGGGGCTTTTCATGGAGTTAGGCTGATTGGTGCAAAGATGCTTAGATGTAGTTTGGTTTTTGTTTTCGGTTTGGCTATTCTATGTGGACGGTCCTATTCTTTTGTTTTGATTATTTGTATTTTGTTTGGTGGTTATTAAAATTTACAATTAAAAAAACCCTAGATCTTTACTGTTTATTAGTTTAGTCAATAAACAATTATGAGTGACACCTCTCTCCCTCTCTCTATCTCTCCCTCTCTCTCTCTCTATATATATATATATATATATGTGATCAGACTTAACAGAGTTAGTGGGTTCAGGTCTATTGCAGGTGAAATGAAACCACATGAATGAAAATCGTAAATTTAAAACTATTAAACTAAAACCGCAGATTTGAACAAACCACATACACGAAAACCACAATTCACTCTTCTTTCTATTGTAAAATATATATTCTTATAAAAGAATAAATTGCATACGTCATTTAAGCTATAAGGATTGAAAACTTGATGTGCGAAAATAAATATATATAAATAAAACACAAGTCGCAACTAAGCTTTAAAAACCAAACAATCTATCCTAGTTCACACAAACGGCAAGTGTACCGATCGCGTATAGCACAGATGAGGAAAGTCCGGATATCGAACTCGAAGACACGTGAAAACGTTTACAATCACTAAACTCTAACCAAGACTCACCAAAATATTTAATTGATTTATTTTAGACTTTAATTTAACTACTTAACTTAACTGAATGAAAACTTTTGACAAAACTTTGAAAACTTTGGTTTAAATTCAATGAATAAAGACGTCTACCTAGGAATGAATCATGTTGACAGAAATAAAAAGACAATGGATTGAAAATATTCACGACACCGGTTATAAAAGATGACACAACTAAAACTTGTTTAAGAAAGTCAAATTACCTCTCAGTCTCTCTAACAATCTCTAACTTATCTTAGTTGATTTTAAAGAATAAACCGGGAAAACAATTATTAACGTGTTCAAATGACGACTCTCCTCTCGGTCTCATCGACACACTATCCTAATGGAGACAAATACTATGTCACCAAGGATAGAGGAACAATTTAACTTAACCCAAATTAAACCAACTAATTGCACATAAACACTCAAACTTGACAAGACAAAAACCCGCTCTCGCGCGGTCTTAATTCTAACAAGTAAAAACAACGAGACAATATTACTTCTTATCACCTTTCGGTCTTAAAGAAGGTGTATTTTAACTGATTTTAGATGATTTATATTACCCACTTATCCCTACGGTTGTACACCCCGCAAATAAACCCTAAACACCAAGTCAAGAGTCTAACAAGCAATCAATTAATCAAAACTAATTCAATTAACTAATGCAAGAGGATTATAAGTAATAAAGCATAAAACACAGCCATCACACACAATCTAATTTATGGTTTAGTTAAACTTTACACCAATAATTCAAGTCTTAAACATTAACAATCCATTATACAAGTCTAAACTACTCAACAATCATCTATCCTAGGCAGAACAAGCAAGTTTAGCCTAACATTGATTTTGGACAGCCATGCATACTTAAGAAAAACATCACAAACATCAACTTAAACATGATTAAATTCATTCAAGATTCAAACACAATCAATCGCAAGTCAAACTATCAATCACTTGCAAAACAATCCAAAATAAAAGACCAATTCAACAAAGTTAGGGTTCTTGAACAATAACCAAAGATTAAAGATGATTACTTAGGGTTTATGGCTGAATTAATGGATGTATAAGATGCCTAGCAGCTGCACAAGATCCCCCTTGATGTTCTTCTTCCTCTCCAGCCGCCACAACCACCTCAGCCGCCTTTTTTTTCTTTTTTTTTCTTCTGCTACAGTTGTTCCGATCGGAACAGTAGAAGAACTAGGGTTTAGGTTTTTTTTTCTTTATTTCGGGTTTGTTGCTTGAATAATGGCTGAATTCTCTATTAATTATCTTCATATAATATTATAAAAGGCTTCTAACTTGTGGGCTTGGGTTGGGCCTTGAGTTATAGCTTCAAAACTTGACCAACAAGTCCTCTAGAGTCTTCCAAATTGACTCTTTTTTCACAATCTTTCATAAACCTACAATTAACATTTAAACTTTGTAAATTATTGCACTTAGCCCCCAATACTTTCATAAAATAGACAAATAAACATAAAAACTATAATAAAATCATAAGGAAAGTAAGTGTGTTTCACTACACATCAAAACTAAAAATTCATCATTTTGGTTATCAAATCAAGTAATTGGACATTATAATTGTTAATATTTAGGATGCTATAAGTGTATAATTTTGTATAATTTATTTGTTTTTGAGATTTGTAGTTTTTGTTGTTATATAACTCTAAGTTGGTAATGATTTTAAAATAGTTTTTTTATCGAATTCGAATTGAATTCATTTGAATTCGATTCAGTTCGAATTTTATTCTCGAATGGAATGTATTCCGTATTTGAATCCAGCTTCAAAACTTCAAAATTTTAAAATTGGAATAATTCAATTCGAATAAATCGAATATTACAAATTTGATTAGTTGAACACCCTAATCTCTCATGCAATCTCTCTTTTTCCAAAATATAAAAATCAATTTGCATATATAATATCTTTTATATTTTATATATTGTCAAAATTAAAATTTGAGAGTTCCAAAGTTTAAAATGATTAACGAAATTCCATTTGATACCTACTAACACATGCAAACATAATAATTGCAATTATTATTATCATGCTTCTTTGCAAATTTTATTAGAAATACTTAAATAACGAGTTACAACATATTTAACTAAATAAACAAAAATTAATGTAAATCCTTTTAAAAATAATATTCAAAAAAGTCCTTCATAAAAATACAAAAAATTGTGTTTTAGATACTCGTTTTTGAGTATTGAGAATAGTAATAATTTTCGAAATAATTACGTCGTTCGTGCAAACATTAAACAAATTGTATACAAATATTTTTTGGTAACTGGGCTTTGCAACGAGGCCCACTGGAGAATCGGGTATCCGTTTATCCAATTATCCGTGCATCGGAGCTGAGCAGGTGATCAACGAGGCCCACCATTTAGGAATCGACCGACCCGCTTTTTCTTGAAACTGTTATTATTATTATTATTATTATTATTATTATTATTATTATTATTATTATTATTATTATCATCTTGTGATTGTTCTGGCTAGGTCTTGGGTATGGAGTTGGGTTGGGTCTCGAGTATGGAGTCGAGTTGGTTCTTTGATTGGATTTGGTATTAGATTTGCATAAATGTAGCGTTGTTGGTTCTGCCCGGGAAAAAATGGTGTTTGGCTTGTAGCTCACAGGTGGTGGAAATGACATGTTAAACGTTTTTTCAGTTGTTTGGGTCATTTGTTTTTTTTTTTTTTTTGGAAGATTGTAAAAATAATAAACATTTACTAAAAGAATGATGTAGTTTTTGGAAGTTGAGTAGATCAATAGGTTAAAAAGATTAAAAAAAATTCAATATTTTACATTGGCTTTTAATTTTCTTTTTTATTTAATCGTTCATCAAGTAGAGCAAAGGGGCGCTAGTGGTTCACATGTATGTGGCATCACGTGTCATATATATCACATCGCTCAAGCAATGGTCAATGGCGGGTTAACTAATTTATTTTAGTGCGTTCATTATTTTTAGATTTTCCAATTTTTATAAAATTATATTAAAAGAATTTTGGGTCAGAATCTCAACCATCCACACTGATTTTGACGTCTTAAACCTAAGTGTCTGACTAACTCAGAAACATCATTAAAAAGTAAAACCATCAATGTGGTCAGACTAACTTGAGTCAGGTTTTGAATTAACTAAGGATCTCAAACTTTAACCATCACTCTCATTTAAGCAAAGCCAATTGCAATTTCCAGAATAGTTAAAATGCATCCAAAAATACAAAACCGACCTACTTTATACTTTCTTTCTTTTCCGGTTGCAAACTTTTTTTCTTGAATTTCTAAAGGGAAAAAAAGAAACTTAAACACGTGTTCTTTGGCTATTTATCATATTCCTTCCTTTTGGACTTCCTTTTTGGCACGTATTGTCTTAAGACTTTCATGCAGCGCTAATTAAGATAGTAAGATTCCTCTCTATGTTACACCTTCAATTCGAGACTCGTAGACGTATAATTAGTGTTTCTATAGCGTTACCCTACATACTACAACATTAACTCTATTATTATATTTTAAAATTTGCAGAAACAAGTTCACGTGGTCGAAAAAAATTAGGGATCTCAACAAAAAGAAATTGAAAGTAATTTCAGGGTCTTGTATTTTCGAAAGTTTTAATAATTTGTAGAATTTCTTCCAAGCTTATAAATATTGTATTAGTAAATTTCTTTTAGGATATAGATAATTTTATATGAATACCCAATAAAATGTCTCATTGTATAGCACATAAAGTTGTCAACTTGGACAACGTTTCAACACGTTCTTCCCGGCCACATTCATGCCTAGCTAGTCAGGATGCCACATGTAACAATTCTTTCTTTATCCAAACATAATTTTACCCTCAACGCTATAATACTCAGGGGGGTGTTTGGGATTGCTTATTTTCACCAACTTATAACTTATAAATTTTTTGAAAAATAATAAGGTGTTTGGGATTGCTTATATTGTGAGAGGAAAAGTTCCATAAATTACATTTTTGTGACTTATTAACTTAATGAAAAGTTATAAGGAGACAAATTAATGAATCCCAAATAGCCCCTCATTCTTCCTACATGCAACCTACTTTTTATCATTTACAAGTGTTGTGAGACAAAAAACAAAAAAACAACGCATAGCCACAAACACACCCCCAAGTGTATCTATACCCCAACTCTATTTGTGGGGAGTTGGCTTGCCAGCTTGGACGTGCCGATGTTGTTTCATTCGCAACGCAGATAGTCTTATAATATTGACGCCACATGTTTTTGTAATTTTTTTATATGTGCATTTTGTCACCTAACCCTACTTTCACATTTATATTATGTACAATACTCGGCTTTTCAGAATGCGATGGCGAGAAAGGCGGATGGGAAAGAGAGGTAAACATTTGAAAGCATGTTTGAGAAATCAAATCTAATTTAGGTGGAAAGAAAGTGTGATAACCAATATTGTCTAGAATAATTTATTGGCCTCCATTGTTATTATTATACTTTAATACATTCAAAGAAATGGGCAGCCTTAATTATCCTAAAAGTTTTCAAGAATCACTTTTGGGACAAATTTTCAAATGTTGTTAATGTGAATGCGTCCCGTAAAGCTAGTTACTTTAAAGTGTGAGAGATAGAGAGTATAAAATATTGTTTGCAATGGAGAATAAACCCCTGAATTTCACCACATGTTCTTGGCTTCTTGTTTCTTTTGGACAAACACAATGTTAAGTGCTTTTAATGATCTTTATCCTTAATTTCACCTTTCGCATCGTTCTAGTACCTATTTTCCTTATCATTTTTGGTATTTGTGTCATATCATTTGGTCTTCGTAATTTGAAAAGTGATGCTGACTACTAACTACTCCATTTTCGGTAACCGGGTCATAACATGGAATCCTCTTGTAAGGCCATGTGTAGTGGAGGGTCTATAATTGAGGGCGAATTGTGACACGTGGGTCCCAATCAGCATGGAGTGGAAATTTGTTTTTAGGGTGTAATGGTGTAGGGGCTACAAGTTAGGCTCACAGTGTATTTTTTTATTATTTTCTTTTTATAACTAAACTAATTAAATAAAAACCAATTCATTTAAATAATTAAATAAAAATGCATTAAAATTAAAAAGAAAAAAAAATTAAACAACATAACTAATAATGCATTAAAATTAAAAAATATATGTAACTAAAAATATTAAAAGACATAACTGAATAACATACTAATATCCATAATATTTGCTCATTTTTTCAATTCGTTGTCGTTGCAGTAACGTGACCTCTTCGTGTGACCCGGTCGCTTTGAGGGATTCGCATTTTTCACTCAATAACGCGGCCTCTTCGTGTGACCCAAATATCGCCCCCGGGGCGGTGTTTGCGCCCCTCGTCACCCCTCATCACCCTCAATTGTAGCTCACTACGTTTGGCCTAAGTTCAAAAATGTTTAACGAATGTAAAATATTTGTTGAAAACTAGCACCATTAAACAAAAGCTAACAACGACATATTCATCAGCGATTACTTTATTTTTGGGACGTAAAAATTTCATTAAAACAAACTAACAAGGCACTAGAAGCTAAGGGGGAGGGGTGGTTCCATTTCCTTCACCCACCACACCTAATGGTGGTATGCCATCTCATCAAGTCCAAATCCATCACATGTGATGGAATTTACTAAGGGTGGTGGTGTGGTGTGATGGGTTTTAATATACATACATACATAGATAGATATATATATATACAGGTTTTTGTGTGAGTGTGATGGGTTTTAATACACATACATATATATATCCAACGGCTCCCTCCTTAAAATCTCCCCCCTCACTTGCGTGATAGCCATCACGCACCCTCCCCCCATCACGCGTGATGGGGGACCGGCGGCGGTGTGCGTGAGGCCATCACGCCCTCACCACGCACCAGCCCGTCCTCCCTAAACATAAAACCATGTCACGACTTTAAAAATTGAACAAACACCAATCATTCCACACGATGTGCTTAAAGCTAGAAAGATCGATTTTTAATCCAAAGAAAGCTAACCGATTTGATGTCCTGTAATGTCGTAGATAAGCAAACTGGTTTATTGCTAACGGATTTTACAAAAAATCTTAAAACGCATGTTGATAATCTCTCATTAATCACCTACACATTACCAACAAGCATTATAAACCACAAAAAAGAACTAAAAAAGTTTATAATATATGCAGATAATCCCTCGATATTTAGCACGGGTAACGACTCAAGAACGAATTGATAATAGAAACACAAACGAGCACACGATATTTAGGCTAAACCTTTCGTATTATTATAATCAAGAAACTGACTCAAAACTTGAATACAATGATCTCTCTTATCATAAAATAATCCTAACAATGGCTATGTATTTATAGGGTGACCCAAACCTGTATACAATTACCAAATATATTTATAGGGTGACCCAAACTTCAAGTCTCGACTCCGGGTTGTTGAACGTAATTCTTTGCCACGAGTCTTACTTTATATATATTAATCTAACCATCTACATTTCTTTTCACCTTAAAAAACCCACTTCAATCTGATAGCTTTAGCCCCCCCCCCCTCGGTCAACTTCCATATGTCGTTTTCGTTTAATGGAATCGGATTTCGTTTGCATAGCTTTTATGCACTCCAGTTTGGATTTTGCTTCACCAAAATTCTTTGGTTCACCTTCTTCTAACAAAGGAAGTTCAATGTCCTCCACTTCTGAACATAAGACATAATAGTTGAATTTAACCTTCCGATCGGAACACGTGTAGATCTTCGTAAGTTAATTTATGGTTCATTAATTGTTGTTGTCACTAAATCAATTGTTGATGTCGCTAAACTAGTGGCTGAGTTGTTGGAATTAGCGACTAGGGTATCAGAATTTGTCGCTAAAGGTGCCGATGGGCTGTCTGAATTAGCGACAGAAGCTGTCGCTGATTTTGTTGCTGAATATGGCGACAAACATGAATGGTCTTCGCTAATGTTGTTGCTTTCAATAGGCTCGGTTACAATTTGCCCAACTCCGGTATCAATAACCATGTTCCAATCAACCCAAAATAAACCCGGTGCTAGCTCTGTTTCTTCATTGTTTTGCCTCGAACTAGGCCAAATCCACCTCTTCTTCTCATCAAATACCGCATCACGAGCTATCACAACCTTCTGGGTCTTCGGATCGAAACACTGATAAGATGTCGACCCGTTCTCGATTCCGATAAGTACT
Organism: Bidens hawaiensis; assembly: GCF_021521415.1. Classification (NCBI taxonomy): domain Eukaryota; kingdom Viridiplantae; phylum Streptophyta; class Magnoliopsida; order Asterales; family Asteraceae; genus Bidens; species Bidens hawaiensis. The sequence goes on along the minus strand of NW_027491177.1, from coordinate 1,844,977 downwards.
AAACTCCTCGAACGATCGTCGAGCTTGATCAAGTGAGCTCCCACTATCTTTGTATACGCCACACAACCGAATACTTTCATATTAGCAATATTCGGTTTCTTTTATTCTAACTTCTCGTGTGGTGTTTTCTCCTTTAAGGCACGAGTAGGAATCCGATTCTCAATGTACGTTGGATGTCGGGTTGCCTCATCCCATAAATAATTTGGAACACCTATTGTTTTTTACATACTCTATGTCATCTCCAATAAGGTTCGATTCCGTCTTTCAACCACCCCGTTGAAATAGAATCACAAACGAGCACACGATATTTAGGATAAACCTCTCATATTATTATAATCAAGAACTTGACTCAAAACTTGAATACATTAATCTCTCTAATCATACAATAACTCTAATCACGGCTATGTATTTATAGGGTGACCCAAACTTGATGAACAAGTAATTATCAAATATAATAAACCCTAATTGCAACCCCCATCAATCCATCACAACATTAATGAATTCCATAGGCACAATAGGTCCAACTCGGTCACACACACATGACAGACCTAATAAGATGGAAATTACCAACAACGAGGGGTTGCATCTATCACAAACATACACTACAAGTACCCTTATGATCTAATATAGGTGTTGGTACCTAAACCAGGGGAAGTAAAGTTGGTGTCGTGGGCCGACGGTTGTATAGAGAGGTATAAGGCTCGACTAGTTGCAAGAGAATTTTGTTAATAATACGGGTTAGAATATTATGGAACATTTGGCGTTTATTCGAGTGATATGCGTTGAAGCTTTGACATGGCAGACTCAAAACAAGCAATAAGTCTGATCGTTGTTAACACAAAGATTTATCAAGATAAAGGAAAGGATGTGGCTAAAAAATCGAACCGAAAAAAGGGAAATTGTTGGGATTTTGATAAAGCTGACCCTAATCGACCCGGTATCGTATTCACAGTTAGATTCATAAGATGTATGTCACAACACCCGACCCATATACCCCAGGAGGGGAGCCCTAAACATCAAGTGGTGGTATCGGTGTTGATTAAAATAATTTGCAGTTAAACATTTCATTAGGATCATAGTTAGAAAAATGATTAGAGTTATAAAAATACCATGATTGTTATTTCATAAACTGAGAATAAAATTCATTTTTATACAAACATAAGTTTATATGGATAAATCCTAATTACAAAACTCATTTCTTAATTTTTGTGACAACCCACTTATTTAAGTTGGAAGCCCGCAAACATCATTCATTTGTCATTAACAAGTCACCTGAAACATGTTTAAAAATATTTGATCAGCACGAAATACTGATAAGTACATTCATTTATGAATGACACATTTTACAGTTACAACATTAAGATGTTTTTACAAATTACTGATTACCAAAACATCTGCCTACTTACAAATCACAGTTACAACACTTTACAGTTACACATTTTGCAGTTACACGCTTAAAAACATCTGCTAGGGATGGCAATGGGTCGGGTTTGGTTCGGGTTTAGGTAATCCCAAACCCATACCCGGTTATGAAAGTCTGTCCTAAACCCGTACCAAACCCATCGGGTTTTAATCGGGTAATTACCATCGGGTTTTGGGCTTTCCCATCGGGTTTCGGGTTTCTTATCGAGTTTTGATAAAATACCCGTCGGGTTTTGATAAAATACCCTTCGGCTCAAAACCCGCTAGGTTTCTACCGGGTTTTAACAAAATATAACTAATTTATTACAAAAATGGTTACCATAAAGATAAAATGTCACAAATAATTGACATAAAAAAGTTTCGACATAAAATATTTGGAATATATATATATATATAATATAAAATAAGTTATATATGGTACATCAGGTAAATGGGTTTATGTTATCGGGTAATCGGGTATATTAGAAATCCCAAACCCGTCCCAAACCCATGAAAAATTTCAAAACTAATCCCAAACCCTAATGGGTCGGGTATTACCGGTCCCATTTATGTCGGGTTTCGGGTTTTTCCATCGGGTTCGGGTTTCATTGACATCCCTAACATCTGCCTACTTACAAATTACCGAAAGGTCTTTGTCACTCGATCGTATCTTTGACTATGATTATACTACTAATTGGCTGACACCTGTCCAATAAGTAACGTGTTATAGCTCAGTAGGCAAGTCTTGTATACAAAATCCCACAATACCAATAGTAATTATCCAGTCTATGGAGACTTAATCATTGAAATGTAATTAAAATCCTTTGAAAATATATTTAAAAGTATTTGGACTATCTATCATGAGTTTAATAAGTTTTAAAATCATCATGATAGTATTGAAAAATCAGTTGTTTCACGCAAATGTGAGTGTACAAAGACTCGAATGTCTCATCTTGCAAGTTTACAATTAAAGAGCGCTTCCTGATATTAAGTGTAAGGCCCCGTTACCGGTAGCCCTACTTTCGTGTTGGTTTTACTCATAAACACAGTTCTAAATATCAGAGTTAATTAAAACTTTACGCGGAATATAAAACTTTCATAAAACATTACATAATTCATAACTTGTCTCAAAACATCCTTTGTCTTTCAACATTAAAGCATTAAAATTAAAACATCATAAGTCTTCAGATGCCAGACTCTTATTCTTCTGCCATGTGTCCCCACTCAAGCCAGCTGTCTCATCCTACTCACCTGCGTGCATACTAAAAGTCAGCTACGCTGAGTGAGTTCTAATTAATCATACATTATACAATACACAATAACTTATATTCTTTCATTCATACTTTCATACTTTCTTACTTTCATACTTTCTTACTTTCACATCTTACGTTATAAAGAGCATTACGCCCTACATTCCTCGAGTATTATTAGGGCTCGGTACCCTCCTTCCTCGAGTATTATTAGGGCTCGATACCCTCCTTCCTCGAGTATTATTAGGGCTCAGTACCCTCTTTCCTCGAGTATTATTAGGGCTAGAAGTGGGGCTAGAAACTCACCTGAACACGTTTACGTTCACCGTTAATCGTAATCCCTTTCTTCAGTTGTGCACGGCTGACTGTATAACAAGTATACGTATCAATTAACTATCACTACTCATATCATCTTTCTAGTCTTAACTACTACCCACAACGAACGGGGGTCCGGGGGCAGCGTCCCTGGCAGCGGGGTCTAGGGGCGGCAGCCCCTAGCAGGGTCCAAGGGGCAGAGCCCCTGGCTGGGGTCGAGCTGCCAGGTCAGCTTGGAAAAATTTTATTTACATTAACTGTCTTAACACATTTTCCATTAGGTTTTTAATTTATTTTCTAAGCGAACTTAACTTTAGGCGAAGTTAAACCTTAAGCGAACTTAGCTTTAGGCGAAGTTATCAGTTAGGCGAACTTGGCCTTAGGCGAAGTTATCAGTTAGGCGAACTTGGTCGTAGGCGAAGTTATCAATTAGGCGAACTTGGCCTTAGCCGAAGTTATCAATTAGGCGAACTTGGCCTTAGGCGAAGTTATCAATTAGGCGAACTTGGCCTTAGGCGAAGTTACCAGTTAGGCGAACTTGGCCGTAGGCGAAGTTAAGCTTTGAAGGCGAAGTTAAGCTTTTGCAGGCGAAGTTGTTCAGGTCAACTACGGGTTTGGTTTTTATCAAGCATTTTGGCGATTTTAATACCCTTGTTATGGTTCGACATCACCCCCTACGTTCCCTAGCCGTTTTCGTTCGTATATATATCCCGTATATACTATAAAGCTTGGACCTTTAAGGTAAAAACGTTCAATACTACGTAAACTTTAAAGGTCAAGAACATACCTTTTATACGTTCGGTGTGGTCGCGGTTTGCTTGGTTATCTCGTATATTGAAGATCTAATAATGGTCGGCTTGATTCTTGGTCTCGGATGTCTCTCTCTCTCTCGGCAGAATATGGTGTAGTGTATGTGTGTGTTTTTGAGTGTGTAGAGATTATGATGGAAATGAAATGAGGGTTTAGGGTTTTAGGTTGGTTTAGAGGATATTTATATCCCTTAAAGCCCATGGACCTAAGGCCCATTCTCATTTAACCCATCTTAATTAATCTAAGTCCATGATCCGTTCTTTACTCGACATTAATTAATTAATAACGCGAAATCACTAAACGTAACTTTCTTTAATTAACATTATAAATTTTAGGGTGTTACATTAAGAACCTAGGTTAAACACAATTATTATATCTAAGTTTGCATAAACCCGTAATCATAACGATAATCACGATGTTAGAAACTTTACACAATGGCACAATGTATTACATTGTTCAGGTAGAGCCTTTGGATTCGCATATAGAAGTTTCTTTCGATCGGAGAGGTATCATTAAGACTACCCAGGTATTATACCAACACTTATATATATAAGAAAATTGAGAGAGAAAATTGGATAAGGGACGAAGAGTGAAGGCTGGATTTTAACCCTATTTATACTTGAAATTGGATCCATTCGCGTAGCGCGAACCAACACAAACAAACATTTCGTGTAGCGCAAAGTATACGTTTGGTTGTCGAGTCAGCCCTAACTAGGCCACATGGCAGACAACGTGTCACTTTTGCGTAACTATCACACCGTGTAGTGCGAAGGATCACTTAAGTGATCTTCGCGTAGCGCGAAGAACAAAAGTTTTTCCGGATAACTATAAGACTTCGCGTAGCGCAAAGGGGCTTGAGTTTACTTCTTTGCGTAGCGCGAAGGAATAAATTTGGAAAAACATTAAGGCGACTAGCAGCGATGCGAAGTGCAAAGTGTGCCATCAAAGCGCCCACGTAGCGCAAAGAACAAAAGTTTTTTCCGCATAACTATAAGACTTCGCGTAGCACGAAGGGTCTTGAGTTTACTTCTTCACGTAGCGTGAAGGAACAAATTTTCAAAAACACTAAGTCGACTCGCAGCAATGCGAAGTGCAAAGTGTGTCATCAAAGCGCCCGAGCCTGTGCACGTGCGCGTGCTTTGCACCCTCCACTATGACCACTGGGTGTGATTTGTCTTATAAGTTTATATCATATGAGCTCATTTGTTATAAAGAGCTTACTAACTTTATAATCTAGCGATGTGGAAAAATAACTCACTTTTTTAATTATACCATGGTGGAAGCATTCCATTTTCTTTCCTCCACCAATATGGGGTGAAACTCATTTGTTATATTTTTACTTTTGCTTTTGTGGTTATTATACTGTACACTTAGTGCAGTTCGTTAATATATATATATATATATATATATATATATTAAAGGAACGATTAATTTGGAGTAGAGTTCAAGAGGGAGATTAGAAGTGAATTGAAAGAGTTTTGTGATGTAGATTATGCAGGTGATCTGAGCACTGACCACTGGTTACGTGTTAATGGTTGGAACCAGTGTTGTATCAATTGTTAATAAAAGGCAGCCAACTGTGTCATTATCTACAACCAAGGCAGGCGACCAAGTTGCAGTTGTAGCAACTCAAGGCATTTTATGGTTAGTCCGAATTTTGGATAGCTTTAGAATAAGGTTTGTATAGTACTGAGGTGGGGTTATCCCACTGAAGTACTGGCATCCACAAAGTTTGAAGTTTCTACGTTATGTCTATGGTACCCCAGCTACGAAGATTGTTAACATTTCTGCTCTTGTTTAATGAAGTTTTGAATGTTTAAGAGTTATGATGCATGTGTAAACCTAACCTTTAAGACACCCGGGTTTTGGGGAGTTTTAAATTTAGGATTCTTCAAAAGCTAATTTAGTAATTTTTATACTATAAGCCAGGAAAACAAACTCATGCGTAGGAGTTCAAAACCAACAAAAGGTAACTGGAAGATAGTGGATAAACCTTATATGAATGACACTAAATCGAATTGAAATGGTGGGTTGTCCAGGATGAGTCAAAATGACCCGAACCCACCTAGACACTAAATTGAATTGTACTGGAGGGTTGTCTATGATGAGTCAAAATGACCCGAACCCGCTTTAATAAACGAAAAATATCCTAGTTTTAGAGCATTCTCATCTAACCCCCTATCCCTAAATCTAAAATTACACTAAAACACACTACATTTTTTTCTCTCCTTTTTAATTAAATAATATTTTTTATACCTTTATCATTATCATTTCTCTTTCATTCACTCACAATCACTTTTAAAATATATTAAAAAATTATATACAGAAAAATATACAGAAAAAACACCACATATTCTAAAATATAAAAAATTTTCACTCACAACACCCTAAATCATTCTCTAAATTATAAAAATACATTCACGTAGTATAGAGCATTGGATGAGAATGCTCTTAGTTGGCTGCAAATTATTGTATAGTAATATACAGCATTATATATATATTTAAAATGAAAAGTTGACATATATAGACTTAGGTGTGCCTTTTGTTCTTTTTGTTATATTGTATCAAAATTATATAGGAGACGGTCTAGACAAATGCATATCCTTTATGCTGACATAAATGAAATATTTAAAAGATAATATATATATATATATATATATATATATATATGTGTGTGTGTGTATAGAGGATGAGTATATATACACACAGGGAAAAAGGTGTTAATATACATGAGAATCTTTTGAATTAGGTACAAAAGATTACACAGATAAAGATCATATATAAACTATGAATATAAATACAAAACCTGAGGGGGCTCGCGGTTCTTCTAGCTTGGAAACATTTGTGTTATTACTTATAAATGCATGCCATTGAAATCGCAGTAGCTGCATACTTGAGAAGCAATCTGGAGTAGAGGAAGAGATCTACAGCCTTTGTTAAGGTTTTTAATCTAATATCCTTCCTCATCCACTTTTCCATTATTTATTTATTTTTAATATATGCTTGTTGATGAAAGAACATATCATATTGCTTTTTTAAACAAAATAATAAACCCAATACACTTTTGAAATCCCCAAGACTTCTGCTAATAGTATCTGTAAGGCTCTCATATTCTAATTTGTTTCCTAAATAGGTCAAAGTATGTTTTCTGGATTTTTTTTAGCAGAACCCTAATTTCTATAAAAGAAGTTTAATCAATCATGTTGTTAATAAACCAGATTGAATCCACCCTCAAATCATGCAGATCTCCCTGCCGGAGCTGATGTTGTTTTAAATATATATTTTATAAATTTTGTTTTACTTTTGCTGAAATTCATGATTTTTAGATTTTGTAGGGCAGCAAAAAGAATTGTTATCAAATTGTGAAATCCACAACATTTTGCCCTTAGATTAGTTTTGATGTATTGGATCGAAAATTAGGAAAATTTGTGGAAAAGGAAATATGTCTATATAAATTTGCTTTGTTTTGAGCATGATTCATGATATGTTTGCTGTATTATGCTGTTTTTAAAGGGATTGAATCAGTTACTTCTATCTTAAGATCTTACAATTTTCAAACATAATTTGCCATCTCATTTGGAAGTGAAGTACTTGTTTTGCAAAAGGATCTCGTGAAATCAGAATATATAAGATTCCCACATCCGCTTCAATAGGAAGCATACTGCGTAGTTCGTTATTGTTCTTTTCAAATACAGAAGTGTGATCCGGATTCATAAAAGTAACCAATTAAGTCGGTTTATCTATTTGAATATATGTGTTTGAAGTGTTTTGCAATGTTGCAGGTCCTTAATTAGCATTTTGTATGCAGTATACAACTATACATTGAGCAAGACAATTCAAATGCACTTATAATGGATAACCCATTCATGGCATGGCTGCCAGAGCTGGTAAGAATTGCTAGATTTTGATTTTGTAATGACCAGTACAATATTCTTTTCAAAGCTACATGCCAAACCTTCTTTTTTGTTAAGGAGTCCAGCATATTTGTGATAATGCAAGCATGAATGAGGCCTTAATTTATCTTGAGTACAAATTTTAGTGAATGGTATCCAAGTTTCTCAAGAGTTAAAATTTGTTTTTTTCTATAGAGTTACTAAAGTTGCAATCTTATTAAGTTTTATTTCTATAAAAGTTACTTTTTTTAAATAAGTGACATAAACAGAACATATATGAATCTTGATAACTATTTAGTACATTTTGTTTCAGTTTAGCTTAAATTAATAAATTATGAAACTTGCTTATTATTTAGTGAATTTCTTCGCTCATTGAACTTCAAGTTAATTGGGAAAATATAATCATTAAAAAACAGCTACATTTGAAACACATGATAAAAATTGAGTGACTTAAATCAAGATTTTTTTTTCATCAGGAAATTAAACCTATATGAGGTTATGTTTAGAGGCATTGAGTTCTATTGTTAAGGCTCCATGTTGCTTAATTAAGAAGGTAGAAAATTATAATAAAGTGATTGGCAAAAAGAAATAAGAAAATAGTTAGGATACACACGACTTTCATCTGAGAAACCCATGCAAAAAGAATATCCTATATATATAATTTTAGGTATCTAATATTTCATTAGAATCAAATTAATTCTTTGACAACGTGATCATATTTCTTCCTGTTGTTCTCTTCTTCTGGAAGTATAATACGAACAAATGTACAATAAAATGACTATCAAAATCAGTTGTATAAAAAGACAGCTTATATGCATATTCCATTAAAACACACAAAAGATATGCATAAAACCCAAGGAATAACTTTAATTAAAAAAATCTGAGTGCTAAACTACATGTGATCGAAACAAAGATTATGTTGGGTACGTAATTAAAGGGAAGTAACTAAGTAAACACTGACCCACAAAAGGTCAGAATAGGAAAGTTGAAGTTGTGTTCTCAACGAGTTTTTTTATTTTTTTTTTCTACGGCCAACTGCAACTGGTTGCTGGGGGGTTTTGAAAAGCTAGTTATCACTCATATACAACCCATCTTACCTAACTTCAAATCCCCTTACAATGGTGTCATTGACAAAAACTACTACGCCCATGCAGGTCTTGCATCAAAGTAAAATTACTTTGTATCAAATTTATTAATATCCTGGTCAGCCACATAAATTTGTCTTTGATTTGAGCGGTTTTTTTCTCAAGCTAATTGTAGAAGCATTTGTGTTGAAGTAGGAAATTTGCTTGAGGTTATTTCTCTATTTAATTTCAATCTGAAATCCATATAAAAATTCCTAGCTTTTGTCAAATAGAAAAATCAGAACTTCATATTTTCTGAACAGTGAAAAAAGTTCATTAAGCAGAATACAAAATTTCTTAACTAGTACGTATTTACAAATTAACTCATGAAAACCATGGTATACACGAGCAATTAGATATAATTGCTTTATGATCACTACCACTGGATTTAATTATAGAACCATAATCAAAATAACAAAAGTTATCATTATTAGAGCACATAACCTATGGTTATATCATGCACTATTTATATTTTTGTTAATTAATGTATACGTTCTCAAATTGATCAACTTGACATGATAGGAAATGGAAGAGTCAAGACAAATCTTAAAACACCAACAAGCACATCCTCGTTATAATAACTCAGTGGATTCTTTTTCTTCTGAAAGTTTCAAAGGTTATCCAAATTTGGTCACAGGACACCAGTCTATTCATTTAACGACAAACAATGGTGATGCAGACAAGCAACAAGATCATAAGGCAAATAAAATTTGCCATGGTTCGCCATCTAGTACTTTCACGATATCTTTTGGAAACCCTACACCACAAGAGAATATTGACCAATTTCAACTCTATGGAAGATCAAACCTTAAGCACCAAGATGGCTTGACGCCTAAAGAGGAGACGATCGAGAGTCTTAACGAATTGCTTGGTTCATTTAGTAGTACCAAGTTTCGGAGTACACGAAGAAATTATAGGCAAGCTCAAGAGCATGTCTTGGCGGAGAGAAAGAGAAGGGAGAAGTTGGCTGAACGCTTCGTTTCTTTGTCTGCTCTCCTTCCGGGACTTAAAAAGGTACTAACATACATTGCACTTTATAGTTTTGACATTAAAATCACTTTATAGTACCTCTAATTACGATTCAAAACCACTCAGGATCTTGTACCATCTGTACAGTGTTTAGAATCTCCGTCATTTCATGATTACAAATGACGGATCACCTAGAAACCAAAAACAAAAATTCTCTCCTAGAAACAATTTGCTCTCTTCTTTTATTATCTATTAATTTGGAAAAGAAAATTTCATCTATACATATGATCACCTAAGTTGGCATTAATTAATGTGGTATTTGGTAAAGATACATAGCTTTATATTTCAACTACGGAATGCCCACAGTTTTAAATTTTTCTAATTAATTGTCATCGTAGATGGATAAGGCTACGGTGTTAGAAGATACATGTAACTATATTATACAACTTCAAACCCGGGTGAAGGAACTAGAAGATAAGTGTGTCAAGGGAAAAGATATTATTCAGGAATCAGCTGTTATTCTAGCTGGGAAAAACAAGTTTTGTGGCCATCACGAAGACGTTGCATCTTCTTCCGATGACGCAAATGATTTACCTAGTAGCAGTTGTAGTCCTGAGATCAAAGCCAGAATTTCGGGAAGCAAAATATTAGTGAGAATCTACAGCATGAAAAGTTCCTCATTAGTATTGAAAACCTTAACTGAGATGGAGAAACTTCATATTACCATCACTTGTTTCAGCGTTGTTCCTTTCAACACTGCTCATCTGGTTGCCATCACTGCTCAGGTATGTAAGTCTATAGAAATGGCAGATTTAGATGAACATATTATAATTATGTGATTTGTTATTTTAACCACTCAGCCATCTCTCTGAAATACAATTTTATTTTATTCCTCCGAATAGAACATGGTCATATGAGTGGAATATACCGCCACTATCAAAGATCTCGGGTGTGATGGTGAATCTATCTATCCCGATATATGGATAGATACATGATTCAGCAAGCCCTTTTGTAAAATAAAATGTAAAAAAAAAAATCCACTCTTCCCCGACTCCAGAGTAAAGTGGTAAAGGGGTAGCAATATAATAAATCAAATAGAATCAATACATTCGTGGTAAAATCCCTTTATGGTGTATTTTAAAATTAGAATAACTTCTATTAATGTTATTATACATGTTCGTACATATTTTGTTATTTCGTAATTAAATTATCAAAATACGTATAACTAATTTATGTCATATAATAAGTGGAATATGATAATCCTTAACTTCAATATGCTAAAGTTCGTATTATGTATGCATTTGAATATAGTTTATTGTCCTTATTTACATTATATTAAAAAAAACTATCTTAAGTTCATAAGTAATTAGTTTAGTTATGAAGTATTAGTTTAATAGAACTCAATTAGTTGAAATGTAATGATAACTATAACGATCAGTCGTTTGGTTCAACCTCTAACGGTCATTTGAAAACGATGTGAACTTAGATTGTCATTGACACATGTATAGTAGACCACCCTCTTGCATCTTATGCATGGTTGCAAAAGGGATTTGTTATACACACGCTAGGACAATATCATACTACCTCATTTTCAAATGACTATTGAATTGGGGTTGCATCAAACTGTTATTTGAAGAGTAAAGCTGGCATCATACCCCCACCCATCCTTAAATGGCCATTTGAGTTTCTCGTCAAACGGCTGTTCGAGTTTGAGGGTAGCATAGGATTAGTAGTGCCTTTCAAGCATTTATCCATTAAAGAATATTTTAAAGTTGGTATGACATCTCATAGCTAAGAACATATGAATACATATGGTTTTATTAAGACCGTTGCTGAGATTAAGATAGACAAAACTAAATGAATAGCGACTCATAGAATCTTCTACTTACTACTCCTAAACTACACCAGGAGAATAATATGCCCATTTTTAATTTACCACTTAGCCAAACTAGAATGACACGACATTTAGTATATACATTCAATAATAACTTCCTTGTTATTTTTTTGCAAAAAAGAAATTTGATTTATTAGAAGATGTTTAGTAATATTTGCCTCTTTTTGTGCATGCAGGTGAGTGATAAGATGGTCATAACAGCAAAATATCTTGTGAAATGCTTGCAATCAGCCCTTCGAGATTCCGACTGATATTCTACTTGAGTTAAAGATCGGACAGGTGCGAAGGTGTGACGATACACAACCTACTTATTCCATCATTTGTCAAATATAATTAATATATTCTCATTTCGAAACGGGTTTTCTGTATTAGTTTAGCAGTAGCAAGATTTTGATACATTTGACTTTCAAAGGGTAAATTGCTATATAGATTCGAAACGAAAGTTGAATCGGACTATTAACTAAATAGCGTGCTGAAGATTGATAAATGTTTTTTATATATGTGTGTATGCATGTGTGTCACAATTAGAATTTGAAATACAAGAGGTGACTAATGTGTAATTGTAGTACACTCGAAACATAAGGCTTCATGTACAATGCTTTTTGGCTTATAATTTTAATCGGATTTATACTGCTAGTTATGAGTTGTGTTGTATTCTTTGAAGTGTGTGCGGGTTATAAACTGGACCTGGGTTATTTCTAGTTAGCAAGAAGTTATGGCATATCTAGCTTAGTCAAAGTCATGGAAATAAGTTATGAGGCAAGTACAGATGATTAAGTATCCTCTTATTTGAGCAATGTTATTTCAAGTTAATTTGAAGCTCAATTCAGCATGCACCTTCATCCTGACTAGTTTCTTTGCATTTCCCATGTGCTTGATAGAATTTGCGAGCTTTATTATTGATCAATAATTCCAAAAATTTAATATTAATGACTCATTTAGTTTCAGTAATTGAAATAGTGTTCAAATTTTAGTACCTTTATATATAGCAGGCCAACCATTCAATCTACATATATAGGCGTCGTATTTATGCTCTATGTATGCCGCCAGCCATTGTAGCTAGGTGTTGAATTCAATAAAATTTCACTTTCTGCATAATAATGCTATGGAATATTCAACTACCCTATGAATGCCTGCTGGAGATATTAGTTAAATAAATCAATGTCGAAGATATGCCTTACTTCTTTTTCTATCTTCACATATTTATATTAGTTTTTATTTAATCACATTGTTAAATTTAGTTTTCAATCATCTTAGTTATATATCTTTGTGTGGACTTTACTGGGGTGGGGTGTCTCTTTTTGTGGGCTTAGGGACACTGGGTTTGTTGCTAGGCAAGTCATGCTAAAGGCAGAAGCAGGAAAAATTGTTAAGCACGAGAAGGCGTGTGTTGAGAATCAACACGCCTTCATTCATTTTGCTTTTGATACATTTAGATCACTTGTCCTCGATGTTGCTACGTTTCTAAAAAGAGATAAGCGAACCGTGCACAGTAACTCAATGACGCCGAAGAACGATAACTTTGTTTTCAGCATGATCGGTTTTGCCATTCAAAATGGGGTGGCGGCGCAACTTGTTACCCACTTACATGTCTTTCTATTGTAATTGGGTTCTTTTATTTGAAATTAAGTCTTTCTGTTAATAATCCCTGGTTTAAGTGATTGTGATAAGGAATTTAAAGACATCATTAAAAAATATGATGTTTTGGGTTAAAGTCCAACTTGGGACAAAAAGTAAGGGTTCTAAGTAATCAGGGCATTGACGAAGTTTGGACAAAAATGCTTGAGGGCATGACTCAATAAACATAAATTCTCATAAATAGAGGGATTGGGCTCAAAAATTTTGACAAAAACCGTTAAATTTGTACTGCGTATAAAAATTTCGTGAGAAAAACGCGTAAAATATAATACTGAGCAGAAAAAGGGGGCGGGTCTCCAAGAAGCTTCGTCGATGGGCCACGGAGTTTTCTCACTATAGGTTGGTTTTCTCTTGAGAGTGGTCAATTATGGGTTGGGATTGATGTACAAGCTTCATTTCAAGGACATGTCCATCTAGCACCCCTTGTTTTTATACTTGGGGAATAAGATGATCATATAGATCAATGACTCGTCAGTGATCCAAATAACGGTTCAAAAACACATATGCCATTTCTAAGCAAACAAATTAGGTAACTCCCACTCTAATATTGAATAACATGTGTTGCTTCGGTTCTTGACCCAAGCTCACGCACAACCTATTTTCGCAATTTTAAGCAACGTTATTAAACATAACATGATTGGAACTAGTGGACGGTGGACCAGTTACATGACCCCACATTAGTTTAGCGCACCTATACGGGTTGAGCCATTGTTGGTTGTCCGCAGTGGAAGATCCAAGAACTATAGTCCTTGGGTGTCAAAAATGGTTAGCCTAGAACGGGTTAAGTCAAATAGGTCAAACTAAAACGCGTTAAACCAAAATGGGTCGAGTTAAAAAAATACATTAAACAAACACATATAGAAATGTACGCAACAAATTTTGTCATAGCTCAAAACTCTTACTATAGCAATTAAAAGTAAGAAAGTTAAATAGTATATAACTAAAAAGGAGATGATATTCTGAATCTCATAATATTTTTATAATGATTCAATTAAGCTCAAGAATATATCGCTATATTAATATTAGATTAATGAAGTGGTTAATCAATTAAATAATCTGGGCTTAATTGCTATTTTATGAAAAACAAAATTACAGTTGCGTTTGACAAGTTGGGCTCAGAAAGTTCGGTTGAGCAGTAGAAAAAACAAGAATGTGACACTTGGGGTCTTTGAACCTTATATATTAAAAGCTTATTAAAGAAAATACAAATTTGAGAGGGTGCATACATCCACCCTGACCCAACATTGAATCCGCTCCTTGTTGCCGGTTGTTTACGGATGTTAGTTAAACAATTTTTAATATATACACACTTTTAAAAGTCTTTTTTTATATAATTATAATTGAATTTGAAGGGTCTCATATAGAGAGATGTGTTGACAAATCTAGGAAGACATGGATGTCATACTTCTGAAAATGTATAAAATACTAAATGTTTTTTAGAGTGCATTTCTAAACTCTTTAATAATAAGTTTCTTTTATTATTCTAAATATAACATTTAAATATGTTTTAAATAAGTTCTCGTCCGACTTAATTGGAACACTGATTCAGTAACCACCAAATTTACAGAACAATGACTTCTATTAAGGATTTCTTGGCATCATACAAAGACGACGGGTGACCTAACTTTGGTGGGGTAATTAAATTGATATTCTAATCAGGGGTTTTTTTTATTGAAAAATAATAAATTTTCTAGACTTTCATTAAATTAATGTTACAATTGAGAATATATTTTTTTTTTTGTAAAATGTTTACAAAATTTACATATATAAAAGCTATTAAGCTAGTGATTATTCTATATTTCAGACTATCTTTGAGTATGAGGTAACTGTAAATAAAAAAAATATTTACTAAACAATAACCAAGTTTCTTAATTAAAAATCATACTGAAAAAATACAAAAATGAATATGTCTTAAGTTGCTCAAAATGAACATTCACTTTTCAACATTCGCATAATGACCTTGTACTCTTGGTGCGAGAATGTCTGCCACGTAGTGATGTTGAAGAAATTCGCCAGCAACGTTTACCATTGAGGGAGTAGCCGCGTACACTCTACGAATATATCCTGCATTAGTCTTACCAAATTACTAATGTTGGTGTTAGCCCACTACTTGAAGACATGAGCTTCATTGATAGAAAATATTTGTCAGCAAATTCTGTCACAAATTCACTAACAAGTATGGATTTTGAAACTTATTAACATGCAGGTAAGGCATGTACTCTATGCAAATGAATTTATACTTCATCAATAGTACTCTTTTAGTGTATAATAGAATTTGGGAATTAATACACAATTAAAAAATCTGAAAACACACTCGTTCTTGCTTTCTGGATTCAGGTAGAAGGTTGAAGGGAGCCAAGGTGGGAGGCTAAAGTAAAAATATTAAATAGGCCGGCTTTTGTTATATGGGTTAGAAAAAAGAACTATATGGTCTAGTTAAACTAAAAGTGGGTTTAATTTTTATAAAAATTGGTCTAAACTACAAGGGTTTTAATTGGTTTATAATATATATAAGAACTCGATAAAACTCAACGTAACAACATTATAACATGTAAATATGTTTTAAATAAATATGTTCTAACATCGTCCGGCTTAATCGGAACACTGATTCAGTCACCGCCAAATTTTCAGGACAATGACTTGAAGGATTTATATGTCGACAATCGCATTGTGTTACTTTCGTATTGTTGCAACATCATATTAGACATACAAACTTCCTGTTTAACCTATCTTTTCTATAATGAGATACTTTTATCTATCTATCCATCCATAAGACCAAGAGAATGTTAATCAAATCGATGAAAAGGTTATGCCGATCAGAATCAAATCTAGAGTGAAAAGGAGGTGACCACCATTGTTGTCTTATTATTCGATTTATCAACCTCTACTCTCTCCCAACGCTTTCAAAAAAAAAAATGAGCAGCCTTTCTATACTATGAGCTGTTAATTTGGCTAGCCTATGGAACGTGCATGCATGTTGTGATTGAAGATCGATCAAAAGCCCCCATAACTTCACATGCATGTTCTTGTCTTCTTGTTTCTTTCTGCAAAACCATAAAGTTATGTGCTTTTAATCTTTCATTGTCGGTATATATATTTCTTCGCTTTTTATGTTACACGTTTTAATCTTTTTGAATTCAATTCAATTGAAAATAATTATATTCGGTTTGTGTAAAATGAGCTCATTTTTTAACTCCACGTTTGTTATAAGGGAAATTGATAAGAATAGTATAATATGTGCCCATGTGAAAATAAAAATATAATCCAAATGACATAAACTTACACCAACTATTGATGTGATGATGATTTACGATTATTGATCATATTACCTATTTAATTAACTTTTAATCATATTACTTATTTAATTAACTTTTAAGGAAAAGTGTGTATAAAAGGAAAGCAATTTTATAGTAATATATTTCTAGATTTATCAACTAACATTAATAAAATTTAAATTTGTGTGTGTCAAATTTTAGGAAATTAAATCAAGTAAAATTAAATGATTAGATAACCGTTCATATCCTTGCAAGTATAAGGTAAAGGTGAAATTTGTTATTAAAAAAAATAATAAATACAATTAGGTAATGGTGTTGCTAAATGTACCATCATTCCTTTCTTTTTTACTTGTTACGGCTACCCTCCAATTTCTTTTCTATTATGTTTATTCTTATTTTGTTTAATATATCACCAGATATAACTTATTTTCACTTAATATGTATATTAACATTTTCAAGTTTAATAAGAAAAACTTCTTAAAAGAGGAAGATTTTCTAGGTGGAATATGAAAATATTTTATATGTTTTTTTTTCTAAATGTGGTATGACAATGAGATTAGAGATGTGGGTATATTTAGCCTAAGCTTTGTAATGTGTATAAATGTGTAAATTAACGAAATCCATGATTTATACATTTTTGCAAACAAAATTACAAAATTTAGGTCCGAAAGTCGAGCAAAAGTGTATGTGAATTCAGAATTGTCCTAACGTTCTGCTATTTTCGTTTATATGGACCACAATGAAACTTCGGACATTTTATAAAGTTGTGAGTGATTCTTAAATTTCACTCTTTCTAACTTGCTTCTCTCAATTCTTGAATCAGTTTTGTACCCAAACTGCTTAAAACTATCTTACTTTATTTAATAGTTAATTGACACTTAATAATTATTAAAACCTAAGAATAATTGTAAAGTTGGTTTTTCTATTTTCTGTAATGTACTTTAACTTTATGAAGTTGAGTATGTGTTGTGCTTAAAAAAAATAATTATACGAATTAAATATATACATATGTATGCAATTACGTATATGATACGTAACTCGTTAGGACTTTGGAAGAAGACGAAAGAGCAACCCATAAACAACCATCGATGATAAGAACGTTACATAAACTATTTAGGTTCGACTTCTTTGTGGTCGCCATCAACGGGCCCAATTAAGCTGGACCCACAACTTGACAGCCCATCTTATTATGTATAGGCTATTAGTCTTTGGAAATTGGAACATTGGATGGCATTTTATGGGCTATGCTTGTATCGTTTGATAAAACAATACGTTATTTTGCTTAATACTAAGAGATTTAATTTTCAGTTTGATGTTTAAGTTATACACTTGTATTTTTGGTTCCATATTTAAGTTTGATGGCATTTTGTAGACACATGTGTTACATAGAAGTAGGTTTAGGTGTACGTGAGTTTGTCATTTAGAGAAAAGATCAAAGTTCTAATAAGATCATTTTCCGACTTGGTCTCAGTATTATTATTCAGCTACAAGTTCTTTTCTTTACAAATTACAACATAACGTCGGTTTTCTTTTTATCATTTCCATAATAATTACTAAAGCTTTTAAATGCATCATTCTCATTGGTAAACCACTTTCTCTTCAACACGTCGGCTGCTACGGTGAGAAAATCAGTACTACTCGTCGGTATTTTTAAATTTTGCCTTTTGCTTGCATCTTGGTGTGCATTTTCCCACGCCTTGATTTTTCTTTTTGTGTCTCTTAACAAGTGGTGTTAAAGCTGTCCAACTTACCCACTAATTTGTGTAATTTATTAAATGACAATTGCGGGGGTTATAAGAAGAACTATCAGATTGTGGGAAATATGGCAGTGGTGAGAGACAACGGAAAAGATTGCTGTTGATGTTTGGATTCATTTTCTTTTCTTTACTTTTTTTTTTTCAGGCTAAAATATTGAAGCTTGAAGTATATACAAGATTAAAGGTTAAAATGATATTAATAGAAGGTAAATATTATATTTATTAAAAGTAAAAAAATAAAAATCTTTAAATTGACCAACGAATAGTCCATAAAATTGTTGCCTCTCTCACACCACTTCACCATGAGCGGGGCGGACATCACCAAGAAGTTCGTGAAGGGCAACATGGTGTTTTTAGCAGTCCCGACTGTCCGCATAAGCCCCCAATAAGGTTCCTTGGATGTTAACATATGGTAATTTAACAAAACTTATATCTTGTTAAATAAGATTCTCACATATTTAGATCCATATATACTAAAGTTTTGTTTATTGTAGAGTAAATTTTAAAAAAAAACCTTTTAATTATCATAACTAGTTTGAAAAACTTGAGTTGGTTTTATTCTCAATCCATAAGATTTAAAATCTCAAATTAGCATATTTAAAATTATATATTAATATGAATATATTATCTTTACATTTTACAACATTGAGGTCTAACCAACTGGCAACAGTGTTTTATTTGAGTGTTTAATTGGACCGGCTCCAGTTGGACGGATAAGAAAGAAGGTCCTGGTCCAATTTCTAATGAAGCGAAGGCCCCCTATTCTCTCTTAAAGCTTTATAAAGCTCTAAAAAGGATTCGTTAAGACCTATTGACCGTAAACGATAGCAGTTACAATCACTCAATAGATATGCAATTCGCTCCTTGGTTTGATAATGGCTTAATCTATAGGTAGAAAGCCCTATGATAGGAAAGTCCTGGATGCCGGTCCGTGCTTGCTGTCATGCTGACAAGTTACTGATCCGACCGAGGATTGAATGCGGCAGAGGGCTCGCGCTCTCAACTCCTGCAAGAATTTTCAAATTTAATATATAGAACAATGTAAGGATAGAAAGTGAACTAACATAAAATACGTAGGATTGGCAGTGAAGAAAATATGAAGTTATAGGGGGCTGCAGTTAACAATGAAGGACCAAGACATGGGACCCAGCTGCTCATTTTTGTTTCTTCAATTGCCAGTCAACTAAATTTGACCAGCATATGAGCTGCTTTTTCTTTTTTTAACGGTAGAGAATTTCATTAGTAAATCTACTTTTTTTTAGGTTATGTTTAAGGTTGACTTCTCGAACCCTAAGACTGTACCCTTTTAATGTGTGAGAATCGAATGAAATCTGTAAACTCTTGTCTTCTGTTAGGTTCAAACCCATGATTAATTTGTCCCTTCACCTAGATGTTCTTCCGCCTTAGAACTAGCCCAAGTGAGAATCAAATTTGTGTTTCCATATTAAGAAGCCAAGCCTCTTATCACTGGACCAACTTCTCCAAGTTGATTTGATTTTTATTATTATTATTATTATTATTATTATTATGTTTTTCACTTTAAACAATAACCTTTTATTTAACTTTTTAAATAAGTTGATGAAAAAAAAAGGAATATGCAGTGAAAAACATCATATGTGTCGTGTGACGAATGACTTCGACATAACATCACTAAATACTTGAAAAAAGAGAGAAATATTTGTCATTTTATATAAGTTGTGAGATTTACCAAAAAAAATAAATAAATAAATAAAAAATAAAAAAACTAAGGCAGAGAGAAAAGTTGACTAACACTAGTAAATGATCCCGTGCATCATTGTGATGGAAGCGTTGATACACACTAGTTTGGGTGTCACTAAGGATGTTTAAAACCAGATATCCAAAAATTTTGAATAGTTAATTTCAATATTCGAAATTTTGGATATCCGAATTTTCGGATATCCGTTTCGGATAATAAAACGGATATTTGAAAATAAAAAAAAATGCTTCAAAATTAAAGTGAATCTCTCAAAATATATACACGTGTTTATCCTCTTCGCCTTTGACACTTTTGGTTTCTTAGCTTCGGAAGCCGTGGACCTTTTAAATAGGGTTCAGAAAGTTGTGCATAGTAACGTATCGGCCCATAAGAATCGAAACTTTGTTTTTAGTATGATTGGGTTTGCTATCCAAAAGAGGGTTGCGGCGCGGCTTATTGCCCGCTTACCTGCCACTTCATTGTAAATCGTTTGGATGTTTCTATGATATTAAAAAGGAAATTTTTAATTTAGTCTCCAAAAATATACACGTGTACACAAATCTATCAAATATGTTTTGGTCATACAGTAGATGAGCTCAGAATTAAATCAAATTTATATCGAAGAGTAGGTTGAAACATTGTTGTTTGTATTCAAATTTAGAGTAACATTAAGCTGCGAAAAAAAAAGTTAAATATATATAATGTTTGACCTACATTGGTTTTAAACGAAACTTATGCTTAAACGTAATCGAAACGTGCGTAGAAACATTTTCGTTTGTATTAAAATTTAGAGTAATATTAAGCAACAAAAAAAAAGTTAAATATATATAATGTTTGACCTACATCGACTTTGAACGAAACTTATGCTTAAACTTAATCGAAACGTAAGTAGAAACATTTTCGTTTGTATTCAAATTTAGAGTAACACTAAGTTGCGAAAAAAAGTTAAAATATATATAATATTTGGCATGCATTGGTTTTGAACGAAAATTATGTTGAAACGTAAATAAATTTGATTTAACAATAAGCATTATACATTTAACCTAGTGACTAGTTAGCACACACTTAAGAGTACATCAAAACATAGAGCATTTAAACTTGTCAAACACTTAGCGCTTCATATATTTTTAATTTTATCCATAAAACTGAATGTTACAACTTAATTAAGACCCAAATTATTTTCGTCTTTTGTTTAAAAAATTTTGACGATTCTCGAAGACGGCCTTGGACATGGTACATATATCAGCATAAATACATGACAATCCTCTAAAGCGGGATTAAGATGCTTGGGCTTGGTACTGTTTAAAAGGGATAAATCTTCAGCTAAGTATGTATTTTCACTTGATTGTATTTGAGTCTGCAGGTATTCTACAGGAAGTGCCCGCCGATGATCACATGGTATGTTTTTGCATCGTAGTGATGGAACATGGAAATGGAAGAGACACTTATGGTACAACCTAGCAACCTTACCTAGTGTTAATTTCATAATATTATTACTGAGGATTTTTGGCATAGTTTTAAGGCAGCTAATTTAACTTGCTCTTATCTGATATCTCTATAGTATTTACTTGTGTCATTGCTTTGACAGATTCACCAACTCCATCTGCTACTTTATTTCAGAATTCAACGGTATACAGGGTGGCTCGTGGGACAGCGAAAACAAGTAAGGGCTTTAGGGCCACACTCGGTTAAGGCCTCCAAATAAAAAAAACCATAATATATAGATATATTATAATGAGTACTGTAAAATTGATTAATATATTAGTGTGGTGGTTGACTTGGTTGTTACTAAAGTATAGGCTATTAGTTCAAAACTTGTAATAATCATTTTTTTTCCTTAATCAGTTGTTATGAAAAGGCCTCAAAATCTTGTTTCGATTTAGGTCTCCACATTAATTAAGCCGGCCATGACAATATAAGTTTGCCACAGGTTAACTCTGGGTATGTAGCAAACTACCTATACGGCTATACGTACAAATATTACAAATAAATCGTACCGATGGTTTCAATGTGAATTCATGCATTCGATATCCTGCTTTTGATCTTTTTAAATTAAGAACATTTACAATAAAGAATTTTTATGAGTATTTTTTGTTTTTTTTTTTTGAGTTTTTCCACCTCATCAACCATATTTATCTATTGTGGGTGACATTTCTAAAATGCATTTTTCAAACAAGTTCTTTCACAATAACAAGAAAAAACGGGGCTGTAGGTGATGGGGGTTGGGGGTTGAATAATAGAAAGAAAATTAACATTAAATGTAAAAATGCGACAATGATGCGCCAACGTTTTTACGATTTCTTATCGGGTGGTTTTGAATGTTTTTATGACTTAACAACTATGATATATTAATAAGTAATAATACTTTTGGTTGCACATGTGCGCACTTCCTTTATGTTGCCTTATAACCTATTCTACTTGGTTTGGTGCTGAACAGTTTTACGGGTTAAGTAACGATCGGAAAAGTGTTTCATGCTAAAAGTGATAATTTTCTACAGAAACAAGATGCATGGGTCACGTCAACCACATTGCATCAATATTTTGTGTTTGTTCTTTTGTAAAAGTTTTGGGTGTTGAATATAATTGAAAAAAAATATACAATATTCCAACAATATTTTTTTCACATGCGTGTTAATTTGTAAGTTTTTTCTTTAGCTTTATTCTATTCCTACGAAACACGCATTTATCACCATCGACCATTCATTCTATCCCTATGAAACACGTATTTATCACCATCGACCATTTCAGATGTAAATGGTGGGTGGGGAGAG
Source organism: Bidens hawaiensis (assembly GCF_021521415.1). Classification (NCBI taxonomy): domain Eukaryota; kingdom Viridiplantae; phylum Streptophyta; class Magnoliopsida; order Asterales; family Asteraceae; genus Bidens; species Bidens hawaiensis. The sequence continues at coordinate 1,822,163 of NW_027491177.1, read as the reverse complement.
GGGGGGGGGGTTAATGAATACGTTTATGACGCAGTGATAATGGTTGTTTGCAGCGGCGACAACATGGTGGCGATAATTCGTTCGAACAATGCTGTTGTATGATGGTTGTGAGTGTGTTTTCAAATCTAAAAAGTGAGCTAAAGGGTGTTTTACCGACCGAAAATGAAGAGAGAGGGAAACGACACAATGGTGATGTGATGGTGGTTCGCAGCAGCCACGACACAATGGTGAACATTGGTTTGCACGACACCGTGTCTGGTGGTGGTGTGTATTTCCATAAACATGGGCAAACTTGTATGCACCATAAAATTTACTGATGAACACACCCATCTATCCATAATTCGTTGAGTTAGTTTATGTTTTTACTTATTCATTTAAAAACAAATTTGTGTGTATATGTTTGCATGTTTTATTAGTAATTATTTAACTTAAAACAAATATGTATCCTATTAATTATTTAATTTAAGAACAATATGTGTATACCTGTGTGAATTTATATGTAGTGTGCATATGTGATATGTGTATGTGTGTCTTAGTGTTAGTGTCGTTAAATTAGATATGCACATGTCGTTAACAACTCTAATTTACTTACATGTTTAGTACTTGACGTGTTAAGTGAAGAGCCGTCTATCGTAATTAGAAAATACATAAAAGAAAAATACCATTATGTTGTTTAATAACCATTATCGAATTCCGTTTTGTTCTTTGACTCTTTGTGTGTGGATTGTTTAGTCGATTGTGACATCACAATTGCAATCAATAAAAACAACTTCTGTTTATAAAATATTCATTTTTCTTTATAGCTATAATTAATGTTTTCTGTATCTATTTTATAGTTTAAAAACAAAAAAAGAGACGAATAAAAATGGAATATTAGGAGTGGTATTAGGTGAAATCATGGGTGTATGTTGGTCGTTGGTCACACTTCTTGCATGCTAATTGGACCTACTTAATATTATGCAAATTCTTATCAAGTTTTATATTTTTAGAGAGAGAGAAACATATTTCTTTTTGGTATTTATGGTTTTCTTTTTCTAAAATTCAATATGTGTACAAAGGTGGCTCGTGGAACAACGAAAACAAGATAGAGCTTTAGGCCCCTATTTAATTAAGGCCCCCAAGTTAAATAAAACGTTACATATAGATATATTATAATGGGTAAAGTAAACCTAAAGTAATATATTTGTTTGGTGGTAAACTTGGTTGTTACTAAAATATAGGTTATGAGTTCAAACATGTAATAAGCAAAAAAAAAAGTCTTAACAATTTTCATGAAAAGGCCCCAAAATCTTGTTTCGATTTAGACCTTCACATTTGTTGAGCCGGTATGTGTAGATGCACTTTATGCTCTTTTACTTGCATATCTAACGTATTTTACAGGAGTTAAATTTATTTTGTTTTTTTTTAAATGTAGGAAGAGAAATAAATCATACTTTTCTTCTATCAAATTCTCTTCTTTGTGTAATTGATGCATTATTCATACATGTATGACGAAGGTGCTGTTTGTTTTTGCAGACATAAATTGTCTGCAAGCTGATTTCATCTGTTTTCATGTCTGCAACTGAAGATGTGGTCTGAAGATCTGCAAGCTGAAAATATAAGACTGTTTGTTTTTATAAGCTGATACTGTCTGCATAAACTGAAAATATGTAACTGTCAAACTTATCTCACAAGATAGAAGTCATTTATTCAAGTTACATAGAAAATATAATAATAAAACCAAGTTTAAAAACACAAATAGTGAAATAAACTCAAAGTACATTATTTTGTATTAATTCTTGTGCTATCTGATCTCGAAGTTGACTCATGAATTCACGGTCCGCTGCACTTCCATGTCGATCTACTTCTTCTTCACCACCATCTTGTGCATGTTCATCTCCATCTTGAAGGCGTACATTTGGGTGATCATATTCATCAAAAAGTTCATCACTTAAGCCCTCTTTCCGTATAAAATTGTGAAGCACAAAACATGCAATCGTAACATTTCGTTGTGTAAGCAATGAGAATGGGGCCATTTTTTTAATATTGGAAAACGTGCATTTAATACCCCATAAGAACGTTCAATAACATTTCTAAGTTTGCATGTGCGTGGTTGAATTTTTCTTTGTCGGTCAATGCACGATTTCGGCGAAAATCTCCAAGCCAATACCTCACATTTCGATATGGTGCCATAAATCCACGAATGTATGCATACGCAGCATCACATAGATAATATTTATCTAAAATAGACAATACACGCATCATCTTAAAACTATGTATGTAATATAAATAATAAAGTTGAGATCGTAAATATATACCCGGAGGAGGAAGTGGAAATGGTGCATTAGCATTTGTTAAAGATTCAGACAATATTCTAGAATCATGTGCTACTCCTTCCCATCCGGCCACGAGAAAAGTAAATACCATGTTGAAGTCACATATGGCCAAAACATTTTGATAACACTCGCCTTTTCCTCTTCCTCTATACAAATGTTGTTTCTGAACAGGGACAATAGCATGTATCAAAGTTCCATCAAGTGCACCAATCGCTCCCTATATATAATTTAATTGTTAATAATATACATGGAAAGAAATCACAATAGAACTTGTATAATGTACCTTAAAAACTCGTCGTAATCTCTTATTACGCCCTGGAATATCTGGATTAGGATTAAAAGATGTTGGTACTATAACCTCTTTAGCAAACTCCATCATTGTTGCCAATACTTCATGAAAATACTTATGAATTGTTTGTTTCGAGTGTTGAAATCTACGCTTAATAACCGAAAAACGTTGATTGTGACCAATAATCATCAAAAACATAGCCATTTTTTCTTCAAGGGAGATGTGTTTGCTATCTTTTAACCAACCTTTTACTCTAAAATGTGTGCAAAGTCGAACAAATGAATCACGTGACATACGTAGGAGTTCAATGCATTGTCTATCATTCCCTTGCAACAACTCTAAAGTAAAATGGTGTCCGGACATAACCGAAGTGTTATCTCTTTTTCTTTTGGGATTTCTCGGCCAAAAGTATCGAAGATATAAGAACATCACAATGAGGAGCAATAACTTTTGATTATAATCCATGATAAACCTGTCGAAAACAAGCAAAAATAACTGTCAAAAAACTGCACAAAAAACTGCTCAAAACCTGCAGCAATTTGCTGTAAAAAACAGCTCAAAAACTACACACAAACAGCAGCAAAACAGCTCTAAAACAGCCCAAAAACTGCACCAAACATATAAAAAACAGCTTCAGTTTGCCAAACTACTGCCAAACTACCAATACAATACACATAACGGTGTCAACTTACATAATTGTTCAAAATACAAAGCAAATAACGGTTCACATAATACGAATCACATAACATGAATCACACCAAAAAAACAAATACCGACATCCCTCCCTACTTGAACATCCCTAATGTCATCCCGGTCATCTTAATCCACCCTTTCAACACCTCAGGGTCTGATGGCAATGTCATCCATGCCTGTCTCATTTGTAAAGATTGACCAAAAATGTTAAATGCTGCCAAAAACAAGGGATCTATAGGCTCTAAGCCAACTAATTTCAACTTCTCATAACATTCGTCAATTGATGGTCCTTCCATGCTTTTCACCATATGCTTGAGTGCTTGTTGCATATCTTTAGCCAAATCATCTAGGGTAATGCTGGTCTTAGAGGTTTTAGCCTTTTTGTTGGGCCTAGCTTCATTATCATTAGATGTTTGAGCCTTATTATTGGTAGGAACTTCATCACCATTTTGAAAACTTTGTTCATGAGAGTCTCCATCATCATTTTCTAGATTATGAAAGCTACCATCTTGTATCTGAAGTGTTTGGACATGTGGAGATGATGAAACTCCAGATGTTTGAGTAGATGTCCATTGATTACCACCTGTAGCACTAAGCCCTTCAAACACAGCTATGTGAAGGTCAAGATGAGGCAACGGGCGCGTTTTTAATGACATTGCCCTCGGGTGACTGTAACATCTGCCCGAATCCGACCCGACCCAGGTACCCGTTTCCCTTATCCGATCTCTTTCTTTTACGATTTAATATTTATTTATACTTATATTTTGCTTTTAATAATATATATTTTCCTTCCCGCCTCTTTCTCTTTCTTTCCGCCGTCCCGTCCCTCTCCTTCTCTCTTTCCGCCTTCTTTTCCCTCTTGTCGCCGTCCCGCCCTTAAGCCTTGTTTCCCTCTTTTTCTTCTAACTCTTTGCTTGTCCTTTGTTCCTTCCCCCCTAAGGTTGTCTGCGCAGCTCCACGCGCCAGACCCCTTACAAGGAATCCTGCGTGAAGACCACCTGTTTCAGCGATACGCGAGACGAACTCTTCTCGCAGCGCGCTAAGAATTGTAATTCTTCTCGCAGCGCGCTAAGAACGGTAGTTCTTCCCGCGACGCGCTAAGGAATTTTAGTTCCTCCCGCGGCGCGCTAAGAAATGTAGTTCTTTCCGCGATGCGTTAAGGTTGTTCTGTCTGCCTTCGCGCTCGCGCTCTCTTGACCTTCTGTGTCTGCCTTCGCGCCTTAGCCTTCCCGCGCTGAATCCTTCGAGTTTCTGTTTAAATCTAGCCGTTTGCTTTTGTGTTGTCTTATCTTTTGAGCTGTTGACCTAATCTGCTTTATGTCTGAAAAGTTACTTTCGGCGCAGCATGCGCACCAACCCCATTGGTTGACAGATAAAGTGACTGACATAATCTTTTGAGAATCTGCTTTTGCCATGCTTGACCAGTACCTTTTTCTGATCGCCCATGCCTTTTTACTGTTCCCTGACAGCTTTATCTTGCCCCCTGCAGCTGCCATATCTTTTGCTTTTGGAATCTTTTACTTTTTGAGATCTTTTCCCCTTTTTCTAGGGATTGTGTTCCTTAGGGTTTCTCTATAAATAATAGTATTATTTTCCTAACACTACACACACAAAACACTTAATCTCTCCTGTCCTCCTCCTTGCTCTCTCTGCCGCCTCCCTCTCTGCCTCCGTCTTCCTCCCTGTTCTGCCCTGTTTTCCGGTAATATATATTATATATAATAACTTACTTATTAATTATGCTAACTTGTAATCAAGACTTAAAACCAATCATTAAAACAATAATCTTTAATTATAGGTTAACTTGTGCTTGTTTAAAGTTGGTTCTTGCTTTATCTTACACCGCATCGTTTATCAAGTGAGTAATCTCGTACCTAATCCCTTTTTGCTTTTAACGTTTTGGGATGTTCATGTGTTCATACAAACTTAGAGTCTTAAACTTGTTTATGAACTTTAGTCGCGCAGTATCCCATGTGTTGAGGACGTAGACTTGGCTGTTTATTTGTATGTGTGGATCATTAACCGTCTTGTCGGTCTATTCCGCAGTTTTCATGGTACCATTAGATGAACACGGGAGAACTATCGTTTATGATTTTCTCTTTTGTTTACACATGCACAGTTTGTTTTGTTTGTGAGCTCAATTGTGAGCACTAGCAGTCTTATGAATCTTAGAGTTGGTCCCGATCAGATTACACCCTTGTTGAAAACCAGACATACACATGTTGCGCGCAGATTTATTGTTATCTATGTATTGTATTAAACTTGATTTCTCACCAACACGCAAGTGTTTGACGTTTTATTTTAACACATGTTCAGGTTTGCAGTAGCTGTTTTGGAGCTTGTGGACACGTAGGAAGTTTTCTTTACTTTTGACCTAGATTAAAATGTATCAAGACAAGTTATTGCTGTTCGAATATTATGATTTATAATATATTGATTTATGATGATTTATGTTATCTTATTTTTGCTTTGCGCGTGCGCGAATGAATGTATTTATTAAATATTGACACCCAATAGTGTCACGAGTAATGAAACAATATGTGGCGCCCCGATGTATAATCCGCCTTTGGTCGGGGTGTTACAGATTGGTATCAGAGCTCGTTGACTTTAGGATAGGTGGTTAGACGTAACGGCCTAGAATACCTAAGAGTCCCTTCTCACGCATGAGAGAAATCTCGTGTTTGCGCGCTTATTGTTAATTACTCGTTATTTATGAATATGCTCGCGCTTGCGCAGTGTATGATTTTATGTTTTATTTCGCGAAATTTCGATTTTTGTTGAATTTCGATTTTTATTGATTTTACTTACATATTCGTTTGTTGGGATTGAAAATCCGAAAAGTCATGGTGATACATGAATAGTTGATTTTCAATTTCCATTTACGATTATGTTCTGAGGTTGGAGACTTGAAAAGTCATGGTGATACATGAATTGTCAACCTCCAATACTCATTTTCTTGTATATTTTATATTTTAGATTGAAAAGTCATGGTGATACATGAATCGTCAATCTCCAATACTCGTTTGCCCGTATATTTTAAATTGGGAATTCGGAAAGTCAGGGTGATGCATGAATTGTCGATTCTCGATTCGAATTTGTTACCTTTATTAAGTCTGCATTTAGGGTCATTTATTTTACTTTAACTTTTGACAGTAACTGACTTCGCGAAACCAAGCTTTTCGAGGTTATACTTTGCGATAAAACCAAGATATTAACTAAAATTAAAATTTTTATAGAATGCCTCCGCTATCTCGTCGCCATCTCAAGAAGAAAGAAGCCGCGCGCAGACGTTCGCAGCAACGTTCCCAGGAAATGGCCGCCGCAATAGCCCAAGCTTTGAGCCAAAACAATACCAACACCTCTGGTTACAACATTAAGTCCTTTAACGCGGGTAACCCTCCAAAGTTCACAGGTCTTGAAGGAGCCACCGTGATGCTCCAATGGCTTGAGAAAATAGAAAACACTTTCCTCCACACCCAATGCCCCTCAGACAGACGAACCCTGTATGCTTCCAGTGTCCTGGAATCTAGAGCGCTTACATGGTGGAATGGAGTAGCTCATGCGCGTGGCGCAGAGGCTGCTTCTAGCATGACATGGGAGGAATTCAAGGAAATTCTGACGCGAGAATTCTGCCCTCCCAACGAAATTAAGCGCCTAGAGGAGGAATTTTGGAATCTTAAGCAATACAGCGGTGAAGCGCGCGAGTACGCGACGCGCTTCCATGAACTAAGCCTGCTTGTCCCTCACCTTGTTACCCCTTCCCGCCGAGCCATAGAGAAATTCCTTGGGGGTCTCCCCATGGAAATTCAAGATTCTGTATGGGCCAGAAACCCAGTAACCCTCTCTGACGCCATCGAGTTGGCCGCTGTGCTCAGCGACAACCATGTCAGAGCAGGAACCCTGTTCCTGCGGGGAACAGAAAAGACCAAACTCACCAAGACTGTCACTGAACCAACAGAAACCAAACCTGAACCCTCGAACCGTAACAACCTCAAGCGCAGGCGCAAGGCCTATGCGCTTACCAACCCGCCCATTGTCCAGCAACCCGCATACCAACCTCCAGTTTACACGCCTAACCCACTATCAGCCTACCCAACTCCCCCTGTAGTTCACAACTATGCCCTAACCAATCCAGCACTCCCTGCCCCGCCAACTAAGAAACCTTACACAGGAAACCATCCCTTTTGCCCAACCTGTAGATTTCACCACCCAACCCAAACCCCGTGTCGACTTTGTAACCGATGTGGCCGTACTGGTCACACTGCTGAGAACTGTAGAATCCTTCCCGCCAATCCAATTGCGCCAACACCACCAGTCTACCCGCAGAACCCACAACCAACCTACCAAAACCCACGACCCAGATCGTGCTTTAACTGCGGTGATCCCAGTCATTTCCGGAACGCGTGCCCGAGACTACAAGTGCAAATCACACAAGCGAATCCGGTGAACCAGATTTCGAACCAAGTGACGCGTGGACGAGCTTTTAATATAACCGCGCACCAAGCGCAAGCGAATAATGACGTAGTTAATGGTACATTTTTGCTTAACGGATTTTATGCTTCTGTACTTTTTGATACTGGCGCCGATCGAAGTTTTATCTCTCGCGCCTTCGAGCAGAAGCTTGCGCGACCGCGCAGCGATTTAAAAGAAGATTTTTCAGTTGAATTGGCTAATGGCGAAACTGTTTTAATTAACTCTGTGATTAAAGATTGCACGCTTAACCTTAACGAAAACGATTTTCTAATCGACCTCATCCCTATGCCTCTTGGAAGCTTTGATGTTATCATTGGTATGGACTGGCTTTCGAAGAATCGCGCCGAAGTTATTTGCGCCAAGAAGTTGATTCGCATTCCTCGAGAAAATGGTGATCTTCATATTTACGGCGAAAAACCCTCCAGTGGTCTTAAACTTATGTCTTGCGCCGAAGCCCGAAGGCTCATGCGGAAGAAGTGTGTTGTATTTCTAGCCCATGTGGTTAAACCTGCTGAAGAGAAGAAGCTTCGCGATATCCCTGTTGTGCGTGATTTCCCTGAAGTTTTTCCTGATGATCTTCCTGGTATCCCTCCCGCTCGTGAAGTCGAGTTTCGTATTGATCTTGTCCCTGGTGCTTCCCCCGTAGCTAAATCTCCTTACCGTCTTGCGCCCGCTGAGATGCAAGAATTGGCAAGCCAACTTCAAGAGTTGACAGCTAAACGATTCATTCGCCCTAGCTCTTCGCCCTGGGGTGCTCCGGTGTTGTTCGTTAAAAAGAAAGATGGATCGTTTCGCATGTGTATTGATTACCGCGAGTTGAACAAACTCACCATTAAAAACCGGTATCCTTTACCGCGTATTGACGACCTCTTTGATCAACTCCAAGGTGCCTCTTGTTTCTCGAAGATCGATCTCCGCTCTGGTTATCACCAGTTGCGCATCCGCGATGAAGATGTTCCGAAGACTGCTTTTCGAACTCGTTATGGCCATTTTGAATTCTTGGTCATGTCCTTCGGTTTGACCAACGCACCCGCCGTTTTCATGGATCTAATGAATCGGGTGTGTAGGCCTTTCTTGGATAAATTCGTGATTGTGTTTATCGATGATGTTCTGGTGTATTCTAAGACCAAGGCCGAGCATGAGCAACATCTTCGGTTGGTGTTGCAAAAGCTTAGAGCCGAGCAGCTTTATGCTAAGCTTTCCAAGTGTGAATTCTGGTCTGATGAAGTACAGTTTCTTGGTCATGTTGTCAACAAGATGGGTATTCATGTTGACCCATCCAAAATTGAAGCAATCAAGAACTGGTTTACGCCATCCTCTCCTTCTGAGATCCGTTCCTTTCTGGGCTTAGCTGGTTATTACCGGCGCTTCATTTCGAACTTCTCGAAGATCGCTTTGCCTTTAACAGCTCTAACGCACAAGGGTAAACCGTATATTTGGGGCTCGAAGCAAGAAGAAGCCTTTCTAACGCTCAAGCGTCTGTTGTGTGAAGCTCCTGTTCTTGCGTTACCTGAGGGTAATGATGATTTTGTCGTGTATTGCGATGCATCCAACCAAGGTCTCGGTTGTGTTCTTATGCAACGAGGCAAGGTTATCGCTTACGCATCAAGGCAACTCAAGGTTCATGAAAAGAATTATACAACTCACGACCTCGAACTTGGTGCAGTTGTTTTTGCCTTGAAGATCTGGAGACACTACCTTTATGGTACTAAGTGTATCCTTTACACTGACCATAAAAGCCTTCAGCATATCTTTGATCAGAAGGAACTTAACATGAGGCAACGCCGATGGAACGAACTCATCAGCGATTACGATTGTGAGATCCGGTATCATCCTGGTAAGGCTAATGTGGTAGCCGATGCGCTCAGCCGAAAACCCTGCCAGCTTAACTGTATTTTGCCGCGCACGCATCTTCACTTCGCGCCGATTCAAAGCAACCTTGAAACGCGTATTCGTGACGCGCAGCGCGCATCCATCAGTAATGGTAACCTTCGCGCCGAGTTAGCGTGTGGCGCGGAAGCACTCTTTGTCCCTAATCTGAGTGGAATTCTCTGCTATCTCAATCGCATCTGGATTCCCTTTGATGAGAATCTTCGCGCTGATATCCTGAGTGAAGCACACAAATCTCGGTATTCTATTCATCCTGGCACTGATAAGATGTACAAGGATTTGCGCATTACTTATTGGTGGCCCGGTATGAAAAAGGATATTGCTGTGTTCGTAGCTAAATGTCTGACTTGTTCTAAAGTGAAAGCTGAACACCAACGCCCATCTGGTTTGCTCGAACAACCAGAAATTCCTACGTGGAAATGGGAATGTGTAGCAATGGACTTTATTACCAAGTTACCTTTGACAGCAAGTAAACATGATAGCATTTGGGTAATAGTGGATCGTTTGACTAAGTCTGCTCACTTCCTGCCCATTCGTGAAAACTACCGTGTTGAGCAACTCGCGCAGCTTTATGTCAAGGAAATTGTCTGCCGCCATGGTACTCCTTTGAGCATCATATCCGATCGCGATGGCCGTTTTATATCTCGCCTTTGGAAATCTCTCCAATCTGCGCTAGGAACTCGCTTGGACATGAGTACGGCATATCATCCTCAGACTGACGGTCAGTCTGAGCGAACTATTCAAACTCTTGAGGATATGCTCCGATCTTGTGTTCTTGATTTTGGAGGTAATTGGGATTCACACCTGCCTTTGATCGAGTTCTCTTATAATAACAGCTATCATTCCAGTATCGGTATGGCCCCATTTGAAGCACTTTACGGTCGTAAGTGCCGCTCCCCGATTTGTTGGAGCGGAGTGGGTGAAGCTCAAATCACAGGACCCGAACTTGTTCAAGAGACAACCGATAAAATCGCCAAGATCCGTGATCATCTGCTGACTGCTAGAAGCCGACAGAAGAGTTACGCAGATCGTAGGCGGAAGCCTCTCGAATTTCAAGTTGGTGATCTTGTTCTCCTCAAAGTGTCGCCTTGGAAAGGTGTTGTCCGCTTTGGGAAGAAGGGTAAGCTTGCTCCTCGTTATGTTGGACCATTTAAGATTCTCGCGCGTGTGGGAAAAGTTGCCTACAGACTTGACCTGCCGCCCGCGCTCAGTAATGTGCATCCAACGTTCCATGTATCCAATCTCAAGAAGTGTTTAGCTGACGAGAACCTTCATATTCCACTTGATGAAGTTCAAGTTGATGAAACTATGCATTTCGTTGAGAAGCCCGTTGAGATTATGGATCGCGAGGTAAAGCAAACCAAGCGCAGTCGTATCCCTATCGTGAAAGTTCGCTGGGAGTCCAAGCGCGGAGCCGAGTTTACATGGGAAAGGGAAGATCGAATGAAGATCAAGTACCCGCACCTGTTCTCTGCGCAACCTACTTCGAGATAAATTTCGGGACGAAATTTCTTAAAGTAGGGGAGACTGTAACATCTGCCCGAATCCGACCCGACCCAGGTACCCGTTTCCCTTATCCGATCTCTTTCTTTTACGATTTAATATTTATTTATACTTATATTTTGCTTTTAATAATATATATTTTCCTTCCCGCCTCTTTCTCTTTCTTTCCGCCGTCCCGTCCCTCTCCTTCTCTCTTTCCGCCTTCTTTTCCCTCTTGTCGCCGTCCCGCCCTTAAGCCTTGTTTCCCTCTTTTTCTTCTAACTCTTTGCTTGTCCTTTGTTCCTTCCCGCCTAAGGTTGTCTGCGCAGCTCCACGCGCCAGACCCCTTACAAGGAATCCTGCGTGAAGACCACCTGTTTCAGCGATACGCGAGACGAACTCTTCTCGCAGCGCGCTAAGAATTGTAATTCTTCTCGCAGCGCGCTAAGAACGGTAGTTCTTCCCGCGACGCGCTAAGGAATTTTAGTTCCTCCCGCGGCGCGCTAAGAAATGTAGTTCTTTCCGCGATGCGTTAAGGTTGTTCTGTCTGCCTTCGCGCTCGCGCTCTCTTGACCTTCTGTGTCTGCCTTCGCGCCTTAGCCTTCCCGCGCTGAATCCTTCGAGTTTCTGTTTAAATCTAGCCGTTTGCTTTTGTGTTGTCTTATCTTTTGAGCTGTTGACCTAATCTGCTTTATGTCTGAAAAGTTACTTTCGGCGCAGCATGCGCACCAACCCCATTGGTTGACAGATAAAGTGACTGACATAATCTTTTGAGAATCTGCTTTTGCCATGCTTGACCAGTACCTTTTTCTGATCGCCCATGCCTTTTTACTGTTCCCTGACAGCTTTATCTTGCCCCCTGCAGCTGCCATATCTTTTGCTTTTGGAATCTTTTACTTTTTGAGATCTTTTCCCCTTTTTCTAGGGATTGTGTTCCTTAGGGTTTCTCTATAAATAATAGTATTATTTTCCTAACACTACACACACAAAACACTTAATCTCTCCTGTCCTCCTCCTTGCTCTCTCTGCCGCCTCCCTCTCTGCCTCCGTCTTCCTCCCTGTTCTGCCCTGTTTTCCGGTAATATATATTATATATAATAACTTACTTATTAATTATGCTAACTTGTAATCAAGACTTAAAACCAATCATTAAAACAATAATCTTTAATTATAGGTTAACTTGTGCTTGTTTAAAGTTGGTTCTTGCTTTATCTTACACCGCATCGTTTATCAAGTGAGTAATCTCGTACCTAATCCCTTTTTGCTTTTAACGTTTTGGGATGTTCATGTGTTCATACAAACTTAGAGTCTTAAACTTGTTTATGAACTTTAGTCGCGCAGTATCCCATGTGTTGAGGACGTAGACTTGGCTGTTTATTTGTATGTGTGGATCATTAACCGTCTTGTCGGTCTATTCCGCAGTTTTCATGGTACCATTAGATGAACACGGGAGAACTATCGTTTATGATTTTCTCTTTTGTTTACACATGCACAGTTTGTTTTGTTTGTGAGCTCAATTGTGAGCACTGGCAGTCTTATGAATCTTAGAGTTGGTCCCGATCAGATTACACCCTTGTTGAAAACCAGACATACACATGTTGCGCGCAGATTTATTGTTATCTATGTATTGTATTAAACTTGATTTCTCACCAACACGCAAGTGTTTGACGTTTTATTTTAACACATGTTCAGGTTTGCAGTAGCTGTTTTGGAGCTTGTGGACACGTAGGAAGTTTTCTTTACTTTTGACCTAGATTAAAATGTATCAAGACAAGTTATTGCTGTTCGAATATTATGATTTATAATATATTGATTTATGATGATTTATGTTATCTTATTTTTGCTTTGCGCGTGCGCGAATGAATGTATTTATTAAATATTGACACCCAATAGTGTCACGAGTAATGAAACAATATGTGGCGCCCCGATGTATAATCCGCCTTTGGTCGGGGTGTTACAGTGACCCTGCGCCAAATTAATAGGAACTATAATAAATACTTTTCACTTTAACATATGACATAATACTGGAAACCTAAACAAATGCACACCTTCTTAAAATCTTCCCATTCCTGAGGCGTTAAGTGAACATATTTGTTTCTGGGTTGTATAGATTTCCAGTCTTGTTTCTCAAATAGCACCATCCTACATATTTTGATTTCATAGTATCAAAAGCATTTCTAATTTGCTTTTGAGTCAAATCCATGTGAAATTGTTCCTTGAGTTTCTTCCCTACTATAACCCAAGACTCCCTGCACAAGCTTTGTCCATTTCTACCTATCCTCCCTATTTCTTCAAGACATGTTTCTAATAAGCATTTAACAGCCTCATCCGTCTATTGTTGTCGACCATCATTAGTTTCCATCTAGAATTAAATCACACATAACATACAAGACAAACTGCTCTAATAAACAACACAAAACAGCTCAAAAAACTGCACAAAACATGCAGCAAAACTGCTCTAATAAACAGCACAAAATAGCTCAAAAAACAACATAACAAACTTGCCTGAACAAAAGCAATCGAATAAATAAAAATCCAACAAACAAATATGAATCAACAGATGCTAGTTTCGTATTTGAACCTAAACCCGACCCCCCTTGTTTGATTTTGATGGTGTTGCGTGTGTGTTTAGGGTTTTTCAATTGTGCGCCACAAAACCACACTATACATATACATAGCCCTGATTATCTCTCAGTTTAGGGTTTTGTTTTTCAATCAACACCATGGGAGGGGCTGGTCGGAGGAGAAGAGGGAGGTACCTGGTCGGAGGAGAAGAGGGAGGTCACCGGAAAAATGATCGGTGGAGGAGGAGGAGGAGCGCCGTCTGATGTTGTGTGCGTATATGAGGGAGTAGGGTTTTGTGAAGATGTTATAAGAATGAGATCATGTCTTATTTTTGAAGAGGAAATAAAATGTGTTCAGATCTGTTTAAAAAAAAAACAAAAAGTCTTCAAGGGTGACGTCTGCGCGCCTGCAGACATAAGCTCCCTTGAAGATGTTTGAAGAAAAAACAAACACCCCCGAAGCTTCATTTATCATTCTTCATCCTTATCTCTATAATTACATTAAAAAACATTACATTTCTCTCTCCTATTTAATTAAATAATACTTTTTTATACCTTTATCATTACAGTTTTCTCTCTCCTCTACTCACAACCAATCCAACAAATATTAAAAAATAAATAGGGGCAAACAATGTTCCCCAAATTTACAAAAAATCACTATATTTTTCTCTCCACCCTATAATTTACACTCATAACTACTCAAAACATCACCCTATAACTTACATACTCTCCTCACATAAATTTAAGGAATGAGATGTGAATGCTCTTAGGTCGATGGATATTTGGCCCCTCCCCGTCTTTTACTCAATACTGTAAACAAGTGAAAAACTACTTACACTTGCAGCGTTGCAGGCTCCTATTTATAGAATGGCACAAACTATAAAATTATGAATTAATAGTTTCATTTTCTTTTTGTTTATGTTATTTAAGGTTTGTTAAATTTTTATGATTAGATCCCCGGCTAATGCTTTACCCAACGCGTTACGCCGAGGCAAATTGGATTTGTTTATGTATCTATTGAGTGCGTTGGTGCACTAATTTGGGTTTCGTTGGTTTGGTATGGATTAAGTTCATTAACATGTCAACACTTAAGCTTATAATTAAAAAATTAACATATAAAAAGGCCAACATTGATTCTCCCTCACACGTTGCACGAAGAATTCAATTGGTAAACATGGGCGTTGAAGTGACAAACAAACGTGAATTTAATTGGTATTGACTACGTTTGTTATGGTATCGGAACTAAGCCTAAACAATAAATTCGTCAAATTAAATATTTAAATTAAAACACCCAAAAAAATTAGCGTCACTCGTTTAAAATATTATAAAAAAGTAACATTTTTAAAAGAATGTTTATTCGGTCGGAAAAACCTAGTTGTTAAAACCTGAGAGTTTTGGTCCCGGGCGTTGTACGATGAGTCGCTAAAATAACGGCGTCGGTAAAACCCAAGCCTTGTCAGTCTTGGGCATTGCAACAGTGAGTTGACGCGAGATTTTTCGGTTTCAGTACATTCGCTATGGTACCAAAACTAAAACAAAAAAGTTGGTAAAACATGGGCGCGGCAGCGTTGATTCGGTAAAACTCACGTTATCGGTCTAAGGTGTTGTATTGGTGAGTTGGCACGAATTCGGTCAGCTTTAGTTACGTTTGTTGCCGTACCTTAACCGAAACAAAATATGAGAAAAAAAATGGCATAGCCAAAATTTAATTTTAATATAGTATTAAATAATAATATTAATGTTGATGACCATTAACTATTTAAATAACAAACTATTATTCAACACATGTAAAAAATCCAATGTTATGTTGTAAGAGCTTGTACACTAAGCCTGATTATTTGTAGCTTTCATGAATAGTAGAGTTTTGTGAATATGACCAAGTTTGTCTTTTAGTATATATATAATTTACTCACTTTCATTTAAAAAAATTTATACATAATGTTCATTAACCGTTTTTATCCAAAATTTTTGTGACCTTTTTTTTGAAAATTTTCAAACTTTTCATTCCGCACGGTTTTATCCATCCCAATATAAATTATTTATGCGTTTATATGATTTATACGGCTATCAACGTAACATTAGTTATGAAATAAACTCTGTTTGAAAAAAAAGTTATGAAATAAACTAGATGCAGGTTTTCTTGAACTCTGAAAACCCAACTTTTAAAAATTATTTATTTGTTCTCAGTGAAGTATTATTTCTAAACCAAAAGTAAATGACAGAAAGTGCCATAGAAAAAGGAATACAATAACACCTTTTGTTAACCCCACTTGCACCTTTCGAAAAAGAATTACCAGAAAAAAAGCCACCGATTCTTGAGGTCAACAATTTCTACTTTTTTCCAAATATAAATACTTTACCTTCTTTAAAAATGTACATTTCCAATTGTTTCATAAAAAAAGTATAATCTTTAAGTAGCTTTTAAAGATTTTAAATTTAAATCACCTCGAAAAAGATATCTAAGATATATGAAAACGAAACCTATTATAAATATATTTTGTTAATAGTTATTTGAATTACTAAAGAACCACGTCTTAAAATCGAACTCCTTCATAAAAAAAACTTATCATAAATAAGAAACTCTCAAACCCAACATGAAACTCATTATAGTTTTTGACTAGGACTTGAACCGAAAATCTTCTCTTTTGAAATGATATTCTTTAATGTCTCGCCTCAACCACTTAAATGAGAATCACCGACAAATATTATATTCTAAATATTTGCCTTAATATGAAAATTACTAGTTTATAAATAATACTAAATATTATAACATAACTAAATACATTTTAATTGTTTTTTAGAACCTCAAATCTAATTCTGATTTCTAAACTGTTACAGTATAATTTATTTTCTTTTTGACAATAATACCATTTGAACCACCAATTCTTAAAAAATCAGAATTTTATTCAATACCTTAATACCATATGTTAAAAAAAGTTTATTTGGTTTTAAAACCCGTTGTTTATTTCTGTATTTTTTTTAATCTCAAACTAATAACCTGGTTTTCACTATTTCAAATTTGAAAAGAAAAGACAAAACAATTAGTCAAGAAAAAGCTGTAATCCAAAACAGTCACGCATAAAAAACTTGTACATCATGTATCACGACTTGTACACCACTTTGTCTGAAACACTACCCTAGTATCCATTTACCCATCACCATCTTCTCGAGCTGTATCATCTTCTTCATTCCATTCCATTCCATTCCATTTCACTCACCACACCACCAAACACAATTAAACCCAAAATGAGTTTTCATCTCCATCTCCATCTCCATCTCCATCTCCTCCTTCTCTTCTTCCTACACCCCACTTCCACCACCACCGCCGTGGTGTTGCCGGAATACCAAGCTCTAGTCTCAATCAAATCCGCCATCTCCGACGACCCACAATCCTTACTATCCTCATGGAACCTCTCCACCAGCCACTGCACGTGGTCCGGCTTCACGTGCGACTTTAAAAGCCACGTGATCGCCTTAAACATTTCAGGTTTTAACCTCACCGGAACCCTTTCTCCGGCCATCGGAAGCTTACGTCACCTAGTCAACCTAACCCTCGCCGGAACCATCCCGCCGGAGATCTCATCCATCTCCGGCCTTAGACTTCTCAACCTCTCCAACAACATCTTCAGTGAAACCTTCCCGCCACAACTCACTACCTTAAGCTCACTCCAAGTACTTGACCTCTACAACAATAACCTCACCGGAAACCTACCGGTAAACGTGTCGGAAATGTCGAGCTTAGTTCATTTCCATCTGGGTGGTAATTATTTCACCGGAAGTATCCCGCCGGAGTACGGCCGGTTTCCTGTTTTAGAATACCTAGCCGTCTCCGGCAACGAACTCACCGGAAAATCCCGCCGGAGATCGGAAACATAACAACCCTGAAATATCTTTACATCGGTTACTTCAACGTTTTCACCGGCGGTATCCCACCGGAAATCGGTAACTTAACACAACTTACCCGCTTTGACGCCGCCAACTGTGGACTCACCGGAGAAGTCCCGCCGGAGATCGGTAAACTCCAAAACCTAGACACACTGTTCCTACAAGTAAACGGGTTATCCGGGTCATTACCGAAAGAACTCGGATCTTTAAAAAGCTTATTATCAATGGATCTGTCTAATAATATGTTCACCGGTGAGATACCGGAATCGTACGGTGATCTTCCGAATTTAACGTTACTTAACTTATTCCGTAATAAGCTTCACGGGTCAATACCGGAGTTTATTGCTGAGTTACCGAAGTTGGAGGTTTTACAGCTATGGGAAAATAATTTTACCGGGAGTATACCGGAGAGTTTGGGGAAGAATGGGAGGTTGCATGAAGTTGATGTGTCTTCGAATAAATTAACCGGTTCGCTTCCGGGTAGTTTGTGTATTGGGAATCAGCTTGGGACGTTGATCGCATTGGGGAACTTTTTAATCGGGCCGATTCCGGAGGGTCTAGGGGAATGTATGTCGTTGAGTCGGGTCCGAATGGGGGAGAATTACCTTAACGGGTCGATTCCGAAAGGGTTTTTGAGTTTGCCGAATCTTTCGCAGGTTGAGCTGCAGGATAATCTGTTGACGGGTGAGTTCCCGGTGACTGATTCGGTTTCGGTTAGTCTTGGTCAGTTGAGTTTGTCGAACAATCGGCTTATTGGGCCGTTGCCGGCTAGTATTAGTAAGTTTTCGGGTTTACAGAAGCTTTTGTTAGATGGGAATTGGTTTACGGGCCCGATTCCGGCTGAGATAGGGAAACTGCAGCAGTTGTCGAAGATTGATTTCAGCCGGAATAATTTTTCGGGTGAGATTCCGTCCAAGATTAGTAAGTGTCAGCTGTTGACTTATGTTGACCTCAGCCGGAACCAGCTTTCGGGTGAGGTGCCGACCGAAATCACCGAGATGCATATCTTGAATTATTTTAAAGTGTCGCGTAACCGTTTGGTTGGTAGCATTCCGACATCGATTACATCATGCAGAGCTTGACTTCTGTTGACTTTTCGTATAATGATCTTTCGGGTTTAGTTCCAGGCACCGGGCAGTTTAGTTTCTTCAATTCCAGTTCGTTTTTGGGAAACCCAAACTTATGCGGGCCGTATTTAGGCGCCTGTAAAGATCCGGTTGCCAATGGCACTCATCAAGTGCATTCGAAAGGGTCACTTTCATCTTCGGTCGAGCTTTTGCTTGTTATCGGGCTGCTTCTTTGCTCCATTGCGTTTGCGGTTGCAGCGATCATAAAGGCCCGATCTTTGAAACGGGCTAGTGAAGCCCGAGCATGGAAGCTTACGGCTTTCCAGAGACTAGACTTTACTTGTGATAATGTTCTTGATAGTTTGAAAGAAGATAATATTATTGGCAAAGGGGGAGCTGGGATTGTTTACAAAGGGGTGATGCCAAATAATGAGCTTGTGGCGGTCAAGCGATTACCGGTTATGAGCCGTGGCTCGGCTCATGATCACGGGTTCAATGCTGAAATCCAGACTCTAGGGAGGATTAGACACCGGTATATTGTGAGATTATTAGGCTTTTGTTCGAATCATGAGACAAATCTTTTGGTTTATGAGTACATGCCTAATGGAAGTTTAGGGGAAATGCTTCATGGGAAAAAAAGTGGGCATTTGTATTGGGATACAAGGTACAAGATTGCGGTTGAGTCTGCGAAGGGGCTTTGTTATCTCCACCATGATTGTTCACCGTTGATTCTCCACCGTGATGTGAAATCCAATAATATCCTTTTGGATTCTAATTTTGAAGCCCATGTGGCCGATTTCGGTCTTGCCAAGTTTTTGCAGGATTCGGGCACCTCGGAATGCATGTCCGCTATTGCCGGTTCTTACGGGTATATTGCACCAGGTAACATTATGTACTCTAGGCTTCTAAAAGTTGTAGACACGTTTATATTTTACTGATAAGGGTTTTGTGTTTAGGTTGACCAAGAAAGTCTCTTTTTGGTTGCAGGATATTTATACACACCGAAGTTTATGTTTTTTTGACCTGTGTTTGGCTTTAAACTGAGGAAGAACTTTTCTTTTTGGTTGCTGTATATGCATGCAGTCTTAAAGTCTATGCTTTTTTACCTGGGCTTGTTTTTAGATTGATAAAGATGTATCTTTTTGGTAGCAGATTATGCATACCCACTAAAGGGTTATATCTTTTGACCTTGGTTTATTTTAGACTGATTAAAATATATCTTTTTGGTTGCAGAATGTGCATACAAACTAAAGTTTTTTTTTTTTTATATATATATAACTTTGGTTTGTTTTTATATGGACCATGTACATATCTTTTTGGTTACATAGTATTCATACATACCAAAGTTTATGTTTCTTTTTACATAGGCTTGTTTTTATACTGGTCATGAATGTATGTATCCTTTTGGTTACAGTATATTCATACATACCAAAGTTTATGTTTTTTGACTTGGGCTTGTTCTTTTACTGATCAAGAATGTATCTTTTTTGTTACAAACTATTCATGCATACCAAAGTTTTTGTATTCTGACATGGGCTACCGATCAAGAATGTATTGTTTTGGTTACGAAATGCTCATACATACCAATGTTTTTTTTTTTTTTGCATGGGTTTGTTTTTATACTGATCAAGAATCTATCTGTTTGCTCACAGAATACGCGTACACACTCAAGGTGGACGAGAAGAGTGACGTGTATAGCTTCGGTGTAGTTCTGTTAGAACTAGTGACTGGCAGGAAACCAGTGGGTGAGTTTGGTGACGGTGTAGACATCGTGCAATGGGTGAGAAAGATGACCGGTGGTAACAAAGAAAATGTTACAAAGATAGTTGATCCTAGACTCCAAACCCCACCCATCCATGAGGTGATGCATGTTTTCTGTAGCTATGCTTTGTGTCGAAGAACAAGCAGTGGAGCGCCCAACAATGAGGGAAGTTGTCCAAATCTTAACCGAAGTTCCCAAAGCTCCCATTGCCAAACAGGGCGGTGATTCAGCTGCTTCCGCCAGTGTGACTGCAGATCCGCCAGTTTTGAGGTCACCATCACAGCCAACAGCCACCATGGAATCACCCACCAGTGCTCCAAACAACAATGAGCAAAACCAGCTCCGTGATCTTTTAAGCATCTGAAATTGAAAATGAAAATTCTGGGTTATTTTTTTCCGAATATTGGTTTAGTTTGTTTTCCGGTTTTTATTTGACCTTGTTTTCCTTAATGTAATGTGTATATAGTAGGATTTGGTTTTCAGTATTTAAGTAGTGATTCCTTCTGGTTTGATGTGTTTGGTCAAACAGTAATGTTGATCTCTTTAATGCATTAATATTAAGAATAGTTAAATGCGGCTTTTAAAGGTTTATTTTTATGTAGTATGATGCTCTTTTTAAAGAGCTTGTTCAGGTATTTTAAGTGAAAAATAAACAAAACAAAATATTAAACGTGACTGGTTTTTTTTAAAGTTTTGGTGTTAACATTTAGTTTAGACTTTGTACCTTTTTTTTAATTATAAATTCGTTATAGGTTTCATTTTATTGGGAATTGTAGTAATGGAAGTGGTTGGCTTGAAAAGAAGTGTGTACGACGGAGGCAAGAAGAGAGTCCAAAAATGGATCACGTGGGCTTCTCATGTATTGCATTTATGTTTACTAGTTACTAACTTTCAATTACATACCAATGTTGTACTTATTTGGATCCACATTGACCTGGTCATTATTAGTTGGGACATGCAAATCAAACACATTTTATTCTCTCCTCTTCTGGAAATTCAAATCACACACATTTTATGCTATCCTTTTTATGAATTCAAAAAATCTAACCTATATGATAAAGGAATGCAATAGGGGACAGCCGTCCCCTTTATAATCACCTAAATTTTTATTTTTCCGTCCATCACTTATTAAAGGTTTATTATTAATTATTAAAAATAAAATACATACCACCAATAGTTCTTATTCTCTACCTACGGGTTTTTCACAATTAGGGTTCATGCACAAGAAATCTATCCTACAATTCCATTCGATTGGTTCATCGCAACGAGTGGTTTCGTTCGTAATCATCAGTGACAATAAACAATTCCAATCTCTATTCATCCAATCATGATTTCTCGGTTAATATGGTACGTTCTATCTCTATTAACCCAAAAAATAAAATTGATTTCGATAAGGTGCTATGTATAAACATTAATATACCAAAAGATGTCATAGAGAACATGGAGTTATACGCTCTAACATTCATTAGAAAGTCAGTTTCCTGAAAAAGCCTAATAATTGAGCCAGGAGGCATTCTTGGGTAAGGTAGCATGACACGACCACCCCTACAGCAATGTGAGTACTTGGGACGCCTACCAGCGGGACCAACTTTGAGGCGCTCATCAAACCAAAAGAAAGCGTCACAAAATTCACATGTCCAGTTACAGTCTCCGTTGTCATGGTAATCTGAGTGACACATAGACGTAGCCGACAACAAAGACATGTCGTTGGCAGAACGTGATGAAGACTCGACGATGTCATTAGTAGATAAGTGAGACGTTTGTTGTACCGGAAAAGCAACGTTAGAGGTTCGTTTTCGTCGGTTCGGCATAAGGAAAGCGGAAACAAAACAACCAAACACATACACAACGTTTCCAGAAAGTAAATATAGAAAAATACTAACCTAAATCTAATTAGGAACTTAGCAACATAGGAAAAACAGGGCTTCTACCTTAAACTATAGCTGCAACATAAATAAGAAACGTTTCCAGTCTATGAAACGTTTAATCAGTTTAAAACATTAGTACTAGTCACAACACACCAATTTGTTTTATCAATCCATGTGACTGATTTAGATAAACAAGTTAAATGAGTCGTGCTTTGGTTGCATGGTTTTTAAGTGTATCTGAATATGAGTCGTATTTGGGTGCCAACCTGACGTGGTTACTTAGCAGCAGCAATTTTGCTATATACAATTGGTTATATTCGACAAAAAAGAATTACTCATTGCACTACAATGTTCAACTAAAACTGACAGTACACAGAAAGATTGAAAACGGAAATGTAAACGACAGTAAAATAACACACAAGAAAATAACGCCGGTCTACTCTGTAGCTGCATTTTCAAGGCTAATGCCCCCTCCTGTTACATTCTCTGGTAATGTTTCAAGGACTGTAAAAGCATCTTTCTCTTCTTCCAGTATTGGCACATCATTTTTCTTTCTCTGTGCTTCTGAATCACCATCACCTTTCATATTCTTCTCATTCCCGGTTGGTTTCACATACTTTGCAGCGTCGGTTTCATATGAATATGAATTTGGAGCAATATCTATTTCTCGTGCAGTTTGCTCCTTTGAATTGTGTTCGTTATGATCATCGCCACCACCATCATTATCCTTTGACGGACTCACATCCTTCTCAATATTGTCCATAACCGCAACTCGGTTCTGCTCGTTGCTCGTGTTCACATTCAACTTTCCTTTAATTTCTTCACCATTTTCTCTCATTTGCATGTTCCTTTATCTCTTCACCGTCTTCTTTACCATCCGCATGTTCATTCACTCCAACTTCCTCATGTTCATCACTCTCGTGATCCTCAACATCTTCCGATCCTTCATTCTCATTGTTCTATTCATCATCCGCCCGCTTTTGCTCTTTCGTTTCCTTCACTTTGGGACGAAGAACTTTCCTCCCCAACTTACTAATATCCGCGTTACTATCATTATTTGACTTGTGTGAGCCTCCTGTTGTGACGGATAACTTCTTGTCATCAGAATGTTGGATTTGGTAAAGCAGCCATACGCTTACACCGAGTAACAAAGAGATCTGAACAGCATGCTTTATTTTTAACCCTTTGTTACGTCCATTCCTTCGGGGTGACTTAAACATGATCTAATCTGTTACAGTATGATTCTGAACAGAATAAAACTGTGTTAAAGATTATATTATATACGAAACAAAATCGATAAAACAAATCATCCATCTATCAGCTCAGTTAAAACTTATATTAATCAAACAAAAGGTCAGTCAGATTAATATGATCTAAAATCAAAACAATGAAACCTAATGGGATTTAACCAGAAATCAAAAAAACCAAAAACTATTAAATATACCGATGATTTAACGAACAGGATCAGTATGGAGAAGCAATCATGCAAATAGAATTGATAATCTGTTCTTCAAAAAAAAAAATTGAATTGGATCTTTAGAATGCTGGTTCAATGCATTTGTTTCATTTGACCTAAAATTGAAACTCCCATGCAGACTCGGTATAATTTGATCCGATTTTGGGGAGTTTGTTGGTTACAAAAGGGGTATTTGTGTACATATTCTTGAGTTCTGTATTAGATTATTTTATTGTTTCTCAATTTTTTTTATTTATCTTCGGCATATATAACCCTAAGGGCTGTTTGGTTCATTCAGATTTGAATGAGTCAGATCTGAATGAGCATCTGTCCCATTCAGCAACAACAGTAAGTCTGAATGATTCAGACTTAATTTTAATTATTCAGATGTTTTTCTGTTTGAAACCAAACAGTCTGAAGTCTGAATGAATCATATGTTTACATCTGAATGGTTCCATTCAGATGTAAACAAACAGTCCCTTATATTAAATCTTTTGTTAGATCAAGTCCTAATATATCCACAACTTCATTTCCTGTTGCATTTCTTCGGTTTGGATTTCTAGCCCCCTATGTCATAGGCCAAAAGTTTGATTGTAGAATTTCACAAAAGAGAAGTCTGTATATTTTTAACGACTAACTCACACACCCATTAATTTAACCATTGTATCTACACCTTTAACTCACACATCCATTAATTTAACTATTGTATCTACACCTTTATTCATCAATGGGCTCGGAGACACGTTTCGTAAATGCTGAAACATTTTATGCCATATGAATGCCATTTTTACCAATATTGTTCGAAAGACCGGTAAGTACACACTTTGAGGACACATGGGATGTTCTTTTGGTTGCATCTGTCCGTCGGATTCTATGAATACATTATAGGTGGAGTAAATTAACATATTGAAAGTGAGTTGAAAGTTCCATGTATATTTTGAGTTTAAAATTAATCTATCTAAAAAGTAGTTATTAAATTGAAGTCAAGGGGGCAACAAGTTGCGTCGCAACCTCATTCTAAATGAGTTTACAGTTCATATGGTTATTTTGAGAATTTTCTCTTTTTTGTTATTCATTTATTATCTGAATGAACGAAATATGATATATAACATGTAATACACGCAACACAATTTCATTGTATAAGTTACTCCTAACCTAGTTGCTTACTGATATTCACAGCAACAATAATTTGTATTGTGCCATATAATGTATATAAAATTTATAAACACAATGATAACAAAGTTAAATAAAAACCACATTAGACCGTGCTTAGTGGTCATGTTCTTGAGGGGAAACTAGCTCAAAACAAGATGAACATCATTACACCACTCAGTTGTGAGATTGGTTTCGGGTTGATTAGTTATATATAAAACGGTAGTTGGGGGAGAGTTGAGTCAATCACATTTTTTTGTCTTTTATGTTTTTTTTATAATAAAAAATTAAAAAAGTAACAATTTAATTGAGAGGAGCATTTTACCACTAAGTCACCTTTCACAAAATAGCTAATAATGATTGAGATGCCATGACGCCCGATTATAATTAGTTACCACTACACCACCGTGGTTAGGAATGACAAGTGGTCGAGTTTAGGTATTTTCAAACTCATACCCGGTAATTAAAGTATATTCTAAACCGTCGGGTTTTAATCGGGTTACCCGTTAGGTTTCGTGTTTTCCCATCGGGTTTCGGGTTTCCTATCTGGTTTTGATAAAATACCCGTCGGGTATATCCGGCTCAAGACCCGTCGCATTTTGACAAAATATAACTAATCGATACAAAAATGGTTACCATAAAGATAAAATATCTAAAATAATTTACATAAATAAGTTTCAACAAATAATATATTTGGAATATAGTATTAATATGATATAATAAACTATATTGGGTACACCGGATATATAATTGGGTAAATGAGTTTATATTATCAGGTAATCAGGTTGTGTAATCATGTATATTATAAATCTAAAACCCGTGAAAAATTTCAAAACTAACCTCAAACCATAATGGATTTGATATTACCCGACTCATTTATATCAGGCTTCAAATTTTTTCATGAGTTTCGGGTTTCATTACCATCTCATAGTATGTGATCATTTTTGAGTAATAAAAAACGTATAGACCAAAACCGGCTCACACACCATTAAACCGTCATCACCCCTGTAGTAAGTAAGTAACCCTAAAAACTAAAAACCACACCCCAATCTCATCCTAAAACACTCCAATTCCGATTCCAATTCCAATATGGCCTCCAAGATTCTCGCATCCACCCTCCGCCGCTCCTTATCTTCTAGACCACCCCCCACCCACCTCCGTCCTCTCTCCACCGCCGCCGCCGCCGTCCAACCCCACGACGACACCACCGCCGGAATCCAGATGAAAGGCGTCAAAATCTCCGGCAGACCACTCTACCTCGATATGCAAGCCACCTCACCTGTTGACCCCAGAGTCCTCGACGCCATGCTCCCGTACTACGTTTCCCAGTACGGTAACCCTCATTCTCGTACTCATCTCTACGGCTGGGAGTCCGATGAAGCCGTCGAATCAGCACGCGCCCAGGTCGCGAGTCTAATTAACGCGTCGCCTAAAGAAATTGTGTTCACCTCTGGAGCTACTGAGTGTAATAATATTTCGGTTAAAGGGGTTATGCATTTTTATAAGGAGAAGAAGAAGCATGTGATTACGACTCAGACTGAGCATAAGTGTGTGTTGGATTCCTGTAGGCATTTGCAACAAGAGGGGTTTGAGATTACGTACTTACCCGTGAAATCGGACGGTTTGATTGACTTAAACGAGCTTAAATCGTCAATTAGGGCCGATACGGGTTTGGTTTCGGTTATGGCGGTGAATAATGAGATTGGTGTGATTCAACCCATGGAGGAAATAGGGGAAATTTGTAAGGAGTTTAATATTCCGTTCCACACGGATGCTGCGCAGGCGTTGGGGAAGATTCCGATTGATGTGAATAAGTGGAATTTGAGCTTGATGTCTTTGAGCGGGCATAAGGTTTACGGTCCGAAAGGCGTTGGTGCGTTGTATATGAGACGGAGACCGCGGATTCGGGTCGAGCCGCAGATGAATGGTGGCGGGCAGGAACGCGGAATTAGGAGCGGGACGGTGCCGACGCCGTTGGTGGTTGGGATGGGTGCTGCGTGCGAGATTGCGATGAAGGAGATGAAGTACGATGAGGTTCGGGTTACGAAGTTGAAAGATAGGTTGTTGGATGGGATTAGGGCGAGGCTTGATGGTGTGGTGGTGAATGGGAGTACGGAGAGGCGGTACGCGGGTAATTTGAATTTGTCGTTTGCGTATGTGGAAGGTGAGAGCTTGTTAATGGGGTTGAAAGAGGTGGCGGTGTCGAGTGGGAGCGCGTGCACTAGTGCTAGTTTGGAGCCGTCTTATGTGTTGAGAGCGTTGGGTGTGGATGAAGATATGGCGCATACGTCGATTAGGTTTGGGATCGGGCGGTTTACCACTGAAGAGGAGATAGATAAAGCCGTTGAATTGACGGTTAATCAAGTCGAGAAGTTAAGGGAAATGAGCCCGCTTTATGAAATGGTGAAGGAAGGAATCGATATCAAGAGTATACAATGGTCCCAACACTAGTTTCATTGGAGGCTTATACTAACAAACAGGGTATGAAACTATGAAATGGTTAAATATTTGTGTTTGTTTGATACTTATCGTGTGTTTGGTGTGTTTCTAGTTGGCGTTTCAAAGGATTGGCGATCAAATGGATAAACAACGTTGTTGAACCTGTAACAATCAACACAAGCATGTCTCCGGTTCTGGTAAGGATCTGTAAAGGCATACTTTTTTCTGTTATGAAGAACATGTTGAGAAGTTATGTATTTGTTAGAAATAACTGTAGCAGCCTGTTGATTCCGTGTTATTACTTTGTGCGTTTACGGTTTTTGATATACACAGGTGTGTAAGATAACCTAAATAAAAGTTTTTTTATGCTAAAGATGATGAGTGTTATCACATTATTTGTTACATTTATTCTGGTTTGAGCCTTTGTTCTACATAGCGTACCACTTGGGCCTTGAGGTTACGTATAATGTACACGCGTATCAAAATACTGACATGACTACATCACATAGAGATTATGAATGGTGTAGTTGATTAAAAGTTTGATGTGTAAAACAGATAAGAGAGATGCAACCTTTGGTTGTACTAGAGAAACGTCTCGTGTACATTAAGCTTTTATACTTTCCAGCCATACTCCAGCTTCCAAATGAATCTAGGTTAGGATTAACATTGGCCTTTATGAATCTTTAGAGCGTAGCATGGCCTTCATCAAGACAGGTCGGGTCTGTGACAGTTTGTACTCTTCTTGCTCAGTGTGCAAGGGTATAACAACGTAGAATATGTTTTTGTCTTGTTGGGCATTTTATGTTTAGATGTGACATTGTGACCCATTTAGACCGTTTATTTTAATTGTATTTGTATCTGATTAGTGAATACGACAAGTTTACATTACGTGTTTCCAAATTATTGTGTGAATGAGAGAAGATTGCGTTACGATTGAACTGATTCGAGTCAGTTCGAACGAAATTTGGAGTTATTTCTGAGCTAGCTAGCTAGCTATAAGCTACTAGGCACTTAGGTAGTTGGCTTGGTTTTGGTTGGAGGTCTCAGGTTTAATTCTTAGGCATTACGCTAGTTTAAAAATATGGTGTATTTTAAGAGTAGTGTAGCTTGTCGTTAAAAAATAAAAAAAAGCAATTAGTTACTAATTAGACTAATTAGTTGAAGAGCACTAATCACTATAAGCAAAAGATGGCTCGAGTTTAACTTGCGCAGTGACCACTTTTTACTAGAACATAATACATCTATCATTACACCCAGGAACATCTATTAGTTGTTTAGGTTGGAGAGCAGATCTAAATAGGCTGCCAACAAAGGTAAAATTGATGAAAAGAGGTATTAATTGCGGTTCGGGATTGTGCCTGATGCATGATAATGAAGAAGAGTTGCTGCAATATCTACTTATGGCTGTAATTTTTCCGGTTAGCTTTGGGAAAAGGTTCGCCTAGTGCAGCTTAGCGGGCATCGAGTGCTCTTCTATCCAAGATGCCTTGGTACTCTCGGTCTCTTCATTTGTCTGGTGATTCCAAAGATGGGATTTTGTGCTCACTCTAACTACGCTATGGTGTATTTTGCTTGCCCATAATGACAAAAATCTTTAATAACAGAGCTTACTCGGTCATTGCATTTACTTGGATAAAAATAAGGCGTAGAAACTATCGTTAGTTTGGTCCTTGGTGTAATCTTTTTTTATATCTAACAAGCTTTTATTACATTAGCGTTGCGGCCACGGGTGGAGCTTAGTGAGGGCCAATGGTGGCCCTGGGCCCCTGCCCTCGGTCATTGCCTTATACACCGTTTTTATTGTTTTGTCTTATAGAATTTGTCTTCTTGCCCTGCGGGTCTGTTTCTGTTGAATATCAGATACTGGCTTTAGATATGGCTGTAATGGTAAAAAGACAATAATATATTCAAGATTAGTAAAGTAGGCGAATGAGACGAACTGTGCAAAGTGGTGGCAGCTTCACATTGTCATCATTTCCTGCAGACCTTATATTTGTAAGTGCCTTGTTCTGTGCCGGGCTAACCTGTAACAAATCCTCCCAAAGAAGAAAGCTCAAATGAAGCAATTGAACAGTAATAGAGCCATACTTCATAGTTCATATGCGCGTGCAGCTGTGTAGTTTACATAAGAAGGCCAAGTGTAAAGTTTCATTGAGTTAAACCACTAAAGTTTCACAATCTTTGACAGGGAACCAATTAACATTTAGCCGTAAAATATTAAAGGTCTGTTCAGGTCGGGTAACAGGTCATACAAGCTTGGGTCAGAACGGGTCGACGTAAAGAAGGATCATATTGTCTGGGTCGAAACATGCTCTGACTAAAATACATTCTGGCCAAGTTGGTTAACTGGTCATACCAAGCTCGGGTCACTGGGTCAGAGACTCAGAGTGGGTCGATTTAAAAAAGGTTATCAAAATATAATTGGAAATTGTTCTAAAATCTATCCAAATTCTGAAAATTGTTACAACCTTCATTGGCAATGCTAAAATAAAAAATATAATCAAAAATTCAAATTACATATTGCCCGCACGAATTCTATTTTTAGATGGATGCATTTTAAACAATATACCTCCAAGGCTTGCAATAGATGGGTTACAAACTTAGCGTTAAATTTCTTTTATAAAGTCAAATATTTGAATTCAATCAATATTTTAAATATTCAAATTCATGTAACTACTTAAATAGATCACTTCACATTCTTCACCTGATAGTATTATAACTTAAATTTAAAAAGTTTATTGAATAACAATATGTGATAGTTATTACCATATTAGTAAAATATATAATTTTCATATAATATACCTTTTTAATACGAAATTCCGAGACGATTAATCGCGAGCATACAATGCAGGTGCAATAATATGTAAAAATAGTCCTTCGTAAACAAAGCTTGTTGAGTCAAAGCTCGTCTAAAAGGAGTTCACATGAATCATTTACCATATGTTAACGGCATTTAACTTATAGGATTATAACTAAACAAAAATAGTACTTTTTTTTGTTTGTTTAACAAGATAGTGTATGTGAAGCTAATAATATTGACTATTTTCAGCTTATTTATTTTATTTTCATTATAAAGGTTGATAATGAAATGCCATACGATAAAAATACCGTTAAAACTTTTTGTATATTTTGACTAACGAACGTCACATCTATGTAATCAAAACAATGTTGATTAAAACATAAGAAATGATTGTACTTTTATTTAAATCGCCAACTTACAAGTTTGAAAATTTGTGAATGGAACTGCCAACGTTTGCAAATGTAGGGGCCTGACGTTAAATCGACTAGTAATGATAACAACAACCTTTTAACACATTAACTATAATAGACCGTTTTTCTTTAAGACAACTAGACAAGCATCCATATTGAAATTGACCCAACGATTCATATGGGTAGTTTAGACATTTTCACTACCAAATATGGCATAAATTGATTTTAACTTTTCTCATTAGCCCAAGCTACAAGATTAAACCAAAAAACATAGATGATATAACATGAATCTGTGGGTGTATGACACATAACATTTACAAGCTGCTTTGGTCCGTAATTTACATTCATATTGGACGAGTGGCATGTGAGTAAAACAAGTTTTGAGTGTAACAAAATGTTTATTAGGAAAGCTTTTTTTGAAAAGAAGTAAACAAATAGTTGATCATCTAAAAGGTCAAAAGGAAAGGATTTTTACAAACATGTCAAAAACCAATAGAAATCTAAAAAGAGAGTTATATGATAAAAGTCAAAAAACTTAAAGCATTTAATCAAATACTTAAATATTTATGAATCTTTGAGTAAAATTTCTCATTTTTAGGCGACGAGTAATGATTAATGTCACTTAAGTGACATTTTTTCGTCATATAATTATCACTTTTTTTATTAGTAAAAAGCATGTGTAAAGGATAATGTCCCTCCAATCATTACCATCTCAAAACGCATATAGAATTTTTGTAATAACGCTCATGCCATATAATGCCCCTGGAGATGGTGTAGGGGCTTTATCCACTCATATAATGTCTCATTACACATGACCTTATACAATGTTAAATTATCATATTACTTTTACGTGATCTTTTTATTTAACTTTTAACTAATAACTATTGCCTTGTAAATTAAGTGAGTGCATCTCGTTAGGGAAATTAGGTTTTCTTAATCCCCAAAACGAGATTCATTCACTTAATTTTGTGCATTTAAATGAACCAGATGAATACAAATATGAGTTTGTAGTATTTGCTTGTTCAGCTTTAACCGAACAAATATATATATTGATATACGATATTTTGTTAGTTTAATAACATATTAATATATAAAAAATATTTCATAGATTATATCATTATACAATATGTCGGCATGAAATTTGATAATTCCGACAACCACTAAATCTTAAATAATTCATTAAATCATTTGATTGGATTCCTGGCTTAACCAAAAATAAAATCAAATCAAATAGACTAGACATTAAAAAAGGTTTAGACCACAAATCAATATTAATAGACGAGTTATGGTGATTATCAAAAGCCAGTGAAACCTTTTCATAAAACTAAAGTGATTGGTTGAGTTGAAATGTAGTTTTGGAATTGCCTCATAATTATTGGTCTATATGTAAATAGTAATACCAAGTATCCATCACTCTGGACGTTCTATTAAAGATTTCTAAATCATTTCAACACGTAGATTATTTTATTTTATAAACCTATTTTCACACTTAATGAGAATGTAAAATTTACATAATCATAGAAAACAAATATATTTCCCATCTCTCACCGTTTCACGTGTCTACACTCTTTCTTCAAACACATGGCAATAGATAGAATTTATGCAATCCCAATTCATTGCATCATTATAAAAATGTGTCTCATAACATTTACATTTTTATACGTGTACATGATATTTGATAATCGGGATGGGTAAAAGGGTTTGTCACCTGAAGAAACACTAACCGGACCCCAGACAGATTACTGGTAACCTGGGGGTTGGAGAGCTGTTTCCCACGAGGGGTTAGACCCTTGGAAGATGGTTCTTCTGATAACCTGCAAAATAGACACCGTGAGCTCGTCACTGAGAAGGGGGGGTTCCTCCTTGTGACCACCCTCCGGCGTGAGAATCAGACTAGATTGCTCTTTAAATATAAAAGTATATTAAGAGATTGCTAGAGCAGATATCAGGTATATATGATAAGATAAGATGTTGTAAGATGATCATACCATTGGGGTATTTATAGCCGAAGGTAGGTTTCCAAGGGGTTTAGCCGGCCCAACACGCTACCAACTGTAACCTATGCGCGTGCCCTGCCTGTGAGTGGTGGATAGGTAGCGGCTGACACAGAGCAGGCGTGTCGTGCACTCTTCCTCTTCTGCCAACTACAGGCTAGGCACGTGGTATGGCAGGAGTTGGTGGGTAGGCGGCGGCTATTGGTCACAGTGCTGTGGCGTGCTGTCTGCCATGCTGCTGTCAGTGAGCTGTCGCATTCTTGGTCAGATCTTTTGTCTGTACCTCGTCAGGTATCACACAAAAGATCCTCCATCATACGGACTGGCTCATTTAGGCGGGAGTTTTCCCCCTCCCGCCTTTGCTCATTCCTTCAGGTGACACTGGGGAGAGTTAAGTGCCTTGTGCGTGTAGCCATGCTGCGCGGGTGGCCTTCCCTAATGGCTTGTATCCGAGGCTGCGGGGACAGGCGGAGTCCTTCACCATTGGGAGGCATTTCCTGCGGGACCAGCTTGCGTACTGCGCGTAAGGACGTTACGTCTCTGAGCATGGTTGGTCCTGCGGATCCAGTTGGTCTCTGCGCAGACGTCCCTGTTTAAGGTGAGTCTTGTGGGTCCAACTGGGCTCTGCTGGGACCTACCTCTTCAAGTCCCCCCAGTCCAATGTTCTTCTCATGAGTGTTTAATAAAATGAGGTGAACTTTTGGACTTGAGCAAAGGGTTTTGAAAAGGGTTTTGTAAGGTTTTCCATGGGGATTCTTTCCGCGGAAGTCCTTGTCACTTGCAGAAATGCCCGAGTTTCCTGCTTGGTCTTTGGGTATGATGCGGGTAGGTCTGTAACCTCCTCGCAAGTCAGGAGCATTGAGTCCCAGTTGTATGTATTTTCCATGAGGTTTTGGTAGTTTTGAACATAGTGATCAATTATGTTAAGACCACCAATTCCATCTTGGAGCTTCAAACAACGTAGTTCTCGACGTTCCCGCTATGCGGGGATGTTATTTCCGTTTCCGCAAGCATTGCCCAGAAGATCCTTCTTGGTTTCAATTCCCAGCGGAGCGCTAGGTATGTGAAGGGTTTTGCCTTAACACTGTACCTGTGCTCGTCTTACGGTTACTTTACTTCCAAGGTATTCCTGGCGTCAATTCCCTGCGGGTGCTAGGTATGTGAAGGGTTTTGCCTTTACACTGTACCCGCACCCGTCTTATAGTTACTTGGTTGCCGAGGTACTTGGCTTCAATTCCCTGCGGGTGCTAGGTATGTGAAGGGTTTTGCCTTAACACTGTACCCGCATCCGTCTTACGGTTACTTGTTCACCAAGGTTTTCTTGGCTTCAATTCCCTGCGGGTGTTAGGTATGTGAAGGGTTTTGCCTTAACACTGTACCCACAGCCGTCTTACGGTTATTTGTTTGCCAAGGTTTATTTGGCTTCAATTCCCTGCGGGTGCTAGGTATGTGAAGGGTTTTGCCTTTACACTGTACCCGCATACGTCTTACGGTTACTTGCTTGCCAAGGGGTAAGGGGTATTTTCCCGCTTACTTTTTAATATTTTCGAATTTTGAATTTTGAAATTCGAAGAGTTGGTGAAAAGATAAGTCCAAACCTCTGAAACGTCGTGCGACGGTTTCTTCTGACTGTGTCAGGACGTGCAGGGAGTTATGGTGACGTGACAGAACATGGTCATTCCAGTTGCTTTTTCAGGCGCGTGGGCACGGGATTTCGGGCGCGTAGCCGCGAAATCTTTGGCATACGTCCTTGTGACAGATGTTGCCAGCTTGCTTTTGCCACGCGTCCTAGTTTCATTGCACCTTTGATTTCTCTCTCTTCCGTATTAAATTCATCGCATTAATTGCGATTACTATATAAAGGGGGAGAGGGTTATTTGCAATTCACACTTTTCACTTTCATCTCTTCTTCTCAAGTAATTTCCGGCGAATTTTTCTGTTCAGTAAAGCATTACCCTGAAATCTCTTCATCTTTCTTCCACCATGTCTTCTCATGATGCTGATGACCAGAAGACTGCTGGCGAATGCCAGTGCTCTCTTCCTGTCGATCTGTACCAGTATATCGTCAGGAAGTTCATGCTCGAGTCTCTCGAGCCTGAGTTTCCTGAACCCCACCATACTGTGTACGATGCCCCTAGTGGCAAGATCGGGGTTTATGCTGCATTCTTTGTCTACGGAAACCTTAGGTTTCCGTTGACAAAGTTTGTGTACCGTGTCCTGGAGAGGCACGGTGTGCACCTGACAGAGGTGCACCCCATGGCCATTGCCAAGGTCCGGCACTTTGAGTGGGTGTGCCGGATACTGGGCCTTGAGCCCCTCGTTGACCGTCTGATGACCTTCTACACTTGGAGGTGCATCCAGGGGTGGTACACTCTTACAACCCGTATCAAGGGTTTAAAGATTTGTACCACCGAGCGGAGTCTTCGCTCATGGAGAAGAGAGTTCTTCTTCATATCCGCTCGCGCCATCCCCATCGCCATGAAGTTCAAGAATGGCCAGGCGCTTCCGAACCTTCCCGCCCTCAACTACGAGGAGGCGGAATGGTTCTCGAAGATATCTCGGGTCCAGTCCCCGGTTTTCCGTTTTCCGGAGTCGGCGATGGTGATGCTGGGGATGAGCCGGGTGTGGAAGGCGGCGAATGCGGATAAGGTTCCGATCGTCCTTGAATATGGTTCGAACTCTATCCCTTATGGTACGTCTTGTTTCATTTTGCTGACTTCGATTTTTTCTAACTTTCTTGTTGATTTCAGAGGGGAACGATCTTCAGTCGCTCCTGAACCCGCGGGAGGAAGATGGTGCCGCGCGGATGGGTACTCGTGCTCTGGACGAGAACGAGTTGCCCATCTTAGAGCAGACCGCGGGTCGGTTCGTGGAGGTTTACCCGCCAGGCCAAGAGATCCTGAGCCACCGACGGCCAGGTAAGCCTATCTTCTACCCTGAACCTCTCAATGCTGTGCCTGCTGCTGGAGTTGACATTTCTTCTTCTGAGGAATCCGCAGAAGGTCCTCCACTGGTGCGGAAGAAGAAGGCTGCCGTCGGGAAAGGCAAAGAGAAGGTGGCCTCTACGGCCGACCCGGTAGTAGAGGTGTTCAAAAAAACCGGTTACGGAACCGGTTTGGGCGGTTAACCGGAAAACCGGTTTTTTAAAAACCGGTTTTTTTAAAAACCGGTTTGACCGGTTTACGTAACCGGTTTACGTATCGGTTATACTTTTTGGAGCCAAAACCGGTTTTATAACCGGTTATAAAAAAAACCGGTTTTTTGTAATAACCGGTTAATAAAAAACCGGTTAACCGGTCTTTAAAATAACCGGTTTATAGCCGTTATAAAAAAACCGGTTAACCGGTTTTTTAATAACCGGTTAACCGGTTAAACCGGTTTTCGAACGTTACCAAACGGCTTTATAGCCGTTTTTTTTTTTTTTGCCCGTTTTTTTAGCCGTTTTTTTGGTTTTTTTACCCCCACAAACATCTATATATAGTTTAGGTTGGGTATTGGTTAGATCACACTTGATTATACAACTCCAAAAGCTCTAAACGTTTATTTCATACGCGATTATAACTCCAAACGCTCTTCTTTCGTAGTCGTTTATTTCATACTCGTGTATACCACTCTTAATTCGTAGTCGATTATCATGGCCTCCCAAAGTGCTGCTTCATCGGTCAACATGGGTGCCTCGAACACGGGAGAAACCGTCGTTCGGGTCATCCCCACGAAACGAAACCAAGATATTTGGCAACATTTCGACCTATGCGAAATGTCTAACGGAACCCAAAAAGCTAGATGCAAACATTGTTTGAAGTTTTATAACAAAGAAGCAAACTCCAGTTTAAGAGCTCATGTAGAAAGGCCCTCTTGCAAGGTCTTGAAGGACGAATCCGGAAGTAGTTCGCAGCCGGAGATGACGAATCAAGGAACGGTGTTTACGTACGACCTTGAAGCGGTACGTCAACAGTTTGGCAACTTTGTGATTCAACAATCACTTCCTTTCAACCACTTCGACAACCCTCAATTCACGGAGATGATGCAAAAGTATGTTCAACCACGCTACCAACACGTAAGTCGTTCGACCCTTAGAAGAGATATGCTTAAAGCATGGAAAAACGCTAAATCCGAACTAATTTCATACTTTTCAAACTTACAAACTGGTGTGAACTTAACAACGGATGTGTGGTCGGTACCTAATGGTTCGCCCGACTCATACATTTGTGTGACGGCTCATTGGGTTGACCCCCGGTCGTGGCAAATGATGAAACGAACCGTTGCGTTTCAATTGTTTGATTACCCGCACACGGGTAGAAATATTTTTAAACTCTTGGATAAAGTCATTCGACAATACAAGATTGAAGATAAAATCTTTTCAATATCGTTTGATAACGCGTCCAACAATACGGCCGCGGTTGGCCATTTAAAATTAAAGTATAAACCTATTTGTGATGGAGCGTTTTTTCATAGCCGATGCATTGCACATATTATCAACTTGGCCGTGCAAGATGGGTTAAACGTGATCGAAACGCAAAGAAACAATTTTAAAAGAATGTTACGAGATGTTTTTAGCAACAATAAAACATTTTCAAGATACAAAAAATTTTGTGATGAAGCTAATTGTCAATGGTTGGGGCCCAATTGGGATTGTCCAACAAGATGGAACTCGACTTGTGATATGTTTGAGAAAGCCATCCAACAAAAAGAATCACTAGTTGCGTTTCATCAAATAATGTCAAGTAGGGGTAAATGTGCACCGTACGATCCTAGAAACTGGTTATTGATTGAGATCGTTACGGAGGTTCTTCAAATTTTTAAATCTTGCACAACTAGTTTATCCGGGGTTTACTATCCAACAAGCCCCATTGCTTTACCAAAAATTGCTGTCATGTGCACAAAGTTGACTGAAATTCATTGTAGGGGTGCACCTTATTTTGATATGGGTGCAAAAATGAAAGAAAAATTTATAAAATATTTTCAACAACTACCCGCTGTTTTGACCTGTGCGGCTGCGTTAAACCCTTGCATCAATGTTGGTGGTGTTGAAGCTTTAATAGAAAAAATTTGTGATGAGCTAGGGTTAAACGACGATCAAAACCCCTATTATAGCCAAACTTTAAAGAATGATTTCAACACCACATTGGCAAACATGTATGATGTTTACCTTACAAAACACGGGTCGTCTTCCCAAATTCATGACTCGTTAAGAGCTGTTGCCCAATCCCAATCCCAAACCGACCTTGAAATGGGGATGTACTACATGATTTGGGAAGACGCCGGTAAACGTCAAAGGGTAAACACCCCAAGCAGTGAACTTGGAAGGTATGGTGGTACCAACTTTGTGAAACACATGACTCCGGATGAATTTAGAAGTCTTGATTTGCTGGCTTGGTGGAGAGGTAAGGAGGATGAGTTTCCGATCCTCGCCGCCATGGCCAAAGATTTACTAACGGTCCAAGCTTCCACGGTAGCTTCGGAGTCTGCTTTTTCTGTTTCTGGCAGGGTTATATCGATTAGGAGGACTCGACTCACTCCAGCAGCTGTAGAGATGTCGATTTGCTACAAGGATTACTTGGACTCTTTAAACAGGGCACAACATCAACGCTCACTCGAGGGGGAAATGGACTATGAGGCGGCCTTGTATGAAGACGAGGTCAATCAAGGACACATTCAACCAATGACCGATGAAGAAGCCGCGTACGACGATTACCTAAGGAATAGCTCGGGATCGGGTAGCGAAGAAAATGAGTAACAAACATCAACTTGTTAATGTAATCGTGTCTAAGCATTCTTTAATGTTTGTATTTTTGAGTTACGAATATGCGATAACGATTTAATGTTTGTATTTTTAATGTAAAAGCTATAAATGAAAGTTATGTGTTTTTAATCTTCCAAGCAAAGAATGCTAACAACGAAACCCTAAACCCTAAACCCTAAAAAAAAAAAAAAAAAAAAAAAAAAAAAAAAAAAAAAAACCGGTTAACCGGTTAGACCGGTTATTAAAAACCGGTTATAAAAAACCGGTTTAATAACCGGTTCTAACCGGTTTTTAAACCGGTCCAAACCGGTTTGGCCGGTTTGAGTTTTCAGCAATAAAAACCGGTTAATAACCGGTCCGGTTATTAACCGAACCGGTTTTTTTCTGGATAAAAAAAACCGGTCCGGTTAATAACCGAACCGGTTTTTTCAAAAAAACCGATTTGTGCACCTCTACCCGGTAGTCCTATCTGACTCGGAGTCAGATAGTGCAGAGGTGGCGGGGAAGCCCGGTGGTGAGGAGACCACCGCTCCGGAGGCTGTAGCTGTTACCTCCGGGGAGGCAGCGACGACGACGGTTACCGGTGTCAAGAGGCCGGCTCCATCGGGTTCGCCCCCGCTCGTCCGTACGTTCAAGCTCAAGAAACCCCGTAAGTACCCCTATAATTCTTGTCTAGATTTGTTGTTTCAAATAAATTTTTCTAACACTTTTGCTTGTGCAGGTGTGGATGTTGACGCATTCCCGGGTGTAGTTGGAGCAAGTATTCCCCCGCCAATGAGGGAAGGCTCGGTCAGCCTTCCCGAGACGTCGACCCAGGCGTCTGCGCCTGCTTCCGTTGGTTCCAGCCTTCCTGAGGCTGTTCCAGCTGAGAAGGTGTCTCCGCCGGCCGTGAGTGCAATTTTTACAGCATCTTTCACGGAGCCGGCG
The DNA here is from genome assembly GCF_021521415.1 of Bidens hawaiensis. Lineage (NCBI taxonomy): Eukaryota > Viridiplantae > Streptophyta > Magnoliopsida > Asterales > Asteraceae > Bidens > Bidens hawaiensis. Next base: position 1,782,954 of record NW_027491177.1, on the reverse strand, counting down.
GTTACTGTTGCTGAGGAGGCGACGCCAACAATGGCTACCACAGCGGCTGCCACTATACCTGCGCCACCGGCACCGACGGCCGGACCATCAGGTACGCGCCGGGCTTCCCGCCGATCTATGCCACCTTCCCATCTGCCTGACCTGTTGGATGGATTTCCTTTAGGTTCAGGTGATGGGTTTGGCGGCTATCGGCCTGTTATTGACCCTACAGGTACGTAGGGTTCTTTTTCCTTTGTATATTTTTGTCATTTTTTCCTAACTGCCTTTGTTTCTTTTGCAGTGTCGGATTCCAATGAAGTGTATGTTCCAAGATGGAACATACGCCGAGGAACAACCCTTCGCACCCCTGTGGAGTGCGTGGATTGGGCTCGCCACGCTGCTCCTCATGGTGCGTTGGGGGAAGCCATGGCTAGCTACCAGGAGGGTAGGCTAACCAATGAGCTTCGGGTTCTCCAAGCCCGGATGCAGCCCCGCGTCGAGCTGCTTTGTCGTGAAAACGACAAGTTAAAAGCAGCTCGCGCCAAAGAAATATCTGAGACGCGGGCTCTGCGGGAGGAGAACCGGCAGTTGGCCGCTGCCGCCGCCGAGAAGGAGAGAGCATTCAAGGCCCTCGAGGTTGAAGTCCAGGCGCGACTCGAGGCCCGCTCCAAGGCTGCCCAAGCTGTGAATGAACAGCTTCGGCTGGCTAAGGAGACTGCGCGAAACTCAACTGAGAGGGCTGCCAAGGCTGAAGCTGTTGCTGAGCCGCTTCGCGAAGAGAATGAGCAGCTTAAATGCAAATTAAAGGCTCTTCAGCATGCTCATGACGCCTTGGCAATGGAAGATGCCAAGAAGCTGCAGGAGATCCTTGACCAGAGGGGGGTGCTTGACCGCACTGAAAGGAAACTCAAAAGCGTCGAAGAGGCTGCCGCCAAGGAAGTTCAACTTGCCAACCTTGATAAAAGCGGAGCCGAACGTGCTTACAAAGAAAGTCAAGCTACCCTCCAATGGCTGCTTCGAGAAGCGTTGCCTCAGGTATCTTTATCTTTTTCTTTACGCTTTCCGCTCGTAATTAGAAAATGTTCTAACCTGTATTCTTTTGTAGGTTGTGCGTCGGGTCCTTTCTGAGACCTCTTATGACGATGCGATGAGCGCAGCCCTCAACGCTTCTCATGAGGATGGGGAGAAGACTGGCTTCCTGCTTGGTCTAGGGTTTGCTGAGAGAGGCTTTCCGCCCTCCAACTTCCCTTTATTCAATGTTAATACTGAAGCTGCTTATGACCAAGCTGTGAACCAGTACGCTGCCTTCCCGCATCCAGTGGTGGAGAAGGTGAATGAAGCTGCTGCTGCTGATGATGGGCTAAACATCCTTAAGGCTTTCCTTGGGCAGCTGCTCTCTGACGGTGCTGGTCCAAGCGGAGGTGGCCCTGAAGCCTGATCCTGAAGATCCCTTCCCACTGCTAGGATAGACTTAGCTTTGTATAGATTTCTTTTAGGCGGGTAGTTACCCGGCCACTGTTGTAATATATCATTGAAATATACGATTGTTATTCCTTTCATTGGATTCTTTGCTTTATAAACTTATGACTTGCATACTTAGTTTAAAATAGCAATTTTCCAAGTGTTTAGAATAAGAACCTTTGAACGTGGTTGATAGTGGGTTAAAGTTTCGCTTCCTCCTTCGTGATTGTGCGGGTAGAACCGTCACTTGCACTTGGTAGGATGGCTAAACTTTAACTTTTATCTAACCTGCGTGTAGGTTTTTCTTACTTTTTGAGGATAAGTTAACCTTTGAACGTGGTTGATAATAGGTGTGAAGTTTTGCTTCCTCTTTCGTGATAGCGCGGGTAGAACCGTCACTTGCACTTGGTAGGATGGCAAAACTTTACCCATACCTGACCTGCGTGTAGGTTTTTCTTACCTTTTTAAGAATTTTGTTTTGAACCGTTCGACGCGCGGTTGTCGATAGGTTAGTGTTCATCTTCCTTTCATGATTCGTGCGGATAGACCGGCACTTTCATTTAATGGAATAATTGAACTCTTCTCCTTCAACTGACCTGCGTGAAGGTTTGCCACGTTATTGGGTTCGTGCGGGTAAGACCGCCTTCCCACGCAACGACTTCACGTAATGTGAATGCCGTCACCAGTGTTGGATAGTTTTAACCGTTCGACGCGCGGTTGTTGATAGGTTAGTGTTCATCTTCCTTTCATGATTCGTGCGGATAGACCGGCGCTTTCATTTAATGGAATAATTGAACTCCTTCAACTGACCTGCGTGAAGGTTTGCCTGTTGAGGATAAGTTAACCTTTGAACGTGGCTGATAATAGGTGTGAAATTTTGCTTCCTCTTTCGTGATTGTGCGGGTAGACCCGTCACTTGCACTTAGTAGGATGGCATAACTTTACCCATATCTGACCTGCGTATAGGTTTACCTTTTCCTCTTAAGAATTTTGAACTGTCCCACGCGCGGTTGTTGATAGGTTGGTGCAGTTCCCTCGAATGATTCATGCGGATAGACCAGCACTTTCATATGGTAACTTTTTTCCCCTTCAACTGACCTGCGTGAAGGTTTATCATGCTTTTTGGGTTCGTGCGGGTAGGACCGCCTTCCCATGCAATGACGTTTTTTGTAATTATGCGGTGAAAACCGGCATATTAGTGTGTACAAAAGTATAAATGTAAATCATCAGCTTCGACGTTTGAAAGAGAATCATTTCCATTAGAAGTGGCTCTTGGCCTTTTCTGTACAAATTGGAATTGATTACATGCAAACTGTGTAATTGAACTCCCTTCCATGTTGGGACAGGAGTGCCATCGAGCCGACACGCACCTGTTTCGGGATCTCGTTCTTTACGCAGCATGTAGTCTCCATATTGAAGCTGATTTTTTATTCATGTTTACCCCAGCCATGGTTCCACACGCACCTGCCTGCTTAGCTTTTATTTCGCCACGAGGTGTGCGAGCGTCCCATCTCTGACGAATGTTTCGACCATGTCTTTTACGTCTATGCATTCTTCAGTGTTGTGGCCTTTTGTTCTGTGATAGTCACAGTACTTGCTCCGATCAGCATCGTGACGATGTCGGATTACTGGAGGCTTTGGCCATGGGAGCTCTTCAGTAGCAAATATGTCAGTGACGCTTTTGGTAAGTGGCGTCCATCTGGAGTTCCGGTGCAGCTTTACATTATCCCTTTCACCCAATCGGTGCTGTAAGCCGGATGAGGTGTCAAAGTTTACCCTTGACTGCCAAATGCCTTGCTTCCGTTTTTTGTTCAATCGGGCGGTGAGGACGTTGTCCTCTCTCGTCCTCTGGGTGTAAAGGTTTGTGCTCTGCGGAAGGTCTCTACCCAGTTGCTTCTCCGTTTCCGCATAGCGTTTAGCTGCTGTCATGATGCCATCCCATGTGGATGGCATTCCATCTTTACCCGTTAGGGTGCGGATAAGCTCTGGGTCCTGCGCGCCCTGGATGAAGGCTGCGCGAACAAGATCCTCGCTGATATTGCCCAAACTTAACTTCTTTGAGTTGAAGCGAGTGATGAAGTTTGGCAGAGATTCATCTTCTTCCCGTATGCATTTGAGGATTGTCCATTGCTCCTCGGTATACTTTCGCTGCTGGCTGAAGTGTTGGCTAAACTTCTGCTGGAAGTCTGCCCAGTCGTAAATGTGGTTAACCGGTAAACGATCAAACCAAACCCTAGCAGCCCCCACCAGCGTCATTTGAAACATGTAACACCACGTGTGTTCCGTCCAGTTGCTGACGGTTGCCCCTGCTATGAACCTGTTCAAATGGTCGTCTGGGTCGGACATACCATCATAAGTGCCTATGTTGGGCATTTGTTTGGCACTTTTTGGGGCAATTGCTTCCGCAATGTCCCTTGCAAATTTGGACGTTCCCGCATTTGCAACGTTCGGTCTGTACGTTTTGGAGAAGTCTCGTGAACTTCCACCTGTGCTTTTTGGTTTGAAGGCTTGTCCAAAATGCCTTCTCGGTTGGGAGTCCGTTTCCTTACGCTTCCCTTTTGCCCTATGGCGAGGGTTCGCGTCGGAGTCGGATTCCTCCGAGTCATTGTCCAAGTATTCTTCGAATTCGTCGGCCTGTTGGACGGAACGCAAGCGTTCGTCCAACTCAGCTTGGAATTCCTTTTGTCGTGCCTCCGCCCATGCCTTAACTTCATCGAGAGTTTGGCGGGGGAGTCTTGTTCGTTTTTTAAACTGGGTATCGGTGAATCCCAGTGGGCGATTATTTACTGCACTTGCCCCAGCTTGGGTAACTGGGGTAGTGTTTGTAAAATTTACTTCACTTGCCCCGGCTTGGGTAACCGGGGTAGTGTTTGTAAAAACTGTGTTGCCGGTATTCCCTCCAGTAGCTGGGGTTGTGGTTACCGGAGTTTCTTTAACCATCTTTCTAGAAGTTTGAAAAAACTGGAGAAAAATGAAGTTCTAGCTTTATGCACGGATGGCAATAGATAGAATTTATGCAATCCCAATTCATTGCATCATTATAAAAATGTGTCTCATAACATTTACATTTTTATACGTGTACATGATATTTGATAATCGGGATGGGTAAAAGGGTTTGTCACCGAATTTCATATCCCATACCCAAAAAATGTCAAAACTAATCTTATACCTACTTCCATACCTGATACCCTTCCCGGATGGGTTTTATTGCTATTAATGGCATCATATCAACTTAAGAATCTTTTAATATAAATGTATGTACTAAAAAAAATATTAAACCAATGTGTTCATATTTATTTTTGAAGGTTTATCTACACATGTATATGTTAGTGTAGGCAATATAAATTATTACCTACATATGTGTAGGTCCTTTAAATATGTGAGGTTTAATCATTTATTTTTATATTTAAGAAGAGATGAATAATGCATTGCATTTCAATTATTTTTTTTATACTTTATAAATTTTTCAAGGTTATGTTCTTCATATTCTTGTGATAAAACTATCAATTGCCGATATTGTTTGATTTCTAAACACTAAATTACTACAAGAATATAAAGAACAAACTATTTGTTATGTATGTAAAAACTATTAAACTAAAATGTTCATATATTTTATTTAATATTTAAACGTTAAGTGTAGGTTTCACAAATAGAATTTCACAAAAGATGTAAACACATTGCATTTCAACCACTAATTTAAAAACATATAATACTTAAAAAGTTAAAATAATAAATGATATTTATTTTATATCTTCTCCCAAAAACTGTGTGTTTGCTTAAAATTCTTTTCTACACAAACACAAAAACAATCAAAGCATGATGCTCAACGTAGGCATCATCCTTATAGTTCACTGTGATAAACCGATTGCACAGTTGCACTGCTAACTTAACAAAAATCTCAGGTAAGGTAACTAAATAATGTTTGGATCCTAAGAGAAAACGAGTTTTACCTATATCGGTTTCTAGTGACGTTACTACAATCAAACACATAACCGAAACAATAGTTTTATAGACAGACCAACCATTGAACGCATGAAGTATAGTTGAATTCTAGTTAAATCTAGTAACATAACTGTTGCTTCGCTATTGGTTACACCAACTAAATTGTCGTTCTATTCGTTGAAATTTGGTTTAGTCAAGAGACCATCGCTATCAAATTGTTTCCGTTATCAAAACACATCACTATCATCGTCTAAGACACGATGGTCCCGGGGCTCTTTCATTGGTTATGAATTAACATTCAGAAGGGTTGTCATTTATAAAGCAAAATAATGTTTCAACTTGTTCCTAAGTGGGAAAAGACTTGACCAAATATTATTTTTATTTATTTATTTTTCCTAACACATAAAATGCATCTATGATAAGAATGCCGGACTGTTCGCTCGAAGAGTCAGTTCCAATAGACCATTAACAGTAAAGAATTTACACTAGCATTGTAAACATCATGATGTCTGGTCATTCATATGTCATCTATGAAACCAAACATCAAAGTGTTTAAACTCCTTACTCATGAACAAGTTCACCTTTTTAGCTTTCTGTAACAGTAGATGGTGGAATGCTTTCTATCTCCTACTTGGCTACTTGTATCAATCACTTTCTTAATTGATTATTTTCCCAACTGTATAAAAAAGTGAACCTATTTTATACAAGGACCCCCTCCCCCTTTGAGATATAGCACTATCAGTCCCCACACACTCTCAGCCTACCCCTATATATATATATATATATATATATATATCCAACATAATCACACAAAAAACACAAACTCAAAATGACATATACATCCACAAAATTTTGTAACAACATTGTCTGTACTCTTATCCTACTTATGTTTGTAACACTTCCTGTTGCAAACACGAAACCGGCTACATTTTTACAAGACTTTCATATAACATGGTCTGATTCTCACATCAAGCAACTCGATGGTGGAAGAGCCATCCAACTTACCCTTGACCAGAACTCGGGTACGTATCTAAATGTTAACCTTTATTAAGAAGTTGCAAAAAACATTGACCTTAATGACGGTATTTTGTTAAGTGACACAGGTTGTGGATTTGCTTCTAAAAACAAATACTTGTTCGGACGTGTAAGCATGAAGATTAAGCTTATCCCAGATGATTCTGCTGGCACGGTCACCGCCTTTTATGTAAGATCCTTGAATGCTTTATACCTAAACAAATAGTATACATATAAAAGTAACGGTTTTGTGGCAGATGAACTCGAATACTGATCAAATACGTGATGAGCTTGATTTTGAGTTTTTGGGGAACCGAAGCGGGCAACCGTACACGGTTCAGACTAATGTTTTTGCTAATGGAAAAGGCGATAGAGAACAAAGGGTCAACTTGTGGTTTGACCCGGCTGCTGACTTTCATACTTACTCGATTCTGTGGAACCATCAACATGTGGTGTAGGTTTCATAATTGATAATACAATGATTACATTACTACAATACAATAACTAAAACTAAATGATGCATTTTTTTATATAACTGCATAGGTTTTATGTGGATGAAACACCAATCAGGGTGTACAAGAATAACGAAGCCAAAGGGATCCCGTTCCCGAAAGCGCAACCAATGGGAGTGTACTCGACATTATGGGAAGCGGATGACTGGGCTACACGTGGTGGGCTTGAAAAAATAGATTGGAACAAAGCACCATTTTATGCATATTACAAGGACTTTGATATCGAAGGCTGCATAATCCCGGGTCCCGCCACATGTACATCTAACCCGTCTAACTGGTGGGAGGGTGTTACCTATCAACACCTGGACTCGGTTGCCGCTCGCAGGTATAAGTGGGTCCGCGTTAATCATATGGTTTATGATTATTGCACCGATAGGAACCGGAATCCGGTTATCCCACCGGAATGTTTGGCTGGAATTTAGATTATTAGATGGGATTTTTATCATTGAAAAGGTTAAAAACTGTTGGGAGGATATAAATAATGTATGGGTCATAATTGTGATATGTGTACTATATAGTTTTTTATGTGAATAAATGCTTTTACTTTTCCCCATTCCTATAACTTTATGCATATTTTGGTAATCCAATTTAATGATTTTTGGATAAGAAATCTAACCGAGAAACGGTCTATTTTCTTGTGCTGATCTTGACTGCGACGGGTTGAGAGCAGTATGGACAATTGCCAAATAGAACATCAAAAGACCTGCATTATAAAGATTAAAAGTCAATGATGTTGTTGACTGAAAGGAAATAGATGAAGTTTATACGCCAAGTAAGATCTGATTACTTACTGTCTTGTTGTTGTGATGGAACGTAACCAATCTCCGAGGCAAATGCTATGAAAAGCTTTGCTACAGGTGGTGTTTTCACAAGTGTAATCGGTTCTGCCTCCGCTTTTAGGTCCAAGTTCATCATCTATACCATTAAGCACAAAAGTTAGCAGGCATACGTTTATGCAAGAATAATTAATAACCACTATATAGATTATATTATTATATACCTACTGGAAGGAATTGTGAATAACATATCCCACAGTCAATTTGCTGATCGTTTTTCTCAACGCCTGGAGGTCCTGGAAGTTGAAGCTCCAACAAATTTGATAGATTTTCGGCATATAATTTGTCTTTTGACCTTAAATAAAGAAGGATTAAAATTAAACCAAAATTAAATAAATGCATGACATGATTAATAGAACTCAGACCTTTTAGATGCAAAAAGAAACGGGTCGATTTGGGTTATGTTGTATATTTAACAGGTCTAAACTAAAAAATAGCTTAGAACGAAATGGGTCAAACCACTTGAAAGCCGCATGGCATGTATTTTAATGCTTAAAACCTACTCAATAATATTACTCAAAAGTATAGATCATTATTGAAATTATATTAGTTTTTATGATCACATTTGACACATTAACTATTTCTAAAAGATATAAAAAGTTGACAAAACGTTTTGTAGGTCACAATCCAACATGACAACTTATTTTGACCCGTATATAAAAGTATCAGTTTTGACATGCATGATTAACAATTTTCTGATACCTATTTTGGTTTTTTGATGTTTGGCATACAAAGATGCTAAACCATGATTTGTTAAAAATAAATGAAGCATAGAAGTTAGGAACAGATCTCTTAACACATTATATTGAAACATGTCTAATGTATTTCAGTTAACAGCAAATTTAGAAAATGAAATGAATAATATCCACCAAGAGTGATGAGCATATATACCATTTATTGCAATTCCTACGCCATTTGTCCCTTAGCAAGTTAACATTCTTGTCCGACCCCAAAAAACGACACCTGTCACAACATAAAACATGTTACCGCTAACAGAAGTTTTAACTTATACGTAACAACTGACCACTCAGTATAATTCAATCCTACTCTGGTAAAGATCTTGGCTCGTTTGCACGTATCAATAATATTATTGAGCAATCATTCCCTGTAAATTAATTCCGAATAAAATATTATTATACCAACATATGAAACTTTCATTAAAAAACAAGTTACCGATATTTATTTGCCGGAATGATGTGGCACGATGCAACTGTGCTGAGTCAGAAACCGAAAGAGACTGGTCAATGCCTTCCACCGTTGACCAAAATTGTTGAAGCTTCTCCAGATGCTGACATCACCAACAAGAAATATAAATTTGAAGAATATTAGGAAAACAGATTATGTGTCATATGTACCTGTCTAAACTGCTTCACAACATCAATAAGTCTTGAATTCGCTGACCATTCCAAATTGAATAAGTAAGGTACATCCTGATGAAAAGATTAAGACATTAATATTGGACCATATAGAAGATTGAAGAGGTTGTAGAATGCAGTTAACTAACAGCTGAAACCGATGGCGGGCAGTTGGGATAAGATTTATCCAGTAAAATCTCTAGCACATGAACTCTTTCCTTCTTGTCACTAACAGAATGGCAATGCAAGGTATCAAACAATCAAAATATAGAGAAGTTAAAACAGTAGTGAATGATTATTAATCATTTGTAGGATCTTACACGACACGAAATGTGACAAATGATAGATCTTCTGCTAACCTCACTAAATGTTCCCACCCAATCTCTTCAATCTAGGTTAAGAAATGTTCAATTGGATAAAAGTTCAAGTTATCATCTTTTTCCATAATGGTAAAATATAGAACTTAAATATAACAAATTGGTAAAGTATGAAGATGAATAACTGCAGATGTGCTAGCTTACCTCGGAGTAAATGGCACGGGAGAAAGATGATGACAGGGCCATATTCATACTGCCACAACAATGTGATCAAAATTCAACAAATTCTGCAACAGAAAATCTGTTTATTATAACAGGAAAATTGGATTTTAATAATCCAAACTCTCACCTATTGGCCGATAATCCATACTTATACTTTGACCAATGATAATCCTAACCTTCACTTTTGTTGCCAAGAGCGATCCCTGTAGCATAATCATCATAGATTATACACTCAATTTACATTTGATTTATACTCGATTTCGCTAGTACGTTTCTCTAGTTCATTAAGAATCATTATTGTGAGATCAATCGAGTGAAAAATCAAGTATAAATATCTATAATGATTATGCTATGGGGATTGCTCTTGGCAACCAAGGAAAAAGTTAGAATTATCATTGAACATAGTGTAAGTATGGAATATTATCGGCCAATAGTAGGTGTAAATTAACCGAACTTTCAACGAACAATTCGTGAAGCGTTCGGCGGGAAGTTCGTTTACGTACGTTAGTTTAATAAATGCATGAACACAAACAAGAAACTTTGTTCGTTTAGTTAAATGAACGAGCATGAACAGAGGTTGCGTTCGTTCATTTGTGTTCGTAATTTGTAAACATTCGCTATTGTGTTCATTTATGTTCGTTTACGTTCATTTGTTTATGTTCATTACTTAAATGTTTCTTTTATATCTTTTTAGTTTTTTATCTGTCATTAAAACTTTTATAGTTTATTGTTTACGTTCAGTTCATTTCGTTTTAACAAAGTCTTGCTTTAACTAACAACAAATGTAACTTGTATTTCATTGACATTATCAGAATAAAACTGTCACTGGGGGATGATTATAATTATAATTATAATTATTATTATTATCCCAAGTGCTTAACTTTATATTTAATTTAACTTTAATTCCTTAACGGACGAACGAACACAAACACTAATTTCCGTTGGGTTAACGTTCATGAACCGTTCGTGAACAAGTTTAATTGATACATACAACTGTATTGAAACTAAAAAGCATGTTTAAATCAACAAGTTGCAAATCCAAATGCATTGAATCGGATAATTAAAAAGTAAGAGAGCACATGAATATTAATTTGACATGGTGGGGTTTTAATCCACTAAACATGTGAACTTTTTATCAAACAGCTGGTGTGCAATATTACAAGTCAACATTATATACCACAAAACCAAAAGGCTTACCTCGATTTATTTACAGTCACCGCAATTTGGACGGTTGCCGGAGTCTCCGGCCGACTTTAGTCTCGTCTTGGTTGCCGGTAAAAAATTTTACCAATTATTATTATTATTATTATTTTAAGGGTAACTTTATTTCAAAAACAGAGCCCAAGGCCCAAAGAATATATATAGAGGCAGGGTACTAAAAATACCCAAATACTCTTAAGTAACATTCGCGGGTCAATCAAGAGTACGTCACAGGTTACCCGCGAGACATATGAATCATCCGCATAAATAATCTGAGGAAGAAACACCCTCGTGGCACATGCGGAAGCATCCTGGCACCCTCAAGAGTCATCCGCAAGAAGGAATATCCTTCCACGTAAATAACCACGAGGTAATGCCCCGGGACAGCTGCCAATAACCAATTACCTTCTAGAAGATTTGCTAAGATGCTTTCTTGGGCATTACGTGATCCTTCGGCCAATCAGCCAGTGACACCTGGCAAGGTCGTTATAACCGTGCATATGGCCAATATTGCTCCGTTAACCAATGATAGAGAGACACGTGTCTAGGTTGTTATACATGCACATGCAACGTATAACCTGAACCTATCATATGAAGGCACGTGTCCAGACGGTTATGAGAGCATCTTCTAAAAGGACAGCTGGCCCAATCACTTCCTCACACCCTTCGGCTATAAATACCCTCTCAATCATCATGAGGTATTCATTCACTCCCACTGTACTCTCTCAATTTACTTAAGTACTTTACTCTCGTCAGAACTGTACTTATTCTCACGCCGGAGGGTGGTTACGGGAAGACCCCCCCCCCCAACTTGTCCTTCCCGTAACGAGCTCACGGTGTTTGTTTTGCAGGTTCACGTCATTGGACTTTGGGGGATTGTGTTCATATCGTATTGGCAGTTAACCGTATCCTACCCTGTTGACTCATCGGATCTAGGATCCATTAGTGGGGAATAGATCCGTGTTTCTTCATTGGTGCCATCCGTGTCTTTGTTAGAACAGCAAAAAAAAATTTCCGTCCTCTTTACGATATGAATCAATTACCTAAAGGGCCGACAGAGAATCAATCGCAACCTCCACGAGATCTCAATATTGAATCACGTGAAGGAGCAACATCCATTTTTGCTAGAATCACAAACTCTGCTCCACGAACTGAAGTCGTAAACCCCGGAGGTTTTACCTTAGCTGGTTCAGCGGCTCGGGGACATATCACTCCATTAGCATATACTACTTCGGTAGATGCAGGGAATGTTGTTACACCAACTACTGACCTGGGGCATGTCACAGCCCCAGGAGGTTCTAACTTGAGGAATCTAGAACGAGTTACAAGAGAAATCCACCGAACTCAGTCGGAATTAGGTTTGGAAGAAGATTCTGGTGATTTTAACCCAAGAAGAGCTCATCGTCATAGCTTCAGAACCGAAGGACTTTTGTCTCCGGACGAATGGCTTCCTGTTTAACAAGACAGTTTGAAAGAAAAATATGAACGTCGGGTCCGGAATGAGCGTTTCCATGGCCGTACCCTGACGTACGACGAGCCTCCCAGGAGATCTATCTCTCCTCCCATAAGGGGAAGCCACATTCAGTACAGTCAGCCACTAGAACAGAATGTAGGTGAGATCCGGAGGTTACGTCCTCGTCCTCGCATAGATATGCGAGTACCATCTTATGAGGATGAATTGGACGGATATGACTCAACATATCATCCGGAAAGTAGTTACTACAGCGGGGATAGTCGCCTCCCTTCGTACGGAGGGACTAGCTATCCGCGGCCAGCTGTCCGCCATGCGGAGTATCACAGTAATGCTGAGTATGATTTTTCCAAACCATATCGCCCGGAATCTTTCGCAGAGAAGTCAAAATTTATTTCAAGCATTGCGACAGCTCCATTCCCGATTAACGCAAAGATTCCAACATCTGTTGGAACATATAATGGAATGATTGATCCTCGTGATCATCTGTTAAGATTTGAAGCAGTTGGAGGAGTCAGTGGTTGGACTCTTCCATATTGGTGTCACATGTTTGCGCTTACATTCACCGGGGCGGCACGGGAGTGGTTTGAAAAATTACCATGCGGACAGTTCAAAAGTTGGAATGATTTCGTAGCAAAATTCTCTCAACACTTCAGCCAGCAAAGAAAACATACGCGTGATCCTTCAGAAATACTGGATGTCGAAAGGCGAAATAATGAATTCATTGAGGACTTCATTACTCGTTTTAATAACGAGAGCCTTAACATCGGAGGGGTTAGTGAAGACATGCTGAGAGGAGCATTCCGTAAAAACGTCCATACTGACGCCTTGATTCGCACGCTAACTGGAAAAGACGGAATGCCCGAGTCTTGGGACGAAATCATGACGGCAGCTAAGTTGTACGCAAGAACCGAAAAAACATTGGGGTCCGGCAGCCAGAAATAGTTGCCAAGAGTCGAATTCCAGACCCCAAGACCACACAGACAAGCCAAAGGGCCAATATGGTCAAGACTTCAGCCAAGTACAGAAACGTCCAAACCATTCGATGCAAGATCGTTGATTGGCAACAAAAACAAGCGCAACCTTCCAACACGATCTTCTAACAGCAGTTGGACTCAGTTGTCAAAAACTCCTTCTGAAATCCTCACAACGGAGAATCTGACTTTCCGCAAGCCTCAACCGTTACCAAGGAAGTTATTCCTTGATAATAAAAAACATTGCACGTATCACAATGATATAGGGCACAATACAAACGAGTGTGTGGCCTTAAGGAATGAAATAGAGGCAGCTGTAAAGAACGGGAAGTTAGATAATCTGGTCAAAAGTGTAAGACGAGGGGCTGGTAAACCTCCCGCAAAGGATAACCAGGGACCGGCCAAAAGACAAATAAAAGATCTCAACGTCCACATGATTCAGGATGGCCAGCAGATCAATGGTAAGAGAAAAGAATTTGCGGACGAAGAATGGAAAAACAAGCCCGTCATTTTTCCGCGTATCAGAGGAAGACCGTGCAACAAGAATCTCCTAAAAATTTTATTTATACTAGTCAAATAACGTATATAAGGTATGGGGTTAATATTTGTTGAGTTGTATTGAATTATATTAAGTTATAAAAATGACTTTATATTTGGTGGTAAATTCATTAAGTCATATTTATGATATTACACTAAAATTTTCTTTTATACATTATAGTACATATGTTAATGTTAATAACTTATTGTTGATGATAAGTCCACTAAGTTACTGATGATCTTAATGGGTCTTATTATATTTGCTAATGATTGTATTATGTTACTTAAGTTATTGTTGCGGGTCTTATTATGTGTTAAACTTCTTTTAGATTACACCTAGTTATCTCACTAGTCACTACCAGAAAATTGACAATCATCAACAGACGTAAACTGTCAATCTTTACTTGAGAGCTTAGCAACGGATTACATGATAGTTTTAAAATGTTATATAAATAGCGGTTGGTATTCCAAAGGTGATTACAACGGATAACCAAAATAGTCTAAAACATAATTAAAAAAAAAAACTTTCACTAACAAAAATTTATAGACGGAACTATCCAAGAGTAAATCCAAATGGATAATCGTTGGTAGATACATACTGGATTTTGGATTAGATTTTTTATTTATCATTGTCAACTGAAAGCAATTCCGACAAGCATTTCTTTGTGAATCCGTTTGTAAAATCAAAGATAAGATTGATAAGAAGATTTCAACCCAATCTTCTTAAGTGTTTTTTCATTGGGAACCATTTTGCGACGAATATTTCTTTAGTAATCCATTGTAAGAAATGACTTTATAGTAGTAGTACCTTAACTATTTTTAAATAAATCATTCGTTCAGCATCACAAAAATATTTTTGGTTTTGAAATATATATATATATATATTCTCTCGACAAGCCTATTTAATTTTCACGTGTATTTCACGAACCTCCTTGTTCGGAGGTAAGCGGTTTTGTTACATCTTTGAATTAAAAGTTGCCACGTGTATCCCAAAGGACAGGTCAAGAATATAGGCAGATTTCCCACATGCATGTCATCATGGATCATTCACATGTGTTTGAGACTTGATCAACATGTTCACCCACACTATGTGAAGTGGGTTCGAATATGCATGGTTTCTTATATTTTCAAGGGATGTGTGCATTTGAAAATATGTAATTCACAAAAATTTATGTCGGTTTCAACATTTCGCAAACCGCCTATGGTTAATTAATGTGGAGTATAATAAAAAGTCTTGTTTGCTCTAGTGGTTAATGTCTTTTTTCTTTTTAACATTATACTATATATAATAGCAAACCTAATTGTTACATTAGTTTAGAGGCCATAATTTTTGTATTTACACATTAGGAATTAAATCAACCATAAAAATGTGAGAAATGTGAGGTGGTGTTGTGACAAATGTTAATGATGTTCTATTACAATTTATTAAGTTTTTAGGTTCAAAAATTATTTACAGATTATTGTTGTTTCTTTTTTATTTTTTAATAGGAATGTTTAGATAAGAAAACAATAGACTGGCACTTGGCGCCAAAACCACCCCTAGTCCACTTCAAAAGATGTTAAAGGTTGCCGGAGTCTCCAGTCGGCTTTAGTCTCGTCTCGGTTGCTGGTAGAAATTTTACCAATTATTATTATTATTATTATATGGTAATTTTATTTTAACATACAGAACCCAAGGCCCAAAGAATACAAAAGCACCGGACAAAGCCCAGTCACAAACAACAACAAAAAATACAACTTAGGAGTGCTTGAGATTCCTTATTTTACCTTCTCTATCACTTTTCATTAAGTTAATAAGTTACAACATTGTAACTTATAAAACTTTTTCTCTCACAATATAAGTAATTTCAAACACCTTATTACTTTTTTAAAAAGTTAATAAGTTATAAGTTGATGAAAATAAGCAATTCCATACACCCCTTAAAAAAGCTACATGAAAATTTTTATTTATACTAGTCAAATAACAAATATAAGGTATGGGGTTAATACTTGTTGAGTTGTATTGAACTACTGAATAATAATAGATAATTTAAAGTTATAAAAATGACTTATATTTGATGGTAATAAGTTTTTTATAACATGATAGGATTATAGAACGTATGTATATGTTACTAACTTATGCTTGATGATAAGTCCACTAAATACTGATATGATCTTAATGTATCTTATTATTTGCTAATGGTTGTATTATGTTACATTAAGTCATTGTTGCGGGTCTTATTATGTGTTAATAACTTCTTTTAGATTACACCAAGTTATCTCACTAGTCACTACCAGAAAATTGAAATCATCAACAAACGTAAGTCTTTATTTGAGAGTTTAGCAACGGATTACATGAAAGTTTTAAAAAGTTATATAAATAGATGTTGGTAATCCAAAGTTGATTACAACGAATAACCAAAATAGTCTAAAACATAATAAAAAAAAGCTTTATTAACAATTTATAGACAGAACTATCCAAGAGTAAATCCCAATGGATAATCATTGGTAGATACAAACTGGATTTTGGATTAGATTTTTATCCGGCATTTTTATCATTGTTAATTGAAAGCAATTCCGACAAGCATTTCGTTGTGAATCCGTTTGTAAAATCAAAGATAAGATTGATAAGAAGATTTCAACCCAATCTTCTTAAGCGTTTGTCATTGGGAACCATTTTGCAACGAATGTTCTTTTAGTAATCCGTTGTAAGAGATGACTATATAGCAGTAGTACCTCAACTATTTTTAAATTTTCGTTCAATATCACAAAAATATTTTTGGTTTTGAAATGTATCTATTCTCTAGACAAGCCTATTTAATTTTCACGTGTATTACACGAACCTCCTTGTTTGGAGGTAAGCGGTACCGGTTTGTTAGAATTTGCCATATATGAATTAAAAGCTACCACATGTATCCCAAAGGTCAGGTCAAAAATATAAGTAGATTTCCACATGTCATCATGGATCATTCACCTGTAGTGAGACTTGATTAACATGTACGTTCACCCACACTATGTGAAATGGGTTCGAATGTTCATGGTTTCTCATAATTTTCAAGAGATGTGCATATTTGTAAATCTGTGATTCACAAAAATTTATGTTATGTTGGTTTCAACATTTCGCAAACCAGCCTATGGTTGATTAATGTTAGTATAATAAAAAAAAGTCTTGTTTGCTTCAATGGTTAATGTTTTTTTTATAACATCCGGTTAAAAAGATGTTAAAGGTTCAAACATTTAAAAAGTTTTGTAACCATCTTTTTACATCCAAACTTCATATTGTTTTAAATTCTTTCTAAATATAATATAACATCGTATTTAAGTTATCTGTTATTTTATGTAAACTCAATAACATTTAAATCAACTTATTTTTTTGAAAGGCAAAATCACACATCCGTTAACTTAGAACATTTTGCTCACAATGAGATTTAAATTCTACTTATCTGAAAGAGACGTACTCCTTTTTAAAACACCATGATAGTTATATCATCCGGGGCTACAAGCCCTTTAATAATCTTCTTTTACTTATATACAGTTGTTTTTAGTTATTATTTTATTTAAACTTATTATTTTCTAAACTATGTTAAATTATTTTTTAAGATAGTCTAATCTATTGCCTTTACTTATTTTTTATTTTATTTAATTAGACTTATTGTTTTTAAACAAAATCAATTTTCTTTTATTACAAAATAAATTATTATCGTTGTCAATAATATAATGATTTTTTAGCTTCTTCAAGTTAATATTAAAAAACACTCAACTTTTTATACTTCTTAATATGACAAGCTTTACCCAAAAAAAAAACAACAAAACAAAACAAATACGAAACTAAATAAGAACAAAAAGTGTCTAAACATTTTTATAAATTTACACTAAATTGGTTTATTTACACAATCGAAGTCATTAAAATATCTTGAATATAAATAATTTTAGGTTTTGAGTTTTCACAATAGTCTAATCCCGACAAAAACCAAATAATTTTTTTTTGTAATCGAGTTGATAGTTATATAGGCATAGAAAAATATAGTTCGCTCCACTAGTGTTGCACATAGAGACATATACTCTACGTGTAATCTAAAAAATTGGCCTAATACAAGCTTTATTTTACAAAACACACTTGCATCAGACAAAGTTGCATTAAACCTAATTATTGTAACGTTTTTGTTACATGCTGCAATTCGTTGAAAAAGAGTTACATTATGAAAATGTTGCATTTGAAACAAACAGTTGCATTATGTAACAAACAAATTTTTTAGTATATGCCACATGTAAATCCGATCATGTGATCACTATATGTTCCGCTACTGATCATACATATCAAACACGTACATGCCAAAGTTTCGTTTTCAAGTTTATTATCATTCAAAAACCTGCAAACATCTGTCTATATGCATTTAATTCAGCACAAATTAAACCCGAATAAGCCTTTTCTTTCTTGTTATATTACACGCAGCAGATAATTATATACAACAAAACATAAATACACTTTTTATGTATAATAAAAAATAAAAATAGGACCACTATAACCTGCAAGATAAGCCCCTAACTCCAAAAACCAAGGTGGGGCTGTGCATGGGTGATCTACGGATCTAACCAAACACAAATACACAATCCGTACACAAAATTATTAACTAATTAACACGCCGCGGACGAACTAGTGAAGGGATTAAAAAGGTATGGTTTATGAGTATAGGGGGTCTTGGTGGAGGCAGAATTGGTGTCTCCGATTTGTTCACATGACGGACACATGGTGAGCGTGGCCGCGGGCAGCTGCATGTACACCTTTTGTGCTTTGAGTTGTTGAACTTCTTGTCGGAGTCTTTGGTTCTCGTCTGTTAATGTCTTGTAGCATTTCTTTAAGTACTCGCATTCGACCTCAGTTTGCTTCAGTTTTGTTCTTGATCCATTTGATTAAGACAATAACAAGAATTTGTTGATCAGTCAGACGATTTTATTATTAGTGATACGTAATATAGAAAATAAAAGGGAAATACTAAGTTTGATTTTGGTATATTAAAGTTCATGGATAAAATAAATAATTAAATAAAAAACAGGAATTAGTCTTTAAGCCCAATTTTGTTGTAATATAATCCCTACAATTGTCTAGACCGATTAGACTTGTGAAAAAAATATTTAAAGTGATGAGTGATGACCCGTCAATTCTTAAATTTGACAAAATTTGATAAAGTGACTATCAACTTTTTTTTCATAAAATATATATATAATCTTATATTGACGAGTTTAAAGGATAGAGAGGTATTATTTTAATTATTTTTTGAGAAGTACATGTTATCCAAATAGGTGTGGAAACTGTAATATAAGTATATACTTTCCCCGTCTCATAAAAAAGTATTTATATATTATTTATTTGTCTCATTACAAATTTTTATTTTCAAAATTTATTGACTAATTTTCAAGTTTACCCTTAAACACACACAACTAAAATTAATAAACAATATTGATTGACCAAAGTTTCAGGAGCATTATTGTCATTTGGTAAACAAAAAGAGTAATCATTCAATCTATCTTGAACTTTGTGTTTTTTAAACTAAGACATTTCTACTAGGATGGATGGAGTAAGGCTATGTGTAGTGGAGGGCTACAATTGGGGGCGAATTGTGACACGTGGCGCCCAGTCAGCAAAGGGGGCGAATTTGTTTTTGGGGTGTAATGGTGTAGGGGTTACAAGTTGGGTCCACAGTATCTTTTTTTATTATTTTTTTTATAATTAAACTAATCAAATAAAAACCAATTTCTTCAAATAATTAAATAAAAATGCATTAAAATTAAAAAGAAATACAAAAAAATACATGACTAAAAAAAATACATAACTAAAAATATAAAAAAAAACATATAGCTCGGTTGGCGTACATGTTTAGTTTCGGGTCGGGAAATTGAAACAGATAACTCGGTTGGTTTAGGTTCATCGGGTTCCATTGTAAGTTCACGTTCGGTTGGTTTTGCGAACCATGATGTTGACCGAAAGGAGGGAATGGGTGGTTCGGTTGGTTCGGGTTGTTTCTATGATTTATTTTGCATATACATATGCACACACACAACATATATACATATACATATACATATATATACACACACAACATATATACATATGCATATACATATATATACACACACATACATATAATATAATAATAATATTTATTCTTCTTCCACGGCGATAAAAAACCCCCGCCCCCGCCCCTTTTCGCCCAAAAATCGCCTGGGGCGGTGTTCGCGCCTAAAATCGCCCAAATCTACGCCCCATTACACATAGCCTAACCAAATTGGCGTTGAACAATTTTTCTCTGTTTTGTTTTTACATATTTAGAGACGTTAATATGCAAAAAGTACTATACTAAGTAAATTTTGTGAAAATAAGGTTAGCATGTTTATATTTTTATAATATTAACCTAAAATGAAAAGAAATAATAATAATAATAATAATAATAATAATAATAATAATAATAAAAAAAAAAAAGGAAAACCTTGCCCTCCTGTTTTGGAACCAAACTTCAACTTGTCTAGGCCTTAGCTTTAGATCCCTTGCAAGTTGTTGCTTTTGTTTCTGCTAATATTCAACACCAATGAATCACTCTTAGTTTTAAATGATGATGTAATTAACATGAAAATGAAAGTATGATGAAAATAATAATAATTACAGGGTTTAAAGTTGTGTGATGTTTAAAGGCCTCCTCAAGTAGTCCAGATTGAGCTTTAGTTAACCTGAGTTTCTTCTTACCATTCACACCACCATCATCATCATCTTCACCAATATCACTAGTGTTCTCCACTCCTTCATCACTTGCAACCTCTCTCTCTCTCTTCACACTAGCGTTAGAGAACGATGAACCGCCACATGAATCACCCGAAAGAGCCAAGGTTAGAGACGGCTCAAGAGGGTGATCAAAACTCGGGTTGGATTTGATCATGTTTTCGGCTATGGATGGTGTCGGATTAAGGCGTAGTTCGAGTGCAAGTTCAGTGTTGGCAAGACCATGGAAGTCCATGTGAATTAAAGATATATAGGTGGATTGAAGTATTGAAGATATGTTGAGGTTTGAAAACTAGGAAGAATATGAAGAAGAAGAAAAAGGAGATTTAGAATACAAGAAATAATTGGTGGTTATGATTATTAATAAAGAAACGTGTGGATGCTAGAAAGACGAATATGGTGTGTAGGAAAGAAATATATATATTACTAATTAATCATAATAATATTATCAAGCAATACTCTCACAAGACTTGTACCATGTACATGTACATATACGTTAAATTAATAAAGGCTTGTTGATTGTGCATATATATGTGTATGCACGCATACACACATGCCGGCTAATTAAACCTTTTTGAGATCTAATTCAAACGGGATTCTAAATAGTTTTGTAAAAAGATATACTTTTTTTTTCGTTTAGAATCATAACGCTTGAAAAATATAACGACACATGGTTTGTCATTTCTCTTAGAGACAAAACACTTTACATGCATGTTAAAAGACACAATCATACAATTTAGATTTAAATGAGTTTTACTGCAAATAAAATAACTTTTCAAACAAGCATCTAGTAACAAGTTTATATATGTAGTGAACAACTTAACAAGAACTTAGTAAAGCTACCCTTAATTATGGCTTCAAATTATGATAGAAAACCGTTTGTCTTCTCTCGTTTAGGGTTTAATTTGTTTCTATGTTGACCTGTTGTGGCTCTGCCTCACAGATGGTAACGAACATTATTGATCATCTAGTGGTAGCAATTCCAATACATAAGTCAATTAAGAGTTAAGTGCATTATGATTAGAAAGAAAAAAAATAAAAAATATACATCGGTATTAAAATCGGAAGTAGTCAAGTCATAAATAAAAATCACGTACCCTAGATATAACCACAAGCCTCATCTTATATATTAACTAGTTTTTATCCCCTGTATTACGGGGATTGTTTTATATTGTTTGTTCTAATATTTATTTATTTTTTTAATTTTTTTTAATTGTATGAAAGTTAATAATATACTTATGGTTTGATGATAAATTGTTTCACAATAAATGAGATGTTATTACCCGGTTTAAAAGCTATATGGTTTTGATGAAAACCAAGACCCGTTTATATTTTTTACTATGAAATTGGTTTTTTAATTATAAATAATATTTATGAAAGTTAATAATATTCTTATGGTTTGATGAAAACCAAGACCCGTTTATTTTTTTACTATCAAATTGGTTTTTTAATTTAAATAATATATATATATATATATATATATATATATATATATATATATATATATATCTTTTTAACATAAATAAGATATTATTTTTTATTATATCCTATTTTATAGGATTTTTACATAAACAATTTAATGAGAATAATTTTTAATTTAATGAGATGTTATAACCCGTTTAAGGAATATCTGGGTTTGGTAAGACCCATACCCATGAATTCGGGTCAAATGCATGAGAAGCTTCCATTTAAAAATCAAGCAAATCTGGTGACTCCAAAAAAAGGGGGAGCGACCACATCGCGACACATAGGATTTTTATATCTTCGTTTATATATATTATAGATAGTATGGGCGTCTAGCGGGCCCTCCATAGATACATGGGATATTGGATGTTAATAATCTAAACTTTGGTCTTTTGGTCGGCAATAATCACAACTTAAGAAATTCCTTATGTTAATCCCTACTTTCACCTTATTGGTCTCTACCGAGCCTCTCTCTAACAGATACTAGCTCAGTTAGTTTTGAAGCAAAATATGTCATTTCTCCAACAAAACTTATGTTTATTAGAACCCATGTTTATTTTTCTTCTCCAACTATGGGTGCAAACGAGTCAAGCTGAGCTTGTTTAATTTAAACATAGCTCGAGCTCGGATTGCTTCTCTCTCAATTTCTAAAACTCGAGTTCGGCTCGTGAGTGCTTTTTCAAGCTCGAGCTCAGCTCGTTTACTATTTATAATCAATATTTATATACTTATATATCTTTTAATTATAACTTTTTATAATATGTATTATTTATTTATTTTTCATAACTATATTAATTAATAACAATTACATAACTTTTCAAACCCTCCATAAATAGGTGGTGGTGGTGGCGGCGACGACGACAGCGATCGCGGTGGCAGTCACAGTGGTAGTGGTAGTGAGCGGTCGTGGTGGGGTGGCAGGGGTGGCTTTGGTGGTGGTAGTGGTGGTGCTGGTGCTAGTGCTGGTGCTGGTGATGATGGTGAGATTTTAAGTTTAATTTCATTTTGCATTTATCATTCCTAAACTTGAAAATTTGACATATTTTGCCCTAAAACTGATCGTATTAGTTCACATTAAGAATAGATTAACCTAAGAAATTTATTAAGTTAAGATTAATAAAGACCAACTTATCAAAATTTGAATTATTAAAATTCAATATCTCTATATACATATGTGTGTCTTATACTCTTACCTTCAAATATATGTATATCTAACAAAATTACACATGGCTTAACTAGGAATCCTAACCAAAAGAATGATGATTATCATTTATTAAGATATTATGGTTCAGAAGATAAATTCAAATATGATGTGAGTGGAAATTTGAGAACCATGTATATGTATGCATGTTGTACGTGTAAAACAAATAGTTAAGGAAGCTTCTACGTTAGTGCTGATAATGATAAATGATATACACATCAATGAATAGCATACTATCAGCCTCATATGTTTAATACAAAACAAAAAAAATTCAATACGATTGTTTCATGATTCAATTTTACAAGAAATATAACTTTCACCCATGAGTCACAGGCAGATTACACAAAAAATAGAAAAGCTTCCCTCTAGTATTCGCCGATGATTTGCTATAATGATCAACACACATTTGAGGAATGTACGTGGTCGTGGGTTCGAGTCCCACGGATGGCGCCAATGAAGAAACACGGATCAGCTCCTCTTAATGGGTCTTAGATCCAATGAGTCCACATGGTAGGATACGGATAACAACCAATATGACATGAGCCCAAATTCCCGAAGTCCAGTGATGCAAACCTGCAAAACCAACACCGTGAGCTCGTTACGGGAATGACAAGAGGGGGGGGGGGGGTCTTCCCGTAACCACCATCCGGCGTGAGAATAAGTACAGTTCTGAAGGAGATAAAGTACTTAAGTGTATAGAGAGAGTACAGTGGGAGTGAATGAATACCTCATGAAGATTGAGAGGGTATTTATAGCCGAATGATGTGGGAAAGTGATAAAGCCAGCCGTCCCTTTCAGAAGATGCTCTTGTAACCACCTGGACACGTGTTCTCAAATGATAGGTTCAGTTATACGTCGCATGTGCATGTATAACAACCTGGACACGCATCCTAATTAGATAGGATGATAAATAACCCTGACCATGTGCACGGTTATAACGGCCTTGCCAGGTGTCATTTATTAATTGGTCGAGAGATTACGTATTGCCCAAGAAAACATCTTGATAAATCTTCTAGAAAGTAATTAGACAATTAGTTAACTACAGCTGTCATGAGGCATTACCTCCTGATCATCCAAGCGGACGAATGCTTTGTCCTGCGGATGACTTCTGAGGGTGCCAGGATGCTTCCGCATAGGTCGTATGGGTGTTCATTCCTTAAACGGTTATGCGGGTGACTCATACGTGCTGCGGGTGCCTTACGAGGGTGAATCCTCTGACCTGCAGGAGGTTCTTAAGGGTATTTGGGTCTTTTTGGTATCCTACCTCTATAGATTTCATATAAGGTTTTGTTGTAGGTTTTCAGTCGTTATAATGTCGGTGTGGCTATGCAACATAAGAGCTGTCAGTGAATCCATTATAGGGTGATTGTTTTGTAACAACTTAGCCACAAGTCATACGACATTGACAAGAGAGAGATTGTGTTTATAAAGAATGTACAACCATAAATCTCACAAATGTGTTTGGTCACATTGGTTGTGATCATGTGGATGATAGGAGAACTTTTGCAGTTAAAAACGCTTATGTGAGAGTTAAAAACGCTTATATGAGACTGTGAGAGTAATACCAAAATAGCGGACAAACATACAATATTGATTAGTACAAACAGATAGTTCAATGTAACCTCTAAACTGGATATTAGATTATAAAAAGAGATTACAAATGTCTTTAGGTTATTCCTAAACTAATAGCAGCAAACCAAGTTACAATTAACTTAAAGTAACCAAACATGCACAACAATTACAAATGGGCTAGGAGTGGTTTGAACTTCAGACCGTTTTGAAATACTTTATTTTTAACAAAAATGAAAAAAGAAATAAAGTTGCCTTTATTAAGACTAAACCAAATATGAGATTGTTTTTTGTTCATTTTATTTTGGCATTTTAGGACCGGCCGGTAGTCTAGTTTCAGGTTGGTAGTTTTTTCTTAGGATGCGTAAATGGTATCGGATATCGGTACCTAAACGGATACAAGTCTTTTAGAAAATCGAAATCGGGAGATTCAGGATCGGTACTAATATTTACCGAATGTACCATTACTAAATTTTTAAGATTTTAAGAATTAAGAATTCAGGACTGGTATCAGTAGATACCTAGTATAGTACCAAGCGCGTCCATAAGGTGAAATAATAAAACAAGGCCAAATCATGCTCGTCCACAAATTATACCTTAACATTCTTTCAAATCTTAATATATCTACTACTCTGCCCCGCCCAACAAGGGGCTCCTCTCTGATAAGAAAGAAAACGAAAGAATATCAATTTTATGACAAATAGATAGGGGAGTTCCGAACCAGCAGCAAGCCCTTTCTCTTTCTAATGTCCTAGGCGAAGGCAGTGCAGGTGAAAGCCCAATAGATCCCCAATGAAGCCAACATAAATCCGATCCGAATAAAGAAAATAAAAGGCAGTTTCATTATGGTAGTATACCAGCCACCTGTTCTGGAACTGGATAGTACACACAGATTCTTCTTTCATTTGCAATTCCTTTCGGGTCGGAAACGTGGGCTGCTGGTGGGGCTGTGCCCCTTCTCCCTCTTCTTCCGGTTGTACTCTTCTTCCGCTTTACAACCGGAATAAGGAACCTTAGAATTCACCCCGATGAAAAATACTTTCAAATTAAAAGAAATGACATAATATACTTGGTTCGTTATAGACCTCAAGTGAAAAAAGAAGACATATATATATATATATTCAATAAAAAAACACAAAAGTAGAATATTTCAAAAAGAGAGATAGATAGAGAAAAAAAAGACTTAAAAAGGTGAAAAAAAAAGAGTATAGAGGTGATTTGGATATTTATTGGATCGATTTTTAGCTTTTATAACCGATATTTGTTTTTTCTTTTTCTTTTTTCTATTCTAGTGGTTTGACCTTTCTAGGATTTCTAGTTGTGATATAAATAGTAAAAGCTAGTTAAAAGGTTTCATCAACGTCCTATCACTGACACATAGACAATATACTTTAATTAGTTTACCTTTTAAAAAACGTATTTATAAATTAACTATGTTTAACTAGATTTTTATTTTAACTAAAAAAAGTGATTCATTGTTAGTGGGATGGACCCCACCTTTTGAGCCCTTTCAGCATCATCAGGTTAATGGGAAGAGTGGAAGAGCGGCCATGCCGTCAGCTTTGATTTGCACGATATGGTTTAACAAGGTGGTGGGGGTAATGAAGTGGTCACGGTGATGGTGCCTTTAGCAACATCCACCCTAATTACAATAAAGTGCCAATAGATTAAGGTATAAAGCTAATTATGTACAACCACGTATCAAACAGTTAAACAAAAACACTTAAAAAGAAAAAAAAATACATATATACACAATACTTTCCAAATTACACGAAAACCACATAATATGGTTTAACAATTATAAATGATGTATCAAAAGTTTTGATGATAATCCTAAAATCAAGATTTGTCAAAATTCCTAAAAATCCAAAATCTGCATTCCTTCATCACTAATTGTTCTTAGGTTTTATAAAGATCCACATATCCAATTGCAATTCCTTTCTTAATCTTTATTTCTTGTAAATCACACTTACTAAGTATTCATTCATTTCACTCAACCACATGCACATTTTGTTGCACAATAAACCCACATACCATAAAGTCTACATAGATGCCTCAAATAAGAGTAGGCTTTTACCATTAAGAATGAAGACATAGGTTCATAACATGACATGAGAGTGGATCATCTCTTGAAGTAGTTTAGATGTAAGAGTAGGAGTAAATATAGATGAGCGTGTATGAGCGTTTAAAAACCCATAAACTCTACATTTTCTAACAAAACAAACCTCAATAGAAAGATGTTGGTTTGGGCCGGGGTTATACACAATCATTGGCGTCAAGTGTGGCTTACAACATCGTTAATGAAAAGACATCGTCTAGATTATTGAGGCCCTACCCAACATGCACCAAAAGTCGTTAGCATCGAATAAGGTTCTCTTAATTCGATAGTTAGTAAGAACTTAAATGAAAGAAGATACCTCAGCTACCGTTCACATCAACGAGTTTATATATTTAATTACAAATCGTTGATTGACATTAAATTTAATGATGAAATTCAGACATTACTTCTTATATCTTTGCTTGAGAGTTGATCAAGAACATTGACATCTCATTTAGTAGTTTATCAAGGATTACTAAGTATATGCTTGAAGGAATTTGTGACATGATTCTAGTAGAAGAAATATGACACATGAGTTTGGATTAAAATGACTAGACTTGTTTTCGTCTCCGTCGTGCACATTTTGTTGCACAATAAACCCACATACCATAAAGTCTACATAGATGCCTCAAATAAGAGTAGGCTTTTACCATTAAGAATGAAGACATAGGTTCATAACATGACATGAGAGTGGATCATCTCTTGAAGTAGTTTAGATGTAAGAGTAGGAGTAAAAATAGATGAGCGTGTATGAGCGTTTAAAAACCCATAAACTCTACATTTTCTAACAAAACAAACCTCAATAGAAAGATGTTGGTTTGGGCCGGGGTTATACACAATCATTGGCGTCAAGTGTGGCTTACAACATCGTTAATGAAAAGACATCGTCTAGATTATTGAGGCCCTACCCAACATGCACCAAAAGTCGTTAGCATCGAATAAGGTTCTCTTAATTCGATAGTTAGTAAGAACTTAAATGAAAGAAGATACCTCAGCTACCGTTCACATCAACGAGTTTATATATTTAATTACAAATCGTTGATTGACATTAAATTTAATGATGAAATTCAGACATTACTTCTTATATCTTTGCTTGAGAGTTGATCAAGAACATTGACATCTCATTTAGTAGTTTATCAAGGATTACTAAGTATATGCTTGAAGGAATTTGTGACATGATTCTAGTAGAAGAAATATGACACATGAGTTTGGATTAAAATGACTAGACTTGTTTTCGTCTCCGTCGAGTGTGTCTTCACTTTCCTCTTCTCCTTCGTCAACCCCGCTTGATACGCTTTCACCTTCGCCTCGAATTGGCCGTACCGACCAAGCATGTTGGACCAAATCCGCCGTAAGCGCATTATGTATCTCACTTGAATGCATTTGATAAGCATTTTGCACCCTCTCCGCCATAGTTGCTTGAGGTTGTTGTAGTTGTTGGACATTCCCCCGTATATAATGTTGACATATTGCTCCATCGTCGTCTTCTATAATCATGTTATGCAATATGATACACATATACATAACATCTCTCATTTTTTCCAATGTCCATACACGACACGGATTTTTCATGTAATGCCAACGATGGCGAAGAACCCCAAAACACCTATCGATGTCCTTTTGCGAAGACTCTTGTACTTTCTTAAAATAATTTCTTTTTTTTTCATTCATCGGATCTTTTGACAATAATAGAATATTCTGATTATATCCCATCTCCCAAATAGTATCTGTGTGGGTAGCAGTTATCGTTAGCTCAAAACGATGCGACTGGTACGGTATAGGAGATGTAATCCTCTACCACGAGCGACGCCTCCAAAACGTTTATGTCGTTGTTGGACCTAGTGCTGCCAAGGTAGGCCGACCAAGCCCAAAGGTCATACAAAGCAACCACTTGAAGACTTACCATTGGTACTTTCCGGTCACCACGTGTATATTGACCTCGCCATGCAGTTGGACGGTTAGCCCACTTCCAATGCATACAATCTATACTCCCGATCATGTCGGGTAAACTGTCACACCTCGACAAAAGGCGCGCGGAACATGCCGGGATGCAACGGATTGCCCATAAGCGCATGACACTATTTAAAGCGACAATATTTAACAACTCATTTAATTTCACAAAATCATAACGTCACATAACATACTTGTTCATACAATAATCATCACAAAATATAGCAAATAAATATATTGTTCATTTTGTTAATATCCTAAAGGTATTTGTGACGTTTTCTTCAAGCTCCCAATATCAACCTAAATGCAAACCTGTAACATTTCATAAAATAAAGTTTATCAATACAAAGGTTGGTGAACAGT
The DNA here is from genome assembly GCF_021521415.1 of Bidens hawaiensis. NCBI lineage: Eukaryota > Viridiplantae > Streptophyta > Magnoliopsida > Asterales > Asteraceae > Bidens > Bidens hawaiensis. The sequence goes on along the minus strand of NW_027491177.1, from coordinate 1,753,738 downwards.
TTATAGTTTTGAGCATATATGTATATAATAAGAAAAGCCACAATCTTGTATACGAAATAACAAATAAATAGCAATAATTTGGATAATATGAGGTCGCTAATAAGAGAATACCAAATAGATTCGAATTTCATGAGGTCGTTAATAAGAATATATTAACGGCACCGTGCTATAAGAGAATAACAGATAGTTCACGGATTTATGAATCAACCCTTCAAAAGTGATAAAACACATAAGCATATAAACATATAAGCATAGAACACCAAATCGAGCATTTATTTAAGTAAAGTATACAATAACGTTTGTGGTTTAAGACTTAAGTATAAAGCATTTAATTTGAATAAGTATGAAATGTCACCCCAAAAACAAAAGATGAAAAACGGGGTATGAAAGTACTCACATTCAAGTATAAAACTTGGTCGGAAAAAGTCGGGAAAATGGGAGGATGGAGTCTAGCGAGCAAGGCCTAAATAAAAATAAAAGCCTTGTATTAGAAAGGTTGTTTTATGAAAACTTTAAAATAAAAGTTAAGAAATGTAAGTATTTAAAGTTTAAGGTTTATAAAGTAACTATTTTAGAACTTATAGAAATAATCCTTTAAAAATGTAAGTTTGCTCGAAACTGGGTTAAAGTATCTAACTTTAATATTTACTCAACCTATGTTAAGTAATAAGGTGGGTAAAAATGCAAGAATGCAATTCCCTTTAGAATAAAGATACTAAAATGGGTTTTAACGAGTGTTTGGGTTGTTGGTTCGGGTCTTAATAATTGGTCAAACCCAAAGTCAACTTTCCAAAATATTAAATGTTATGAGATAACTCATAAAAATATATATTAACACTTAACCAAGTATGTAGTTCTATTGTTTTAGAACTAAAAACGCACGTTAAGCGAGTGTTCGGTTTTGTCGGTCCAAACTTTGTTATAAGATCAAGTTGGATTCAAAAATATTTAAAATCAGTTTGTAAAGTGTTTTTAAATAAATATACAAGTCTTGATAGCTAAAAAACACAATTGTGTGTCTTAAGCGAGTGAAATTCGGTTTAGTTCGGTTTGGTTCGGTTTCCATATCACAATAAGTTCATAGATGGTTTCCACATGCCCAAATATCAAAGAAATTGTATAATAACTTATAAATGATGAAACTTAAGTTTCACAACCAAAAAGTTAACAATAAAGTCTTTAAACGAAAGTTCGGTTTTCGATTCAGATCTAGTTTCGGGTTAAGACCGAGATCCAACATAAGGCATGTTTAAACAATTATTTAACAAAACTAGTAAACAAAGTTCGGTTTACGGTTTGGAGCTATTTACGGTTAAACCGAGGCATTGACTCTTCAAACCCATAACCATGGAACTTGATAAATAAGCAAGATATGTATAAGTTAGCATGGTTAGTAAGCAATAATAAAGTTAGATGGTTAGATGCGGAAAATATATAACAAAGACCACGAAAGTCCTCCATGTAGCCTTGCCTTACGAGGCCTGAAACTTAACCAACCGAGGCCGGATAAGTAACTACCAGAGGTAACAAGAGTTGTATATATATATGTTGTGCCATATGATTCAAGTATTAAGTTAGACTAAGTTAAGCAAATAAAAATGAAAAACTAGCATAGTTTGACTTTGGAAGTCAAACTTGACATAAACTTAAAAAACAATCTTGAATGATTCTTAAATTTGAGTGAAGAAAGAGTTTATGAGCAAGGATTTATGTGTGAAAGGGTTGGGTATTTATGTGGTGAGAAGGGACATTATAGCAACGAGCATTCGAAAAAGAAACCAACGACAGTGACGGTTGGAGCAAGTGGCAGTGGTACGAAGACCGATGCCAAGAAAGGAAATGCTCGTGTCTTTATGCTAGACACCCAGAAAGTAGCTGATATACCGGACGTGATCACCTGTACGTTTTCTATAAATAATGTTTATGCTAGAGTTCTATTTGACTCGGGTGCAAACCAAAACTTTATAGATTATAAATTTTGTAGTCTATTAAATGAGCCCTTAGTTAAATTAGATAAACATTATGAAGTCGAGACTGCTGATGGTAATGTAAGTAAAATAACCGAGGCTTTAGATAATGCCACAATTTCTTTAGCCAATCACGTCATACCTGTCCGATTGTTACCCATGACATTAGCAGGTTTTGATGTAGTTTTAGGTATGGACTGGTTATCGATTAATCAAGCCCGTATCCTATGTAACGATAGAGCCATTGACATTCGAACACCTAATAACAAAACCATTCGTATAACCGGAGATAAAGAAGGAGGAAAGGTAGGAATCATTTCTAAGATCAAAGCAAGTCATTGCATAGGTAAAGGATGCCTCGCATTCATAGCATATGTAACCAAAGAACCCGAACCAAAGAAGATGGAGGAAGTGCCAATCGTGTCCGAATTTCAAGATGTATTTCCTGATGAGCTACCAGGAGCCCCGCCTGATAGAGAAGTAGAATTTAAAATCAACCTCATGCCAAGAGCATCACCAATTGCCAAATCACCTTATCGTCTAGCACCAACGGAAATGAAAGAACTAAAGAAACAGTTAGATGAACTTTTGGAGAAAGGATTCATACGGTCAAGTTCGTCACCGTGGGGAGCCCCAATTTTGTTCGTAAAGAAGAAGGACGGATCGATGAGGATGTGCATAGATCACCGAGAACTGAACAAGGTCACGATCAAGAACAAGTATCCATTACCAAGAATCGATGACTTGTTCGATCAGCTTCAAGGAGCAAGTTGTTTTTCTAAGATTGGCCTAAGATCGGGTTATCATCAATTGAAGGTACAAGAAGAAGATATACCAAAGACAACCTTTAGAACCCGATATGGACATTATGAGTTCACTGTGATGCCTTTCGGACTCACTAATGCCCCAGCAGCTTTTATGGACATGATGAATCGGATTTGCAAGCCCTATTTGGACAAGTTTGTTATTGTTTTCATCGATGACATCCTTGTTTATTCAAAATCCAAAGACGATCATCAAGTTCATCTTAAGACGATCATACTTGAAACCCTAAGGAACGAGAAATTATACGCCAAATTCTCGAAATATGAATTTTGGTTGTCCGAAGTACAATTTCTTAGTCATGTTATAAATGAGAAGGGTATTCAAGTAGACCCAGCAAAGATTGAGGCTATAACCAAATGGGAGAAACCCAAGACACCGACTCAAGTCCGGAGTTTTCTAGGCTTAGCCGGATACTATAGAAGATTCATTCAAGACTTCTCTCGAATAGCTGTCTCATTAACTTCACTTACAAGGAAAGCAATTAAGTTTGAATGGGGACCGAAGCAAGAGGAAGAATTCGAAACACTAAAACAAAAGTTAACTAATGCACCGATTCTGGCTTTGCGAGAAGGGCTAGAAAACTTAATCATTTACTGTGATGCTTCGCATACGGGAATGAGAAGTGTTTTGATGCAAGGAACGAAAGTGATTGCTTATGCTTTGAGACAATTGAAAAGTCATGAAAAGAATTACACCACACATGATCTTGAATTGGGTGCTATAATCTTCGCGTTGAAGTTATGGCGACATTACTTGTATGGTGTAAGATTCACGGTATATACTGATCACAAAAGTCTGAAGCATATATTCGATCAAAATGAATTGAATATGAGGCAAAGGCGTTGGATGGAAACAGTTAACGATTACGACTGTGAGATCGTATATCATGAAGGGAAAGCCAACGTAGTGGCTGACGCCTTAAGTAGAAAAGAACATGAGAAACCAAAGAGAGTTCGAGCTCTCAGACTAGAACTTAAAATTGATCTAACTAGTCAATCAAAGAAGCCCAGAAATTGGCATTGGAAGAAGGAAATATTAAAGCTGAAAAAGAGAATGGTTCAATCGATCAACTAGTTAAATGAAGTGATGAAATACTTAGACTTGGTACTAGGATTTGGGTACCAATGATCGGAAGTCTAAGAGATAAAATTTTAGAAGAAGCACCCAAGTCAAAGTACATGATGCATCCGGGAAGCGACAAGATGTATCATAATCTAAAAGATGATTATTGGTGGATCAGGATGAAGAAAGACATTGCTTTGTATGTAGCTAAATGCCTGACGTGTTCAAAAGTGAAAGCCGAACATCAAAAGCCGTTAGGATTACTACAACAATCGGAAATCCCGATATGGAAATGGGATATGATAACTATGGATTTCATCATGAATTTACCAAAAACTTCACGTCAAAATGATGCGATCTGGGTTATTGTCGATAGACTTACTAAGTCTGCCCATTTCATTCCAATTCAAGAAACGTTTAGTATGGATAAGTTAGCACATCTATATGTCGAAAACATAGTATCCTTACATGGTGTGCCGCTATCCATCATATCCGATAGAGATAGTCGATTCACTTCAAATTTTTGGTCAAGTTTTCAAAAGGCTATGGGGACTCGATTAAACCTAAGTACTGCTTATCATCCCCAAACTTATGGCCAAAGTGAACGAACAATTCAAACCCTGGAAGATATGCTTCGTGCTTGTGTTATCGGCTTAGGAGGAAGTTGGGACACTCATCTTGCACTGATGGAATTCTCGTACAATAACAGTTATCATACGAGTATCCAAGCAGCACCATTGCAGCATTGTATGGAAGAAAGTGTAGAACACTTGTATGTTGGTCAGAAACAGGTGATAGTAAGTTGTCAAGACCTGAAATAGTTCACAGAACCACTGATCAAGTTATACAAATCCGAGAACAATTAAAGGCAGTAAGAGATAGACAAAAGAGCTATGCGGACGTTCGTCGCAAGCCATTAGAGTTTAAAGAAAGTGAGAGAGTTTTATTGAAAGTGTCGCCTTGGAAAGGTATAGTAAGATTTGGAAAGAAAGGAAAACTGAGTCCACGATTCGTTGGACCATTCAACTAGAAAGAATTGGACCAGTTGCTTATCGGCTAGAGTTACCCGATGAAATGAAAGGCATTCATGACGTGTTTCACGTATCTAATTTGCGTAAGTGTTTAGCCGACGAAACCCTTGTTATGCCATTGAAAGATGTTAAGATCAACGAAAAGCTTAAGTTTGTGGAACAACCTATTCAAATAGAAGATAGCATGATCAAGTTTCTCAAACACAAACGACTCAAGCTCGTGAAAGTCAAATGGAATTCAAGACGAGGACCCGAGTATACGTGGGAACTCGAGTCAGAAATGAAGAAAATGTATCCCAATCTATTCCAATGAATCTCGAGGACGAGATTATTCAAAAGGTGGGGATGATGTAACACCGCGTCTTTTACCTTCTTTAATTTAAGCTTAAAAGTAATAACTTAGGAAGTACAGGGACCAAAAGTGCAAATTCTGAAAATTTGTTCCCATCGCGATACGCGACGGGGTAACAATCAACCCATCGCGTAGCGCGATGAGCTTGGTGAGTCACCGGACACGTGTTGAACACCCTGTCGACACGTGGCACAATATGACAGGCCACGTGTCATCACCGCATAAGGCGGTGTAAAATGGCGGCGTTGCGATACGCGACGGGCCACAAGGGACCTATCGCGTATCGCGATAGGGTTCAAAAACGGCTATAAAAGGGGAGGACGGGTATGAACCCCATTCATCCCAAACTCACCTTCATTCTCACATAGTTAACCTAGGGAGGCGTGCCCAATATCCGTGACGAGCCGACGTGCCATTTTCTCGTAATACATGCAAGAAACGAAGTTGGAATTAAGCTAGCAATCACATAAGTGAGTAGATCAAGTCCTGCCTTATCGTGTTATCAATCTAAGCATCCGAATTAAGGTAGGAGTTATGTTTAAGTTATTTGAATTATAGTTTAGACTATCAATCGAGGCTATGGCCTTTAACCTTGATCATATTTCACAAACATTCATTCAGAATCATATTTTCATAAAACGTTACTTCATGATGAAGTAATGTTAAAACAAAAGAGATATTTTGACGAGCATGTAGTAACTGGAAGGGGGATATCATTAATAGTAAGTTTCTTGCCTAAGGAAAAGTAATTCGCATAAATCCCAATCAACCGAGGGACCCGTTTACTTACCTGGAGAAACTTACTAACGTGATAGAACCTATTAGGCCAAATCATGCTATATCAAACGTCACATAAAACTAAGTGTTTTCATTCACAATCAAAAACTTTATAATAGACTAACGGGTGTTTGTCTTAACGAGTCAATCAATGTCTACATGAGATCGAGTAATCTCTAAAACTTTATAATACAAGATAGAAAATAAAGTCAACTCAGACCGAATACACATGTGTCTGTATCCAAACATAACCGTTCAGCCTAATCATTCTAAGGCTACGTGGCCGCGGGTTAATGGTCATAACTAGTCTCCGGGAAAGAGCTACGTGGCTCGGGAACAATTGTGTGTGTAGGGCAGTGGTACATAGACCAGAAGTAGAAATGCTTCTGCTGAGCTTGTAGAGAAAACTATATTTGTATTATATTGTCATTCAAATGTTTTATTGAGTCATACGTGTTCACCAGCATATAGCTGACTTATTTTTCCTACCCATTGCAGGTAATTAAGCATAAGTAGCATTAACAAGGATTTGAGTCTTATTGAAGATAGAAGTGCGTACAAGATGGCTCCGTTTTTGATATAAAATCCTTGTAATATGAAAACATATATTTTGTAAACTAATACTCGGGTATTTAATTCCCGAGTAAATTTTCAATGTAAATTAATATTGTATTCAACCTAAAGTCTTCCGCTAAAATTAACCCATAAACTCTGATATATTTTCAAAACAGGTACCAACTTGTGGTCACACGCCTAGGCCCTAAGTCGGGGTGTGACATGGGTCTTCTAAGATAACGTTCATCGTATGGTTGTATTATGCCTGAATTAAAATTACCAGATAAACAAATTTTTAATAAACGTAATATAATTTCCTTTTAAAGTTTAACAAATACATTGGCAAAAATACTCCAAGGTGTCTTGTGTCTTGTGTCGTTTCCCCCCATTTTTAAGTACTCGTCGTTGGTGGTTCCGTAGGCGAACACGCGTAACGCTGACGTACACTTATGGATACAGGTGAATCCTAACAACCCTCGTGCGTCTCGTTTTTGCTTAAAGTAATCATACTTGCGCTTCAAATCTTGGACAATGCATAAACTTAAACGTTTAGACGTCCGGAAGCAACGTCTAAAAGTCTTTCGGTTCTTGTATTCGACGAGTCAATGGAGTAGTCTTTCATTAAACGATTGTTCGCGTCCTCACGGCCTAATCAATATATTATTTTCTCAAAACGGTTGAGGAGAATTAATATATTGCATATACTTTGTCGCAACTGTAACTGCACTGGTAACCGTCTCCTCCCCCGCCTCGTCATCGGCCGTGTGCGTTACTTTGCAAATATCGATTGATTATGTCGGACGAAGAGGGAGAATCCACTTTGATAGTGTTTTGAATAGAAAGTTTATAAAAAATTGTAAAGATTGGTGTAAGATTTGTAGAGAGTGTTTATAAGTCTGAGGAATTTGTAGAGATAGTTTTAGAAAGTTAGATGTTCGGTGATTAAATAGGAAAATAATTATTTTTTTTTAAAAAAATAGTAGTCGTTAATCAATGGCTATGTTGACCAAAAGAGGAGGAGTCGGCTTTATGTAGGAACACCCCCCCTCCCGGTCCAAATAAAAAAACCGGGGGGAGGGGGTTGTTGGTTCACTACGAACTATCTAAGTATATGTGTGATTTCCTGTTTGACTATTCTAGCTAGTTGAATTGCTCAGGTACGATTACAAAAGCACCACTACCTAAGGCCGTTCAAACCGCTAGTCGCTCAAACTCGCTCGCCGCTCGCTCGGAAATTGCTCGGAAAATGCTCGCTCGTTTTTCGCTCAATAGAAAACGAGCCACTCTACTCGGTTCAGTTTGTAAACGAGCCAAGCAACGAGCAAATGTCTGCTCGGTTCGGTTCGGCTTGAATATTTTTAATTATTTTATATATAATTATATATGAACAAATATATAAAATATATAGACAAAACACATAAATATAAGCTTGCAATTACTTACAATTATTTTTAACCCTTTAAACTTTTCATATTCCGTCAATTTTATAGTATTATTTGTTCGCTTCAAGTTTTTAGAATACTAGAAGTTTGTTTACATGATCATTATATCTCACTTCAAATTTATTTTTAATAAAAATTTACAATCTATTACACGTTTGTCTAAAAACTACAAATTTATTTATAAAATATATTGTTTACAACCTTCAAATTTGTTTGTTATTGAAAATTTTAAAGTAAAAAAGAAATAAATAATGTTCGAAATCGCTCGATGTTGGATCGAAAAATACTCGATTCGATTTTGGCTCGTTTCAGTTTTCACTCGGTTCGAATTTCAATCGTTCGGTTCGGTTCGATTTTAAACGAGCCAAGCAACGAGCAAGCCTTCGCTCGGTTCGGCTCGGCTCGTGAACAGCCCTAGTACTATTACCGATTACGTTAAAGCTTATAAATTATTTTATTTTATTTTTATAATTAAAATCAGTAATGTAAAAGAAAAGAATCCAGGGAACATTAGACTATATCAAAACATTTATTTCACTACTAAATTTAGTGCTAGAAAACAAAGTATTATTATAATCATCGGATATTTTAAAAAAATAAATAAATAAACCTTAAGATAAGCAATTTAAAAAAAAAAAAACATGAATGAGAACTATGAGACTATATAATCACTTGAACCGGTACTTTTAACCGTTATACATAAAATAGTTATGTTTATACATAAAATAGTTATGTATCTGTCTCATTTTTTCTCTTTCACTAATTTGATTATCTTTTATGTATATTAACATATTATGGTACTTCTCTTGTGTTTTTTTTAACATTTTGTGTGTGGTGTGTACGTATATGTGGTCACATAAATAAATATTTGCATGTAAAAATGATTGTAATGTCTTTATTTGCAATAATGGATTGTTATTTGTTTATTTGCGCTGGAATAAATATTTATAAGAAAAAGAAAGCAAACTGAAATCTAACAGATCGAGCGAGACCACGTGAAGTGTCTTTTTCGTACATTTTTGGTCCAATTTTACAAAGATAGTGTTCATGTTATCTTACAATTGCCTCTTTTGCTAGCTTTCTTAAATTAATTAATTGAGGGACCTTGTCTGAGGTTGATGGGAATGTGAGGTAGGGTATGGTTATAGAACATACAACTAATATTCAAATTTTCATTCAATATGATCAATGCTCTTGTTATATATACAAATTTACATACAACTGTAAAACAATCATCATCGATTATACAGCGAAGAAGCCCATATGTAACAAAAGTCGTTAATAAAATATAAATCGCAAATTCTCGTTCATTTTGGGACATCATATGAGGACTTCTATAGTTCTATGTATGTGCTTGAATAAATACAGTGGATTACATTCAAAACACTGATGAATAACATATGTATTCTTTTGAAAATTACATCTTCATGGGTGTAGAAAAAGAAATGAATTCTTCACCACAATATTCAAATCCACCTACATACAAAACTACGTATTGAAAAATGGTTAAAAAATTGAACATATCTATCGGTGAATATACTATAGCAATTTATTAGTAAACAGGAGCGGAACTAGGGAAGCCTCGTCAAGAGGGTCCATTGACCCTCTGGTTACCAAAATTTGTCATTTCTTTTAGATACAAAAGTCGGGTTATATCTAATAAGTGACCGCTTTGTCTTAGTCAAAAGAGAATATAACCTTGATAATGAATGACCTTCTTACTAAAAGGTTTTGGTTCCAGGTTTTGCTTCCACTAGAACCGCTACGTACTAATAATAAATATTCAGTGATCTAAAAATATTACCCTCATATCTACGAAGATTATCGATGAAAGTATGAGGATTAAGTTATTTGAGTAAACAAGTCGCGATCATGCAAATGAGTCATGCAAACTAACGAGAGGTTGATCACTTAATATATGCAGACAATCCGTAATCAATAATATATACGTATTCAATCTTTATTTTCATCGTTAGATATCTAAAAGGTGTTTCCTTTAATATAAAAAGTAATAGAAGATGAAATTAAGGTGGCGTGTTTTGATTGGTTGTACAATAAAATCCAAAACTTAGCTGAAATAGAAAGTTTGATGAGGTGTCAAGGGACCAACTTACATGATTAAATGTTTGAAGTTTCATACATATAATAAAGGACATGTCCAATAATAATGCATTGTCGGCTCAAATATATGTTCCAAGTCATCACAAAGTTAGGTCACGTATTTCTTTAGAATTGTTTATATCCTATTTCCTTTTTCATGCTATTTTTTAAATATTCAACTTAAAACAAATATAATATTTTAGATAAGCGTGTAATGATAGAAACATATAGAAAATTAGTGGTGTACAAGCGTGCATTAAGTCATGAAAACTCCCTTTTGTTATGTCAACTTGTATATATTAAGTCATGAAAACTCCCTTTTGTTATGTCAACTTGTATATGAACATGGCATATTTTAATGTTTATTTTAATACGTGTTTGTTTTCTAACGAGTGTTATAGTAATCGCTAGTCCAATTTAATACGTGTTCAATTTCTATTGAGTGTTGTTGTAGTCGCTAGTCAACCGGTAGGGTGTGTACTAGCAGTTAATAGGGATTAACTTGAATTAATTGGTTATTAATCAAGATTAATCGGCAAATAATCTGGATTTTTACAAAGCATGCTTCCAACACTAATTTATAATTAAAACATTAAATTTATTCTTAAAATATTTAAACATTAAATTTTGTTTCCTTTAAAAATAATTTATTAATTTAACACTAATTAAATCATCAAATAATTCAAAACACTTAAATATGACAAAACTAATGTTAGTCAGGAATCAAGAGCATGACTATGCAATTTTTAATCTATGTAAAATGAATTAGGCTGAGGGGTGTGGGGGGCGCGAGAGGGGGCGCGAGTGGGGGCGCCAGCCAATAATATTGTGACGTGTGGCAGAGAGAGAAACTTGATAAGATGGGTGTTGGTAGTGGTGCTCGCGCCCCGGGGCGTGGTGTGGAGGGGCGCGAGAGGGGGCGCGAGTGGTTTTTTTTTATTTTTTTATAAATGTATTAAAAAAACGTATTATTAAAAAAACTCATAAATTATTTAAAAAAACACACATTAATTAAAAAAACACATTAATATCTAAAAAAAATTAAAGTACTAAAAAAAACATTATTCTTATTCTTCGGCTTGGTCTTCTTCGATCAACCTCTTCCGGATACGTTCCTTTTGTTTTTCCATCAGCATTTGGTCGACCGGATTTAGGTTACTGAAGTCTCTTGTAAGGAATTCCAAATCTCTCATTCTTTTTTTTTTCCTTTTTGTCATTAGAGACCACCTCCATGGTTTTGTTGAATTTATTGAGGGATTCAACAAGATCGTTGATGTTTACGGCTTCCCCCTCAGCCGGTTTTTTGCCCCTGGCGTCCCTTCCCAATGGCCGCCTTCTCGGCGGTGAAGACGTTTCCTCCCCCGCAACGTTTAGGTCGAATCCAACCCGGCAATCCGACCCGGCGGAAGTGCTGTACGCTCCAGACGAACTAGTTTTAGTCCGTTTCGGCCCTACTTCCGCATCAACGTCCGGCGCCACCAGCTCAACCCACTTAGAACACCTTCTCAACCTCTCCCACACCTTTACATCGTCCCACGTCTTCACCGTCCCATACCTCCGCAGGCACTCCTGCCTCCACTCTTCGACAGTGAAATTATAAACCGCCAAATCGTCACTGCCACTTGGTCTCATACGACCGGCGTTCCTGTTGAACAGATTAGTAAACAAGCCGACAAATTTTCTGATTTCGGTCCACCGACCCGAAATCATATCGGCGGTCCGCTCTGTACTCCCAACGAGCGAATAGAACGTCTCCCTAACCTTTGTCCAAAAGACCTTGCTCTTTTGGTAGTCCGCTGCAAAATGCATAAATAAATTTGTAAGTCATTTAACTTTTTTATTAAAAATCATTTTTAAAAACGTTAAAACAATTACCGCAACGCCGATCCTCAGAAGTGACTATCCAAGCCCGACACAGGGCTTCCTTCTCATCCGATGACCACGGAGTGATTTTCCGTTTCGTCCTTCCGGTCGAAGCCGAACCCGACCCGTCCGTTGCAATTTGTTTTTTCCGGTGGACGCGTCTTCTTTGTCCCGCAGCTTCACCTTCTGGTTCTTGTGTCTCCGGAACTACAAAGTTAGGAGACGGTTGTATGTTGGATGGTTGAAAGCCGGATGGTTGTTGCGACCCCGAATAAAACATCGCTTGGTCCGGTGCCGACCATAAATCCTCGTAACTGTAATCTGAATCTAGGTTTGGGTACCAATTTCCAGCCATGTTTTTAAAAAAAGGTTTGGAAGATGGGGTGATTTTGGGTTTTGGGTGTGGTATGTGATATTGGTGTTGGTTTGGGTTTGATATAGGTTGAATATAGAGAAAAAATCGGGTTTGATTTTGGTTTGATATTGGTTGCAATGTATGTTATTATATAGAGTAAATAAATTTTTTTTTTTTAATAAAAAACGAGCCCAACGGCTCTTTTCACGCATTCCCAGACCTCTTTCACGCTCCCCCAGCCGCTACCCCACCCGCGCCTGCCTCTTTTTCCGCGCTCGCGCCCCTTTCGCGCCCCTCTCGCGCCTCGGTGGTGTGGTCCTCGCGCCCCGGGGCGCGAGCGTCTCGCCTCTTGCGCCCTTTCTCGCGCTCCGCACCCCTCAGCCTTAGTGTTATCATTTTGGGTAAGCCGTACGAATTAATGGTGGTCCACTTTATCATGATTTGGTAGAACCTTCGAGTTCAGATATTGACCTATAAAACATATGATATATTTTATGGAATAATAAGGCTGAGGGGTGTGGGGGGCGCGAGTGGGGGCGCCAGCCAATAATATTGTGATGTGTGGCAGAGAGAGAAAGTTGATAAGATGGGTGTTGGTAGTGGTGCTCGCGCCCCGGGACATGGTGTGGAGGGGCGCGAGAGGGGGCGCGAGCGGTTTTTTTTTTATTATTTTTTAAATGTAGTAAAAAAACGTATTATTAAAAAAACGCAAAAATTATTTAAAAAAACACACATTTTTTTGAAAATTCATATAATAAAAAAAACATACTAAAAATTAAACAAACAATAATATTTAATAATAAAACTAATCTAATACAAGATCCTCTGGTCGCCTCGCCCACAAATGTTCAACCAACTCATGTCGAAGATCCCCGTGTATCTCACGGCTCTTGATATTTGCTACGTAATGAAGTTTTTGTTGATCACTGATTGTGGACGGTTGTGGCGGAATGTCACCTTGGTAGTTTTGGCATATAGCTTTGCCCTCGTCTTCTAACGTCATGTTGTGTAGGATAAGACACGTGTAGACGACGTCCATTATCCTCTCCCGAGTCCAATAACGTATCGGGTTCTCCAGAACATAATATTGTTTTTTTATAGCTCCAAAAGCTCTTTCAATATCTTTTCTAGCAGACTCTTGCTTCTTCGTAAAATACTTCCGTTTGTCGGCGACTGGATCTGTAAAAGCTTGAACTAACACAACCCATTCGTTGTAAATACCATCGACCAGATAGTACCCGTACTTGAAGAGTTCTTCATTTGCAACAAAAGATTGAGGTGGTTCAACCCCGTCGATAAGGTCGTTGATCAAATGTGACTGATCGATAACATTAAGGTCGTTATTTGACCCAGCAACACCAAAAAAAGCATGCCAAAACCAAAGATCCTGTGACACCGCCGCCTCAAGTATGAGGGTCGGCCCTTCATGATCACCACGGTGGAACTGACCTCGCCAGGCCGTTGGACACATAGCCCATCCAACATGCGTACAATCGATGCTACCTAGCATCCCAGGAAAACCATGTTTTTCTGCGTGCACCTCATATATGCGTTGGATGTCATACGTTGTAGGTTTACGCAGATATCTCCGAGCGTAAGTCGATATGACTCCTACGTACAATATATATTAAAAAATGTAATAAATATTTAATAAAAAGTAAAATTAATGTTTTTTACCTTGGCAGAAAAAATGAAGGGATTCACGTGCAACCCTTTTCGACATCTGTAAATACTCGTCCAAAGCGTCCGACGAGATGCCGTACGCTAGTTGACGGATAGCAGCCGTGCATTTTTGAAGAGGGGTAAAACCGGGAAGACCCCTAGCATCCTCCCTTTGTTGGAAAAAGGGATACCGTGCCTCTAAATCACTCGCTATACGCGTGAACAATTGCCTGCTCATTCGAAAACGAGTTCGAAAATCCGACTCCGCGTATACCGGTTGAGGGCTAAAATAATGCCTCATCAAAGTATCGTTAGCACCCGATCGATCACGATCACGAGGTGGTGCTCTAACCCTCGGGAGTCGGGGTTGATGGGCTTGATTTTGCAAGAGATTTACCACGGCTGCGGTCAAAACTCCCCCTACATGAAGAAGCAAATCATCCTCTTCGGAGGAGTCGGAATCAGACGAGTACGACGACATTATTTTTTAAAAAAAAAATGGGACGATGGGTTGTTTGGAGATTGAAGTTGTGTTTGATATGGTAAAAATGGGTTGATTTAGGGGTATTATATAGGATTTTGTAAAGGTTTTTTTAAAAAAGTTTGAAAGAAATGGGTAATATATAGGAAGTGTTGTATAAAGAAATGGGTAAGTTTGGTGTTTTTTGAAGTTGTGTTAAAGTGTTGTATAAAATGGGTAATATATAGGAGTAGAAAATTTTTTTTTGTTAAAAAAATTAAGAGCCAACGGCTCATTTTATCTTTCAAACGGCTCTTTTCACCACTCCCCATGCCCCTCACGCTCAACCTGTCCCGCGAACCCCCTGGCGCCTGCCTCTTTTTCCGCGCTCGCGCCCCTCTCGCGCCCCTCTCGCGCCTCGGTGGTGTGGTGCTCGCGCCCCGGGGCGCGAGTGGCTGTCTTCTTGCGCCCTTTCTCACGCTCCACACCCCTCAGCCTAAGAAATAGCAATCAACGGTGGTGTGAGTTTAAGAGGTCAAATCATTAAACCAATCAATTTGATAAGTTGTCTAGTTTTAAAGATTTATACAAAATCGGAATATATTTTGCGATGATTAGATTTGTTTGCCAGTAAAGATACGTACCTTTGGTGAAATTTCGTAAAAATTGTACGTTGGATAAATACTTTATGGACAAACCATCAAAGCTCAACTCACAGTTGAAACACCGGTGATTATCACTGAATACTTACGATCACGATTACACGTTACCAACGAAAGAAGTAGTGTTAGTTTAATTTATAAATTTCACTTTCATCATTTGGAGTCCCTGTTTAAACCATGGAATTACAACTTGGTTAAATTAATTTAATAGTCTAACTAGTTAGAGATGGTTAGGTTTTTAATTTATTCTTGTCGAAAAAGAGTCTATGTACATATTCAACAACAAACGATTGAGTTAAATGTAGAGGTGGCAATCTTGACCCACGAGTTGAATGAGTTGTATCAAAATGTATAAGATGGGTCAGAATTGGTTAAACTAAAAAAAATTGATTGAAATGGGTCAAAACGGGTTGACATTTCTCGGTTTTTTTTATGAAACGAGAAAAACGGAGGAAACTTTTTGTTATTTTTACTTTTTAAATTTTTTATTTATATTTCGAGTTATAATTTTTTAATTATTTTTTTTTTGAATTTTTTGGTAAGGGATTTTGAAATGGGTCAAAATGGGTTAAGATTTCGAAACCCTCACCAAAAAATAAAAAAAATAATTAAAAAATTATAACTCGAAATATAAATCAATAACTTAAAAAGTAAAAATTCCAAAAAGTTTCCTCCGTTTTTCTCGTTCCATAAAGAAAAACGAGAAATGTCAACCCGTTTTGACCCGTTTCAATCATTTTCTTTTTTTAGTTTGACCCATTCTGACTCATCTTATACATTTTGATACAACCCATTCAACCCATGGGTCAAGATTGCCATCCCTAGTTAAATGTGTTCTCTTGTAAAACTGAAACTATATCCTATATAAGTTAATATGATTATATATTTTGCTAAACCATAATACCAACTCAACAAGTCAAAAGAACCTCCCAAGATTAAACCAACTAATCATAGATATATCGATCGCGGATATTAAGCCCAATCAATTTGAATGAAAGATGAACAAGTATGAAAATGAGCAAAAGCATACAAGTATACAATAAGACCAAGGTCAATATAACGGTTCAATCGTGAACCGATAGTTCTGTCTCTAGACAGTTTCTCAAGACAAAAATTTACATGATATTCACAGACCTACTTCAATGATGACGAAGCAACGTATGCATTATATAAATATATTGAAGTAAACTACAAGTCATAGATAATTACGCTTAAATGTGTCTTATAAATATAATTTAATTAATCTATGGCATTAATTTCGTCTAGTTTGAAAATATACAAGTAAATGAGTCGGGTTTGAATAAATATTTAAGTGTCCATTAAACTTGGAATGACGCGATACCTTTTTTTATCATCGCATGAGGAAAGATAACCATTTGATCTTTAATTTATCTGTGTTCTTTCAAATCAAACCCCCGCTCAAGCCAATTACGATTGGTCCGGTGTTTAAAGTATAAGACATATGAAGAAACACTAACCGGACCCCGGGCAGATTACGGGTAACCTGGGGGTTAGATAGATGTTTCCCACGAGGGGTTAGACCCGGCAAAGATGGTTCTTCTGATAACCTGCAAAACAGACACCGTGAGCTCGTCACTGAGAAGGGGGGGGGGGTTCCTCCTTGTGACCACCCTCCGGCGTGAGAATCAGACTAGATTGCTCTTTAAATATAAATGTATATTAAGAGATTGCTAGAGCAGATATCAGGTATAATATGATGATAATATGATAAGATGAGATGATCATACCATTTGGGGTATTTATAGCCGAAGGTAGGTTTCCAAGGAGGTGTGGCCGGCTGAATAGTATTCCTGTTCTACCAACTGTGGCCTACGCACGTGCCCTGCTGGTAGTTGGTGGGTAGGCAGCGGCTGACAGTGACCAGGCCTGCTGTGTACTATTCCTTTTCCACCAACTGCCGGCTATGCACGTGGTATGACAGGAGTTGGTGAGTAGGCAGCGGCTAATAGTGACATACAGTACGAGAGCATGCTGCTCGCCATACTGTTGTCAATAAGCTGTCGTATCTTTAGTCAGATCTTTTGCCCATACCTCGTCAGGTACAGTACAAAAGATCTTCCCGTATCGTACGGACTGGCTTTTGGGCGGGAGTATTCCCCCTCCCGCCTTTGTGCGGGATTGTTCCCGGCTTTGCTCATTCCTTCAGGTGACACTGAATGATTGAGAGCTAAGTGCCTTGTGCGTGTAGCCTTGCTGCGCGGGTGGCCTTCCCTGATGGCTTGTATCCGCAGCTGCGGGAACAGGCAGAGTACTTCACCATTGGGAGGCATTTCCTGCGGGAACAGCTTGCGTACTGCGCGTAAGGACGTCACGTCTCTGAGTATGGTGAGTCCTGCGTATCCAGTTGGTTTCTGCGCAGACGTCTCTTTTGAAGGTGAGTCTTGCGGGTCCAACTGGGCTATGCAGGGACCTACCTCTTCAAGTCCCCCCAGTCCAATGTTCTTCTCATGAATGTTTAATAAAGTGAGGTGAACTTTTGGACTTAAGCAAAGGGTTTTGAAAAGGGTTTTTTAAGGTTTTCCATGGGGATTCTTCCCGCGGAAGTCCTTGTCACTTGCAGAAATTCCCGACTTTCCTGCTTGATCTTTGGGTATGATGCGGGTAGGTCTGTAACCTCCTCCCAAGTCAGGAGCGTTGAGTCCCACTTGTGTGGATTCTCCATGAGGTTTTGGTAGTTTTGAACATAGTGATCAATTATGTTAAAACCACCAATTCCATCATGGAGCTTCAAACAATGTAGTTCTCGACGTTCCCGCTATGCGGGGATGTTATTTCCGTTTCCGCAAGCATTGCCCAGAAGATCCTTCTTGGTTTCAATTCCCTGCGGAGCGCTAGGTATGTGAAGGGTTTTGCCTTGACTCTATACCCGCGCTCGTCTTACGGTTACTTTACTTCCAAGGTATTCCTGGCGTCAATTCCCTGCGGGTGCTAGGTATGTGAAGGGTTTTGCCTTAACACTGTACCCGCACCCGTCTTATGGTTACTTGGTTGCCAAGGTATTCCTGGCGTCAATTCCCTGCGGGTGTTAGGTATGTGAAGGGTTTTGCCTTAACACTGTACCCGCACCCGTCTTATAGTTACTTGGTTGCCGAGGTATTCTTGGCTTCAATTCCCTGCAGGTGCTAAGTATGTGAAGGGTTTTGCCTTAACACTGTACCCGCACCCGTCTTATGGTTACTTGGTTGCCAAGGTAAGGGGTATTTTCCCGCTTACTTTTGAATCTTTTTGAATTTTTTGAAATTCGAAGAGTTGGTAAAAGGATAAGAACAGTCCAAACCTCTGAAACGTCGTGCGACGGTTTCTTCTGACTGTGTCAGGACGTGCAGGAAGTTATGGTGACGTGACAGTACATGGTCATTCCAGACGCTTTTTCAGGCGTGTGGGCGCGATTTTTCGGGCGCGTGGCCGCGAAATTAATGGTACGCGTCCTTTCAACAGCTGTTGCCAGCTTGCTTTTTGCCACGTGTCATAGTTTCATTGCACCTTCGATTTCTCTCTCTTCCGCATTAAATTCATTGCATTAATTGCGATTAGTATATAAAGGGGGAGATGGTTCTTTGTAATCCACACTTTCACTCTTCTCTTCATCTTCAAAACGATTTCCGGTGAATACTCACCTTTCAGTCGAGCATTCTCTTGAAATCGTTTTCTTCTTTCATCTACAAGATGTCTTCTCGTGATCTCGAATCTACAGCCCAGGAGGCTGGGGTGTTTGCCGATGACAAGAGTACTGCTGGCGAGTGCCAGTGTGCTCTGCCTGTCGATCTGTATCAGTACATCGTCAGGAAGTTCATGCTCGAGTCTCTCGAGCCTGAGTTTCCTGAACCCCATCAGACGGTGTATGATGCCCCCAGAGGCAAGATCGGGGTATATGCTGCATTCTTTGTCTATGGGAATCTTAGGTTCCCGTTGACAAAGTTTGTGTACCGTGTCCTGGAGAGGCACGGTGGGCACCTGACCGAGGTGCATCCGATGGCGATCGCTAAGATTCGCCACTTCGAGTGGGTGTGCCGGATACTGGGCATTGAGCCCTTCGTCGACCGCCTGATGACCTTCTACTCTTGGAGGTGCATCCAGGGGTGGTATACGCTGATAACCCGAATCAAGGGTTTGAAGATTTGCGCAACCTAGCGCAGTCTTCGCTCGTGGAAGCGGGAGTTCTTCTACATCTCCGCTCGCGCCATCCCCCTTGCCATGAAGTTCAAGAATGGGCAAGCACTTCCCAGCCTTCACGCCTCCAACTACCAGGAGGCGGAATGGTTCTCGAAGATATCCCGAGTCCAATCTCCGGTTTACCGGTTTGCGGAGTCCGGGATGGTGATGCTCGGGATGAGCCGGGTGTGGAAGGATGTAGACGCGCAAAAGATCCCAATCGTCCTTGATTACGGTTCGAACTCTGTTCCTTACGGTATGCTCTGTTTCTTTTTGTTGATTTAAAATCTCTTCTAACTTCTTTCCTGTTTATTTCAGAGGGGAACGACTTGCAGTCGCTCATGTACCCGCGGGAGGCTGACAGTCCCGCTCGGATGGGTACTCGCGCTCTAGACGAGAACGAGTTGCCCATCCTAGAAAAAACGGCGGATCGGTTCGTGGAGGTCTACCCGCTAGGCCACGAGATCCTGAGCGCCAGGCGGCCAGGTAAGGCGCTATTCAACCCTCGACCCCTCAATGTTGAAACCTCTGCTGGAATTCCTCTAATCTTATGTTCTGATGAGGAATCCGCAGATGGTCCTCCGTTGGTGCGGAAGAAGAAGGCCGCCGGCGGGAAGGGGAAGGAGAAGGTGGCCTCCACTGCCGATCCGGTGCCTCGGTCTGACTCAGAGGCCGAGAGCGAGGAGGTGGCGGGGAACCCGGGTGGTGATAGGACCACTGCTCCGGAGGCTGCGACTGTCACCTCCGGAGAGCCCCGGATGACGACGGTGAGCGGCGCAAAAAGGCCGGCTCCATCGGGTTCGTCCCCGCCTGTCCGCACTTTCAGGCACAAGAAAACCCGTAAGTACAAACTTTATTTTTAACTTCATAGCTTAATATCATTAACACTTATCTTCTTTGTGCAGGCGTGGATGTTGACGCATTCCAGGGTGGAGCGCAGAGGAGTACCCCTCCGCCCATGACGGTAGGCTTGGTCAGCCTACCTGAGGCGACGACCCAGGCGGCCGCGCCTGCGCCTGCTTCCGCTGGTTCAGTTGCTCACTCCGTTGAGCCGACTGTTCCAGCTGTGATGACATCACCGCCGGCTGTCAGTGCCATTTTTACCGCATCTTTCACTGAGCCGGCGGTTACTTTTGCTGCGGATTCCGCAGCGGCTGTTACCATGCCTCCTCCGTCATCGGCAACGACGGCCGATCCTTCAGGTATGCATGGGGCTTATCGCCAACCTCTGCCTCCTTCCCATCTGCCTGACCTCTTGGATGGATTTCCCTTGGGTTCAGGTGATGGGTTTGGCGGCTATCGGCCTGTTGTTGACCCTACAGGTGCGTAGGGTTCTTTTGGCCCTTTTCATATTTTTATCATCTTTTCCTAACTGCTTTATGTTTTGTGCAGTGTCGGATTCCAATGAAGTGTATGTTCCACGATGGAACATCCGCCGAGGAACAACCCTTCGCACACCTGTGGAGTGCGTGGAGTGGGCTCGTCACGCAGCTCCCAGTGGTGCGTTGGGGGAAGCCATGGCTAGCTACCAGGAGGGTAGGCTAACCAATGAGCTTCGGGTTCTCCTGGCCCGGATGCAGCCGCGCGTCGAGCTGCTTTGTCGTGAAAACGACAAGTTAAAAGCAGCTCGCCTTCAGGAAGTAGCTCGGGCGCGGGCTGTCCGGGAGGAGAACGTAAAGCTTACCGCAGTGGCTGCGGAAAAGGAGAAGGCCTTCAAGGCCCTCGAGGTTGAAGTTCAGGCCCGACTCGAGGCCCGTTCCAAGGCTGCCCAAGCTGTTAACGAACAGCTTCGACTGGCTAAGGAAACTGCAAGGAACGCAACCGAGAGGGCCACCAAGGCTGAAGCTGTTGCTGAGCCTCTACGCGTGGAGAATGAGGAGCTTAAAGCCAAATTAGAGGCTCTCCAGCAGGCTCATGATGCCTTGGCGATGGAAGACGCCAAAAAGCTCTAAGAGATCTTGGACCAGAGGGGGGTGCTTGACCACACTGAGCGGAAGCTAAAGGGCGTCGAAGAGGCTGCGGCTAAAGAAGTGTTGCTTGCCAACCTTAACAAGAGTGAAGCCGAACGCGCCCGTAACGAAGCTCAAGCTGCCCTCCAGGAGGCTCTGGTTGCCAAGGAATGGCTTCTTCGAGAAGCGTTGTCTCAGGTATGCTTTTCATGTCTTTACGCTTTTCTTTGTAAATAGAAAAGGTTCTGATACTTGTATATTTTTTTGTAGGTTGTGCATCGGGTCTTTGCTGATACGTCTTATGACGATGCTATGAGCGCAGCCCTCAACGCTTCTCACGAGGATGGGGAAAAGGCCGGTTTCCTGCTTGGTCTAGGGTTCGTTGAGAAAGGCATCCCGCCTTCCAACTTCCCTTTATTTGATGTAGATACTGAAGCTGTATACGACCAAGCAGTGAATCAGTATGCCGCCTTCCCGCATCCGGTGGTGGAGAAGGTAAATGAAGTTGCTGCTGCTGATGATGGGCTAGCTATCCTTAAAGCTTTCCTTGAACTGCCACGATCTACTCCCTTCCCACTGCTAGGATAGATTTAGCTTGTATAGATTTATATTCTTGTAGGCGGGTAGTTACCCGGCCATTCTTGTAACGAATATTATGAAATATAAATCTTTGTGCGGGTAAGACCGCTACTTTCACTGGATTCCTTGCTTTATAAACGTTATATGACTTGCATACTTTAGTTTAAATTAGCAATTTTCCAAGTGTTTAGAATAAGTTAACCTTTGAACGTGGTAGATAATAGGTTGAAGTTTTGCTTCCTCTTTCGTGATTGTGTGGGTAGGACCGTCACTTGCACTTAGTAGGATGGCTAAACTTTACCTACATCTGACCTGCGTGGAGGTTTTCCTCATCTTTTTTGAAATTTCTAAGTGTTTAGGATAAGTTAACCTTTGAACGTGGTAGATAATAGGTTGAAGTTTTGCTTCCTCTTTCGTGATTGTGCGGGTAGGACCGTCACTTGCACTTAGTAGGATGGCTAAACTTTACCTATATCTGACCTGCGTGTAGGTTTTCCTCATCCTTTTGTTAGAAATTCTCTGTTTTGAATAAGTTAGCCGTTCGACGCGCGTTTGTCAATAGGTTCGGTTTCCTCTCATGATTTGTGCGGTTAGGACCGGCACTTTCATTTAGTTGACCAAAGTTTACCTATGACTGACCTGCGTGAAGGTTTGCCGTTTTTTGGGTTTATGCGGGTTTTGCCGCCTTCCCCACGCAACGACTTTCCACGTAATTATGCGGTGAAAACCGGCATATCCGTGCTGAATAAATTAACCGTTCGACGCGCGGTTGTTAATAGGTTAGTGTTCAGTTTCCCTATCATGATTCATGCGGATAGACCGGCACTTTCATTTAGTGGGATGACTGAACTTTACCCTTCAACTGACCTGCGTGAAGGTTTGCCGTTTTTTGGGTTTATGCGGGTTTTGCCGCCTTCCCCACGCAACGACTTTCCACGTAATTATGCGGTGAAAATCGGCATATCTGTGTTGAATAAATTAACCGTTCGACTCGCGGTTGTTAATAGGTTAGTGTTCAGTTTCCTCTATCATGATTCATGCGGATAGACCGG
The DNA here is from genome assembly GCF_021521415.1 of Bidens hawaiensis. Lineage (NCBI taxonomy): Eukaryota > Viridiplantae > Streptophyta > Magnoliopsida > Asterales > Asteraceae > Bidens > Bidens hawaiensis. Next base: position 1,730,872 of record NW_027491177.1, on the reverse strand, counting down.
CACTTTCATTTAGTGGGATGACTGAACTTTACCCTTCAACTGACCTGCGTGAAGGTTTGCCGTTTTTTGGGTTTATGCGGGTTTTGCCGCCTTCCCCACGCAACGACTTTCCACGTAATTATGCGGTGAAAACCGGCATATTCTTGTTGAATAAATTAACCGTTCGACGCGCGGTTGTTAATAGGTTAGTGTTCAGTTTCCTCTATCATGATTCATGCGGATAGACCGGCACTTTCATTTAGTGGGATGACTGAACTTTACCCTTCAACTGACCTGCGTGAAGGTTTGTCGTTTTTTGGGTTTATGCGGGTTTTGCCGCCTTCCCCATGCAGCGACTTTCACACTTATGTATGCGGTGAAAACCGGCATCAGTGTTGATAGTTCATAAAGTATAATTGTGAAATCATCAGCGTCGATGTTCTAAGGAGATTCATTTCCATTAGAAGTGGCTCTGTGCCTTTTCTTTACAAATTTGGAATTGATCTACATGCAAACTGTGTAATTGAGCTCCCTTCCATGTTGTTGGGATGGGAGTGCCATCGAGCCGATATGCACCTGGTTCGGGATCTCGTTCTTTACGCAGCATGTAGTCTCCACAATGAAGCTGTAATTTTATTCGTGTTTTCCCCAGCTGGGGTTCTACACGCATCAGCCTGCTCAGCGTTCATTGCGCCACGAGGTGCGCGAGCGTCCCATCTCTGACAAATGCTTCGACCATGTCCTTTACGTCTTTGCATTCTTCAGTGTTGTGGCCTTTTGTCCTGTGAAAGTCACAGTATTTGCTCCGATCAGCATTGTGACGATGTCGGATTATTGGAGCCTTTGGCCATGGGAGCTCCTCAGTGGCGAATATCTCGGTGACGCTTTTGGTGAGCGGCGTCCATCTGGAGTTCTGGTTTGACTGTACGTTATCTCTTCCGCCTAACCGATGTTGCAAGCTGGATGAGGTGTCAAAGTTTACCCTTGACTGCCAAATGCCTAGCTTCCGCTTTTTGTTTAATCGGGCGGTAAGGACGTTGTCTTCTCTTGTTTTCTGGGTGTAGAGGTTTGTGCTCTGTGGGAGATCTCTACCCAGTTGCTTCTCCGTTTCCGCAAAGCGTTTTGCTGCTGTCATGATGGCATCCCATGTGGATGGCATGCCATCTTTACCCGTTAAGGTGCGGATGAGCTCTGGGTCGTTCGCGCCCTGGATGAAGGCAGCGCGAACAAGATCTTCGCTGATATTACCCAGACTTAGCTTCTTTGAGTTGAAGCGAGTGATGAAGTCTAGCTAAGATTCATCTTCCTCTCTAATGCATTTGAGGATTGTCCATTGCTCCTCGGTATACTTTCGTTGTTGGCTGAAGTGTTGGCTAAACTTCTGTTGGAAGTCTGCCCAGTCGTAGATGTGGTTGACCGGTAGACGATCGAACCACGCTCTAGCAGCCCCAACAAGCGTCATTTGGAACATGTAACACCACGTAGGTTCCGTCCAACTACTGACGGTTGCCCCCGCTATGAACCTGTTCAAATGATCGTCTGGATCAGATATACCATCATAAGTGCCGATGTTGGACATCTGTTTGGCACTTTTTGGGGCAATTGCTTCCGCAATGTCCCTTGCAAATTTGGACGTTTCCGCATTTGCCACAGTTGGTCTGAATGTTTTGGAGAAGTCACGTGGGCTTCCACCTGCGTCTTTTGGTTTGAAGGCTTCCCCAAAACGCCTTCTCGGTTGGGAGTCCGTTTCTTTACGCTTCCCTTTCGCCTTATGACGAGGGTTTGCGTCTCTATCGGATTCCTCCGAATCATCGTCCAAGTATTCTTCGAATTCGTCAGCCTGTTGGACGGAACGCAAGCGTTCGTCCAACTCAGCTTGGAATTCCTTCTGACGTGCCTCCGCCCATGCCTTAACTTCATCGAGTGTTTGGCGGGGGAGCCTTGTTCGTTTCTCTAACTGGGTATCGGTGAATCCCAGTGAGCGATTATTTACTGCACTTGCCCCAGCTTGGGTAACTGGGGTAGTGTTCGTAAAATTTACTTCACTTGCGCCGGCTTGGATAACCGGGGTAGTGTTTGTAAAGACTGTGTAGCCGGTATTCCCCCTAGTAGCTGGGGTTGTGGTTACCGGAGTTTCTTTAACCATCTTTCCAGAAGTTTGAAAAAACTGAAAAGAAATGAAGTTCTAGCTTTGTCCCACGGATGGCGCCAATGAAGAAACACTAACCGGACCCTGGGCAGATTACGGGTAACCTGGGGGTTAGATAGATGTTTCCCACGAGGGGTTAGACCCGGCAAAGATGGTTCTTCTGATAACCTGCAAAACAGACACCGTGAGCTCGTCACTGAGAAGGGGGGGGGGGGGGTTCCTCCTTGTGACCACCCTCCGGCGTGAGAATCAGACTAGATTGCTCTTTAAATATAAATGTATATTAAGAGATTGCTAGAGCAGATATCAGGTATAATATGATGATAATATGATAAGATGAGATGATCATACCATTTGGGGTATTTATAGCCGAAGGTAGGTTTCCAAGGAGGTGTGGCCGGCTGAATAGTATTCCTGTTCTACCAACTGTGGCCTACGCACGTGCCCTGCTGGTAGTTGGTGGGTAGGCAGCGGCTGACAGTGACCAGGCCTGCTGTGTACTATTCCTTTTCCACCAACTGCCGGCTATGCACGTGGTATGACAGGAGTTGGTGAGTAGGCAGCGGCTAATAGTGACATACAGTACGAGAGCATGCTGCTCGCCATACTGTTGTCAATAAGCTGTCGTATCTTTAGTCAGATCTTTTGCCCATACCTCGTCAGGTACAGTACAAAAGATCTTCCCGTATCGTACGGACTGGCTTTTGGGCGGGAGTATTCCCCCTCCCGCCTTTGTGCGGGATTGTTCCCGGCTTTGCTCATTCCTTCAGGTGACACTGAATGATTGAGAGCTAAGTGCCTTGTGCGTGTAGCCTTGCTGCGCGGGTGGCCTTCCCTGATGGCTTGTATCCGCAGCTGCGGGAACAGGCAGAATACTTCACCATTGGGAGGCATTTCCTGCGGGAACAGCTTGCGTACTGCGCGTAAGGACGTCACGTCTCTGAGTATGGTGGGTCCTGCGTATCCAGTTGGTTTCTGCGCAGACGTCTCTTTTGAAGGTGAGTCTTGCGGGCGAGCCTTTGTGATCGGCGCGGGCGAAGCCAAAGAAGAACCGAATGTGGTAACCGGTACGTTTCTACTTAACGACCATTTTGCATCTGTCTTAGTTGATACTGGCGCTGACCTAAGTTTTATATCCACTGAGTTTAAAAACTCCCTAGGCCTAGCAACCAGTAGGCTAGACACGCCTTATACTATAGAACTAGCCAATGGTAGGCAGATATGCGCGAACGAGAGGACTGAGCAATGTGTATTGGTCATGGGAGGTCACGGATTCAATATTAACTTATTGCCAATAGACTTGGGAAGTTTTGACATTGTGGTAGGTATGGATTGGTTAGTCGAAAACCACGCGGAAGTTATTTGCCATAAGAAGCAGGTTCGGGTCCCACTGTTGAGCGGAGAAACCTTAGTAATTCAAGAAGAAAGAAGAGGAGTTGCGACAAAACTCATTTCGTGTCTAAAGGCGCGCAAGTGCCTGAGGAAAGGATGCTACGCCTTCCTGGCGCACGTAGTAGAGAAGAAAGGGGATGAGCGAAAGGTGGAAGACTTACCAGTGGTGCGCGAATTCCCAGAAGTTTTTCCTGAAGATTTGCACGGATTACCACCGCCGCGACAAGTCGAGTTTCGAATCGACTTGGTCCCAGGAGCTGCGCCAGTAGCTCGAGCACCCTATCGACTAGCTCCATCTGAGATGCAAGAGCTATCCAATCAGTTGCAGGAACTATTGGATAAGGGTTTCATACGCCCAAGCTTTTCACCTTGGGGAGCTCCAGTGCTTTTTGTAAAGAAGAAGGATGGTTCCTTCAGAATGTGTATTGACTACAGAGAACTGAACAAGCTGACAGTCAAGAATCGGTACCCCTTACCGAGGATGGATGACTTATTTGATCAGTTGCAGGGATCCAGTTATTATTCAAAGATAGATCTACGGTCAGGATACCACCAACTTAGGGTCCATGAGGAAGACGTGCCGAAGACAGCCTTCCGAACTAGATACGGCCATTATGAGTTCTTAGTGATGCCTTTCGGGCTAACTAATGCGCCGGCTGTATTCATGGATCTGATGAACCGTGTGTGCAAACCATACTTGGATAAGTTTGTGATTGTGTTTATAGATGATATTCTGATTTACTCCCGAACCAAAGCTGAGCATGAACAACACCTGAGATTAATTTTGGAATTACTGAAGAAAGAAAAGCTGTATGCAAAGTTTTCTAAATGTGAGTTTTGGCTTAGAGAAGTTCACTTTCTCGGTCACGTTGTAAACGAGAAAGGAATACACGTCGACCCCTCCAAGGTCAAAGCCATCGAAAATTGGGAAGCGCCAAAAACACCAACTGAGGTGAGGCAATTCCTAGGACTGGCTGGCTACTATCGACGCTTCATTGAGAACTTCTCCAAGATAGCTTTACCTCTGACCGCGCTAACCCAGAAAGATAAGAAGTTTGATTGGGGCGAAAACCAGGATGCAGCGTTTCAAATATTAAAGCAAAAGTTATGTAGTGCGCCAATTTTGTCTCTGCCCGAGGGGACGGATGACATCGTCGTCTACTGCGACGCATCACATCAAGGACTCGGATGTGTCCTTATGCAGAGAAACAAAGTCATAGCGTATGCCTCTCGTCAGCTCAAGGCCAATGAAAGGAACTATACAACGCACGATCTGGAACTTGGAGCAGTTGTTTTCGCGCTAAAGATTTGGCGCCATTACCTTTATGGTACAAAGTGTTTGATTTTTACGGATCACAAGAGCCTTCAACACATATTTGATCAGAAGGATTTAAACATGAGGCAACGAAGATGGGTTGAGTTATTGAATGATTATGATTGTGAAATAAAGTATCATCCTGGAAAGGCGAATGTGGTAGCGGACGCTCTAAGTAGGAAAGAGCGGGCAAGGACGCTACGAGTTAAGGCTCTAAGATTGACCATTCGCGCAGATCTCACTACCCGCATCCGAGAAGCTCAACAAGAAGCCTTGAAATCAGAGTTTGTCAAGAACGAATCCCTTGGGGGTATGGTTAAGGATTTGGAACTCAAAGAGAATGACACTCGATATTTTGCTAACCGCTTATGGGTCCCTCTCAAGGGAGGATTGCGCGAGCAAGTGTTAAACGAAGCTCACAAAACGCGGTATTCAGTACATCCTGGCGCAGACAAGATGTTAAAGCACTGTACTGGTGGCCCAATCTTAAGGGCGCCATCGCGACGTATGTCAGTAAGTGCCTAACGTGTTCAAAGGTGAAGGCTGAGTACCAGAAACCGTCGGGGTTGCTTCAACAGCTAGAAATCCCCATGTGGAAGTGGGAACAAATCTCCATGGACTTCATTACCAAACTGCCAAGGACACCCGGGGGTTACAACACGATTTGGGTTATTGTAGACCGGCTAACTAAGTCAGCACACTTCCTGCCGATCAAGGAAACCGATAAGATGGAAAAGTTAGCCCGATTGTATATTCGAGAAGTAGTTTCAAAACATGGAGTCCCGGTGTCCATCATTTCTGATAGAGATAGTCGGTTCACCTCAAGATTTTAGAGATCGTTACAAGGGGCTTTAGGTACTCGTCTTGACATGAGTACGGCTTATCATCCCCAAACGGATGGACAAAGCGAGCGAACAATTCAGACATTAGAAGATATGTTGCGCGTGTGCGCAATCGATTTCGGAGGTAGCTGGGATACTCATCTCCCATTGGTTGAATTTTCGTACAATAACAGTTATCACACAAGCCTCAAGGCTGCGCCGTTTGAAGCCCTGTATGGGCGCAAGTGTAGGTCCCCGCTGTGTTGGGCTGAAGTAGGTGACAAGCAAATGACTGGTCCAGAATTGATCCAAGAAACAACGGACAAAATTTTCCAGATACGGGATCGCCTTAAGGCAGCGCGCGACAGACAGAAAAGCTATGCTGATGTGAGAAGAAAACCATTGGAATTTCAAGTAGGGGATAAAGTGCTTTTGAAAGTCTCTCCATGGAAAGGAGTCCCCCGTTTCGGCAAGCGAGGAAAGTTGAATCCGCGATACATCGGACCATTTGAGATCCTGGAAAGGATCGGTCCAGTTGCTTATAAGCTCCAATTACCCGCCGAACTTAGTGGAGTTCATGACACGTTTCATATATCCAACCTCAAGAAGTGCTTATCCGATGAAACGTTAATTTTACCGTTGGACGAGATTCATATCGACAAACAACTACACTTCGTAGAAGAGCCTATAGCAGTAACCGATTGGAAAGAGCAAAAGTTGCGAAGGAGCCGGATCAAGTTAGTGAAGGTTCAATGGAACTCAAGGCGTGGGCCTGAATTCACTTGGGAAAGAGAAGACCAAATGCGCAAGAAGTATCCATACCTCTTTCAAAGCATAGCTCCTGTCGACAACGCCTCCTAAATTTCGGGACGAAATTCTTCTATCAGGGGGAGAATGTGAGACCCGGTAATTTCCCAATCCCATAAACCAAGTAATCAACCTAATTATTAGGTAAGTATGTTATATGCGCCCTGCGCGAGCGCGCCATGTTAGAATCAGCGCGTGCATGTTATATGCGCCCTGCGCGAGCGCGCCATGTTAGAATCAGCGCGTGCATGTTATATGCGCCCTGCGCGAGTGCGCCATGTTAGAATCAGCGCGTGCATGTTATATGCGCCCTGCGCGAGCGCGCCATGTTAGGATCAGCGCAGGCATATGTTATATGCGCCATGCGCGGATGTTTTGGCTTTATGTTTTCATATAACTTAACTTTATGTCGTGTCTAATGGATTGACCGCCCTGCTTGATGCTAAGGCGGGTGCATCCCAAATCATTTATGCGCGTGCGGAAAGGGGGCTAACCTCCCCGCATGGCGGGAACATTGAGAGCTAGTTTGTCTGAAGCTCCAGGATGGAATTGACTTCAACATAACTGATCACTATGTTGAAATACCAAGACCTCATGGAAAATCTACAAATGAAACTCAACGTCCCTGACTGCGAGAAGGTTACGCACCTACTCGCAGCAAAGAAACAGCCTACACGCAGAAGGCTATACGCGCAAGGCTACACGCACAAAACACTTAAGTCTATTTCTCAAATGTAAGGGGATTTCCCCCGCCCAGAAGGGACCAGTAGCGTGTTTCAGATATTTTTACCTTTTGACTACACACTGACAACAGTACCAGGAAAAGTATACTGTAACACGAAATGTCAGCTGTCAGCCGCACCTACTCCCACCAACCACAGTCCTGCATGTCCTGTCAAAAATCAATCAGAATCTTTCTAACCACTCCCTAGGACTATCACCCCCATCCCTGAATAAATAATAATAAATCCCATACTTTGTCATCATTACACCTAGATATGATAAGATTTTAATCCCCTAAATCAAGGGATTGAGTTCCCTTGAATTTGCCTATAAATATGTATCAATCCTTGAATAAAACATCACACAAACACACCCCAAACTCTCTTAAATCTGTAATTCTCTCCCAAGCATCCGTTTCCATTTCCGTTTCCATCACTAGGTAAGCCGAAACCTTAGTCTTGAGATTACTTTTCTAACCAGCCCTTATATTCTTCGATTTCTTGATCTTAATATACATATTTCTTGTTATTTAATCATATTCTAGACTCCCAATTTCAAGGCTAACACCAAGGAACCCGAATCTCGTTTAATCTAAACCATACTTAGCAAGAATCACAGGTGAGTCTCACAGCCCATATTTTCACTATTTTCACTGTTTTTAAAACTGTTTTCGGGGCGAGGGACACGTGTTTAAATTATGTTTTATCATGGTGTATTTACGAGCAATGCAAACGGTTATCTATGTTTATCTTGGTTTTCGATGTAAGTGCGCAAGATACGAGTAAGTGATCACTTTACCATTGGAACTCTAAGGGTAGGGACTACTGTGTTTGATCAACCCACTCGTAGGGGTCGCACCCCTTGCATAGACGAGTGCCTAGTATGTCACGGGGTAGTACTATGGGATTGAGCCCGCTCGTAGAGGTCGCACCTCTTACAAAGACGAGCGCCTTGTTTTCCGGCACAACGTCCGCGCGTAACCCGCGGGACGGTATATCTAAATTGTTGTAGTGGCAGCGCCACGGTTTTCAGGAATGTCTGCGCGTGACCCGCGGGACGGTTCTATCAAGCATATGTTTAAACAATGTTATCAGAAATATGTTTCAATATGGCTTTATCAAAGATTATGTTGCAATACAATTTATCAAGTCACCAAAACTTGTGAACTCACTAAGTTTATACTGATTCAAATGTTTTTACGTGTCTTTCAGGGGATAGCTAGGTAGCGCAAGGGGTCACACATAGAGCACTTCACGCAGAACATCTATAAAATTAGCTTTTTGGAAGATTTTAGTTCTATCCCTTCCACACGCGCGGTTGTCCCCGCCGTGCGAGGGGATATGGCGCGGAAATCTTCAATAATTTTCATACTTGGATGTTTTTATGTAATTCTAAACAATGTAATGTATTTTGTACTAGACATTTCATGCGCAATGGAAATTTTATTTTTCTTGAATGTTTGCAATGACCCGTGCTTGACTATCAATCCCCACTCGCGCGCGCCCGGCTGTTTCCGCCGTTTAGGGCCGGGTATGACATAATCAGTTTACATAAATTCTAGCCTAAAGTGATCACAGATAGAGGTGCACAAATCGGGTATTATGAAAAACCGGGTTCGGGTATGGAACCGGGTTCAGGTATGATCGGGTATTGAAAAATCGAGTATTAACAATAATCGGGTCGGGTTAGGGTAGGGTATTGGCTTGAAAAACCATACCCTGTGTACCGGGTTCGGGTAGGGTATTGAACCGGGTCTTCAATACCCGGGTATTTGAAGACCCTATTTTCGGGTATTGAAAAAAACCTGTTTTATGGGTTTTGAATACCCTATTTTCCGGGCATTAAAAAAAATCCATTTTCTACAGTTTTCTTCTATTAACGGGTCTGCTTCATTTTTTTATCCTAACTCCATTTTTTTGCATATAAACTTCAAAGTTCATTCAAACATACATAAACAACTAAACAATGATACAAAAAACACATATTTTATGTGTTTTCAGTTGTTGTTTGTTATATCAAAAGGTGTTGCTCTAAACAAGTATTTATATCGTATACGTGCTCCAAAAAGATCCGTTGGAGAACGACTATAGATATGTGGACAGCCACACAAAAACATGTGCATAAACACTAATATCCTAGCATGCAAAAAATCCGGTTCAGGTATGCAAAAAACCCGGGTTTCGGGTATAACTAGAACCGGGTTTCGGGTATAGTTTAAACCGGGTTTTGGGTATTATCGGGTTTAGATCGGGTTCGGGTTTCAACATTTAAAGTCATACCCTATCCCTACCCTACGGGTAGGGTCGGGTTCGGGTATTAAAAACCCGGGTTTTAGAAAAACCGGTTCCGGGTTTTTTTTCGGGTCCGGTTCCGGGTTCGGGTTTTTGTGCACCTCTAATCACAGAGGTGTTTAGCCTAACACCGGCATAACAATTAACTTGCTTATCTGATGAAATGATGAAGCATGGACCGATTGGACAAACCAAAAGCTCTCGGATGATGCAAAATCGCCTTAGGGTTTTTCTACAGCTTCTGGAATGAAAGATATTTCGAATGGGGGCTGAAAACTGATTTTATGCAATTACGTTAATTTTTCCTGACGTTAACCCTCTTCGTGTAGCGCGAAAATCTTAAATAATGGCCCTCGGCGTAGCGCGAATAATAAAATAGTTGGGTTTGGTATTGGCTTCTTCACGTAGCGCGTAGAAGCAACTCCTCATCCCTTCGTGTAGCGCGAAGGGACTTCTTGGCATTCTTGTTTTCTGCAGTGGGATGCCTGCCACTCAGTTCTGCTCTTCTAAATCATCATTCCAAACTCGTAAACATCATTAATAAACATCCATAATGTTCAAAGACCTGAAACACATAAACATGCTTGAAGTACCAAAGTTCACACAATATTTAAACTAAAACGAACCAATTAATATGATAATATACATTAAATATACCTGACCATCAATATGGAAGAGAATACCAAGTACGAGACTATAGAGAGGTGAATTACAGAGTTGTTTAAATTTAGTCTCAAATGTGATATTCACCGCTAGTCTGGATTTGTGGTTATGGAAGGGGCGAACTAGTCCGAGACTCCGTTTGAGGTCAAAACCTAAGGTGGGAAACAGATAATATGAGGTATCCGGCTAATGATTTTACTTTTTGACAATGTGGGCACCAACTAATGTTAATTGTTTTATATTGAGATTGTTATTGGATCATATTTCCATTAAAATGGCGTTATCTTCAAGAGGCATAGATGATGTGGATTTAAAAGTGTGTGTTGTGTGGACTAAGCCAAGAATCTTCGGTCCACGGTGCATTGTAGAGGTGATAGGTGAGTATGCTTGGTCATATATGACTTGGTCAAATTATCTATTTTGGTGAGTTTTGATTCAGTAAAGAGATCTTAGAATATCCGAGTAAGCTTACAAGAAATAAGGAGAAATGTGAAGCAGTTAATGCAATCATGTCGGTAACTTGTTGGATGTTATTGAGAATTTGTGTAACATTCGTCAATTTCGGGTCCGAATAGTATTCGTTTGTATTCGTTTTATCATGTAAACCGACCCGTTTTGTAAACCGACACTTTGGAAATAATCAAAATGATAGATTTTATGTTACAACATTGTTTTACACTTGTTGGGTCTTGAAAACATTCATTTCGGTCTTTAAAACGCGTAAAAACCACTTAAAACGAACTCCGGGGACCAAAACTGCCATTTTTGAAAAGTTGGGAAATCAGGAAATCAACCCCGTCGCGCCGCGCGACGGGGGACACCCTAGGCGGTCGCGTAGCGCGAGCAATATCAGCTGCAGCTACGGATTTTTGTTTGTTTGCACTTTGTTTTGATCATTTTCTCATGCAAACTCTTTTGGTTAACACCCACATTTGACCACCAACATTACCATATATATACACCACCATTTCCACCCTTTAATCCCAGCTACAACTCCAAAAATCTCTCTCAAATATCAAAGATTCAAGGTTATTTTCTTAAGAGTTCTTGAGTGTTTGACTTCCAAAAGTCAAACTGAGTTAAATCTTTCATTCTAATTTGTTTATCTAACCTTATTAATACTTGTTTATGGTGGCATAACATGTATATAATATAATACCCCTTTTAACATTGGTAGTTACTTCTCTGGCTCTAGTCGGTGAGTTTCGGACCTTGTAAGGCAAAACTTCATGGAAGACTTCGTGTTCTTGATATATATATACTTATCTAACTTTATTATTGCTTACTAACCATGCTTAACTTATACTCATTTTAGTGTATTTACAAGTTCCATGGTTATGAGTTTGAGGGTCTATGCTTCGGTTACCGTAAATAGCTCTAAACTGTAAACTGAACTTTTGCTTACTAGTTTTGTTAAAATAGTTGTTTAAACATGTTTAATGTTAGATTTGAGTTTCTAAAATCATTTTTACAAGTTCTTTGATATTGGGTATGTGGAAACCATCTATGAACTTATTGGGAGATGGAAACCGAACCAAAATCGAACTTTTGTTTAAAGACTTTATTTTTAACTTTTTGGTTATAAAACTTAAGTTTCTTCAATTATAAATTATTATACAAGTTCTTGGATATTTGGGCATGTGGAAACCATCAATGAACTATTTGTGAGATGGAAAACGAACCAAACCGAACTAAACCGACTTTTACTCGCTTAAGACACACAAGTTGTTTTTAGCTATCAAGACTTATATATTTCTTTAAAATAGTTTACAAACTGATTTTAATTATTTTCTTAAGTACTTGGAAATGTTGGATCCAACTTGATCTCATAACAAAGTTTGGACCGACAAAACCGAACACTCGCTTAACGTGCGTTGTTAATTCTAAAACAATAGATCTATATACTTGGTTAAGTCTTACTTAATTTTTATGAGTTATCTCATAACATTTAATATTTTGGAAAGTTGACTTTGGGTTTGACCATTTGTCAAGACCCGAACTAACAACCCGAACACTCGTTAAAACCCGTTTTAGTATCTTTATTCCAAAGGGACTTGCATTCTTGCATTTTTACCCACCTTATTACTTAACATAGGTTAAGTAACTATTAAGGTTAGATACTTTAATCCAGTTTCGAGTAAACTTACAATTTTAAAGTGTTATTATTATAAATTGCGAATAGTAACATTTTAAACCTTGAAACTTAAATTGTTTACATTTCTCAACATTTATTTTATTTAAAGACTTTCAAGACAACCTTTCTAAACCCGAAACTTCTTTCCTTTTAGGCTTTGTTCGTTAAACCCGTCGTTCCTGCAAATCTCCAAATTATCAACTTTCAAGTTTATTACTTGAATGTGAGTACTTTCATACCCCGTTATCTATATTTTATTTTGGGGGTGACATTTCATCTTATCTAAACTAAATGTTTTATACCTGGGTCTTAAACCATAAACGTTATTGTATACATTACTTAAATACTTGCTTGATTTGGTGTTCTATGATTACATACCTACGTGTTTATCGCTTTTGGTTGGTGGAATCTATAAATCCTTGACTACTTGGCATCCCCTTGTAGCAAGGTGTCGTTAACGTAATGTAATTAACGATAACTATTAAATCCTAGACTATTTGACATCCCCTTATAGTTAGGTGTCACTAACGTAATTCTATTAACGATTTTATCCAAATTATGCTTTTATTTATTGTTTCGTATACTAGTTTTGTGGATCTTTTTTACTATATCTATATGCTCAAACTTTTGAATTGCTCACCAACCTTTGTGTTGATAAACTTTATTTTATGAAATATTACATGTTTACATCTTGGTTGATTATGGAGCTTGTGGAGGAAACATCACAAATACCTCTAGGATATTAGCAAAATGAACAATATTTGATTTGCTATATTTTGTTATGACTTGCTATGAATATTGTTATGTGACATTTTCGATGTTGTGAAATGAAATGACTTTATTAAATATTGTCACTTTAAATAGTGTCATGTGCTTATGGGCAATCGTTACACCTTGGCATGTTCCGCCGCCTTTGATCGGGTGTGACAATTTGGAATGTTCTTGGTGTCAAATTATGTTAATGACATTAAAGCCACCTCCTTGAGTGGAACAAAAATACAATTGATGTTTGAGTTTAAATTAGGAGAAATGATGCAAGTTTAATTTTGTTAATCATCTGTTGTAATTTATTTCATTTCAGTTCATTTATTTTCCTATATTTGTTTTGTTGGGTTTCTTGCTTCTTGCTGGTTTTCATTTTATTCCCATTCTAATTTAGCACACTTAACTTTCAATTAATTTTAAAATTCAATCGCATGATAGATATTATCAACTTCTATATGTGTGACATTCGTCATTTTCGGTTTAACTTGTATTTGTATTTGTATTGGAAACCTGACTGGTTTTGTCTTTCGGATCCTTCGTTATTAATAAAATATTGTGTTTTATGTTTCACAATTGTCGGATCAAGAAAACACCCTTTACGGTGCCTTAAAACACCCTTTTATTATTAAAAACGACTTAAAACGAACTTCAGGGACCCAAATCGCCAAACAACTAAAGCTAAGGGAGTGTTTAAAACTAATGGAAAACCTTTACTTTTTCCACCACCATCCACCTTGTTTGACCATTTTAACTAATCAAAATGCATGCATAACCTTTTTTTTTTTTTCACTATAAATACAAATCCAATGCACCCATTTTTGTTGTTCATTCTTCCTCAAAACTCTCTCAATCTAGATCTAAGTATTCATCTTTCAAACTCTTGATAGTTTGACTTCTCAAGGTCAAACTAATGCTTGTTCTTGTTCTAGCTAATTCTTGTTAATTAAAGTTAGTTATTATAGTTTGTTTAAAACATACTTCCTTTTTTTCCTTGGCTTTCCCTTCTCCGGCCATGGTCGGTTTAGGTGTATTGCTACCAAGGCTACATGGAGGACTATTATAGTCCTTGTTAACACTTTTAATTTGTTTAAGCATATTATAATTGTTTAGTTTCTAGTCATTTTAGCTTCCAAATCAGTTTAATAGTTCAATGGTATTTGGGTATGTGGCAACCATCCTCGGTTATGACCGAACCAAAACAGAACTTTTGTTTAAATACTTTACTCTTAACATGTTGTATGTAAAACTTAAGTATTATCATTTCTAAGTTTATTTTTATGAGTTCTATGGTATTGGGTATGTGGTAACCATCCTCGGTCTTATTCCGAGTCAAGGACCGAACCAAGACCGAACTAAACCGAGTTCCCTCGCTTAAGACACACAAGTTGTGTTTTGGGCCACCGAAACTCATATTTTCTTTAAAACTATATTATAAACTAATTTTAATTGTTTTCTCAAAATACTTGGTATGTCGGATCCAACTTGATCTTATAACAAGTCTGGACCAACAAAGCCAAACACCCGCTTAACAGACGTTGAGGTTCTTCCTAATAGAACTACACACTTGGTTAAGTTTCTTTTGATTTCATTGAGTTATCTCATAACATTTCACTTTGGAATCTCGGCTTCGAGCTTGACCAATTATCAAGACTCGAACCAACAAATTCGAACACTCGTAAAATCTCGTCTTAGTATCTATTTAACAAAGGGTCTTGCAATATCGTAATTATACTCAAATATTTACTTAGCAAAGGTTAAGTAAAACTAATGGATAGAATACCGAGACCCGATTTCGAGTAAACTTACTTTTCAAAAACCACTACTTTAATTTCTTATGTATTTACACTTTTAACCCTCAAACCTATAATTATTTATCTTACTTGTTATGTTATTTTACTTTAAATTTTTTAAGACCATCTACTAACTCAAGACCCTCTTAATCTAGGTCTTGCTCGTTGAACTTACATTTCCTTTTATTCGCAACTAATCCTTCAAATTACTTATTTCATGTGAGTACATTTCATCCCCCGTTTTCACTTTTATACTTTGGGGGGTAACATGCATACTTATTCGAAACAAGAATGATTTAATATACTCGATCCTCAAACCACAAACTCTAGGGTGTATGATACTTAGAATACTTGCTCTATTGTGTGTTATATGTTTCATATGCTTTACGTGCACGAGTGTTTATTTTGTTGTTGTTGAGCCTCAATAAGTATGATCATACGCACCCCTAACTATTTAGCCTTGTGCTAGTAGAATATGGACTCATTATCCGAGTATGTTGGTTGTTACTGATTAGAAAGGATCCTCATTTATTTATGATTTATATACCGCAATTGTTGCTTTTATTTATAGTTTCATATACGAGTTGTGGATTTTGCATTATATTATATATACTCAAAACTATTAAATTGCTCACCAACATATGTGTTGATAAATCATATTTTATGCATTGTTACAAATTTGATTATTGGTTGATTGGAGTTTGGAAGACGTGATTTTGAGACCGTTTAGGTTATTAGAAGAATGAACAATTTATTTCTTGCATTTGGTGTTATTTTGTATGAACGATGTTGTGTTACTTTCGATGATTAAATGAAGTCAATGAGTTGTTTAAATATAGTCACTTTAATAATGTCTTGTGTTCTTGAACAATCCGTTGCACCCCGGCATGTTCCGCCGCCTTGATCGTGGTGTTACAATATGTCCTTAAAATTTTATAATATCACCGACGCCATAATTAATATAGTTATATTTTCCCTCCAACGGCAATTTAAACTAATAAATGAGAGGTGGTACCCACAATGATTGGTTGGATGAGATTAGATTACGCGATTGATGGTTATGGTACGTAGAAGTTGGCAATAATTGTGGGTTTGAATTCCTAGGATAAGGTTATGATTTTTTAATTGAATATCACCTTTTTTATTTTTTACAAATATGTCTATTCTCTGTTTTTTTTCTTTCAATAAAATATAACCAAAAACATTTAAAGAAAAAAAATCTTAATAATAACAAAACTATTGATAGGATCAGATAACTTTTAAAATGTATGTAAACATTTTCTCTTTCATAAATTATAGGAAATACATAGTGTTCCGAAATTTAAGATTAAAGGTGTAAAGAAAACCGGGTTGGAACCGGTTAATCGGAAACCAAACCAATCCGGTTCAACCCTAAAACCGGTTTCTACCAAACTGGTATCCAAACAGAAACCAAATCGCCGGTTTGTATAGCGGTTTGAGTATTTCGTAATCAACCCGGTTTTTTTGTTTAAAACCGACCCGAACCGGTGCGGAACAGTTTGGCTACTTCTATACTTAAACCGGTTTCTAGATTGAACCGGTTTGGAATATGCAATAACCAAACCGGTTTTGTACACCTCTATTTAAAGATTGTTCTCAAAATGTAAACAGGAGTTGGGCCTTTACTTTAGTTGGTTTCATAGGCCCAAACAAACCAATTAAAACTTTAAAAGCTTAAAATGTATCCACTAAATCTATCATCCAGTGTCCGAGCTAATAACTGAAAACAAAAGGTGTCATTTATTGAATAGTCATGATTGATTATTATCGGCTCACGGATGATGGTTTGGATGATTTAAAACCCATCTGCCTATTTGTTACACCACATAAGAACACAATTTCATATTTATTTGCATATGAAGCTGACGGTATCAAATTCCAATAAATTGAATTGACTAATGTTTAAAAACTTCACCAAATTGCATTAATCAAAACACACACATTGATCCACTTATATCACTGATACGAATTGAGATGAAAAACTTGGCATTTCGGCTTATATGAACCCTCAGAAGCCGCATGCTCAAACTTCATCACCGCAGCTTCATTCTCTTCAAGGCTCATTTGAACAAAAAACCGGGCCCACCATAACGCGCTTCTCATTTTAGCCTAAAAGATACGACATATTAATCATAATCTTAATTCACAAAACACATAATGAAGTCATAAAACATGAATGTTTGTTTACCGGGCGACCAAAATTAGATAGATGTTGGCTTTTAACTCTTAACTTACCAGGATAACCTGAAACCGATATAAACAACGGTGTAAATCTGCAATGTATGTGATTACTTTGAAAAAAAAGAGTTTTATATTTCTATAGCAATTAGCAAGTTACCTGTGAATATAACAAGATTATCAGCAGATAATCTTGCTAAATTTTGAAGGGTTTTATTAAGGTACTTTGGAGAAAGGTAATCAACTGCGTCCGAAATTATGATAAGCGAGAATGATTTAGGTCTGTATGGCAACGGAAACTTGATGTCAGCAACTCGCACGATTCCCTTTTTCACTAGACGATTGCATGCCATGTCAGCATCCTCGATATCATACGGTTCCACACCCCACGCTTCAACATCTTTTACCTTCCTTAATTTGGAGACTACCGAGCACGTATCGGGGCCCACATGCAACACTTTGTGCATTCCATCACCATATGTTTTCTTTAAATAAGGTATTGCCATTTGAACATCAAATGTGCAACCAAATTCACCTAAACATTGTAACAAAATTAGTAATAATTAAAATTGTGATGAGTGATTAATAAGTTGATATGTTGTTACCTTCAACCATGCTAATTACTGAATTATCCCTAAAGCCACCTGCAATCCATGAGTGTGTGTCAAGTAGACAAGGGTATTCATGTCAATTCACCATGGCCAAATGCTAACCTGAGTGCCTATAAAGATGAGTAAGGATAACAAATGCTCCCTGTTAAAGAAAAAACAGACACTATCAGAACTATTGCAAGATCAAATGTAATAAAAACCGATAATGAACGAACTTACTAGCAAGACGAGGACAACGGGTAATATAGGTGTAAGACGCGTTTTTGTATGAAAAATCCCGGCCAATGAATTGCTACCGCCACCGACAAACCTTCGTGTCGAGTTTCCTAACCTCCTTGGCATGACTATCTATGTAAAGTAAGAATAAAACATAAAGACATTCAACTGAAAAACATAATTAGGGGCATGGTTGTAAAAATCCCTCCTAGGCTCTGATTAGTTGCCGCTAGTTGGTCTCGGTCAAAACTGAAAATTTTAAATATAAACTTTGGTATATATTTGTATATCTCAAAAGCCTACATATAAAATCCAATCCGATTAATCGCTAATCCCTTCCTTATCGCCCAACGAGTTCTACAACACTGGTTAGGAACCAAACTAGTAAAATGTAAAACCTTAACAACAATTGTTAACCATAAAATCTTTTTCTAGAATTTATGGGTCTTTTATTATGCTTTGATATAATTTCTTTAATGACATTGTTATACATTACTGCATATAATTAGATGGATTCATGGTCTCGAAGCCCATGAACAAAATTAAATAACAAAACTGAAAGAAGATGGGATTAAAAAAGAGAAGACCTGAGATCGGAAATCAATGGAATGGATTGATATAATAAAAAACAAGGGTACGTGTTCTAAACAAGGTCATCTTGGTAGAAAGAAATTAGCGTAAAAGTGGGGTGCATGAAATTCTTTTGGATCTTGTTGGTGTGTCAGAAAAAAAAAAAAAAAAAAAAAAAAAACAACCGAACATGGGTGACAAACACTGCAGAACTTGTTTTTATACCTTTGTTGTTTGATTTAGGGTTAATGCATAATTTAGACCATAAGTTCGCTTGAAAAAGATTAATAAAAACATTAGTGTTGGCTAATTTATTTTCTTATGTGCAATTGTGCACATGTAAAACTATATACCAACTCATCATCAAATCAAACCCATACACAAAACCGAAACCTTTCGGTCTTCTAAAACCGAAATTTCGGTTAGGTTTTGGTTCGGTTTAAATTCAAAAATAGCTCATCTGTGTACTGACTCATGCACACCTCTAGGCTCTATGTAACATCCTACTTTCGGTTATATTAATAAAATAAAGTTCGTTTATTTTATAGCGGGTCGTTATCGTTTTAGTTGAATAGAATACGAGATGGACTTGTGTTGGGTAAATGGATATGGGTTATGGACTTGGGTTATGGAGGAATGAAGGAAAGACCATGGGCTTAAGCCCATGATCAAAAATATATATTCCCTTAATCCTCAATTTAATTCATTTACACATATCCCTTACACCATCCAAAACACACACTTAAGATTCTCTCTCTAGTTCTCTCTCTCTCTAAACCGATATCAAGAAGGAAACCGAGAACCGACCCGAGGTAATGATAGTATTTTATTGTTTGAGCTTAAATCCGTTAGATATAATCATGAAACGACGAGCCGACACCGTTAAACCGTTTAAGTCACGAGATCCGGGTGGATTCGGGTATAAACCGAACCTATGATGAGCTTAGGAGTCACCCTAGCTCAGATCTGGATTGAACGGGACGAAAAACGAGCTAAAACCCGTTTATCCGGCGAAATCGCGTTTTTCCGGCGGCTTTCCGGCAATGACGGCGCCGGAAAGTGGTACGAGGTTAAGGGGGAATGTTCTGACATTCCTGACCTAACCCTAGTTCGCTATAGGAATATAGCGAATTAAAGGTGATTCGCTAGCTAGTTCGTCCATGGGAACATAGCGAACTGATTATAGTTCGTGTTCAATTCGTTAAGGGAAAGGGGTGACGAATCACCCTTGATTCGTTATGACCAGTTCGTTAAAGTAGATAACGAATTAGAATGTCCAATTCGCTACTTGGACTGGTTCGCTACATGGACTGATTCGTTAAGAGTCCAGTTCGTTAAAGGTTCCAATTCGTTACAAGAACCAGTTCGTCATGGTAAGTCAGTTTGTTAAGGATAAGTAACGAATTAGAAGTTTAACAGAATGACAGAATGGTCCCTGGACTTAGAAAAAAATGATTTAATTACAAATAAACCTTGAACTTTTAAGTAGCATATTATTCAATGATTCAAAATGCTAATGGAAAATGTGATAAGACAATTAATGAAAAGAAAAGAATGATTTAACCCCAGCCAGGGGCTCTGCCCCTTGGACCCCGCTAGGGGCTGCCGCCCCTAGAACCCCGATGCCAGGAGCGCTGCCCCCGGACCCCCGTTCGTTGAGGGTAATGATTAAACTAGAAAGGCGATATGTGTAGTGATAGTTTACTGAAACGTATAATTATTATACAGTTAGTCGTGCACAGCTCAAGAAGGGAATAACCGTAAACGGTGAACGCAACCGCATTGAGGTGAGTTTCTAGCCCCACTTCCTTGTTATGTTTTCGGGGCTGTGTGCATACTCGATGTGATAGTTAATATACTTATCTTAAGTGGTAAGTGTTTGCCTTGTATGATTTATGTATGATGATTGTTTGACGGTGCGTGAACGATCTTCGGATATTGCATGTACCGTCAGGTGGTAGTTAAGATATGATTGATAAGTATGATGAAAGATAGGATGTATGTATGAATATATGAGGTATGCATAATGTATGTATGTTATGATGATGGTACGTGAACGCTCTTCGGAGATTGCACGTATTGTCAAGGAAAGTATGTATGAACAGGTACGGTATAGTTACACGAAACAAAGGGACCACACCCTAATAATATCTGTGATGTTAGGGACCAGACCCTAATAATATCTGTGATGTTAGGGACCAGACCCTAATAATATCTGTGATGTTAGGGACCAGACCCTTATAATATCTGTGAGGTTATAGGGCGAAAGGCTCTTTAAAACGTATGATTATGTATGTAAAGGAAGTATGAAGGTAAGAATGAAAGTATATGCACTTACGTGTGTATGTAAGAAAGTTAAGAGGTTAAGTATGAAATGTAAGAAGGTATTGTATGAGTATGTGATTAACTAGAACTCACTCAGCGTAGCTGACTTTTAGTATGCACGCAGGTGAGTAGGATGAGGCAGCTCGCTTGAGGAGACACGTGGCACTGAATAAGGGGCTGGCATCGGAAGACTCAAGACGTTTAAGTTTAATGTTTTGTTTATTTCGAAAGACAATATGTTATTTTAAGACAAGAGGTGTTTTGTTATGAAATGTTTTATGAAAGCTTTTATATTCCGCGAATGTTTTAATTAACTCTGATATTTAGAACTGCGTTTATGAGTAAATCCAACACGAAAGTAGGGCTACCGGTAATGGGGCCTTACACTCTAGGTGTGAATGTGTGGTGGTGTTGCCAAAATAGGCTGACTGACTCATGCACATCTCTTGGCTCTAGGTGTGAATGTGTGGTGGTGTTGCCAAAATAGGCTGACCCAATACTTCACGTTTAGTTAATCATAGTATTATATCTACCCCACTTGTAAAACCATGTCATATACTCATCAAATATACATGTTTATATTTTCATGTGGTTAAGATTTACCTGGTTAAATGCACATTACTTGAAACATTCTTTTAAACTCACCTCAATAACCGACGTGGGAATATTAATACTCAACGACACTTCTAAGTTCTAACATATATATACTTATCAAAATTTCAAGTTTTCAACAAATTCAACATACATTTTTTCCAATATATTATATACTAGTATATTCGGTTAATTGAGTTTGAGTAATCGGCCAACCATCACCTAGTTAAATACTTGTTTGCAAGAGTCTAGAGAGGGTGTGAATAGTTTACCTATTTATTTATTTATTTATTTTTCGTTTTTAACAACTTTCATCTAATTCTTGAGAGAATATATATGATCTGTAAGTATGTAAAAAGATACGCTAACAAATCCACGGTATGTCCACTTCTCTATCTTAAACTATAGAATTTCTTTATACTAAAATCTTTTCTCTAAGTCGGTAGAGATCACTACCACAATGTCTCACTAAGCGGGGTAGGGATCCCCATTCACGTCAATCCCTTTCATAGTAGAGATAACCTACCAGTCTATTTTATGTTCAACTTTAAAGGCACTATGCCACCAGTGGTACACATGTAGTTGATCTATAGTTAAACCACGTTATCCATCTTAGTCAATCGGTTCTCACTTCGTCTTTAAAAAATAAGTTTGGTGTGTTAAGTAACTAGTCAGTAAGTTTATTAATTAAGTGATATTAATCTTGAAAAGATGAATGTGGGACAAAAGCTTGTTAGGCTAAATCCTTTCTCCTTTACAATGCGAGAAATCGAAAATTGGTGAGATCCTACTCATATACTTTTTACATGCAGAAAAGACTGATCTATGTATACCAAGAAGCATTAACTTAATCAGTGATTAGATTACTTGCTAAGTTGCTATAAAGAAAGAAAGAAACCTCTCAAGGGTGCAGTTATATTGAAGATGAACCAGTGGAAATAGTAATGGAGTCATAATTAACCACACGATGATACAAGAAACCAATCTTAAATCTATTATAATTCAAAAAATATCAACATACATCCTAACACACAAGAATGATCTTGTTTTGTTATCTATTTTGAACTAAAAATAAAAATCTCTACATGATATATGCCTCTAGAAGTAGAAATACTACTAGAAAATACATATATACCCAAAAAGAAAAATAGATTAATATTTACATCTCAAACACTAACTTGGTATATATAGTAAGCTATAATTGTTGAAATTTCAACCAGTATCACTGTGAACCCTTCTTCGGTGTAGCTCTATGATATGCAGGAAAGAACATTTGCCTCACTCCTTCAGCTTTAATAATAGGCAAAATTATACCTAATGCACCCTGGTTTTCAATATTAATTTGTTAAGTAAAAGTGTAAATGATCTTAAAACTTGCAAAAATTAATATATGGGAACCAAATATTGAACACTCACCAGAATCAACCTAACCGCGATCCATAACCGCTTAGGGGTCGGTAGAGGTAGCAAAAGACGAGCAAACCCATAAACAGCTACACCAAAGAAATGAAGCACTAACCAAGCCGGGCTCGGGTTTAGCCCAGAAAGCAGCCCAATGGGCCCAGATGAACAAGCACCTCCTAGGCTCAAATAATCAAAACAGGCTTCCCGCATTTCGTTCATTGCTTGATCAGGTGATGCACAAAACACTTTATACAGAGCCCCAGCCAATGTATTAATTGTAGAAGCCACTGGCTGCATAAGGCAAATAAGTATCAAACTACATACAATCTATTTTAACTGATAAACGAAAAGAAAAGGCAAGATCAAATTGTTTACCTTGCGTAACGTGTAGAACGATTCAAGAGATTTGGTAACTGAATACGTGTTGGTGAAATCATGCATCGGTTTAAGAAGTTCCCGTAATACAACAACGTCCGAGAGTGCAACGGTCATCCCACCACCTGTCAAAGCATGGCGCATGTTGAAAGCATCGCCCAGTAAAATCGCGCCAGGTGTACGAACCGGAGGTGCGGGCATGCTCCTGTTTGGCATTGTTTTTATATTCCCCAAATCAACAGCAGCTATAAAAGCATCATGCAGCTCGCATGGAACTTGAGGCGCCACAACGGTTTTCAAATATTTTGCCATGTCACCGTTACTGAGAGAAGGTAGTTTTTGACCCGGGATATCAACTAAACAACGAATTTCACTGCTACTGATTGGATAAAACAGGATCGGTGAAGGGTTTGCTAAAACGACGTGCCCGTGGTTCGGGTATGGAAGCTCACAGTTCTCTAAAACCAGTCCAACAAAGCACGAGGGGACATCAACCTGTAGTTGACCAAAAGTCAAAACTTGAAACCGAGATAAAAACAGTGAAAATCTGTAACTTACACAATGTACCTGTGGTTTGCAGAGAGAACTACGCAATTTAGAGAAACAACCATCACACACAACTGTAAGAGGCGCAAACATTTGTCTAACTTCATCGGATTTGGTTTTGTATTGAACGCCTCTAACGGTTCCTTCATCTTCAACAAGAGATATTACAGTGCCTTGCTGCAATTCTACACTGAAGATAATCAAATTGTTTATAAGAAACGAAAAAGAACATTTTTTGAAGAATAGTTGTGACAGAAAATATATGTTTAGTACTAACTTAGGTAGAGCATTGGCTTTTTCTCGCATCTTTTGAATGAACCGCCCGTTGTGAAAGCTTCTACCAGAAACATTTGGATGAAAATTTTCAAGAGAATATGATAATTTGGTGCTCTTTCCATCTTTGAAAAGAGCATATCCAAAAACCCTCTGAGAATCTATGTCCTCCACACAGTCTGCATCACAATAAATGATTATGAATTTATGACCATATGCTAATTACTTTGTAATCTTGGTTTTGGGTAAATGGTAGCTACAACATGTTATGTATACCTTCAAGACCTAACTCAATTAGCTTAAGATAGCCACCTGGTTGTAGCAATTCACCTACAATTCTGTCTGGCTCGGTTAGATCTCTCTCTATCACACGAATTTTGCATCCTTCCTGTTATTGTTATAACCAGTTAAAAACATATTCTAAGACAATTTGCAGTGATTGATAAAATACATATTCTTATACTAATAGCAGCGATTGTTAAAACAAACTCTTAGACTAATAGCAGTGACTGTTAAATTACATATTCTAACACTAATAACAGTTAGGGTTGTCACACGACACGACACGGGACCTAACATGTTTGGGTTTGAGCTTAACGGGTTTTGTGTCTAAACAGGTCGACCTGTTTATATTCATGTCCTAACATGTTAAAGACATGTTAGTAACAATTTTAGATTTTTAAATAAAAAGAAATACTATACACTCCTAAAATCTTGGTTACATACAACTTTCACTCCTGCCCGTTAGAACCCAATATTAATTTTTTAATGGATGTTATGATTTGTTTCTATGATTTTTTGATCCAAGTATTTATGGAATTGTGGTCTTTTGTTTCAAATATGTTATGGATTATGTATTAATTAAGACTTTTATGCTCGTTTTTGAAACTTTTTGTTTCATTACACATGTATGATTCATCAACAGATCCGTCAACATGTCTTTACGTGTTAACCTATTACTAAACAGGTTCGTGCTCGTGTTTGGAAAAAATGACACGATTAGTTATCGTGCTGTGTTCGTGTTTAGTATCACAGTTCATCGTGTCTGACATGTTTTGACAGCCCTAGTGACAGTGGCTAACAGCAGTGATTGTTGAAGCACATATTCTTTAGACTAATAGCAGTGATTATTATTAAAATACAGTTTCTTAGACTAATAGCAGTGGTTGTTAATACACAGTTTCTTGGACTAATAGAATTGATTGTTGAAATACAGATCCTTAGACTTACGGATGAGATCGGGATCATACCGGTTCGGATGCCAAATATACCGATACCGAATATGAACAAAACTGTGTACCAAATGTATTGGTTCGGTACTCGTATTTCAATACGGTGCCCAATTTGGTTTTATTTTATTTTTAATCTCCATTAATCGTATCAAATTCATTTGTAAGCAAGGGTAATCAAGAAACAAAAAATCATAACAAATGCATTCGTAATCAATAAACCATAATACTAAAAACAAAACATACAAAATGTCCCTATCAATTTTGCAAAAACTGGTGATTAAACGATAAACAATTAGATATAACATGTAATAATAAAGTGAAAGATCTAATCTCACCTTCCCAAGAGCATAAGCAAGGGGAGACACCAGCTCCAACAATTATGACGTCAGCAGCATCCTTAGATCCAAACCGCCGAAGAAACTCTCCACTCCGGTTTCTACCAGAAACAACCTTCTTCTTAGGATGTGAGACTGAGACTGAGCTGCCAATACGACGTCGGAGAAGTAGAAACCCAAAAGGTGAAACGAAGAAAGTACCCACAATGTAACTATTATCAATCGTACTCTCTATCTTATTATTATTATTATTATTATTATTATTATTATTATTATTCTCAATTGTCAAAACGTTGGTCAACGAGATCAATGCCGAGTGCTGGGTTGATCGGTGGCCGGTGAAGATGTTTATTCTTCTGGGTGTGTAACGTAGAGACGGGATGATGGATGTGACGGGTTTTATTAGAGACATTTGTCTATTGCCGCAGGCAGCGTTGTTTCGATCTGAGTTAACGGGCTGTTCATTCATTCCAGAATATTTTATTTGAATTGGCTGCTGCTTGTACTCTTCTTCGTTGAATACAATACAACTTCGTCGCTAATTTTTATTTGTTTTTTCAAATCATTATGTAAACTTATATTATGATTTTTAGCAGAGAAAACTACTGAAATCGTTTTGCATCAAATTTAACTCATTATCCTTTATGTTTAAAATTGATATGTTTTATCCTTTACGTTTACAAATCCAACAACGTTTTTCCTTTAGCCTTAACTCAGTTAGATTTTTTGTTAAGTCAGGTCATGTGTCTTGCACATGAGGACAAATTAGTCATTTTACTTACTTTTTTAAAATTAACAATTAAACTAATAAGTAATAACTATATCTATACAATACTCATTGACCTCCCCCGGTCTTTCTTCACTGTTACTACTGCTTTGCTGCTGAGATGCCTCCAAATCACCGGAGATTCATGAAACCATTCTCATGGTCTGATGTTGTATGATTAAACGTGATAAGAGTAACAGTAGCAAGATGGGTTCACCAAAAAACTGTATCTCCCCGGAAATTCATCCATTGTCGAACCAACATGCCGAGTCTTGTAACTACCTTGGTTGTTCATCACTTGATGCTCTTTCACTGTTCCACATCTGATTCCACCACCACCGCTAGTTGTTGCGGCGGAACCCTAGACAGTCCCTTCTGTCACCGCCATCTCTGTGAAAAATTGGTCGGCTTGGCTCTCGGCAGTAGCCGGAGAAGCCATCTGCTGTTTCCGATGGTCTAGTCAAAACCCATAAGCAAGATTGAACTCTGAAGAGGTATGTACCCGCCTCAACACCGAGCAAGGCGGGTCAACCCACAAGATAAAGACATTATGAAGGCACAAAGCCAAAACCTATGCGCATGGCGCATACAAAACATGCTCAGGCATCATATGCCCAGGCACACATATGCTCGCGCATCACATATGCGCGCGGCGCATCAGCGCGCGGCGCATATCACATGCCCGTGTATATCGCATCTGCCCAGGCACACATATGCTCGCGCATCACATATGCGCGCAGCGCATCAGCGCGCGGCGCATATCACATGCTCGTGCATATCACATCTGCGCATGAAATATCTGCGCGTGAGAATAAAGAGAAGACCTCGCGCATCCTCAGGATGGGCGCATATCACACGTGCGCATAATCAACCTCGTCCTTATCCAAATCAGGATTAGGGCAACCTTGATTGTGCACGTCAGACAACCTTCCAGAAGGCATCTTTTTAAGGAGAAAGAATATGCTGATGTTGATAGCTGCCAAATGAAAGGTCGACAACTCAGCATGACACATGTGTTACCACGTGATTACAACCAACGAGAAAGCGCCAGGTGTCCCAGAGGACACGTGGCGCAGTGCGATTGGAGGAAGCCAACGAGGTTGAGCCCAACCGGTGGTAACCTTAGCACTATAAATACAGCATCAACTCCACTTTGATGACAGATTGATACTCAATCATTGACAGTTACAAGCAGTGATAACACATTCAATCATATTGAATCACATTCACTCACAGTCAGTTACATACAAAACAGACAGTCTCACAATCAGAGGGTATTGAGCAATTAAGCAATACTCTTGAGATTCTCTGACACACATTATTATCTTCTCCACAAATATACTGATTCTCACGCCGGAGGGTTACCCCAAAGAGGACCCCTCTGTCCCTTTCTGAGGGGTAAGTAACGGCGCTGTTCATTTTGTAGGTGGAAGAACACTGATCCAGAAGAACCATCGGTGAAATAATATAATCACACCCGAGGAAAGTAGATCTGCTACCAGTGAGTAGATCCACGTTTCTTCAAACTCAGATCCGGCTTCACCTTGATTTGGGGTCGTTGGTTTGAATGAGAAATCGATTTCAGATCTCTGGATATCTTGAAATCCTACTCCAGTGATAGCGAGCGTCGAAGAGGATGACCAAAATTTGGTTCGAGAGACGAGGTTTTTGTTCCGGTCGGTGATGGTGGTGGTGGCGTCCTTTTGAGACGGTGGTAACAATGGCGTCCGTTTGAGATGGTGGTAACGGCAATGTTCGTTGTAGTTGTTGGTGGTGGTGCCCTTCTTAGTTAGTGGTGGAGGAGAAAGTGGAAGATAGTGGCGGGGATTGAAGGGTGAAGACTAATTTCCCCTCATGTGCAAGACATGTGACCCAATTTAACGAGAAAAACTAACTGAGTTAGGGCTAAAGGACAAGCGTTGTTGGATTTGTAAACGTAAAGAATAAAACATATCAATTTTAAACATAAAGGACAATTAGTGAAATTTTGTACAAACATAAAGGGCAAATTCTGTAATTATGTTTTTTAGTATTATCCACATACCTTAATTCCTTATTCTAAAATGTAAAAATAATAATAATTCTTTTTAACCATGGATGAATATTTTATCGGAAACTCATGAGTTGTACCATTAATAGGGATGTTCATAGTTATTAGCCTTAAACGAATTAACCAATCAGTTTTCAGTTATATGATTCAGTTAGTTTGTCAGTTTTGGTTTGATTAGTTTCGGTTAATAACAAAAAAACTAACTGTAATGTAATGTCAAAGTAGTTAAGACGAGTTGACTGGTAACAAAAATATCGTAACAAGTAGATTAGACTATTAAAGTAAGGAGCCAAGTAAAGTAACAAAAACACTGACTATCGCGAGTAAATTTTAATACAAATAAACAAGTACGTATGGTTTAACATGTAACATAACCGAAACGAGTATGGCCGTCTTCCAGAATTTACATACCTAGGTCGAGCAGAAATAAAAAAGTCACGAGAGCTTTAACAAGTAACGAAATATATAAGCTAATAACCTAAATTATATCCAACAGATTATGAATAACCAATCTTTTGGGCCTGATACTTTAAAAGGGATCAAAATGCAATTATAATAAATAAGAATAATTTTTTAATTATACATACATACATATATATATATATAGGTTTAAGTTCAAGAAAGAAATCAAATTATTGCAAGAAATGAGAGAAATGAATATGAGCCATTAGTTTTATTTTAGCTTTTAAATATTTAAAAATAATTAAAAAAGATGTAAATGCAATAATAAATGCATCCTCTCTCTCCAATTAATACAACCAATATAACCATAATGAATTTCTCTCTAATTAATATATCTAACTAATTGAACTATAATAATTAAAAAGATAAAAACATTACTTTAGTTTTATTTTTTATTTACACATTCTTCATTTTATTCAACATAAATACAATTTATTCATATAATATTATAATATTAAAAAATAAATTTCACTTTTATTAGCATGTTTTTTAACACTAAATATTAAAACATAATATATTTTTTTTTCAATTGGTATGCCTATAAAAATTATTGTCATAAATAATAATAAAAAATATCATACAAATGTGTCTATTAAATGTAAACAATAAATATACAACCTACACAAAGTTATATAACCTACACTTGTTTTGAGCGATAAAAACGTACAACATACAAAAAACATACAACTTACATATGAAATTCGACATCAACAATTATATAAACTACACAAAGATACACATATCCTACACATGCGTAGGTTATATGTTTTTCTTATGTATGTTTTATGTTTTTTTATTCTTATAACAAGTGCAAGTTATATGTTTTTGTATAGGTTGTATAGTTTTCATTGACATTTAATGCAAACATGTGTAAGATAGTTTTTTGTATTATTCATCACAAGGTAACTACGTGTTGATGGATATTGATATGTTGAGTTAGAAGAAATTGGTTTTGAATAAAAAGAAATTAATGTATGAATAAATTGTATTTGTGTAAGATAAAATTTCCGTGTGTAGGTTATATGTTTTTCGTGTGTAGGTTAAATATTTTCGTGTGCGTGTGTATTTTATTGATGATGAATTTTGTGTGTAAGTTAAATGGTTTTTTGTGTGTAGGTTATATGTTGTCTTATTCTTAGAACAAGTGTAGATTATTCGTTTTTGTGTAGGTTGTATGAATTTTGTTGATATCTAACGCAAATACATGTAAAATAGTTTTTTTGGTATTATTCATTATAATATAAGTATGTGTTGATGGATATTAATATATTGAGTTGGAAGAAATTAGTTTTGGATAGAAAGAAATTTTAATATATGAATAAATTATACTTGTGTAGGATAAAAATTAAGAAACAAAAAGTAAGTTATAAAAATAAATGAGTTCTTAATATTTTCTAATCATAATAATTTAATTAGTTATATTAGTTAAATAGATAAGTATTATGGTTTATTAGTTATATTAATTGAAGAAAGAGAATAATTAATATTTTCTTTATTTAGCTTTAAGCATTTAAAACTTAAAACAAAATTAGTGGTCCATATTCATTTCTCACATTTCTTGCAATAATATCATTTCTCTCTTGAACCATCCCATATATATATATATATATATATATATATATATATATATATATATATATATATATATATATATAAAAATTTGGCCCTCAAAAAAATCGTGCCTCGGTCGAGGGTGCGGCTCGCACACCCTCGAGGCGGGCCATGGAAACGAGTTAAAAGGTAACCACGAGTAGCTACTATTAGGCACGAGTTGATTGTGGTACACAGTATTTGAGACGAGTTAAACGTCAAAAATGAACAACCCACTCGATTCGACATGTATACCCGAAGGACCAGTCGTTGACCAAGATATACTCTTATAGCTTACAAAATAGATGGTCCAGTTAGTTTTTTTTGGAAAACTACTCGTGCCAATGTATTTCGCGTGCCAAACTACTTGTTGCGATTAAAACACTTATGTAGTAGTCGTGGGCGTTGAAAACGAGGCATGCATGGAACGTGCTCGTGGTGACTAAACGAGTATGGAACGTGCTCGCTTTAGGTAGCTTATGGCCATGTGGCGTGTTTTTATTGATTCTGTAAACTACTCGTTTTGTTTAAGAGCTTACTCGCCCTGACTAGTTTATAATACCTATTTTTGAAATTGTATAGAAAAGTTATTTAAAACTTGAAATTCTTTTTCATAAACACCTATTTTAGGAATTTTCTCAAGTTCAAATCTTCTTTGTGATTCATAAACTCAAGAAAGAATCAATAAATTGAAGGTGCTAACTGCAATGAAGATTGATTTAATCAAGAAAGAATATATGGTAGTCAAATCAAAATGTGTCTCATGATATAACCCACGCCCATACCGCGAAAGGCTTCAGTTTAAAACTTAGTTTCAACTTATTAAACTAAGGAACATAAACTAACTTTCAGTCTAATCATTTACGAAGAGTTCATCAAACATTCGGTTCGCTAATAGTCATATGGTCATTGAGCATTCCCAAATGTGTATGAGCTTTAAGATGCATATAAGGAGTGAATAAAGTTAAATGGATAAATATTAGACATGATTAAACAAACAACCATAGTTTAATAGAACTAACTATAGTTATACTGAACATGAAATTGGCATGACATATCCCATGCATTTTTGACACATATTTAAGACAAAATTCTTTCATATATATAGTATGGGTTACACCTCAACACATGATAAATAGTTTCTTCCTATCTTTCTTTCTATCTTCCATAATTTTCTTTTCTTGTTCTTCTGTATGTTCATCCTCGTTTCTATCTCTTCAAACTCGTATTTGATAATGTCCCACAAATCTAATGATTCGGAAAGCACCCTCATTTGTATTATCGTTAGGGTTCCAATCATACTTGATACTATCTTCAATCCTTTACCATGATTGTTACAAATAATCAAAATTAATAATTTATAATGTTCTGATTCTGATCTTTACTTTCTATAAGTTTCTAAATTGCTTTTCTTCTATGTGTCGTCCTTCAACGAAATAATTTTTAAATATTGACTTGATTGAGATCTATTTCCTTCTTGAATTTTCCTGCTTTAAATATTTTTTTGATCGAATATTTTATTTCCTTTTTGAATTTCCTTGCTCTGATACCACTTTATTGGAGTTTAAAGGAAATAATGAATTCTTGGGTATGAAATCAACAATTCGTGTCTTTTGTGATCAAGGCTACATTAGAAGCCTTACTTGGATTAGCAATGACGAATCGGGCGTCTATGACTTTCATCTTGACATGCTTGCTCATTTTGGGGTGAAGGAAGCTCATTTTCGCACAACATTGTAATACTTACTGATCTTTTTTTAATGTTTTCTTTGCAAGTTTTTTTATTGTTAATTCCTCATTTTGTAAAGCTGCGTTCTTGAAGACATCAAAACTGGTCTAAAAAAACCTATTAAGGAACATGAAGAATGGCATGATAAAGCTGATGGAAGGTGGGAAGACTATTTTGATGAGTGGGGAGAAGATGTTGAAAACTGGTGGGGACAGGTAACTAAAGAGTTGGCAGAAAATGTTGAAGAGTGGGAGGCTATCAAAAAGGTTGCTTCGGATCTCCCGGTGTACTGTGATCATGGTTCCAAACCAATCAAAAGTGGGGAATGTGAGAAAGGAATACTCCAAAATGAAAAGTGCCTTATATTGTCGGGGCTCAGGATTTTCTCTGCTGCAAAAAGATTAAAAAGGTAACAGCCTCTTTGTTTGACTGTGTTACATATGTCAAGTTGTTATTTACTTATGTTTATTTATTTAATTTTAGAAATATGGTTTACCATCTTTTTGAGCAAGACATGATGGACTTGCACTTTTTCCTGAGAAAGTAAATGGATCTTACAAGAACAAGTTAAAGGAGCTAAAAGAGAAAATGGTTCTTGCAAGAGATGGCCAGGTACAGGAGGCATGGGTGGGTGCCACAGGTGATCAAGAGGCAGAGGCAGGGGCAACAGTAGATGCAGGGACAGGAGGTGATCAAGGTGCCACAGGTAACTGTTTTCTCTCTTTTTAATTACATGTCATCAAAGTTTCCCTTATATAAACATTGTTTATCAGCTTATTTTAGCACACACACACACACATATATATATATTTATATACATGGTAGGAGCCCTTCGGAGGAGGACGTGCACGTCGCAAAAAGAAGTGACATGGCATGCTTAACTGGTAGTTTGTATGATTGACTTAAAAAATGGATTGCTTTGTATTTTACTTACTTCGAAGGATTGATGAACTGATTGCTATACATATATTTTACTTTGAAGGGTTGATCAATGCTAGATTTTGTCACATATTAATAGAAGAAATCAATCATAATCATTCATCATAAAGAATTTCTCCATAACTCCCTCCTATTTAATTCTGTATATTTTGTATTCATTCTCCTCTTCCACCCCTACAACTGGAACCAAGCTTCATATGGCCACAATCATGCATATGATAACACTTAAACTCTCTTCCTCTAACTACCTCTATTGGCACAACCAAATGCTTCCCTTACTCGCAAACCAAGAACTAATCGTCTATGTTGACGGTTCTATTCCTCCTCCACCGAAAACAATTCTTGTCGAATCTAAAGAGCAACCCAATCTTGATTAATCGGCTTGGTTTCTCAATGATCAACAAGCCATCCCCATACTCAACTCTTCCCTTACCGGAGAGGCGGTGGCTGAAATACTTGGTCTTTCCACTGCACGCCAAATCTGGGCAGCCCTCGAAGCGACGTACAACAACACCTCTTTGGAGAGGATGCACTTGCTTCGTGATACCCTTTGTCAAATAACCAAAGGGTCTTCTACCGTTGACAAATATGGGCGAAAGTTCAAATCCATTTGTGATCAACTTTCGACCATCGGACATCCCGTAAATGATACGGATAAAGCCCAGTTTTTCAAAGCGATGGCAGTACGGATTTGTCAACAAAATTGTTTGCAACATTTTTGACCAAAATGGCACGTTTCATCGCTTCTCGTTTCCATACACCGCACCTCAAAATGGTCGCGCGGAAAGAAAGCACTGGCATATTGTTGAAACTGGTCTAGCATGCTCTTTCATGCTAGTGTTCCCATTACTCATTGGGATGACGCCTTTAGCAAGGCAACTTACATCATCAATCGCTTGCCCACAAAAGTCCTAAATGACAAATCTCCATTTGAGATGTTGTTTTCCAACACCCCAACCTACACAAATTTTATTGTTTTCGGGTGTTGTGTTTACCCGTACCTACGGGTTAAAGGCTTACTAAATTTTTGTAAGATAAATAAACACTCAAATTACAATTTTATAAACTTATACTTACTGTTAAATTCAGAATCTACATGTTTTTGCATTTTTCAGAATGCTTGTTCGGTTTAGACCGGTTATACCTTAATTTGCGTTAAATGCTATTTGTTAACAAAAAGGGGTGTTGTAAATATAAAAAAAATGGTTTATAACATCAAAATAAATAATTATATTTATAACTTCCGGAAAAATATCCATTTTATATTTTTGAAGTCTTTTAGTCTTTAAAGTTTGCCCATTCGTCAGTTTTAACGAAACAATAGTTTTAAACTTGTAAACGGGCCATTTTTCTAAAACCACTTATCCTTAACACTTTGTAACTAAATTATGCTCGTTTTAACTCAAAATTTTCTGTCCTAATATCATATTTTCATAATTTCAGTTTTTAAGAAATAACCGGTTTCCAAAAATGCCCTTTCGTTATAAACGCACTTTTGGTTATCTAACTTGTTAATACCTGCTATATGTAAGGCCCCGTTACCGGTAGCCCTATTTTCGTGTTGGATTTACTCATAAACGCAGTTCTAAATATCAGAGTTAATTAAAACATTCGCGGAACATTAAAAACATTCAAACCATTACATTCCATAACCATAATTCTTGTCTTATCGAGCATTCATAGTCATTTAAAATAAAACATCATAGCAAAAATCTTCAGATGCCAGCTTCGTCCAACTCTGCCATGTGTCCTCCTCAAGCTACCTGCCACATTCTACTCACCTGCGTGCATACTAAAAGTCAGCTATGCTGAGTGAGTTCTAGTTAATCACATACTCATACAATACCTTCTTACATTTCATACTTAACCTCTTAACTTTCTTTCATACACACATAAGTGCATATACTTTCATTCTTACCTTCATATTTTCTTTACATACATAATCATACGTTTTAAAGAGCCTTTCGCCCTATAACCTCACAGATATTATAAGGGTCTGGTCCCTGACATCACAGATATTATAAGGGTCTGGTCCCTAACATCACAGATATTATTAGGGTCTGGTCCCTAACATCACATATATTATTAGGGTCTGGTCCCTAACATCACATATATTATTAGGGTCTGGTCCCTTTGTTTCGTGTAACTGTACCGTACCTGTTCATACATACTTTCCTTGACAATACGTGCAATCTCCGAAGAGCGTTCACGTACCATCATCATAACATACATACATTATGCATACATCATATCTTTCATCATACTTATCAATCATATCTTAACTACCACCTGACGGTACATGCAATATCCGAAGATCGTTCACGCACCGTCAAACAATCATCATACATAAATCATACAAGGCATACACTTACCACTTAAGATAAGTGTATTAACTATCACATCGAGTATGCACACAGCCCCGAAAACATAACAAGGAAGCGGGGCTAGAAACTCACCTGAATCCTGTTACGCTCTCCGTTAATCGTTATTCCCTTATTGAGCTGTGCACGGCTAACTGTATAATATTTACATGTATCAATTAACTACTACTACTCATGTTGTATTTCCATCTTTATATAACCCACAACGAATGGGGTCCGGGGGCAGCGCCCCTGGCAGCGGGGTCTAGGGGCGGCAGCCCCTAGCAGATTCCAAGGGGCAGAGCCCCTGGCTGGGGTCGAGCTGCAAGGTCAGCTTGGAAAAATTTTCTTTCCATTAACTGTCTTAACACATTTTTTATTAGGTTTTAATTTACTTTCTAATTTGATAACTCCAGCGAACTTATCATTAACCGAACTTAACAATAAGCGAACTTATCATCAGCGAACTTGTATACAAGCGAACTTATACAAGCGAAGTTGGCCACCAGCGAACTTAGCATGTAGCGAAGTTTAGCCATGAGCGAACTTATTTGGCAGGCGAAGTTATAGCCAGCCCTTAGCATCTGGCGAACTTGATCAACTGGCGAAGTTATTCAGTTCAACTACGGGTTTGGTTCTTATCAATCTTAACAAGCATTTTGGCGATTTTAATACCCTTGTTATGGTTCGACATCACCCACTAACGTTCCCTAACCGTTTTCGTTCGTATATATCCCGTATATACTATAAAGCTTGGATCTTTAAGCTTAAGGACGTTCAAAACAAGTCGTCGTACATAGCCATAGGTTTGTCAAGTTCATTTCCAACATCAAGTTTGTTACTTTACGTTTCGTTTAGACCCGATCCATTCTTGTAACATCCCGAAATTTCTAATGTAATATTTAATATATTATTTTGTCGGGTGAAATAAACGAGTTAGTGGAACGATAATAATAATAATAGCATAATATGAAGGCTTAGTAGGATAATTAGATGGGATTGGATATGGACCAAAAGGAAATATGGGCCTTCGGTCCATGGGCTTAAGGGAGTGTAAATACCCCCTTAAACCCCATCCATTTATCCATCCTAATCTCTACACACACCCAAAACACACGACCTGAACCAAGATCCAAAGGCAAGGACCCGAGCTTGTTGGTGCTGGATCGTCGTGACGAACCAAAGCAACAAGACCAGCTCGTGTTCGTAGTTCGACTCATTTACGGTACGTTTATATCGAGAACTTGTTCGTTTAGGTTTGGATTAGTATAGAAATGATAGATCTGTGTTTGTATGGTAAAAACGAATCCATCAAAGCTAAACTTACAGAAAATGGTTATGATTTGATGGTTAATTGATTGATAAAAGAACCCGTAACCTATATGCCTAAATCGCACCCTTTAAACATCGATGTTAGGTCGATTTGATGGTTGGGGTTTGTAGGCGCTGGTCAGACGATTCCGTGGATACCTAAATTGAGTTATTTGGTTAAGAAACGAAGATGATTAAGGGATTTAAGAACGAACAGTAGCTGCAGCCGACAACTTCGCCTGCAAGCTAAGTTCGCCTGATGAACTTCGCCTACAAGGCTAAGTTCGCCTGATGCCAACTTCGCCTAAAGCTAAGTTCGCCTAAGGTTAACTTCGCCTAACGCTAAGTTCGCCTGATGACAACTTCGCCTAAAGCTAAGTTCGCCTAAGGTTAACTTCGCCTAAAGCTAAGTTCGCCTGATGACAACTTCGCCTAAAGCTAAGTTCGCCTAAGGTTTAACTTCGCCTAAAGCTAAGTTCGCCTAAGGTTTAACCTCGCCTAAAGTTAAGTTCGATTAGAAAATAAATTAAAAACCTAATGGAAAATATGTTAAGACAGTTAACGTAAATAAAATTTTTCTAATCAAGCTCGACCCCAGCCAGGGGCTCGACCCCAGCCAGGGGCTCTGCCCCTTGGACCCTGCTAGGGGCTGCTGCCCCTAGACCTCGCTGCCAGGGGCGCTGCCCCCGGACCCCCGTTCGTTCTGGGTAGTAGTTAAGACTAGAAAGATGATATGAGTAGTGATAGTTAATTGATACGTATACTTGTTATACACTCAGCCTTGCACAACTGAAGAAAGGGATTACGATTAACGGTGAACGTAACCGTGTTCAGGTGAGTTTCTAGCCCCATTCCTTGTTATGTTTTCGGGGCTGTGTGCATACTCGATGTGTTGTTAATACATTTATCCTAAGTGATAAGTGTATGCCATATGTGATATATGTGAAGGATATGAATGATTGCTTGCCGGTACGCGAACGATCTTCGGATATTGCGCGTACTGTCAGGTTAAAAATAAAGGTACGAATATTATATATCGAAGATGTATGAACATTACAAATGAATACTTGTCGGGGCGTGAACGATCTTCGGATATTGCACGTATCGACAAGGGGTATGGTTGTTAAATGAATGATGTAAAGAACGCCTAGAGTGTTCTTATGCTATAATGTAATTGTTGTATATGTGAAGTATGTGTATACAGGTACACGAATGGTATGTGAGTTCTACGTTCGACATAGTACGTTAGGATGGCAAATCCCTCTAGCTTCTGTCGGACATAGACTCGGCTAGTGATGGCGTAGTTAAGGACTGCGGGCCTTATACGTAATGTAGATGATAGATGTAAACGTAGATAGGGACGGTGGGCCTTATACGTGTTACAGATAATAGACGACAACGTAGTTAAGGACTGCGGACCTTATACGTGTTATAGATAGACATCAGCATAGGAAAGGACTGTGGACCTTATACGTGCTGTGATGTGGTAGCATAGGGGAGGACTGCGAACCTCGTACGTGCTATGAATTAGGTTGCAACATAGGGAAGGACTGTGGACCTTGTACGTGTTGTGGATGTAGGATGGTATAGGGAAGGACCGCGGACCTTGCACGTACCATGAATGGTGAACATAGGTAAGGACTGCGGACCTTTTACGTGTTCACGACCCTGAGTACAGGTATAGACGGCGGACTATGAACGTACTCTCGGTAGACTGAGGTTTGTGATTATAGATATGTATGTATGTACGGTAGTAGGGTAACGGATTGAGTATGGCTATGTATCTTCGGATATGTATGTATGTGTTTGAATTGTATGGATTCCGATTAACTAGAACTCACTCAGCGTAGCTGACTTTTAGTATGCACGCAGGTGAGTAGGTTGAGGCAACTAGCTTGAGGAGACACGTGGCACTGAATAAGAGGCTGGCATCGGAAGACTCAAAACGTTTATGTTTAATGTTTCGTTTATTTTGAAAGACAAAATGATGTTTTAAGACAAGACGGGTTTTGTTATGAAATGTTTTATGAAAGCTTTTATATTCCGCGAATGTTTTAATTAACTCTGATATTTAGAACTGCGTTTATGAGTATCCAACACGAAAGTAGGGCTACCGGTAACGGGGCCTTACAATTCTTGTTCTAAGTTTCAAGGCTAAACGTTTATAGAAACGTAAACTTTAAGATCCAAAACGTACCTTTTCATGTTTGTTTGGCTTAGTCACGGACCATAGACCTTGTATTTATCTTGCGTATTGAAGGATCTATCAAGAATCTCATTTACTTGGTCTTGGATCCCACTCTTGCTCTCGGCCGTATATAGGTGTAAGTGTATGTGTGTGTTTTTGAGTGTGTAGAGATTAAGATGGAAATGAATGAGGGTTTAGGGTTTTAGGTTGGTTTAGGGGGATATTTATATTCCCCAAGGCCCATGGACCTAAAGCCCATTACCCTTTAATCCATCTTATTTAATCCCAATCCATGATCTTTTCTTTATTTAGCATAGATTAATTTTTAACACTCGATAACTAAACGCAACTTTCTTTATTTAATATTATAATATTTTAGGATGTTACACTATAATACATAAAAGTAGGTTGTTTTGGTAATTCTTGGGTTTTGAAAATATGTTCATGGCTGCGTTTTCGCTAACTGGCCCAGTTTTAGCCCGTTTGGGTTCTAGTTCGGTTAAAAAATGATGATTCAAGTAAAACAGTTCCGGGTCAGGTTATAACTCATCATAATATTATGTTTAGGGCTGTGAAAAGATGTTATAATATCAGTTAGGTTGCAGGGCTTATTTCTTAGTTAAGCGAGTTACAAAAGTCTCCGTTTAAACTGTTTTTATAGCCCGAATTCAATATTACCCCTTGGGGCTGATTTATACAATTTCAAGGACTTATATATGTATGTTTAAATTTTGGAAATTTATCAAATGCACAGAAGTTAACAAGGTCACATATCGGGTTGGTTTTCGAGCTAGTTTCCACTTAAACGAGTCGCCGAATTACTAGAAACTGGTTACGGTTTTAAGGGCTGAACTTTGCGTAACTTTTAGGGGTTCATGGTAAAAGTTTTCTGTTATAAATTTACACTTTACTGTTTCCAAATTTATAAGTTTATACTCAGCCCGCTTTATTTCCGAAAATGTCCTTTCCCTTTTATATTTATTTAGAAATTGTTTTTAGATGCGAAACATGTCGTGACCTGTTATAATACGTAGTAATACCTTACAAGAAGTTTTATACCTACATTAGGCTGCTCAGAGCCAAAATATGGTTTTGTTTCAGTTCGGGCCCGTTAGCACCTTTATGGTTTATTTCTAACAAAATTAATATATTATTTAAAATTTAACAAGTACGTTAGGACCTGTAACATTACATAAAAATAAGTTGTTCTAATATCTCATAAGTTTTAAAAGTATTTTAAAGCTTCACTAACAAGTACGAGTCCGGTTTTTTGGCCGTTCGGCTTTAATACGATGATTCGCGTAAAACAGTTTCGGGTCAGTTTATAACTTATCAAAATAATATGTTTAGTGTTGTATTAAGATGTTGTAATATTACTTAGGTTTCTGGATTTGGTTTAAAAAACTGAGTTTTCGGTTTAATAGTTAAAGGTTTTAACTTCAAGGTTATGATATACCCGATTTTAACATGTTCTTCATTATAGTTTTAGGTTACATATTATTATGTTTTCTTAGCTGTTTGAGTTTCACACGGGTTTAACACCGATTAAAAGCTTAGAATTAACACGAAAACACAACAAATTCTGGCTGCAGTACCTGGTACACTATAGGGTTTCACGAGTAGGATCGAGCTCTAATTCAGGACGATTTCACGAGCAGAAACAGAATCCTTATGCTGTGATTTCGTTATTGGTTCATTAGAAAATCAAAGGAATAACGATAGAGAATGGATTAAACAACATTAGATTGGTGATTACCCGGGTTTCTTGGCGTTCCCAGGGCTGGTTCGTGAGTGCAGAGAGAGGTTTAGGGCTGCCAGTTTTCTTCTTAATTTTGGGTTGGGTCGATTCTTCAAGTGGGAGCAGAGAGTTGCAAATATTTCAAGTTATCGGGTAATTGTGTTATAAGGAGCTTGTTGGTTTCTTTCTTGTAATTGTGTTTTCCATTACAATAGTTTGTGCTTTTTTTAGTTTCTTCTAAATAACAAGCAACTTCTATAAAGTAAAATTACTCAACCAAATAGGTTGGGCCGGGAATACAGGGTTTTACTTACAATTAATAAACATTACATCAGGTGTACAGTTTAATATATTCTAGATCGAATCTTTGAAAGTTTGCCGAAAATTTTTTATTACTAGTCTTTGATAAGAATCATAGAGATTTTTTAAAAAATAATTAAAGCGTAATCGTCTAGGTTGTGTTTAAGTTAAAATAGATGTTTGCGTTCAATCATGTGTTTAGTTAAAGTTAAAGGTGTACAAAAGTATTTCGTGTTTGTTTGATTTGTTTACAAGCTTGTTTAGAAAATTTAGTATTTTAAATTTATCTACATATGAAATTTTATTAGTAAAAATATATTTAAATCTATGAATTCAACTTCAAGTTTATATATATACAATATATTTATTAGTTTCTAAATTGTTAATGCAAAAATTCGTTGTACACATTGTATATAGAAGCTAAACTGAATATATTTTTTTACATACATTATATACTTCATAAATTTATTTGTATTTTTATTATTTGGATCATCTCGTGTATTACGCAAGATCTAACGACACCACAAAAATCACGTTGACTCAATTTTCGAGAACAATCCAACTAATGGCACCACAAAAATCACGAATACGATAACATGTTTAGTATGTTACAAATCGCTAAAAATAGTCGGCCAAACTTCCAATCATGCCGGTCAGTGACTATGGTAGGCAAACTTCATGTTGTCGGTTCGTACATTACGGAAGTGATTGAATGAGAGAATGAATGAACAGAGAAATGAAATGAACAAGAGAATGAAATGGATCGTTATTTTATTTTCATATTTGGTTACCCTTGGGAATGAAACGTATCACTACATTGTGTTCTTTGGTATACACGAAAAGACGAAAGAGTGAAATATAA
Organism: Bidens hawaiensis; assembly: GCF_021521415.1. NCBI lineage: Eukaryota > Viridiplantae > Streptophyta > Magnoliopsida > Asterales > Asteraceae > Bidens > Bidens hawaiensis. The sequence goes on along the minus strand of NW_027491177.1, from coordinate 1,689,071 downwards.
TTAATAAAAAATAACAAAAATATCCTTTCTTCAAAATAATTTGGTTTACCGATCTTCACAACATTATCCAACTAATAATTAATATATATATATATATATATATATATATATATATAAATTAAACATGCTTTCTAAATTAAAAGAACATATTATTAAAAATGTTTTCTATTGCTACGTTTTAGTGTAAGAATTATGAAATGTTGTTGAAAAACAAAATAGATAATTAACATCAAATAAGAGGTAGGGAATGAAAAAAAAATGATAGATGGGAGGAATGAAAATAACTATTTTTATAAGGAAAACCATTTCTTTGATAATGGTTTATTTCTTTCAAATTTGCAATCATACACACTTATTTTCATTAAATTTGAATGAGTCATTTTATTTCGTTGTTCTTCGTTAACCTATACCAAACGTTACCAGACTTTTATAGTTAGGGAAAACTAAAAATCTAAATCAATTTCGTGACATTTGGCCCTTGATTTCCTCGATCCACTCTCCTAGTTTAAGAAATTAATGGCTATCATTATCACTTACTATTTTTCTAGTCACTCTTTTCACCTAAATACCATCTAACTTTCTCATTAGGCTATGTGTAGTGAAGGGGCTACAAAATGAGGCGTTTTATGTCATATGGCGCTCAGTTAGCAAAATATGGGTTTTTTTATGTGTAATGGTGTTGTGGCCCAATAATAATAAAATATAACACAAATATAATAATAATAAAAAGAAAAGGGAAGTCGGTGACAAATAGTTTGCGCCCCCCCCCCCTCGCCCCACATTTCAGGGGGGGGGGGGGGGGCTCGTCCAATCTCGCCCCAAATCATCGCCCACTGCGGGTGCCCTTACAACGACTTGAACTTACATCCACTTTTAAAAGGGAATCTCTCTCACACACACGGTACAGAGGGGGCATTTCGTCAAAAAAAAAAAACGGTTTGTGCGTTTATGTGGAACAGTGTTTGGACGCAAAGAAATGAGTCACATCATTAATTCAACCAACCTACATCAATCACATCATCCCATTTTTTTAATTAATTAATTTCTTTATCTAATTTAAAATCATTTAATCATTATAAAAGTCTTAACCACTACATGTAAAATTAAAAATAAAAAATTTTATGTCAATGTGACATTGACTTGACATATAAGAATGCGTATTTTGCCCCCCATTATGAATATCTAGGAGAGGCAAACATCGCATACCATAGACCAATGGACTTCTAGGGAACTTGGTTGGAGTCGTGAGTGGAGACAGTGAAAAATTAGAGTCAGTTAGGTCTAGTGTTGAATAACGGTTAAACTTAGAAAAAACACAATAAGCTAATGTCATATAAATATGTATGACATTTTAAAAGGTATCTTGAAAACAAGATTCCAACCAGTACTTTAAACTATTGTTTTAAAAACCGGTTCAAACCAATCGGTTGAACCGGTTAAACCGGATTTCGTACAACATGCCGGTATTTTGAGTCCGGTATTTTCCACCGGTTTGCTTGAAAATTGTATCGGCGGTTTTTGTCTAAAATACCGGTTTTTACCGGCAAACCGGTTTTAAGTCCGAGAAATTTTTGATTTTTGCGATCCATATTTTTCAAAATTACTTTCAACCAAACAATTAACATTCAAACATGTAAACTTTAGGACTATTTTTTTTAAATTAAGTGTTTTTGCATTATTTTTTAATATGGATTAACTTTTTGATTATTTTTTGTTATGAAATCATTTAGGTTTGGGTTTTCTTTGGATTGAAGTTACATTTATAAGAAATGGTAAACTATTCAACCGGTCGAATCTCCCGGTATAACCCGGTTCAACCGGTTGTACCATTTTTTTTAGTTAAATCCGGTACAAGTAAAATACCGGTTTTTAAAACATTGCTTTAAACACCCCACCACTTGTTTAGTTTGGTTAAAAGGTTCACCCTATACTTTATTCTATTAGAGGATTCACTTCAATATTTTTAGACTTAACTAATGAGGTTCAGATGTATGAGTTTTGTAACTACAATGATTCTTACCCACTAACGACGTTAAATTTTCAATTAAATTAGCGTGTAATGTCATCTTTCCCTAATTAACAAACATTTATAAAAAAATAACATGTATATTAAACAAATGGATATTTTTTTTTAAATAGGACAAAATGATGAGCTAAAAGGGTTTCTAGGAGAGAAAAAAGCATGATGGTTTTAGGTGATCCGTCATTTCAAATGACGGATCATAGAATAATGACAAATTATGCCATATCTTGTCTGGTGAGGTGGACTTTATCCGATGTTCCGTCATTTCAAATGACGGAAGTGATATAATTATCATCTTAATTGGATCTTGGCTTAAACTTAATCACTCTTACTAGCTTAATATGCATTTAAGATAGTTTAATGATTAAAATATAATCATTTATGTTACGATTGTCACATATTAACTTAGCAAGTCATCAGTGATGACGATAGATCTGTATGGGTGACGTCCGTCTGAATTTGACCAGTTTTGGTATTCAGACCATCGAAACCAACGACTGGCATATAATTCGGGTTGTGAAATAAAGTCACAAGGTCATAGTTATTCAATCATATTTCATAAAACCCGCTTAGTTTTATATTTAACATATTGAATTGTGATTTCAATCAAGGGGGGGGGGGGGGGGGGTTGCCGAGGACCCATGGGTCCCTATGTAAGTTTCGCCCATGAAGACAAGAAGAAAAAAGAGCTTTATGACACTTTTTTTGTTATATATTTTTTTAAATGACCCCGTCCAATTCGATTCGACCCGACTGGAATGATCAAACCAGATCAATAAAAAATTTATATAACGATTTGCCCTAACACAAGCGGTCGAACTGGATCGAAAAAATATGTATATAACTGAGTACCGACCAAAAAATTCCGACCTCTGTGAGAAAATTTTCTGAATCCGCCACAACACCTACATGTACATAGTGTGGTCCAAACCATCCATGATCCCTATTATAAGGAGCTTTGTTTTAGGCTAAGAGACATGTTCTATGTTTAATGGACATGATATTTAATATGTTTAACTGGTAGCCAGTTACCCTTCAACCTTTCCAACCAGATGACCATGTTTTAGTTATCTTAACATGTTACTAGAACAAGTTCTAAACATGAGAGGCTTGTTTAAGATCACAGTGACTTGGGAAACCGCACACATAAATGACATAACGAGGTGGTTGTTTCATATAAATCCCTCAGTTAAGTCACCCGTATGTATTTTTAACTTCAAGAACATTTATTAACCAGTCTTAAGGAACGACACCATTCAAAATGGTGTGTAGAGTAGGCAGTTTGACAAGAGGATTGAATGTCTCATCGACGGCCAAATCAGTCCATGTCTTGGATTATGAATGAAGCTCAATCCTCCTACGAATGTGAGGACTCATTATGTTAAACCAAAACGACTAAAACCATAAGGAAAATTACTAGAGGGTCAATGTATGAAAAAAAAGATGCATGCTTGATAAATTAAATACATTGTCATACTTGATAATATGACACGTCATGTCTTTATTTAAAACTAGGTTAGCTACCCGTGTATAACACGGATTTAGCAAATTTAATTTTACAAGTCCATAATATTTGAAATATCAATAATAATAAGTCTTGATAAGCAAATTTGAGAATTAAATATAAAAAATAAAAACATACATTATAGTGAAATAATATATATATTTTTTACTAATACATTGATCACAAGACATGCTAGATATGATATGATCGAATACAATATATATGATACAAATTAATTATGTCATGCATCAAAATAAAAAAATATACGTAAACTTATAATTATATTTTACTGAAACAATTCGTTTTTAATAGTAATTAGAAGTTTTTTATAGTAACTATATTACTTAACAATAAAATATTATTTGTTATTAATAGCAATTAGAAGTTTAGTGTTGCATAACACACATACATGTATCAAATAATTAATTTATAAACAGTTAGAATATGATGTTTCAATTTCATAATCGAATTATAATAAAATAATTTTACTATATTTTCTTTTGTATATAAATTTATGGTGCTTTCTAATAATATTTATAACAAATATAGCAAGTGCATAAAGTTGATGCTATTATATTCTAGAAATTCAAAAGATGTGTTAGTACCAAACAATATGAAACATAGTGTTTCATTTCATATAACATCAAATGTTTAGATAATATAAAAATATAAAGGGATAAAATTTTATAAAACAATCATGCCATTTCATCAATAAAGAACAATCTCCATAAAGTCAGACATATGATAAAAGGAAAACACAAACACAAGCCCAAAACAAATTGTAAAGAAACATAATATGAGCAAACAATGAAAAATGATAATAAAAAAGGAATCTGTTTGTAACGATAAAAAAACTTCGACTTCTTTGTTTTTGGAATCAACAGTTTGTCATTCCAAGTTGCATCGAACACATACTATGAGTGAAGCTTTGGCAGTTTAGTTGACGATAGATCAAATGAGTCGTCAATGTTGTATACATCTTCAAGGTTACACTTCAAATCAACATTGATGAGTTCTAACAACATTGTATGTTTAAATAAGTAAGCTACATTATATGTTTAAATTAGTTGACTATTGCTAAGGTGTAGAATGATAAGATATTAAACTTAGAATATCTATTTATAGATGGTATATTTTTGGATTTAAAGTTTGAAACCGATTATTATAATTGTTTATAGGCGTGTTAGTGAAATAAAGATTGATTTACAGTTTCTTGAAGAAACATTACCAAACTCTAGAAAAATAATTTAGGGTTTCTCATATATATGAGAGAAATCGAAAAAACCATTAGTTCTGGTCGCCACTGATTTTGAAGATGAAATTAGAAGTTTCTTATTTAAGTTTTCTAGAGATGAAATTCGAAGTATTGTCGCCGGTGATTTTGGAATTTGGGAACGAATTGCAGGATCAATGAGAAGAGAGATTGGATTTTGTGAAGGAGTTTTGTGGGATGTTATACATTAGAAAAAAGGCCAAAAAATAGGGTTTCTGGAAATTACTAATGTGTTTGTTCGGGTTATAAGTAGTTAATTGGGTGGGGTAAAGATATGAACCGAGTTTGTAAAAAGAGTTTGCTGGGAGGCCGTAATTTTAGAGGAATGATGGGCTAAAAAGATGACACGTGGCATAAAGAAACCTTTATTTATTAATTAGTATAGATATTGCCCATATCAATTATGAAGTACTTGACACATTAGTGGAATATAGTTTATTTACGTATACCATTAAAGTAATAGAGTTTTTGGACACATGATCTTTTATTATTGGTCCAATTATATTGTTACCCCTAATAAGAACTTATTTGATTTTCTTCACAATTAAATAATTCATATATATATATATATATATATATATATATATATATATATAAAGCCTTCCTGAATTTTTCTTCACACTTAAATAATTCAAAATTCATATTGAATGTAAACTTATATCAGATGATCATTGGACATATTTTTAAATTATAGTCAATATGTTAACTATCTTTAAATCATAGTTAATATATTAAATCTCTTTAAATACATTATTATGACCAATAAATTAGAGCATCATTTTTAATATGTTTGTTATTACTTTTTTTAGCATGCTTAATTAATTTATGAATTCTTTTTGTTTAACTAATACAAATTTTAAATTACAAAATAATATATTTCAAAATTCAGAAGTCAATCAATTAATTTTTTTTAATCAATTGTCCAGCTAAATTAAATGAATTGTTTTTAAACAGATTTTTATTTTTACCATGTACGGAATTAAATTATGATATTTCATAATATCAGTAGTTATTGCACTTACATATATTGATTAAAAAAATTCATGGTTTATTAAATTATCATTCTGGAATTGTATGTCTTATAAAATGAAGGATTATTATTCACTCATACACAATATTGGAGTTTCTGTATACACTGTTCCAATGCTCATTTTCTATTATTTTAGGACGTCTCAAGTTAATTGATATTTTTCTTATTCGGCACTACAAGATATGTTGTTTATCTTTTCCCTTTAATATTTGTAATGTTCATCTATTTAAAATTTTTATGAAATACTAAAACAATATAACATATACCTATAACTAAAGTTAATACTCTTAATAGAAGATGTTTAATACATTCTATATATTGTGGATTATTATTATTCGTTCAATTAACAAAACTTAATTATTAGAGTGCATTGTTTTTCTTCTACTATTATTAAATCTAGTTGTGTATATTGATAATTTTTATATTTATTTTGTCGCTCATTTTAATATAGTTGTGTATATTGATATTTTTATATCTATATTGTCGCTTGTTTTTCTTATTTACTATCCTGCAAAAGCAATACAATAGTTTTGCATGACATCATTATAGGGTGTCCACCTAGATGCCAATTAGATGTCATGCCACATATTTTATTTCTTGCTAATGGCACATCACCACCTTCATACTATATAAAACTTAACTTTAAATACCCTAAAATTCATTTACTCTCTCTCTCTCTCTTGTGGTTTATGTAACATCACACTTCTGATAATATTAAATAAAAGAATATCGGTTACTTAAGGTTGTTTTATTATTTAGTTAAATTAAATAATAATAATAATAATAGAGTGTGGATTTGAACAACAAAAGATGGAATAAGAAATGGTAACGGGTCTTATGTCCTTGGGCTTGGACGTATTTAAACACCCTTAAACCTCCCTAAAACCCTCATTCCACCACATTTTCCTCCATACAAACTTAAAATACACACACAAACACTCTATAATCTTCCGGATGCAGATTCGGGCAGAAACGAAGGTGATTTACAGCCGATATCCGTAGGAAAAAAAGAAACACGTCTAGATCCACTTGTTGGTCCAGATCCTAACCAAACCGAAATCCTAAAAGGTACGTTTTCGATATAAAGATTAGGTTTTAGATGTCGGTTTATTTTAAAATCTGATACTAAGGCAAATCGGACCTTATGATGTAAGAAAAACATAAACTTGATAGTAAAAAAGTTGTTTAGAAAGAAATGGGACGAACGAGTGACGCTCAGACCATGTTAAAGCAAGAAAATGGAGGTTTTATAGCCCAGAACTCGTTTTATCAGTAAAACATGCATAAGGTGAAGTAAGCAATCGATTTAAAGGGAAAAGACACGAAAACCAGATTTTGAATCGAATTCTTGAGAATTCGATTCGATACAAAATTCAATTTGATTTGTTTCAGAATTCGATTCGTTTCGGAACTCAATTCGATTGGTTTTGTTTCAGAATTTGATTCGCTTACAAGGGCGTTGCCCCCGGACCCCCGTTAGCTAAGAGTTTCACTAACTAAGAAGTATGATTTTGGTAAAGGTATTTAATTGATATATATGTGTCACACCCTGCCATGGGGCCTCTGCGTTTCGAGGAAAAACTAGTAATAAATGTAAGCAACAGAATTATTGATATAAATAAGTTTACAACGTTTACACTATGTATATATGAAAAGGTGTAACTATACTACTATCTCTTCTCCGACACTACTGCAATCCCGTGTTAGGTTCTAATAATCTTTTTGTCATATAATCTTCATGATTATTGTTTGGCATACGCCTCTATCCTTAGGCATAATCTTTACGATGCTAATCCAAATTGCTATCCACAAGGTACCTGAATACATACTAAAAAGTGGCAACTAAAAAGTTGATGATTTCGTGAGTTTGGCTCACATACACATAAAAGAATTAATTTATAATAGCACGCAAGTTTGCGTGTATGTAATTATAAAACATGGTGCACATCAATCAAGTCCACAATCAATCCTTCATTAAATCATAAGCCTCCCCTAGACTTACAACCGAATGACACCTGTCCCTATATATTACTCCCGAAGCAATGATCCAAACATTAGGTCATATGTCGCAAATGGTCTACAGACCTTTTGTGGTTTACCTGACATAGAGTCACTGTGCGTGGGGGGTCACCCAAATAGTACTACCTTGACAGGATCAGTTCTTGATAAACATCACACCACCAGTAAAACAGTTCACAACATGTCTCAAGCCCAAAAAAATTAAGTAATAAGGGCAACACGACACTCATCTCAGTCTGTATGCAAAATGAGTAAGTGAATGATAATCTATGAGCTTGCAACTACGTTAAGAACCACTAAGTGTCCCTAGTGTGTGTGTGTGTGTATTTAACAATAAGTAATTTTATAAAAATATAATATTTGTTACTGGTCGTGTCGTTCGATTGAGCTCTTATGGTATGTTTAAATGTTACGACTTACTATCGGTCGTTCAATTGTAAAGTTGGGTTTTACTATGTTTATTTCTATATATCTCTTCCTGCTTTCAATCGTTCACGAATTTGTATTACTTGATCTGTGGTTCTCTGAACAATTTCAGGTCCTGACAACTTATTATCACCCGTTTCAGACCAACATACAGGTGTCCTACACTTCCGTCCATACAACGCTTCAAATGGTGTCATTTGGATACTCGTATGATAACTATTGTTGTACGAGAATTCCTTTAGAGTAAGATGAGTATACCAACTTCCTCCTAATTCGATTACACAGGAACGAAGCATATCTTCCAAGGTTTGAATTGTACGTTCACTTTGGCCATCAGTTTGGGGATGATATGTGGTACTTAGAATTAGTCGAGTCCTCATTGCCTTTTGAAAGCTTGACCAGAAATTTGAAGTGAAGTGACTATCCCTATCGGAGATGATGGATAAGGGTTGATATACGTCTATTTATACATCTCGAATCCCTTGTAAAGTTGTGTTTATTTAATGTTTTGAGTTCGGTCTAGTTCGTGTTTCGTTTATCTTTTATTATTTAAGGTTTTGAGTCAAGTATTATATATTTATCATGTTTTTAATCTTTTGGTGTCTTGCATGTTTAGCTTTAATTCTTTCTATCATTTCATGTGAAGTTTAAGTTCGTTTTTTGCTCATGATTGGTTACATGATTAGTTCACTTAGAGTTTTGATTTGTTTTCATGTAGATGGTGGCTTGAGAGTTAAGGAAAAGAAGGTCTAGAAGGTTCATATCGTTGCTTGGAGTTCAAGGAAGAGATCTAATATGATTAAGCAATAAATAACAAGAAAAAAAACGAACTTTCCTCTGGCACACGCCGCGCCGCGCGACGGGGGAGGCCAGGCCCGGTCGCGCGACGACCAGGTCTCCTGGTCAGCTTTATTTTGCAGCCCAAGCCCGGTTCTCGATATAAAAACTTAAGGATTGCAAACCTAGACGATTTTATTAACTTTGGCAGCCGATTTTCCAAGGGGTTTAAGGGTTTTTAGAGGCTAGGAAGAGAGAAGATCATCAAGCTTTCATACGGGTGTTCAAGGGTCGATTAAGACGGGTTCTCTCATTCTTTTTCATTGTTCTTGTTCACTATTTATCATGATTTTACTCTTTGTTCTTTGTTCTAGTTATTTGTCTATTATTATGACTATGCTAGGCTAGACTTCATGTCTATCTAGGTTTGATGAACATGTTTGACGCTTGATTTTTGCTTTGGATAATGATTTGATTATGGTTTTGTTGATTTAATAGTAAAGACTTGATTTTGTTTTCATGATGCATATGAATGTTTGTTATCTTGATTGATTATTAATTATTGCTTCACATAGATCTTGTTTTCTACTGATTGTGTTCTTTAGATTTTGGGTTCATGTTTAATCATTACTTGGTGTTTTGATTATTGTGATTGAATAGGCCTATTAGATCATAGAAGCTTGTTGATAGTTGGTTAGGGTTTTAAATGTTTTGCTAAATTCTAATAGCTGTGAGGTGAGGTGAGGGTTTTAAATGGTTAGGGTTCATGTTTCTTGGTCAATCGCATTCTAGGTTAGATTATTGATAACATTCTTGCTTGGTTATTGTGTTGATCCTTGTTCATGACGTCATGATAAGCTTATCAAGTTATCTAGAGTTTAATGTTTCGTGAGATTGCTTGCTTTAGATACTATTAGTTAACCCTAATTGATAACTGTGAGGAAATCAATATAACTGATTGCTTAATAATGTAATAATTATTCTTTGGGATGTCATTTGATTCGGTCAAGGTTCCTTTAGGGTTTGTTAGATGAATATGTTTAGAAATCAGTTTCCATATCATGTCATGTGTCCATTGCTTGATGATTGTTGATACATGGGATTCTTACCTAGGTAGATTCCTTCTCTTATTGGTATAGATCTTGTGATTAATTGCTTGTTTTTTAGGTTACTGGTTTATTTACTTTCTTAGTTTAAAATTAGTTTAAAAACCCCCTTAAAACATTAATAATAAATAGTCGTGTCGTAAGTCGAGTCTAATTAGTTAATTAACGTAATTTATAGAGTCCTGTGGGTTCGATATTCCGGACTCCATGACGACTCCAATCCTTGCTACTTCTTATAATACTTAGTTACCTGAATTGGGTTGGAAAAATACGTCAGCTATGTGCTGGTGAACACGTATGACTTCAAAAATAATTGAATAACAGTTACAATACAAATATAGTTTTCCGTACACTCAGCAAGAAGTATTTCATTCCTGGGATTTGTACCACTACCCTACACACACACAAAAGTGTTCCCCGAGCCACATAGCTCTTTATAGAGAACTAGTTATGAATGTTAACTCGCGGCCACGTAACCTTTGACTGTTTAAGCTAAACAGCTATGTATGGATCCATACACATGTGCAATCGGTCTAAGTTGGTTTTATTTTCCACTTTGTATTACTACATTTTAGAGATCACGTAATCTCATGTAAACGTTGGCTGAATCTTTAAGACAAACACCCATTCATCTTATAGAGTATAAATATGTTTTGACTGATTTGTAAAGGTAAACGTATTCATCTGTACCGTCGGTGTGCGTTTGAAAATTGAATGAGAATGATATTAACCTTTACATAAATAGGTTTGAATAAATATTTGAATGGTGTTTCTTGATTAAGCTATGATTGTTAAGCTTAACCTTGAAATCGTTATCTCTTTGATTGTGAATGAAAACACTTTGTTTTATATGACGTTTGATATATCATGCTTAGGTTTAATAGGTTATAACACATTGGTGAGTTTCTCTAGGTAAGTAAACGGGTCCCTCGGTTGATTTGGATTTGTACGAATTACTTTTTCTTAGGCAAGAAACTCACTACTAGTAATATCCCCCTTACAGTTTACTACATGCCCGTCAAAATATATCTTTGTTAAAATTACTTCATTAAGAAGTAACGTTTATGAAAACTTGTTTGTGAATGTTTATAAAATACTTTCAAGGTTAAAGGCCATAGCCTCGATTGATGTCTAAGCCATAACTTAAAAACTTATACGTAACTCCTGCCTTAGCACGAACACTCAGAATGATAATACTAAGAAAAAGCTGATGACTTGTCGGTAGAGACTTGATCTACTTGCTTAATTTTCTCGGGAGACCCTACCAACAAGTCATCAGGGTTTTCTAAGTATTATCATTCCGAGTGTTCGTGTTAAGGTAGGAGTTACGTTTAATTTATTTAAGTTATGGCTTAGGCATCAATCGAGGCTAGGACCTTTAACCTTGAAAGTATTTTATAAACATTCACAAACAAATTTTCACAAACGTTACTTCTTAATGAAGTAATGTTAACAAAGATATATTATGACGGGCATGTAGTAAATTGTAAGGGGGGTATCACTAGTAGTGAGTTTCTTGCCTAAGGAAAAGTAATTTGTACAAATCCCAATCAACCGAGGGACCCGTTTACTTACCTGGAGAAACGCACCAATGTGTTATAACCTATTATGCCAAAGCATGCTATATCAAACGTCATATAAAACAAATTGTTTTCATAAACAATCAAAGAGATAAACGATTTCAAGATTAAGCTTAACAATCATATCTTAATCAAAAAACACCATTTAAATATTTATACAAATCTATTTATGCATAGGTTAATATCATTCTCATTCAATCAAGGTTTCAAATGCACACCGACATTATAGGTGAATACGTTAACCTTTACAAATCAGTCAATTTATACTCTATAAGATGAACGGGTGTTTGTCTTAAAGAGTCAGTCAACGTTTAAATGAGATTACGTGATCTCTAAAACATTATAATACCAAGTATAAAATAAAAGCAACTCAGACCGATTACACATGTGTCTGGATCCATACATAATTGTTCAGCTGAAACAGTCGAAGGCTACGTGGCCGCGAGCTAACAGTCATAACCAGTTCTCCATAAAGGGCTACATGGCTCGGGGAACACTTTTGTGTGTGTAGGGTAGTGGTACAAATCCCAGGAATGAAATACTTCTTGCTGAGTGTACAGAAAACTATATTTGTGTTGTAACTGTTATTCAATTATTTTTGAAGTCATACGTGTTCACCAGCACATAGCTGACGTATTTGTCCAACCCAATGCAGGTAACTAAGTACTATAAGAAGTAGAAAGGATTGGAGTCGTCATGGAGATAGATGCGCGTTACGTGATGGCTCATCTTTTGAATATTAAAATCCTTGTAATATAAACTTATATTTTGTAAACCGAATACTTGGGTATTTAATTCCCAAGTAAATTTTCAATGTAAATTAATATTATAGTCAACCTAAAAGTCTTCCGCTAAAATTAACCCATAAACTCTGATATAATTACAAAACACATACCAACTTGTGGTCACACGCCTATGCCCTAAGTCGGGGTGTGACATGTTGGTATCATAGCCATTGGGTTCTGTGAATTAGGTATTTAAACAATAGTACCTAAGCTTTAACCTTAAAGTTATTATTATCATTATTTCGTAGGGATAAGATAGGATTGGTAAACTTCCTATCCCTAAATTTAACTAAGTGCAGATGTCTTATGTTAACTATCTTGGTCATAGACGCCGAGTAGCCTTTCGAACAAAACCGACACTCATTCGCGAACCCTCACATATGGCAAGCAACAATAGTTATTATACTAGCTTTTTCAATCAAAATCAACCAATCATTCCGTCGTTACCATATGGGGGTCAACCCGTGTACTTCCCGGGAAGTCAGCCATGTCCAATCGAGATCTCTGACAATATTGCCGACAACATTCCCCAATATTATCCATCCGAAATCCCATCTTACCATCCTTTTGATGAGCAAGAAGTCCAAAGTAAAATCAAGCAGGAAAATGATTCAAACTCGTCAAGTTGGATGGATTGCCACTCCGACTAGAGAAAATGGCACTTTGGATCACCACCACCGGATTACCCATACCAGGTTCCACAGATTGTTGTCGAACCAAGCCATAAACCAAATATGAGGGTTATCTTGCCCTATAAAAAGAGATCAATTCAATTACCAGTCAATAATCCTTATGAATCGGAAGAGGATCCCGAAGAAGAAGATGAGGAAAACTAGAATCCTTATTTTCGTCCATATGTTGGACCGAGACCTTCAATCTCCCAGCAAGCCAATAAAATCCGAGAGGAAGCAAACCTCATTGAGTAATTTTAGACAAACAATATCCCTGATGAGGGAATGCAAGCGTATGTTGCAACTCCACATCTTTATCCAAGAGAGAACGCTTATCTCTTCCCAGCTGCATCTGCACCCACAGGATATCCTAACCCACCTAATGCGGTGATGGACGAGCTGCGGAATGAGAAAGCGGATAAAAAGAAAGTGGGAAAGAAAATCGTTAAGAAATGTGACAAGATGAAAAATCTTGTTAAGAAGTAGACTAGGGATTAGGAATAGCTGCTATGAATCATTGTTATGTTTCTTTCTTGTAAAATAAATAATGTAATATAAGAAAGTATGTCTTTTCCTAAATCTTGTCTTATTCAAATAACAGCATGTCTGGACAAGAAAAGGCTAACAGTAATCTTGATATTCAAATAAACAACAACAAAGAAAAGACTGTAGAGGAGAATATTCAGGCGATACCAAAGGATTATGTGCTCTGTATTCGTGACCTGATAAAAGAAGCTGTTAGTCCACTTTATGAACTAATGAAAAACGATCCTAGTCTAACTGCCTCTCATTCAAATAAAAGAGATAGTCGAAGTAGGATCGAAACTATTAATTCAAAGAAAGAAACAAAATAGAGTCTAAAAAGAAAGAAAGCATTAAAGAATCAAAGAAAAAGAAAGAAGAAAGCGCACTTAGCTCAACTACCGAAAATGACCTTTGTGATAGAACTAAGAAACTTAAAATACAAGAAGGTTGTGACTTTAAAATTTTCAAAGTCTATAACCCAAAAGAATTTCACGGTGATAAGGGTGCGATTGTTACCCTCCGATGGTTGGAGGAAAAGGAGTCGATTGTGTTAATAAGCAAGTGAACCGAGAAGGAGAAAGTTCAATATACCTCCCAAATTTTAAAAGGGGAGGCACTGGAATGGCCGAATACCCTCATTGGAGTCAAGGGTAGAGAGAACTTGTATAATTTGGAATGGGGAACGTTTAAGGAAATTAATTAAGTGACACGATACATTTACGGACTACCCATTGAGATCCGTGATTTGGTTCGTTCACATATGCCATCCACCAAGTTGGCTGGGTATTTAATGGACGGGATGATTAGGAATAGGGATGAAAGAAAGAAGGATGATGGAAAATCAACGGTTGGAGGAAAAGTTAAGAAGGTAGATAAGAAGAGGGAAGCAACGTTTGTGTACAATCATCCGATTTGTAAAACATGTGGAAGGAGACACTTTGGGAGATGTCAACGACCCCTAAATACCATCATATCACTGGTCATGTTAAAGCCGACTGCAAGAGAAAGGCAGTGGTATGCTTTGATTGTGGAGAGAAAGGGCATTTCAGCATTGAATGTCCGAAGAGGAAGCCGACAATAGCAGCAGCTGGTGCAAGTGGTAGCGGTGCCAAGACCGATACCACGAAAGGGAACACGCGTGTCTTCATGCTGGATACACAGAAGGCCGCTGACATACCGAACGTGATCACTAGTACATTTCCTACTAATAATGTTTATGCTAGGGTTTTATTTGACTCAGATGCGAACCAAAGTTTTATAGATTTTAAATTCTGTAGTCTATTGAATGAACCCTTAGTTAAACTAGATAAACATTATGAAGTAGAAACTGCTGATGGAAGTATAAGCAGAATAACAGAAACCTTAAATAATGTCAAAATTTTCTTAGCCGATCACGTCATGCTTGTACGATTGTTACCTATGACATTAGCATGTTTTGATGTAGTTTTAGGTATGGATTGGTTATAATCTAGTCAATCCCATATTCTATGTAATGATAAAGCCATTGATATCCAAACGTCTAAAAACAAAACTATTCGAATACCCGGTGATAAAGAAGGGGGAAAGGCAGGAACAATTTCCAAGATAAAAGCAAGTCGTTGCTTAGGTAAGGGATGCCTTGCATTCATGGCCTATGTAACTAAAGAACCTGAACCCAAAAAGATGGAAGATGTGTGAATCGTATCTGAATTCCAAGATGTATTTCTCGACGATTTATCAGGAGCCCCACCAGATTGAGAAGTAGAGTTTAGAATCAACCTTATACCAGGAACTTCACTGATAGCTAAGTCTCCCTATAGACTAGCACACACTGAAATAAAAGAGTTGAAGAAACAGTTAGATGAGCTTTTAGAAAAAGGATTCAGGCGACCAAGTTCGTGTAACAACTCGGGTTTTCCATCTAATATATTATATCCGTTACTCTACCCATTTGCGTTTTTGGTAAACTAATCACTAAAATATCATATTATTTAATAATATATATACTTAATATCCTTTTAGCTTTGATTAGTATACAAAATTACCCTAAACCAAACTTTAACCCCTTATTGTTTCCTTTCCCATATTTCAAGGGCCTTATTGCAAATTCTGGAATTATATAATCCATAAACCCATTTCCCTAACTTGTATCCATAGCCCGGGAACCAAACCCGTAACCCATGTATGTTGCTTGCACCTTAATCCTCGCGTCTATTATAGAATTGATCTGGTATATTAATCTTATTGCCTTAATTGTTCTCACCGACGTAACCAATTAAGAAACAAAAAACGTCTTGATATGATTTGTTTAATAAACAATCCGTCCGTAACCTAGAATGGGTTTATATCCTTTTCGTCTATAATAATCCAATTAATCCTCTCTGCACGTTCATAAACCTATCGCCGTTCAAACCCCCACTGTTAATTATGTTTTTGTGACCTGCAAGACCCTCATCTGGATCCCGTCTGGCCGTCGGCTGTTGTAGCGAATTCAACATCAATTCGGCAAAGTTAAAGGTAGTATATATATGTATTAGACACGTCTTTGATCGATGTTCAATAACCCCAACGCTAATTAATCAAACTCTTAACGATTTACGCGATTGATGAATCTAGGGTTAGGTTATGAACTGGGTGGTCTGGTCTTCTGTTTATATGTTTTTGTTCTGGATCCTTAACCAACCAAACACCCAACGCAGTTGGCTGGGTGCATGCTTGCCAATCTATTGAGCCGGCCATGGCGCGGGTTCGAGTCCTGGCCATGGCATATTATTATTATTATTGTTTTTTTTTATTTTCTTTGTTTTAATCTAAAAAGTTTATGAATTTAATATAGTTAATGCTATATAAAAATCATACTATTAAAACCGGTATATAAATTGATCGTGTTTATGAACTTGGGTTAAACATCATATATATATATATATATATATATATATATATATATGTACATTTATACATAAATATTAATAAGTAATAGACTATTAAAAGTTTTAATATTTAGAAAATAATAATTTTAATTAAATTAAATTTTATCCTGTTAATTCACGTATTAAAAATATAGTTTAAGTATTTTATAAAGATCATATTTTATATAAATATCACTATTTATTGTTTACGATCTATTATTTACGATAATAACTTAAAAGCTATCTTTATTAATAATAAGAATATATATAAACATTAAATGTATTTTTAGTTTATAATAATTATTTAAAACAAATCTCTTTATATGATTTATCCGAAGTCTTATAAACATTTACTTAAGTATTTTTATGAAGTTTTGTATAATTTATAAACGTTGTTAAACATATGTAATAAGAATTGATGATAAGTCATATTTAATTTCCATATGAACATACTCGATCATAAATTCCTGAGTCTTTATTTAGTTGAATATTCGTTGGGGACTTTATATTTATTTTCCGCAATTATTCCTTATTAGAATATCTCGTCAGTATTTCCCGAAGAGTCGATCTATCTTTATAGCTTAACAAAATTCATATCTCTTGCCTAATCTCTAAGGTGAGTACCACATTCCCCTATTTTACTTGTTTTTCCACGTTTTGGGGACATATGCGTGAATATACTTTTCATATATACTTATACTTAAAACTGCAACTTTGTCTTATGTGTTAACAACTTATACCTTACGTGTTTATGTGCTTACTTGCTTTGTATGCTTTCGCATTCGGAGAGGTCCAACATAATATCAGTCTAGTATGATCATACACCAGTCGTTAGCCTTTGTGCTTCTCGACATCTCAGTTATACTTTCTCATTTAGTTAATTTGTTATTCTCATATGACTTGTTGCAAATACTTATTTTTATACTATACTATATGTACACTTAAACTGGTGTGTTGCTCACTCAACATGTGTTGTTGACAAAATTCTATTTTATACGCATATGCATGTTAGTGAAGACTTTAGTTAGAAGAATATTTTAATCAAGAAGTATAAAAATTTGTATTGTTGTATAAATGATGTACTTGTTTGTATTTCGATTTATTTGATAATTGAATTCAATTAATAGATATTGTCATTTAAATATTGTGCATGATAGTAACCTTGAAAGCTGTGACAATCAGTCCGCCCCGGCATTTCCGCCGTAGGTTGGGGTGTGACAGTTCGTCACTATGGGGAGCTCCAATTTTGTTTGTAAAGAAAAAAGATGGATCGATGAGAATGTGTATAGATTACCGAGAGCTAAATAAGGTTACAATCAAGACAAGTACCCACTACCAAGAATCGATGATCTGTTTGATCAGCTCCAGGGGCAAGTTGTTTTTCTAACATTGATCTTAAATCGGGTTACCATCAGTTGAAAGTAAAGAAGGAAGATATCTCTAAAACATCATTTAGAACCCGATACAGACATTATGAGTTCACCGTTATGCCTTTTGGACTCACTAATGCTCCGGCAGCCTTCATGGACATGATGAATCGTATTTGTAAACCATATCTTGACAAGTTTATTATCGTATTCATTGATGACATTCTTGTTTATTCAAAATCCAAAGACGATCATCAAGTATATCTCAAAATCATACTTGAAACCCTAAGAAACGAGAAATTGTATGCAAAATTCTCTAAATGTGAATTTTGGTTATCCGAATTTCAATTTCTTGGCCATGTTATAAATGAAAAGGGTATTCAAGTAGATTCAGCGGAGCTAGAAGCTATTACCAAATGGGAGAAGCCTAAAACACCAACTCAAGTTAGAAGCTTTCTAGGTTTAGCCGGATATTACCGAAGATTCATACAAGACTTCTCCAGAATAGATGTCCCATTGACTTCACTCACTAGGAAAGCAATTAAGTTTGAATGGGGACCTAAACAAGACAAAGCATTCGAAACACTTAAACAAAAGTTAACTAATACACCTATCTTGGCCTTGCCAGAAAGATTAGATAACTTTACCATATACTGTGATGCTTCGCACACGTGAATGGGGTGTTTTTTGATGCAAGGAAAGAAAGTAATTGCTTATGCTTCAAGACAATTAAAAGTTCACGAGAAGAATTACACAACACACGACCTTGAACTGAGCACTATAATTTTCGCATTGAAGTTATGGCGACATTATCTGTTTGGTGTAAGGTTCATAATATACACTGATCACAAAAGTTTGAAGCATATATTCGATCAAAAGGAATTAAACATGAGATAACAACGTTGGATGGAAACTCTCAACGATTACGATTGTGAGACGTATATCATGAAGGAAAAGCCAACGTAGTGGCTGACGCCTGAAGTAGAAAGGAACATGAAAAGCCTAAAAGAGTCCGAGCTCTTAGAATAGAACTTAGGATTGATTTAGCCAAACAGGTTAAAGAAGCACATAAGTTAACACTGGAAGAAAGAAACATTAAAGCCGAAAATAGAATGGCACAATCGACAATTGATCAAAGGAAGTGATGAAATACTTAGGTTTGGTACAAGGATTTGGGTACCGACAATTGGAAACTTAAGAGACAAAATCTTAGAAGAAGCACATAAATCTAAGGACATGATGCATCCAGGAAGTGACAAGATGTATCACAATTTGAAGGATGAATCATGGTGGATTGGTATGAAGAAGGATATTGCTCTATACGTTGCTAAATGCCTAACGTGTTCTAAAGTAAAAGCCAAACATCAAAAGCTGTTAGGATTACTACAACAAACGAAAATAGCAATTTGGAAATGGGATATGATAACCATGGATTTCATTATGAAGTTACCTAAAACTTCTCGTCAAAATGATAAAATCTGGGTTATTATAGATAGACTTACTAAGTCTACTCATTTCATCCTGATACAAGAAAGGTTCATCATGGATAAGTTAGCACAAGTATGTGTTGAAAACATAGTATCTTTACATGGTGTTCCGCTATCCATCATCTCCGATAGAGGTAGACGCTTCACTTCAAATTTTTGGTCAAGCTTTCAAAAGGCTATGAGGACTCGACTAATTCTAAGTACTGCATATCATCCCCAAACTGATGGCCATAGTGAACGTACAACTCAAACCTTGGAAGATATGCTTTGTGCCTGTGTAATCGATTTAGGAGGAAGTTGAGATACTCATATTACTCTAATGGAATTCTCGTACAACAATAGTTATCATACGAGTATCCAAATGGCACCATTTGAAGCGTTGTATGAACGGAAGTGTAGGACACCTGTATGTTGGTCTGAAACAGGTGATAACTGTCAGGACCTGAAATTGTTCAGAGAACCATTGATCAAGTAATACAAAGTCGTGAACGATTTAAAGCAACAAGAGATAGACAGAAAAGCTATGCGGATATTCGCCGCAAGCCATTGGAGTTTAAAGAAGGAGATAAAAGTATTATGGTATCACCTTGGAAAAGTGTATTACGATCTGGGAAGAAAGGTGAATTGAGTCCACGTTTTGTTGGAATGCCTTTAAAAGACGTTAAAGTTAACGAGAAGCTTAAGTTTATAGAACAACCGATTCAAATCGAAGATAGCATGATCAAGTTCCTCAAGCGTAAGCGACTCAATCTCATAAAAGTAAAATGGGATTCAATACGAGGACTTGAGTATACGTGGGAGCTCGAGTCAGAAATGAAGAAGAAATATCCCTATCTATTCCAATAAATCTCGAGGACGAGATTATTCAAAAGGTAGGGAGGATGTAACACCACGTCAAATTCCTCATAGGATTAAGCCAAAAAGGACTAACTTATAAGTTTAGGGACATAAAATGTAAATTCTGAAATCTTTGACACATCGCGATACATGACAGGTTAACCATTTCACCCATCGCGTATAGCGATGTACTTGCACAAAGACCCAGATTTGGGCGGTTTATCTATACACGATGACCTAACCATAAGGATCATCGTGTAGCGCGATGACCACGTTAAGTAACCTGGACACGTGTCCAACCATGCGTCACAACGTGGCATGCCAGCTGGAATTGCGGCGCCGCGATACGCGACGAGGAAAAGAAAAAACCCATCGCGTATCGCGATGGGTTACGGGATTTGCCTATAAAAGGGGGGTGACGAGTATTGAACCATTTCATCCCAAACACACATCCACTTTCACATACTTAACATAGGAAATCGTTCCCGATTGCCGTGACAAGCCGACGTTCTGTTTTCTCAAAATTTGTGCAAGTAACGAAGTCAAGAACAAATTAAGCGAGTAGATCA
The DNA here is from genome assembly GCF_021521415.1 of Bidens hawaiensis. Classification (NCBI taxonomy): domain Eukaryota; kingdom Viridiplantae; phylum Streptophyta; class Magnoliopsida; order Asterales; family Asteraceae; genus Bidens; species Bidens hawaiensis. Next base: position 1,668,204 of record NW_027491177.1, on the reverse strand, counting down.
AGACCCTACCGACAAGTCATCACCTTGTTCTTAGTATTATCATTCCGAGTGATCGTGCTAAGGTAGGAGTTACGTTTAAGTTATTTAAGTTATGGCTTAGATATCAATCGAGGCTATGGCCTTTAACCTTGAAAGTATTTTATAAACATTCACAAACAAGTTTTCATAAACGTTACTTCTTAATGAAGTAATGTTAACAAAGATATATTTTGACGGGCATGTAATAAACTGTAAGGGGGATATCACTAGTAGTGTGTTTCTTGCCTAAGGATAAGTAATTTGTACAAATCTCAATAAACCAAGGGACCCGTTTACTTAACTGGAGAAACTGACCAACGTGTTATAACCTATTAAGCCAAAGCATGCTATATCAAATGTTACATAAAACAAAGTGTTTTCATTCACAATCAAAGAGATAAACGATTTCAAGGTTAAACTTAACAATCATAGCTTAATCAAGAAAAACCATTCAATATACAAACCTATTTATGTATTGGTTAATATCATTCTCACTCAATCAAGGTTTCAAACGCACACCGATGGTACAGGTGAATACGTTAACCTTTACAAATCAGTCAAAACGTATTTATACTCTATAAGATGAGAGAATGTTTGTCTTAAAGAGTCAGTCAACGTTTACATGATATTACGTGATCTCTAAAACGTTATAATACAAAGTAGAAACTAAAAGCAACTCAGACCGATTACACATGTGTCTGGATCCATACATTGTTCAGCTTAAACAGTCAAAGGCTACGTGGCCGCGAGCTAACAGTCATAACTAGTTCTCCATAAAGGGCTATGTGGCTCGGGGAACACTTTTGTGTGTGTAGGGTAGTCGTACAAATCCCAGGAATGAAATACTTCTTGCTGAGTGTACAGAAAACTATCTATGTATTGTAACTGTTATTCAATTATTTTTGAAGTCATACGTGTTCACCAGCACATAGCTGACGTATTTTTCCAACCCAATTCAGGTAACTAAGTATTATAAGAAGTAGCAAGGATTGGAGTCGTCATGGAGATAGATGCGCGTTACGTGATGGCTCAGCTTTTGAATATTAAAATCCTTGTAATATAAACTTATATTTTGTAAACCGAATACTTGGGTATTTAATTCCCAAGTAACATTTCAATGTAAATTAATATTATATTCAACCTAAAATACTTCCGCTAAAATTAACCCATAAACTCTGATATAATTAAACAACATGTACCAACTTGTGGTCAAACGTCTAGGCCCTAAGTCGGGGTGTGACACTAAATGGGTCACGCGGTTGATTGGGATTTGTACGAATTACTTTTCCTTAGGCAAGAAACTCACTACTAGTGATATTCCCCTTACATTTTACTACATTCTCGTCAAAATATATCATTTGTTAACATTACTTTGTCAAGAAGTAACGTTTATGAAAACTCGTTGAATGTTTATGAAATGCTTTCAAGATTAAAGGTCATAGCCTTGATTAATGTCTAAGTTATAACTTGAATAACTTAAACTTAACTCTTACCTTAAGCGAGTACTCGGAATGATAAATAAGAAAAGATTGGTCTTAACGGTAAGATCTTGATCTAAACTTGCTTAAGTGATTGATAACTTGATTGAAACTTCGTCACTTGCACGCACTTCGAGAAACTTTGAACGTCGGCTCGTCGTAGTAATCGGGGACGCTTCTCTAGACTAAATGAGTGTGATATGAAGGTGATTTTGGGATGAATGAGGTTCAATCCCGTAACCTCCTATTTATAGATTCTGCATACCATCGCGATACGCGTTGGAGTTCATTGCCAGCCATCGCGTATCGCGATGCCGCAATTTATAACAAAATGCCATGTGTTGTCACGTGTCCTGTCATGTCGTGCCATGTGGCGACACTTGGTTGGACACGTGTACCCGGTTGCTTAACGTGGGCATCGCGTATCGCGATGGTCCTATGATTTTGGCCATTTTGGCCATCGCACTACGCCGTTCAAATGTTGATTTGTGTGCAAGTCCATCGCGTTACGCGATGTGTTTATATGTATCCCGCTGCGTATCGCGATGAGATCAAATTTTCAGAATTTTCATTTTAAGTCCCTCGACGTTATGAATTGGTATTTTTAGCTAAATTCTAATAGGGGATTTTACGCGGTTATACATGCACGGAATATCGCGACATATGAGCTTCGTCGAGAATGAAAGTATGAAGTTCATCATGATCGGGAACCCACAAACTATTGATAAAATAAAGCAAGTCATCGGGTTTTGTTTCACGTTGAAGTTCGGCTCCACATAACATTTCGTCGTACATATTTCCTTCATCAATGGAAGTGCATTGGGCTCGAAAAATGCGGTCTTGAAGATCGGTGTAACATCGTGAAAGTTTCGGGTTCAAAACGTCAAGTTTCCTAAGTTAAGGGACCAAATCTGTCAAATTCCAAACCTTAGGGTTTAAATTAAAAATTCTGTTTCCCAGACCCATCACAATACGCGATGGATCAGAAAAAGGGAAGCATCGCGTATCGCAATGGGTTGTCTGACAACAAGGCACGTGGCGTGCCACGTGGCCACACGTGGCACACCATCTGACGCGTGTCCCGACACGTGGCCAAATGTGGCACACCTTTCGACACGTGTCGACACGTGGCACACCGTGTAACATCACGCCAAAAATGTCAACTTTCCAAATTCTAAGGATCAATTCTGTCAAATTCCAAACTCCAAGGTTGAAAATGAAAACTCTGATTCCTTGTCCTATCGCGATACGCGACGGGACAAAAGACAAGCACATCGCATAGCGCGACGGGGCTTGGTCAAAATTTCTGGAAGAAGTCAACAGCGATACGCGATCGCTGTTGAACCCAACGTCATTGCGTATCGCGATGACGTGGCCTGACAAGTTGTGACACGTGTACCACATGGCACACAGTGGCACTGTCTGCCTCCACGTGTCACCACGTGGCAACACGTCCGCCACGTGTCGCCACGCGGCGCAACGCCTGCCACGTGTCGCCACGTGGCAGGTCTACATGGTGACGGTGAAAGGCTACGTCGCGATACGCGACGAGTGCCAAGGAGGCCGTCGCGTACCGCGACGGGTTCCAGATTTTGCCTATAAATAGAAGGTTACGGGTTCAGTCCATTCACACCACATATCACACATACAACTCTCTCTCTCTAACATCTCTCTAGAAGAATAAAATCATATTAACAATCCGCCTCGATAAACGTGCCATAATTCCTCGATAAGCGTACCCGTTTCATCGTTTTCCGTGCCAACGTTTCCTCGAAGTCGTGCCACCCTCCACCCAAATACAACCAAGAAGGTGTTTATTGTCATGGTGATACGTCTTGAGAAGCGTGTTAACAAGTGTTGAAAACGTAGGGCTCAAGAATCCGATGGCTCGGATAATTTTTGTTAAACTTAAATATACCTAAATGGTGGTTTTGTAAATTATAAACAATAAAACGTAAATGGAACTTTTCGTTCCATCTTTTGTAAATATTTTAAAACTTTGATCCTTATATTTCATAAGACTTCCGCTAATTGAACGTAACTCTGATTTATATACAATTATGGTACCAACTGTTGGGTCGCACTCCTAGGCCTAAGATGGGGGTGTGACAGGTTGGTATCAAAGTCATCGATCTTAGTAAACTGGGTATCATAAAACAATACCCAAGCTTCGATCCAAGTATAGGAATTAATTGATTATTTGAAGTAGGGATAAGATAAGCTGGTAACCTTTTCTTTCCCTCCACATTCTAAACCACCCAATAGTTAGATGTCATTCAAAGCTTATATGGAGAGCTATGTGCGCAAGGCTAAAGAAGCCGGAATTGCCAAACCTTTCCGGGAAGCAACATGAGCGACGGTTACTATGAAGCATTCTTTGACCATGATGTAGAGCATGATCTAACCAAACCTGTGTACTACCCTGGAAGCAGACACCATCCAATAGACGTTCCCGATAGTCCACCAAAACAAAGAATCTAACCACCAAGGCACTCAAGCTACCATCCACCAACAATGCCCAGATACCAACCTGTCACACCCCCATCTTAGGCCTAGGAGTGCGACCCAAAAGTTGGTACCATAATTGTATATAAATCAGAGCTACGTTCAATTAGCGGAAGTTTTATAAAATATAAGGATCAAAGTTTTAAAATATTTACAAAAGATGGAACGAAAAGTTCCATTTACGTTTTATTGTTTATAATTTACAAAACCACCATTTAGGTATATTTAAGTTTAAAAAAATTATCCGAGCCATCGGATTCTTGAGCCCTCGTCTTCACAAGCTCTATTCTTGATTACCTGCAAAATGTTATAAAATACGTCAGCAACGAATTCTGGTGAATATGTTGACGCGAAAATATTTTCTTTACTTAGTTACCCCTAGAGACCACGTAAGTCTCGACCCATCTTGACTTAGGAATAATTAAGTTAAAACATTATCATTATAAACCCGAGTCTCTACACTAGGTCACCTCAGCAAAACACCGCAGCGTTTCGACATAACTTAGGTACCATAAATATACACATGATCAGTCTCACTCGGACATAACTTAGGTCCGGCCCATCGTGGCTGGAGGTCGTGACCAAGCGGGGTCGATGTGCCCACCATATTTAACCACATATGTAAGGATCCAGACAAACGAATACCATAGACTGAGGGCTAGGCTTATACTCTTATTTACAATGTTTTTAGAGATACTTAATCTCATGTAAAGTTTTACACATAACACGTTTTTTTGTTTGAAAACAAGTTTGTAAAAGTGGGGCGTATTCACCTTATCGCTTTGGGATCGGCTTCAACACCGTCCGAGGGTCTTTCCCTTGCTATCTCGCACCTATAGTACGAGTATAACCAATTTTTAGTCGGATGTACCATCCAGCTTAAGACCTTTAGTCTTGTTTTATATCCTTTACCTCGATGAACCTTTAGTTCATAGATATCTTTTTACTTGAAAACCTTCAGTTTAAAAGTAATTATAAACCTTTAATTTATTTATAAAACCCGACGTTTCTTCTTCTCCAAGAAACATATTCTTTTTCTTTTATTATTTAAGAATACTCATTATCACTTAAATAATAATTTCATAACAAAGAATATATATACTTGCACACATATATATATTTATCTATCACAACATATCTTTTATTCTTTATTTGTTATGTTTTCTTTTCTTTTATCGAGGTATCGAGTATAACCTCGACTTATGGCTTAAGCCTTTAATATAATATTATATTCATTTGTTGTTACGCCTAACCTTGTTGGCGTTTAGGAAACCCTAAGAACTTGAGCAGCACTCCAACGCCGCTTGGTCTTCTTTGATCAACGTTCCTCATTGTCGCCAAACGATAACACCAATTCTTCAACACTTGTTGACACGCTTCTCAAGACGTATCGCCATGACAACAAACACCTTCTTGGTTGTATGTGGGTGGAGGGTGGCACGACTTCAAGGAAACGTTGGCACGGAGAACGATGAAACGGGTACGCTTATCGAGGAATTATGGCACGTTTATCGAGGCGGATTGTTAATATGATTGTATAATTCTAGAGAGATGTTAGAGAGAGAGTTGTATGTGTGAGATGTGGTGTGAATGGACCGAACCCGTAACCTTCTATTTATAGGCAAAATTTGGAACCCGTCGCGGTACGCGACGGCCTCCTTGGTACCTATCGCGTATCGCGACGTAGCCTTTCACCGTCACCATGTAGACCTGCCACGTGGCAGGCGTTGCGCCGCGTGGCGACACGTGGTGGAAGACTGCCACCGTGTCATGTGGTACACGTGTCACAACTTATCAGGCCACGTCATCGCGATACGCGATGACGTTGGGTTCAACAACGATCGCGTATCGCTGTTGACTTCTTCCAGAATTTTGACCAAGCCCCGTCGCGGTACGCGATGGGCTTGTCTTTTGTCCCATCGCGTATCGCGATAGAACAAGGAATCGGAATTTTCATTTTCAACCTTGGAGTTTGGAATTTGGCAGAACTGATCCTTAGAATTTGGAAAGTTGACATTTTTGGCTTGAAATTTCCGTGATGTTACACTGACCCATCGCGATACGCGATGGATCAAAAGAAGAGTCCCATCGCGTATTGCGATGGGTCGTCTGACAACAAGGCACGTGGAGTGCCACGTGTGCACGTGGCACACCATCTGACGCGTGTCCCGACACGTGGCACACCGTCCGCCACGTGTCGACACGTGGCACACCGTCTGCCACGTGGCAGACCTACATGGTGACTGGCGCAACCTACGTCGCGATACGCGACGAGCCAAGCTAGGGTCATCGCGTATCGCGATGCCCTGCCTGGTTTTGCCTATAAATAGCAAGGTCAGGATCTCATTTTTGCACACCAAATCAGCTCATCTCTCTCACTCTAAAACATATCTCTAAGATCCTATAATCATACCATCGATCCACCTCGAAATCCGTGTCCCGATTCCTCGATTTTCGTGTCGTTTCCTCGAAGTTTGTGCCACTTTCCACCAACATACCAACCAAGAGGGAGATTTCCATTCCCGACGTTATGGTGATTAGTCTCGCAAAGCGTGCCAACGAGTGGTGAAGTATTCATCGATTTGCGTGCCAAGGGAAAAGAGTTGAGCAAGAAGATAAAGAATGTGAAAAGGTGTTGAGGTGCTACTCGAGTATTAAGGGTTTGTAAGCCGATCAAAGGTAAGCATAATTCCCAAATAAAATAATAACAAAATATTATAAAATGCTTAAACCTTAAGTTTAGGTTATACTCGATACCTCGATAAAATATAAAAGAAAATATGTAACAAAGAAAAGTAAAAGAAAGAAATTATGAATATTAGTAAAGATATATATGTGTGATTATATATATACTTGATTATTTGTTATAGAAATATTATTTAAGTAATAAATAACTATTCTTAAATAATAAAGAAAAGAAAAGATTATATTTCTTAAAAAAGAAGAAACGTAGGGTTTTATAAATAAACTAAAAGTTTATAATATTACTTTTTAACTAAAGGTTTTAAAGTAAAATAGATTTTGAACTAAAGGTTTATCGAGGTAAAGTTTATAAAATAAGACTAAAGGTCTTAAGCCGGATTGTATATCCGACTAACAAATGGTTATACTCGTACTATAGGTGCGAGATATCAACGGGGAAGTCCCTCGGACGGTGTTTGAAGCCGATCCAAATTGAAAAAGGTGAACACGCCCCAAACTTCACAAACTTGTTTTCAAACGAGTCAAACGTGTTATATAAAAAAAGTTTACATGAGACTAAGTGTCTCTAAAACATTTATAAACAAGGGTATAAACACTAGCCTCAGGCTATCGTGTACGTTTGTCTGGATCCTTACATATGTGATGGGCACATCACACCTGGTCACAATTACGCTGCATGCGGGGAGTATGACCTTGTGTATACATATAGGCACTCAACTAGTTGAACGCTGCGGTGTTTGCTGGGGATCCGAGTGTAGAGACCTGAGTTTATGTGACAATTTATAGAGATTTGATGAAAAATATTTTACTGAAAAGAAAAAAATAAAACAAATGATAAAAGTATCATGTGACAATTTAAAGATATTTGATGAAAAGTATTTTAATAAAAAAGAAAAAATAAAAAAATGTCAAAATGACATGTGGTAATTTAAAGAGATTTGATGAAAACTATTTTAATAAAAAGAAAAAAATATAAAAAATGTTAAAATGCCATGTGACAATTTAAAGAAATTTAATGAAAAGTAAAAAATGGTTGCTTTTAAATCCACTTTTTTATTATATAGGTAGATTCATTTATCTCGTCTTGATTCCGGGTTTTAGCCAGTATTTACTATTAAACTCATTTTAAATATAATAGAATTAAACCCAACAGATTGGTATACCCAAAGCATAATTATAGACTAGTAATTATGCTCAACAATAATTTTAACCAAACTTTTAAGATATTAAGAGGATTTATACCTCCTGAGTCCTGATAACAATAACCCGGTTATACAAAGCTCATTCTATATGAGTCGCGTAACACGAAAAACACCACCGTAAGTCACCACAAATACCATCACTGCGACGCCACCTATGAAGACCGGACACTATCTCACGCCGCCACCTACCTTGAACCTTGCACCACCACTTACCGCTACTGCCATCTCTCTCTCACTAACTTGGCCTTACCGTTTTCTTGCTTCTTAATTGCTTCTCATACTAACTGATTAAAGTCTTTAAAGTATTATGTATATGATGTGAATGAAAATTTGATTCAGAAAAGATAACTATATATATAGAATAAAAATGGCAGGCTTCACCTTAGGGAGGTTGTAAAATATGGCAGGCAATAACTTGGGAAGGTTTTAGTCTTCTACGTGGCGTTCATGCATCTTCAAAGTGGTGATTCATCATTCAAAACTATTAAACGTGGCAGGGTACTTGATGGTATAATGAGAAGGGTGAACATGCATAATGTGCATGTACAGAATAATTTGATCAATTGAGATTCATTCATTGTAAGCGATTACTTTTATTCCTGGATGTTTTACTGGCTTCTCGTTGTCATGTTGTTTGATAGGCGTATGGTTGGGTTTTATCCGGGGAATCCCTTAATAGGTGGACCACTAGGGGCTCCGTTTGTCCGGACTCGTGGCCGGCTCGGACTACCTACACACGTACATAAGCACCTACACACGTACATACGCACCTACACAACACACCTACACATAAGAAATGGAGTGAAATTAGGGATTAACGGAGTCACACATTCACTTCTCGCACTTCTCGCTGTAAAAAAACTTTTGAAATGATCCAATACCTATATATATATACACACACAGTGGCGGACATACATAGAGGGCATCCGCTACCCCTCGACTTTTTAATTGTAGTGTAAAAAAATGGTCGGTATTCGTGTTTTGTTACCCTTGAAAAAAAATGCTACACCTATGATTTTAAGCCCAACCAATTTAAGTTTGAAACTCATCAAAAGCCCAAGCCCAAACCAAAAAACCTAATAACCCAACCCAAACCAAACCACGCCAAAACCGGTTCACTAATCCATTTACAACAGCAGCAGGCGTTTCACAGTTCTGAGTTCACTGCTTCACACCACACCACAGCGCCAGCCTCCACACCACACCACAACGCCAGCCTTCACGTCGCCGGTCACTCCACACCACAGCGCTGATCGCCGGACGACACCACACTAGTCACCACAGTCCCCAGCCACCGCCCACCTCTCCATCTTTCCGGTAAGATATTTTGTTTTCTTGTTTAAATTAGAATTAATTTGGGATTTGGGGTTTATGTTTAAACGGGATTGATTAGGTATTTAGTGTTTATGTTTAAACTGGAACTGATTAGCTTTTAGTTTTATCTGTAAATTGCCAAATTGAAATTGAATATTGATATTCGGTTTTTGTTTCAAATTTTGTTTAGGTAACTTTGATATTCGGTTTTCGGTTCAAATTTTGTTTAGGGAACTTTGAAGATGAGTAAACAACCTCATATCAGCAACATTTTTAAACGCCAAAGAAAATAAAACGATGATATCGGTTCATCACCAAGTTTAAATATTCCAGCTTCAAGTTCAAGATGATAAAAAACCTACTACTTAATTAAAACCTAAAAGCCCAACTTAAATAACCGGGTGAAGTCACACGTGAAATGCGTTACCAAGCGTCGATACGAAGGGAACGGGCAACCAAGCCCCCGTATGCGTCAAATGGGTAATCGGGTGCGGTACATACCAAAAGGGTAATCTGGCCTAGTATGTTTCACGAAATTGGGCCCGAAACACAGAACACGTAACCAGACGCTTGTACGAGCAAAACGCATTACCGAGCGCTGGTGCACACCAAACAGGTATCCCAAGCCAGCACATGCATTATGCGAATAAGGCATGGGACTCGCAAAATACCTAACTAGTTGCCGGTACGCGCGAAATGCGTTACCGGGTGCCTGCACTCGCGAAACTAGTAAATCTTTTTTCTTCTAATGTACGGTAAAAAAATTTTACGCTACCCCTAAAATAGTGTTCTAGATCCGCCACTGCATGTACTACTCCATGGCGTGTCAGCGAGGTTAACTTTCCCATAATTGTTTGCTTTTGATGGGTTGTTGGGTTAGTTGCATGCGGCATCGATTCAGATAAAAAAGCTATAGAGGTACGTGTGTACCCAATTCTAAACTGAAGTTGTTTTAGTTTAAGGAGAAATACAACTTGAACAAGAACTAGAACCTGAAGACCAAGATGTAGATAACTGGTAATGCGACGGTCGGGGCAGCTGGTGCAAGAAATCTTTGTTTAAATTCCTGCTTTTCTTGTATAATTTTGGAAACAGTTAAAACAAGTTTTGATGTTTATAAGTATAATAATGCAGACATGTTCTTGCCCTTTTTATTTGGGTTATTGTGTATAAATCATATCAAAATCCGGTCTATCTCCTCAATCTACTTGTATAATTATATCAGTAAACCGTCCTACTACATGCATTGATCTATTAAAATTTAAAATCCGGTCTATCTCGTCAATTTACTTGTACCGCTTATTGTCATGAAATACACACTTAAAGCAAGTGAGTTCGTAACAAACACAACCAGTTATCTATGAACATAATCACAATAGGTACATGTATACATAAAACAATGCATCACTAAGAGCATTAGTAATGTCTAAATCAGTGATACATGGGTCCTATGTCAACTAGGCCAACATTCAACATGTTAGTAATGTAGCCCGTATAATTTGGTCATTAGTCTCGTCATTCTCTAGTCCTCGTCGGGGATGCACCGTGCAAAGTAGGTTAGAGTACTCTTGCACTTCAAAAAGATCGAACAGTGGAGTCTCATTCTCATTCCAATCTCAAACGCTTACACTTACCTCAAACTTTGGAAGTTATTTCTTCTTTCATGACATAAAAAACCAAATTTGTGCAAACAAAAATATTTTTAAAAGTTTGGTGGTAGAATATATGATAGTGATGGTAGTCAAATCAAAATATGATTCTCATGATATAACACACCCATAACATGAAAAAAGCTTCGGTTCACAACTTCATTTCCACTTGATTCTTCCCTACCCCACAATAACACACATAATTCACCTCACACTCACACCTTCTTCAATTTGACCCAAATAGAAGTACACTAATAATAATAATAATAATAATAATAATAATAATAATTCAAATAAAGAATCTAAAAAATGACTAGAAATGGTCACACCAAGCTTCAAACATTACACAAAAAAAACAAACAATAAATTCAATCAATATTCAGGTATTAACTGAGTGATCTTCCCTTCTTGTTCAGCAGCCATCTTCTGATCCGTTACTCTCAACCAAACACACACTACCGTAAAACTCAACATTAAACTTAACAACCCACTCCCCAACCCGATTCCCACAATCGCAACCACCGATAACTCGTTACTCTTCATCGGACCCAAAGGGTACCCATAAAGATCCTTATTACCCAAAAACGAGCTCACATTAAGCCTCGGCAGGCTCCCCGTCCGGTTTCCCAAGCTCACAGGAATCGGACCGGACAACTTATTATTCGAAACATCAAAAACCGATAACCGTACCAATGTCCCCAGCTGAGGAGGTATTGTTCCCGTGAGAACATTATCATGCAAGTCAATTACGTTGAGGTAAGCACACATGGAGAGTGACGGTGGGATGACGTCAGGCAGGTGGTTATTTGAAAGTTTAAGGACAGCTAGGTTGACGAGGTATTGGAGTTCGGTCGGGATTCGACCGGTTAAGGAGTTGTTTGACAAGTCTAAGGATTGAAGATTTGTGCAGTTTGAGATGTAGGGTGAGATGGAGCCTTGAAGGGACAAGTTAGGGAGTGAGAGTTTGTAAATGCGACCGTTGTTACATGTCGCGCCAACGAGGTTTGATAAGAAACCCGAACAAGGGTTTGCGAAATTGGGTTCGGTCCAGTTCATTAAGTTGTGATGTGGGTCTTGGATGGATTGGTATAATTTGGATAAACAAGATTGGTCGTTGGGATCTTGGGATGATGGTGGGAAGAAAGTGAATATTAGTATTGACATTAGTGTTAATGTTGAGAACTCCATGAAAAGATTTGCAAATGCAAGTTTGATTGATTGGGAGAGAGGATATTTTGGGTTGAAAAAAGTGGAATTGGTATGAATTTGATTAAGGAGTGCGCATGTGAAATGGATAATGAATAAATGCTAACATAAAGTTTGATTTGAATGGAAGAAGAGGGTAAAATGGGAATATGTGGAAAGGGGGATAGATAGCTTGGAATTTGGTGAACGAGGAATTGAGTTTGGAATCATAAAGTTGATGGATTTATACACCACTTTTTGGATGTCTAAAGTTCTATATATCAATTATGTTATTAATAATATTAATTGAACGAACGGGGAAACGTATCATAAATGGAATCAATTGTATGTCTATGTTGATTATACGAGTATCATTGTTGTTAACGATAAAAGTGGATGTTAAGAGTGTTAGACCAGGTGTAGTGGTCACGTTGTGGCCAACGTTTTGGTGAAAACGCGGGGGTACACCGCCCCCCTGTGTTATGTTGAATTTTTTTTTTGTGCGTTGTATCTAAAACGCGGAGAATGACACATTAATCAAAAAAGGACCGTTGCTTTTTGACCGTTGGAGAATTAAAAATAAATTTATTTCCTATATATTAAACCATTTCATCCCCAATCAAACATCATCAAATTTATAAAAATTCTCTTTCAACTCTATAAAAATTCCTTACACAAAATTCACTATATATGGATCCTCCATCTATATATAAACAGTTTTTCAGGCCCGACCAAGAAGCCGAGGACGTGGAGGAGGAACAGGCGGTTACGAGTGCGATTATGCTCGCGACACAGTATATGAGTTCCGTTACGGGTGCGATTAGCTCTCCACCCCCCGTTTCAAAAAGAGCATATATCGAACGAGATCGTGCCGAAGCCAACAACCGGCTGATGGCGGATTACTTCTGCGACTCGCCAAGATACAAGAACCCAAAGACCATTAGGCGTCGTTTTCGGATGTCTAAAAATTTATTTTTGCGCATCACCAATGATTTGGAGCGTGAGTTTGATTACTTTAAGCAAAAGCCTGACGCTCGAGGGACGCTAGAATTCACGGCTATTCAGAAGGTTACGCCAGCCGTGCGCGTGCTCGCCTACGGAAACACGACCGACATCAACGACAAGTATTTAAAGATGGCCGAAAAAACAACTCGGGACACCTTAGAGTATTTTTGTTACGGTACGTTTTGTTTTTTTTTTAAATAGTTTATCACTTGTTTACTGTGATCATTTATTTTATAAAAGTTTTGTAAAATATAGGAATATTTAAACTATATGGACCACATTATCTGAGAGAGCCCAACGTTAAAGATCTACAACGTCTTTACGAGCCACATACAAGGGTGCATGGTTTCCCCGACATGATAGGGAGTGTAGATTGCATGCATTGGGAATGGGCTAATTTTCCAACTGCATGGCGAGGTCAATTCACACGAGGTGACCAAAAGGGACCAACGATCATCCTTCAAGCGATCGCTTCATACGACCTTTGGATTTGGTCGGCATTCTTTGGTGTTCCCGGTTCCAACAATGATATAAGCGTCTTAGAGCAGTCTCCTGTGATGGAGAGTTACATATCTGGGACCGTTCCCGTCGCTTCATTTTGGGCTAATAATAACTTCTACGATCATGGGTACTATCTGGGTGATGGAATATATCCAGAGTTCGCAATAATTGTTAAAACATTCAGAGACCCGATGGATGAAAAAAGACAGTATTTTAAGAAAGTTTAAGAGTCTGCGAGAAAGGATATCGAGAGGTGTTTTGGTGTTCTTCAACAACGATGGCATTATGTTAAAAATCCTTGTCGTCTGTGGTCTTTAGAAAGAATGAGATGTGCTATGTATGCGTGTATCATAATGCATAACATGATCATCGAGGACGAGGGAAGAACAATATGTCCAACTTTCATACCGGACCCGGATCCACCACGGACTCCGGCAAGTATGGAGCAACGACTCGAAAACTCGAATTTCGTGCGGTTAAGAGAGATACATAACGCACTAAAGGAGGATTTGGTCCAACATCTTTGGATGTATCGGCCTCTGCCTGGTGAAAACGATGATCAAACGAGGGCAACAATGAAGACGATGATGAAGTCAACGACGACGATGGCGAAGACGATGAAAACGACGATGAGGACGACGACGAAGAGGACGAAGACGACGAAGAGTGCGAAGACGACGACGACGACAACGACGAATAGTTTTTTTTTTATTTTCTTGTAATATTTATTTAATAAAATATTATTGTTATTTGATTATTCTTATTAAAAATTAAAAAAAAAACAAAAAGTGTAAAAGTGATTGGGTGTCACGTGGCCAGGGGGCGGATTTATGTACAAGGTTGGGGGTGCACGGGAACCCCCTGAGTTTCGAAATTATAGTGTAATTCTATATATAAAATATGAAGTGCACCCCTTTAAAAAATTGAAGTGCACCATCTTAACAAACTAAAAAATTGGTGGAGTGGTTAAAAACACTTGTTGCTGCAGTTGATGTCCCAAGTTCGAGGCTTGTTCATGCCGTTTTTGTTTTGTTTTTTTTTTCTCCCCCCCCCCCCCCTTTTTTAAGGTTTGTGTTTTAATATTTTAGGGTTTTAACTTGCAAATTTCCAGCCACATAATTGACGAACACAAATTATGCTCCCACCTCCTCCGACGATTTTCCGCCTCTAGCCTCCTCCTTTCCACGGTTTGTAATACATCAAAACTATTTACGATCTTCTTTAATTTATCTACAATAGAGTGTTCACCAACAAACAAAAGAATAATTGCATGAAAAATTTACAATAACAACATGAGCCACATTGGGCATTTTTTTTGTAGCAACTAGCAGTCATGAAAACTATTTACAATCTTCTTTAATTTATCTACAATAGAGTGTTTCACCAACAAACAAAACAATAATTGCATGAAAAATTTACAATAACAACATGAGCCATATTGGCATTTTTTTTGTAGCTAGCAGGTGTCATGAAAGTCTTTATATGGAATAGTTACTTATTAGCAATTACTGTTTAGTTTTAAAAGTTGATTTTTGCTACTTGAATGATGGTGTCTTTTATATTACAATATCATATTTTTATTATGTGCTAAACCGTACCAGACCCGAACCATCCAACACACCCAAACCGTCAAACCGACCAGAATTTTTTATAACCGGCTCCATGAAATTGGAACATCTAAAAATTGTGCACCCCTTGAAAAAAATCCTGGATCCGCCACTGCACATGGCGCATAATCCCTGATAGTGGAGAGTTATGACTACAGCCTGTTTTTGTACAAAACCATAACTCTGACTGGGCGCCACGTGGCGCATAACCCCTGGTAGTGGAGCTTCGGGTTCCCAACCCGCCCCGGAGACCCAACCCGAGGTCGAGTTCGTGCCGGAGACACAACCCGTCCCGGAGACCGTAGGCGGTTAGAGCCAACGCGGACGTTCGAAAAAACACGCAAAGAAGCCCGCCGGCGAACATCGGGTTAAAAAGACGGTGATAGCGTGGAGTATCGACGAGTGCGTACTATGTGCTCGTGCTTGGTGCCAGATATCGGATGATGCCAAATGCGGTAGGTTTTTAAAATGCATATATATTTTTTTAAATTTCTTATAACAAACATTAAACTTGTAATGTTTTTATTTTTTTAGCGAACTATCAAAAAACGGGGGTATTTTGGCACAAAATTATAGAGAGGTTTCACAACCTTGGCGGGGACTCGCGTCGAGAAAAATATTCATTACTGTCGAAATGGGGCGACATAAGCAACAAATGCTCGGCTTTCCATACGGTTTTCTCTCGGATGAATCGAACTAGGAGTAGCGGTGTCTCGGACGCGGAAGTCATGGAAAACGCGTTGGTTGAGTTTCAACATAAGGTCGGCGGGACCTTCAACTACTTTGGCATTTGGAAAGGCCTATTGAGGTTTCACCCAAAATGGGGCTTGGTGTTGGATGCCGAAGCCGAAGACAACGGTGGCCCGAGTAAAAAAAAGTCTAAAACATCGTCTTCGGTTGATCCAGACACGCCCCGTTCCGACGCTCGAAACTTCAACTTAAGCGATAATGACCCCGTGAATACTACCGAAATGCCTCGGCCGGGGGGTAGAAGAACCAAAGGCAAAGGAAAGAGGAAAGGTGCCGGTTCGTCGTCGGCAACGGGTTCGAATCCCGAATTGGAAAGTCAATTCCAATTAATGAACTCTCGACTCCAAGATTTACACCAACTTGGAACCCAACGACTTCAAGTAAATTTGGACATCGTCGACCTACTTCGAAGGAATGAGATGGACAAAGACATCGAGATTTTATCAAACGAGCTATCTTAAGATGACCCGATAGTCAAATCTCTAAAAGCCACTCGACGAGCGAAAATTTTAGAAAAATATAAATGAGTTTTAGTTTTATTAGTATTATTTATGTTTTTTTATTTTTAATTTGTTGTATTTTTTTTTAATTTAGTTTAATGTATTTTTTATTTGGAAGTATAATGTCATTTTTAATTTTATGTTAATTTATTTAAAATGATTTAGTATTTAAAAAAACAAATAAAATTAATAATGACTGGGCGTCACGTGGCGCATAACCCCTGGTAGTGGAGCTTTATGACTACACATGGTCTTATAATTGCATTTGCATGGTGTAAGGGTAACGACATTTCACAATTCTTTTACAAAACCCCAAACTTATTTCAAAGACTTTTAAAGTTAGAAGTAAAGTTAAGATACAAAGGTAGACAAAAATGAAAAGTGTTAGAATCATTTGTGATAACAAAAAATTTCTTAAAATTAAATTCAAAAAAATAATTAAAAAATCATAACTTAAAATATAAATAAAAACGAAAAAAAATAAAATAAAATGTTTCCGCAATCATTCCCGTTCATTTTTTTAATACAAAAAAATAAAAAAAAATTGACGAAAAGACACAATGTCGAGATCAAAGACGCAATGACGAAAATGAATAAACGACACAATTATAACTAAAAAGGGACACAATAGATCGCAAATATAACACAATACCAAACAAAATATAACACAATGTTAAGTAATATAACACAATATAAAGAAAAAAGATACAATGTTAAACAAAAAAAAACACAATCAATGACGAAAATGACGAAAATAAACACAAAACACAATGATAAACAAAAAGACACGACTTTTTCACTTATCATTATGTTTTTTTAATAGAACAACAAAGACGGTGGAAACATTTTTTTGTCTTTATTTTTTCGTTTTTTATTAAATTTTGAGTTATGATTTTTTTATTTAATTTTTTTTAAGTTTTTTTGTGTGACTACAAATCTTTTTCATTATTCTCATTTTTATTTTCCTTTGTTAAATAACCTGACCCTTAAAAGTTAGTTTTAAAATTCTATATTTTGTAATTTTTTTCGAATGCATTAAAAACAATAAATGTTACACCCATTATTAAAACATATTTAGTGTCATGTTATCTTTCTAGTTATAAGAGTTCTTCATCCATTCCCCTTACTACCGATATCAACAAATTAAATCAACTAACTGAACTACCCACCTCAATTTTATTTATTAGAGAAATACCCAAATCAAAGAGGCATTTGGAGAAGTCTAGGGCTGTAAGCGAACCGGACGTTCGGCGGACGTCCAGTCGTTCGTTCGGCAATAAGTTCGTTTATGTCCGCCCGTTTAATAAACGAACCGGATATGGACAAAAAATTTTCGTTCGGTAAGCTTAACGGACGAACACGGACAAGGGCCAAGTCCGTTCGATAGTGTTCGTGAACGTCCGGTAAAGTTCGTCTGATTACGTCCGGTAATATCCGTCCGGTATCGTTAGTGTTTAGATCTATCCAGTATTGTAATTTAATTGTTGAATTTTTAGTGTTATTAATTACGCATTTGTATTACTACTCATGTCTGATGTCTCTTATATTATAGTGATCCACTTTATGTTTATATATTAAGTGTTAAGTATATTTGAATGTTATAGTATAATTCAAAATTTGTAGGTATAGTTGTTTAGATTTTTGTTTGGTATTAGTATGTAACCATTTATATATTTCCATTAGTGTCCACATGTTCGTTTGTCCATAATGTCCATTAGTGTCTGTTTGTCAATTATTGTCTGTTAAGGTCCATTCAAAATATTAACAGACGGACATGGACGAACACGGACAAACTCAATTTCTTAATGGACGGACACGGACATGAATTTTCGTTCGATAGACTGTTCATGAACTGTCCGTTTGTTTGTCAAAAGCTTAACAGGCGGACATGGACATGCTCTCGTTCGGTCCGGTTCGGTCCGTGTACACCCCTATGGAGAACTACCCGATTTACAAAATGGAAGTCATGCATCACACACTCACACTCGAATAGTGACATTTTGAAATCCAAATCCATTGAATTCTGCAAACCAAACACACGAAGAGAAGAGATTTAAATTCCAATTCTTTCTAAATCCTTAAAATTCCATCAATCAAGCGCACCCTAAATACATTTTTATCACCGATGATAAAGGAAAATACAAATAAATTGTTTACAGGTACAACTCAGGTAAACAAGTATGTATTCTTTGGGTATTCTTTGGGTAATAATTTCGGGTGTCATGATAAATCATACATATTTGAACAAACAAAATTTTAATAACTAATAGACTTGAATACGCACCCCAAATGTTTCAACTTTCAAGAGTGATTGTAATAAATTGTGTTCGGGATTTGTTTGTCATATGAAGGATCATCACAAGTGACTAATGAGTTTTATTGGGATAACAAAAGTCAATGACAAATAAAATAACGTACATTATTGGCTTTGTTTGGGTTAAAGAAATCTTGAGTCAACTAGCTATCTTTCTGAATGAATGACGTTGATGGTCCAACTAAGAGGTGTTTTTTTGCTTCCTTGCACGTCGACCATAGTGGTCATCTAGAATCTTCATCAACACTTTCTTTGACCATCTAATGATTTGTATTTTTATGGCTAAAAGATATTGATTATATCGTAGATATTGGATGAGAGGTACATCAATAGTAAAGACTAAAGACAACTGGGGTAAACGATGATATCGAGAAGATATGAAGACGATTTTTTAGTAAATGTTTGTTCCACAAGATTAATTCACGGAAGTTGTTATTGTCTAAACATTATTTGTAGTAAAATGTGAATACATGTTTAGGCGAGGAAAAGGAAAACAGAAGTATATGTCTTTCAAAATAAAAAAAGTAAAGTATACATAAAAGTATAGGTTAAGTAAATCTCTATAGTAATAAAAGAAAAGTCTTTTTGGACAGATGTCTTCTTTATATCAAGCTTCTGCTTTTATCTTCAATTCATATTAATCTGACACGTGGATTCACCACAATTAAGCACTTTACAGTTACTTGTTACGGTTTCAGCTATTACGTAACCCTCCGACTCCCCCACACTATCCCTATATATCCAAGCCTTCCTTTCCACAACCTTTTGAGTTATCAATTTTGATAGTCATACACTTGTTGTATTCTATGCTCGTCTACAACAGTACGATTTGTTTAAGAAATAAAATATAAAATTACCTTTTTTTCTGTCATGCACACCAACTGTTCGACCTTTTGCCTCAACCAAACTTCTTGATTTTTCACTCTTGTTCTTTCTATTTTCCTTTTGGGTGCTTAAGGGGGTATTTTGAGTTGGAGTTCTACCCATTTTGCTTTGTTTTGGAGTTATACCTTCCTCCTCTTATGCCTTAGCGGTTGTTGTGGGGTGCTAGATAGGGGTGAGCAACTCGTAGTTGCTCACCTCCTTCGAGTGTGAGGGGTTTGGTCTCTGTTTCTTACTCTAACTCATCTCGAGTCGGGGTCTTTAGGGGTCCGGTGTCTTTTGTGATTTGTTTGTTTCTGTTCTCGTGTGTACATGGCTACCATAAAAAGAATTTGAAACGTAAATACAGGAGGGCTTGGTCCTAGCTCCACTTACGGTTTAAGGCCATGCCTCTTTAAGCATTTCCACGAGTGTAAGGATGGTAGACCTGGGTCCTCGGGGTTTTTCCGCCTAATTGAGCACATGCAAAGTACCCATTTCAAAACAGATACTCGGAAGAACCTTTTAAAAGACGTTATCTCTAAGGATTTGGACATTTTTATAGATGTTGGGGAAGCCCTTCGGGAGGGGGATAAATGGTTATTTGGGAGGTGCATGACGTTGCATGCCCTTAGCAGGGGGTGCAAGCATGCTGATGGTGTCTATTCTTTTTCTGTGGATTCTGGAGATGCTGGAGAATTCATTTTTGGGATCCAGAAACCTAATCGTGTGTCTGTGGATAGGGACCCAAGTCCATCTGTAGGAGTGGTTGGGGATGTATCCCTTTTGGAACGGGTTTTCTCCCTTCCCATTCAAACGGTTAAGAGCATCCCCCCAAGTTGTCGTTTGGCGTTTGCTCAGACTTTGGCATGCGCTTTACGCAAGGTAGTGGATTCACCAGGCTCGATTGAGAATTGGGTCAAATTACTATTGTTGTCGCGTTGTACTTTAAGGGTGGTGAAACCTTCCACTAGGCAGGAACGCAGGTCAGGGAATCGAAAGTCTTTGCAATGTAGTAGCATTCAGCAAGCACTTGCGGTGTGGAAAGATGGATCTGGTTTTGCTGACTTGGTTCTTTCTCTCTTTGATAACGTGGGGGGAGCACTTTTTCTAAAAGAGAGGTCAGAGGGGAGGAGGGTTCTGAAAACAGCCTTAATATTAAACAATGTCTCAGGAAAGTCAGGGATGGTCATTTCACAGCTGCAGTCAAGGTATTATGCTCACGTGGGGTTGCCCCTCTCGGAGATTCAACCATGAAAGCCCTCATTGATAAACACCCAGTGGTGCCGCCTCCGTCCTTGCCTTCTAGCTCTGTCGTCCTACCTAATCTCTCTGTGGATGAGGACTGTGTGCTTAGATGTATCCGATCATTTCCTAAAGGGACCTCATGCAGGAGAGACGGGATGCGGGCGCAACACTTGTTGGACGCTCTTAGTGGTGAGGGATCAGTGACTTCCATGGGTCTGCTCTCAGCCATCACTGAAGTCGTCAATTTATGGCTAGGGGGTCTGTGCCCCAAGGTGCTCGCTGAGTTTATTGCTTCGGCCCCCCTTACCCCTTTATTAAAGCCGGATAATGGAATTCGGCCGATTGCTGTGGGGGCTATCTGGCGTAGGTTGGTTTCTAAAGTGGCTATGAAGATGCTTGGGAAGGAAATGACTCAGTATTTAGGGGACTTTCAGTTTGGGGTGGGGACCCCTAATGGGGCAGAGGCGGTGCTTCACAGCGCGAACCGGTTTCTTAACTCCTTTCACGCGGACGGCTCTTTAGCTATGCTTACCGTGGACTTCTCCAACGCCTTCAATATGGTCGACCGCACAGCCCTTCTCCGAGAGGTTCATCATCATTGCCCGTCTATCTATCTATGGGTCCAGTTCCTTTATGCCCAGCCGGCTAGGTTGTACGTTGATGATGACTGTATAGGGGCTACTACTGGGGTTCAGCAGGGAGACCCCCTTGGGCCCCTCCTCTTTGCCTTAGCATTACACCCTCTTGTTCTCCGGGTACAAAATGACTGTAACCTCCCATTTCATGCTTGGTACTTGGATGATGGGACTATTATTGGTGGTGCCAACGAAGTCGCTAAAGCCCTAGACATTATCAACTCGGAAGGGCCATCATTGGGGCTGCAACTTAATATTAAGAAACCGAGGTTTTTTGGCCAGCGTGTAATGGGGTGAAAGTCAAAGATGGGCTCTTCCCTAGTGGGATTGGTAGACCAGAGAGAGGGGTAAAGCTCCTTGGAGGGGCTGTTAGTCGAGATCCCTACTTTATTAAGGAGTTGGCGAGGCGGAGAGCATCTCGTGCGGTTGATCTTATGAAACTCTTACCTTGCCTTAGGGATCCCCAGAGCGAACTCCTCCTGCTTAGGTCTTGCATGGGGGTTGCTAAGTTGCTTTTTGGGTTACGAACATGCCACCTCCATATGATGGATGATGCGGTATCCTGTTTTGATAAGGGGCTACGAGAAGCCATCGAAGACATAGTTGTATGTGGAGGCCCGTTCTTTGGTGATCTTCAATGGCGACTTGCATCTTTACCGATGCGCTTAGGGGGTTTAGGCCTTCTTTCGGCTCATGATGTTGGGGTTTACGCTTTTGTAGCGTCGAGGGCTCAGTCTTGGAAGCTACATAATCACATCTTAAGGAATAGCGGAGTTGTCGACCTGGACCCAGACTACGTGCAGGCCCTGGAACGCCTAAATGGCGCTCTCCCAGACTTTGACATTGGCGGTTTCTCTAATATGGACACCGCCCCACCAAAGCCTCAAAAAACTTTGGCGAATGCCCTTTTTGGAAGAATCGCTCAAAGCCTGGGAGAAGTTTTTGGATTGTCCCCCGACAGAAGGCGGTTTTTGAATGCTTACAAGGTCCTCATGCCCAAGATTTTCTGACCGTTATCCCGATTGATGGCTTGGGCCAAAGCATGTCTGCGGTCGAGTATAGGGTCATTCTTAAGTACCGTTTGATGGTCCCAATGTACCCAGAAGACGAAACATGTCCGATCTGCCGTAAGGCCTGCCTGGATAAATTCGGAGAGCATGCGGTTCATTGCAAGGAGATGCCTGGGTTCAAATACCAACATGATTGGGTGCGGGACGTTCTTTGAGACATCTTAAGGCGAGCTGGGATATCAGCTAAAAAGGAAGCCCCCGTAAACTTCCTTACAGACCCCACGGAAGGGAGATCCACTCTACGACCGGCAGATTTGCTCGTCTTTGGTTGGGCCGGGGGAAAACACACTTGTGTTGACCTCACAGGGGTATCTCCCTTAGCTGGTTTGAGGGATAATGAGTTTGTAGCTGGGCAAGCAATGAAAAGGGCTGAAACGAAGAAGGTGGAGAAACATGCTAAAGCCTGCGAAGAGAACCAACATGTTTTTGTCCCTCTGGCTTTTGATACATTTGGCTCCTTGGCACCGGAAGCTATCCGTTTTCTAACCAGGGTCCAACAGGTTGTGCATAGCAATGTGTCGACTCCAAAGGGGCAGGGGTATGTCTTCAGCAGGTTAGGGTTTGCAATTCAGAAAGGGGTGGCGGCGCAGCTTGTTGCCCGCCTACCTGCTATATTGATGTAATATCTATGTTTCTACATATTGGAACCCAATTTTTGACAAAGGTTTTAATACCATTATTAAAGAAGAGTGAGGAATAAATACTATCGTTTCTTATGATAACAAATTGGTGTATAATGGTCGCAAAACCATTATACCATGAGATTTATGTAAATTAAATGTTTATTTGTTATATTTTCATGATAAATTGATTATTGTTGTATAATGGTTGAGAACTCACCAACATTCGTGTTGACAAAAATTTTAATATGTTTTTCAGGTAAATGAAAAAGTCGGATGCTTCGTGGAGATGGTATGGGAAAACAGGTGTAATACCTGAATGTTGGACTTATGTTTAAAATAAATCGGTACTGACACGTGTGATTTATAACATTTTATAATGAATAAAAGTCCAACTAGTATATGAATATGTTGTGCTTAAATACTAATGGCTAAGCAGCGTTTGTACCGCCCAAATTAGTTGATTAAGTCTTCCGCTTTTAGATTAACGTTTTTGGGGTGTGACAGTTTTTAGTGTTAACATTGGCAGCCAAAAACGGGCTGCTATGTCAGCAAGCTGCTCAAAGGTCTCTAGGTGTTAAGAATAAAATATGATAAAGCCACCGTCACAAAGTACATACAGTTCCTTTTCAACGCCTAACGCGGCTTTGAACAACACAACATTATTTTTCAACATCCTTTCACGTTGTTGTTGTCTTTCCATCAACAACCACTTTCACGTCGCTATTGCTTTTCCATTGGGAGCCTGCACAAATGTAAAAGCCCTTGTAGAACAATGAAAATATCATTAACACTTTTATTGAACACAGAATAGTCATTTTTGCTCTGTTTGAAGCCTTGATTAACACACTAACAGGCTTTTGATCTAGGTTCTACACTTTTATTCAATACATATATCAAACACATATTTTCAGAACTTTTCACAAACATTAAATTATATCAACATAGACAGAGCATATTGATTTGATCGGAACTGCCTCAATCATAGATTCACATTCACAAATCACAAAGCATAATTAGATGAATTCAAACGCATAAGTTACCGATTTATAAGCATTAGGATTTAGGTCACTTATACGTCTACAATTACACACTGACTGAAAAGCATGTTCAGATTGATCAACAGTTTAAAATGACATTGAAACACACTAATAGATCGATCGATCTGCAATTATGATAAGGAAAGTATGAAACAAGCTGATAGATCGATCTACAGTTATCATAAGGAAACTACGAGTTCAAATTAATTACAGTAAGTTATAGGCAATTTAAGTCATTAATAGGTAGATCTACAACTAGATACATTGATGAATAAATAGTCAGCGTCATCTAAATAGTAGTGGTTGTGGTGGTGGTGGTGGTCGTCGTCGTCGTAGTCGTGGTCATAGTCGTGGTCGTGGTGGTAGTCGTGGTGGTAGTGGTGGTCGTGGTAGTGGTAGTAGTAGTAGTGATAGTGGTGGTGGTAGTGGGTGGTGGTGGTGGTAGTCGTAGTAGCGGTAGCAGCAGCAGCAGCAACAGCAGTAGTAGCAGCGGTGGTAGTGGTCGTGGTCGTGGTTGTGGTCGTGGTTGTGGTCGTGGTGGTAGTCGTCGTGGTAGTGGTCGTGGTAGTGGTCGTGGAGTGGTGGTAGTAGTAGTAGTGGTGGTGGTGGTGGTGGTGGTGGTGGTTGTGGTGGTAGTAGTAGTAGTAGAACGCATGTTCAAGTGGTGGTGGTGGTGGTAGTAGTAGTAATAGTTTTTTTAGTAGTAATCAGCATACAACTTCATGAGCATTAAATTACACATACATGAGCAATAGATCTAGAACAAATTGAACTGAAACATACGCAAGTTCATATAGAATGATGAATAAACACAACAAATCGGAATCGAATCGTACGTACCTAAGTGAGTGAGATTGATAAGACCTAGCGTTTTGAAACTTCAACCTGATGATTAGAATATAGAAGAACGAGATTAGGTTAGATTTTACTCGAGAAGAAGAAGAAGAAATAGTACGTACCGATCAAAGAGAGAATTGTGTGGAATGTAAATGGAAGAGAGTGGTTAGGTCAAGGAGAGATGATTATTATTATATTATTATCAAGTGAAATGATATTTGAGCCAGGGCGGGAAAACAATACCCCCCCCCCCAAAAAAAACACACCACACACGAATTTGGTCGTTTTCAGTTACCCATGTTATTCTCTTCTCTGGAGATGTTCTGAGTTACTCAAACGCACATCACATGCAGAGTTTCAATTTTTTTTCTCCACTTTTATTTCTGTTTTTCTTTATTTAAATATTCACTAATCAAAGTGGATTACGCCACTTATACGTTAAAGTTCTGTTACATGTATGGTTCGAGCACATGACACATGCTATCAATTGATAGCATTGCATACATCAAGTCCTATCAATTGAACAACCAAATTGTAACAATTTATGTTCAATCTACATCACATACACTTAACTTGTAGAATGCATTCTTCAAT
Source organism: Bidens hawaiensis (assembly GCF_021521415.1). NCBI lineage: Eukaryota > Viridiplantae > Streptophyta > Magnoliopsida > Asterales > Asteraceae > Bidens > Bidens hawaiensis. Next base: position 1,642,568 of record NW_027491177.1, on the reverse strand, counting down.
CAATTTTGACTCAACACGTTATGAAAATTATAAATTGAGCAAGAAAAAGATAAATCAATTTTAACTTGTAGAAACACGATGTCAATGTTTCTATTACTGATATTCTTGGATATCATATAAGTAATAAGATAAGTTGCATTTCTTTAAAAATAGTACTACAACTAGCCAGGAACTAAAAGATAGTCTCATGCACTCAAATATGTAAAAATATAGAATTTGAACCTTGAATCAACTAGATACCATAAGTAGCATTACGGATTCACGATATTAACACTGTATACAACAAAAATTAAGTTTAATTTAAGATATAATATATTATGTTTATGTAGAACCGGTCAATTTTTTTTATTCTTTTTAAGTAAAATCTTGAACATTATAAATAAATTTAAACTTTACTTTGGATCATCAATGATAAAAGACTAAAAAGACTAAAAGACTAAAGGAGAGCTGACCAGACTTTGGGCTGGGCCCAAGAGATCTTGATGGATTTTCATGAATCCAGGTTCTTTGGAGGATGTTGCACTAAAAATTAGTGAACCACAAAGTTGCTTTTACCTTATGTTATTTCAGTAACTTTTTCTTTTTGTAACAGATTCTTTCATGGGGAGTGAGGATTGGTAAATTATGATTAACAAAACATATTGAAATATGTACAAAATGTACAAAGATATAAGAACATAGTTCACCCCCTTTTATTCCCATGTGTTAGTGTAAATAGGTAGTGGTGGATGTGTTGGTTTAATCACAACACTAAAAAACGGTCCCAACACTACCAAGTTCCTATTGGTTTGAGTTATTCTACCCCGAATCCGGCTCCAACCCACTCCGGTTTTGACCCAACTCAAAACCAATTCCAAACGCGAACCGGTTCAAGAAATTACACGATTTATACATCGCTAATACATTTACTATATTGTGATCAATGTGAATAACAAACGAATTACAAAGAACTTGAGTTATGAGTGTTCATTACTTGGGTCTATCAAATAAGTAATAACCCATCAAATCGAGTTCTTATTTGAATTCGGGTTTGTCTATTTTGAAGTATGCTTGATAACCCGAAAAAAATATTTATTTTTTGAACAAACTTTGAAGTTAAGAGATATTTTCCGTAAAGTTTCCCTACACGAAGTAAAAAATAAACATATGAAAGTTTTTTTTAAATGTAACTTTTATAAAGCATGAAAATCTATAAATTACAATGCTAATGCTCCTTTTCTTCGTGTTTTTCTTTTAGATTTTGTTTTTCAAGTTATTTCTTTTAACTATTAATTTGTTTCCACATTTCATCTCATGTCTTAAATGAAGCTAGAACTCACAACTATTTACTTGTAATTATAAGTTATTTCTTCTATTTTCTACTTTTTTTAAGTTTCTTTTTTGTTATTTCTTTTATTTATAATATGCTTATCTTTAAGACTTAATTTTGTTATTTTCTATAACATGAGTGTAATTTTTTTTCTAGTTTTCTATTTCATTGCTTGAGCTTTTGTTAAATGATATACAACTTTATATATATATATTGTTGCAACGATTGCATCCGTTCCCACTTAAATTTCGTGAAAATCAACCCACCCTCCACCACGAAGCGCGGGTGTAACACTATTTTAAATACAATATATAAAAATAAATATAAAATGAAGGAAAAGAAAACTATAAATCTGGAACCACTAAATTTTTAATTCGATCACTAGCTATAAAACTTTTTAAATGATGGTTACATCATATAATGCCATTACTAATAAATGAAACCCTAGAGAGAAACTATAATACATGCATGCACGATGCACCTTTGGCAAGTTTCAAACCTAGGAAAAAAATATTGGTGGAACCGTGGAAGTGAAACATGGCTGAGACCGACGTGAAAACAGTGAGAACGGATTGTCGGCAATTAAAAAAATTAATACACAATATTGAATATTGATTGAGAGAGATGGCATGACTTGAAAAAGAAGGTTAAGTTAGTCAAATGTCTTTATATCTTTACAAAGGAAGGGATGAAAAGAACAAAAGTGTATCCCCTACCTTATCACTTATCAAAGCTGTCCGTAGACAGATCACAACTAAATATATAGCTTCTTTTTTAAGTTGGTATACTTTAATCTATTTTTTTCTTTATTTTATGGTAATTAAAGAGAGATATATATAAGATTAATATATTTGAGATTGAAGACCTAAAAACTCGAGAATTATATAAGTTTGATATATAGCTTGAGCCTATTCCTGAATACCTCTCATTTAATAAACGAGTTTAGGCATTAGCTTTATAATAAAAGCATGTTTGAGATTGAATTTATAAAATGTTTATTGGTGTTTCAAAAAGCCAATAAGTTAAAATGTGTTTGGCAATCATAAAACTCTTTTTTATTTTGGTTTTTTGAGATGGTTAAAAAGCAGCTTTTTAAAAGCCTCAAATCATGACTTTTGAAAAAGCCAATAAATATTTTTCAAACTCAATTTCAAATATGCCCTAATTAAGCTTAATAAGACTCGTAAGTACTAAAATTACATGCATGTTATTTATCTATTTTTTTTAGTTTGATAATAATTATTATGCATGAAACTATTATAGGCCGAACTAAATAGTATATGTTATGGTATTTATAGAAAATTAATATATAAGTACATATAAAAAATTAATTATTGTCTATGTATGTAAATAATATAATTTATATAATAAACGATACAAATCAAAGTCGAGCTCGGGTTTAAAAAAGTAGTTACTGGCCAACCTCAAATTTAATAAAAAAAAGTTTAAAACTTGTTCAAGTTAAGCGAGCATGAATGTTTTAACTTTTAAGGGCTAAGAGTTTTCTCAAGATTACAAAATATAACTATTTATTTTTTTGTAAAGCAACTTTCGTAAAAGTTCAAACTGCAAATAAATATCTATTAAATATAAAATGTCACGATCATTAAAAAATAAAAGATAAAAAGCAATTTCAACTCAAACATGGTATAAAGAAAATAAACATGATGTGGGCATCAAACAATTAATTAAATAATTAAATAAATATAGATGTATAGGAAAAGATCTAATACAATAATACCTTACATACATTACATACGTGAATCCCGTTTTTCACAAATCGATCCATGAAATCACACCACAACATCTCAGAATCGTCAATACATATTCAATTAATCATTGGTTCACCGAAACAAACAGTTTTGAATGGTTAATCGATCAATTTTCACATTTTTTCACGAAAACCATTTTTGAGTGTTTCTTGAGCGTTTTATGAGCGTTTAGGGTTTGGATGAGCGTTTTTTGAGCGTTATAGTATTTTTGCCTTGTTTTTTGCCTTTGAACATCTCACGTACCTCTCGTACATTAAGCCATTATCATATAGTATCTCTACCCTAGATGTATAAACTATAAAAGCAGCGCGTTATCTTAATTATAATATGTATTCCTTTTCTATACCTACTATAAGCTAATTTCTAACACTTTTAATTATTTTCGAGAGCGACTTTCTGAATTTTGGAGATTGATTACATCATCAAACGGGCCTTGGGCGACTGGTTTATTTTGAAATTGGAGACGGTGAGCTTGGCCATGCAACATTGTCTGAGATTGCGGTCGTATAAAACAGCCTTTGTCATTGAGTTACCCAAATAACCGGACTTTATTCGTTGATTGTTAAAAAAACTACAATTTTATTTATATATAAACAGAAAAGATGATTTTTCACTGGCGTAACATGCAGGGGCGAAGCTATATGGGAACCGGGGCTGGCCCCGGCCACTGCCGTTTTCTCCGTTAGTAGAGTAAATTCTGTGATTTTTCTTGAAAATTTTTATAGGTATTAAGCGCGGTCACCCCCGATGTATTTTTCCAAAATGCTACCGGTCACTACTGATTTTTTTAAATATAATACCCCATCGTTTGTTTTTTTTCTAAAACCTCGCAATATTTATAAAACAAAAGTTACAAAATAGTAGTCGAATAGTAAAAGGTTTGTTTTTATAAATATTTTAGGTCTTTGCAATTCTTTTTTAAGGTATTACCCTTAGGGATGAGATCGGTACCGTACCGGTGCCGGTAACGATACCAAAATATTCGGTTTGATACCGGTATTGAAGGTAAAATTTGAGATATACCGGTACCAAAACTCAAAACTTTGGTATCTATTCGATACCGACAGTACCAAATCTGTACCGATTTCGGTACCGGTACATGTATCAATACCGATTTTTTTTATCTCTACTCACCCTTCCTCTCGCATTATCATGAATATTTTAAGTTTTTTGTTGGTTAAAAAAATATTTTGTTTTTTTATTGTAAGAGCAATTGTTTGAATAAATAAAGAAAAATAAGATATATAGATGTCATATTGTTTGATCCGATCCGACCCGAATCACCGACCCGACCCAAATCACCGACATGAACCGAATCGCCGACCCGGAAATTTTTGAGTCCGTGACTTCGGTCACCCCCGTGACTAAGCCTAAGCTTCGCCACTGGACCCAAATCACCGACATGAACCGAATCACCGACCCGGAAATTTTTTAGTCCGTGACTTCGGTCACCCCAGTGACTAAGCCCAAGCTTCGCCACTGGTAACATGTAAGCGAAATTTAAACACAAAATTTTATCTTTATATGTAATGAAATTTGACTAAAAGTAATGGATAAATATAATTTTTTTTAGCAAAAGTGTTATGCTGAACAAAAGTGCACAAAGAAAACAGTTTACTCGCTAAATTTTTTTTACAAATGTTTTTACTTTTTGTTACTTTTAAGAAAGTAAAATTAAAAATATTATGCGAGGAATACCGAATACCTATTATGCCATAATAAAGTAGTTTTATGCTTTTAACTAATTTGTTGCCCACTGACTGAAAAGTGTTATGCTGAACAAAAGTACACACATTTTAAGCGTAACGTACAACACACACTGCATAAAGTTATTTGAAATCGTAAGATTATAAATTAACACCATTTTCAAAAAGAAAATAATACTAATAATAAATAAGCCAATGATCACTAAATAAGAAAAAAGTAAAATAAAAATTTATAAATATCCTTCAACAATCGCGCCAACGGATTACCAACGATGACATAAGTAGAAAAGGACTTTCACCAACATATATTGAACGGTTTATCACACATATACAGTTAGTTTCAGATGAGTTTTGTGCTTACGGTTTCTATTGATGTCGGTGATCTCATTTTTGTTGTTTCCGATTGAAGCGGCATGCAAGAAACTCCAGTGAATAATTTCCTCAAATAGCCTATTTGATGTTTAATTCGTAGGTATATAAAATTTATTTTAATCAACTTAACTAGTCATAAAAAATAGTTTTAATGTGACCCATCTAGAACGTATATACTTTTAAATTGTATACTGGCTTTGGATAGTATACTAACAAAAACGACACTTCATGTACCCAAACGACAATCAAAATGAGTCGTAAGCAGAAAAAAACAAATTTAAAGAAAGAAAATGAGAGGCTGGGGTGGCTTGTAGCACTATAAAATGCACTCCCGTTCACAATTTCACACTCCCAATGGTTTTTAAAATCAAGCGATCGATAATAATTAAATATCGTAAGAAAATGATATGTTTGTTTGTACTTGGGGCATGTTTTTTTTTTTTATCTGTTGGTATGATTTTGCTTTAGTTCACTAACTTGTGTTTCCTTTGATTATTCGTATATAATTTGGATAATACTACGAAATGTTCTTTTTAGAAACTATATAAAACACCTTTTAATATTTAATGAATATAAATCTTATTGGTAAGTGGTAACTAAAGTATCATTGACAATTGGCAATGATCTTTCGTTTAAGTGATTGAGATAGGGCACATAAAGACTTCATTTAAAAATGCAAGGTTTTGGATTTAAGTTTGACATGTGACAAAATATAGTGGGTACCAGGTTTGGGCCATGAGGTTTTTCACCTATAGTGTGTTTTCACATAAAGGTGGTCTCTGGGTCAAGACTAATAGAGTAGACTCATGTACGAGTTCCCTTAATGAACATGTCGGCCTAGCACCCCCATGATTCTATACTCGGACAATGAAAATAATCGGGTAAGCTAGTCTCACTGACTCACTGGTCAGTCAATGATCTAATTAATGAACGTTAAAATTTAAAAACAAAAAAACAGAAGTATTATTCTACCGGTGTAATAGGCGGATCGGTCTTAAAAAACAATTCACATTATATATAATTTAAAGTGTTGAAAAACCAAATATATAACAAATATGACTGTGACGATAAAAGTATAAAACATAAGGTAAATGGTTCTGAAAGTGATTCCTTTGTTGGGAATTATTTAATGGTTCTCATTTTCGCTAGAGTAACCACCTTTTGAGCCACTAGATCTTAATTGATGATTGATGTATTTTCTTTTATGCATGTTTCAGTCCATCAACCAGATATTATTTATTTATTTTCAAGTACATTACTATTTTACATTTAACCATTTGATCAGTTCAAAACGAATCTTTTGATATTTCAATCCATAGGTTTGATTTTTTGTAACCATTTTTGTTTTTGACACCAACAATTTGTTAGCTTTTTGTTATGGTAAGTCTATTTAAATCATTATATATACAGGGTGGTTCAAGAGATAACTGATTTTGTAATGAGGAGTGAGAGAGAAATGATTTTTCTGTGAGAAGGGAGAGTGGTTGGGGTTATAGAAGTGCTATAGAGTAACTATAAACTATAGTTGCAAAATTAAACAGCTCAAATTTGGTTTTCAATCTGAAAAGATAATTAATCTATTTAATAAACAACGATTGACGATGACTATCATTTAAAATTCTAGATCATTGGAATAGAAATTACACGCTAAAAATTGTATTCAACATATCTGCTTTAAAGAAATAGACAATTATCGACACATGACACCAAGGTCGATCCAAACTGGCTTTTTCATATAATTAGCCAAACACTACGTAGTGTAACTTTACAAATTGGCAACACTCGGCTTTTCACAAAAGTACCTGCCCATCGTTCGTCTAAAACCTTCAATTCTCGAAAATATTCAACTAATTAAAACAAACTTAAATCACCATATTCAACTAAATAACGCTTTCATGCGCGCACGTACGTAGTTACAATTTAACTTAATGAAATATTAAGCATGATCTATGTAGTTAATACTTGATAACGGTCGGTCACGTTATTATTGCATGGTCATGCAGACGATGATAACTATTTCGGGGCCTGCAAGTCGAGTATCCCTTGATGTAAGTCCCATAACTTCTGCCTGAGCATCACTGATTCGGACCGAAGGCGTTCATTTTCCTGCCCCAAAAATTGTGCATGGTTGAGTGTAAACCGCAGCCGGTTCATTATTTCTCGATTCTCGGACCTATGCCGGTTCACAAAACTTATAAGGTTCTCCAAGTGTTGTTGTTTTCTCTTGCGAGATCGGCGTGCAAACTCCCGGTTTGATATCATGCGCCTCTTCTTTCGTTCTTCCATTTCGTCGATTACCATGGGACGTCTGTCATCGGAGCCAGAACTTGAGCTATTTGCTAATTTTAGGGTGGAGTTGTCGACTTCTGAACCAGAAAATGACAAGACTGGTTTATTGGGTTCGGAAACCAATGGATTTTCATTGGTTTCCGAATCCCAAGGAACGAACGTTGTTCCGGAAAGGCCGTCGGATGCCTGGAAAACTGTTGGGAACATATTATAATATGTGTGAAGAAGGTTGGAGGGGGAAAGGGAAGGAACGATGGGAAGGAAGTCGGTATTTAAGGGCAAAACATCAAGTTGTTGGTAGGGTCCACCCCCTTATCAAAACGCATCTTTTTTATTAACGTAAGTTTATTTTAATAGGGCGTGACATATAAACAAATAGTTAAGGTTAATTAACTTTAATTAAATCGTTAATTATATTATTATTATACGAAAGACCAATTAAGAGCATTTATAACAACAGACCGTCACATCGTGACCATGTCATATTTCAAATTTTTCTCAAAAACTAACTTTCCTTCACTAAAACAAACCTTTACAAAATATGTATAAATATGTGTATATTGTATAATATGGGTGTGTATGAGAGAGAAGGAGGACATATACTCTAAGTTTGTTGTAACGATCCACAATGCTCTACAATGGTGAAGTTTGGCTTGCTTATATATATATATATATATATATATATATATATATATATATATGGAGGGGTTATTGTAAAAAGAGGAGTGAGTCTAAAAAGTATAGGAAAGAATCTGAGTGGTAGGATCTTGATAATCAATGGCTACGATTGAATGTGGGATTAAATAGAGGAGTGTTTTATTTTAAAGGCTAAAATTGATGTGTTAAAAGGTATTTTTGTCATACAATATTTGGTAATAATCATGGAAGCTCCTAATTTTATGCAATTTTCTCTGAAACTTCCAAAATATGCTCAACTACCTAAAATCTTTTAGTTATTCAACCCAATTCACACGCCAATATATGAACAACATTTTGAACTAAAACACAATAATTTGAATACGAAGAACTAAAACACACTATCTTAAGCATTATAAACTATATTCCAGCGTGCTTTTGATCCAAGAACAATGAACGCAATCATATAAAAAAAAACACAATTATTCAAGAACTAAAACACACTATCTTGAATATCAAAAGTTTGTGATCATATTTACAATAAACAAAAACACAATTACAATAAAGAAACACAATAATTCATCTACCAATACTGAACAAAAACACTACCACTATGCAATAAAACACTATACGAAAACATTGGCATGCTGATGAACTAAAACACACTCGTTCGCCTCGATTTTGCGAAACAATAACCAGATTTATAGAAGAATAAAGCTTTATGTGAGAACACTTCATCCACTTCAACTACATCAACCTGAAAACCAGTATAAAGTCAACAGAATATATAAAAACACTAAATTTACTCAAATATAAAAAACACACTAATATCTAGCACCTCATTAAAAAAAAGATACAGTTATAGAAAAAAAAACATATCCACATTCATCAAACCATTGTTCTTAATCAGTAAAAAAACCCATATTCACCAATTCAACCAAAAAATATGCACTTCACACTTCCCTGATCCAAACCCCTAACTCAATTTCAGAAACCCTAATTCAGATAACTCATCCCTTACCTGTTTACTCTTATCATAAATTTCACAATTTGTTACAATATAAAATACTCCATCGTCTCTGGTTTTTCGACAAGACCCCAACTCAGTCTAAAAAGATGTCGTTGGCTGGCCGGTCAGTCCGCTGCAGGGTTGCCAATCAGCGCCGTCGTTGTTTCTGTACTTGGTTCTGTCACAGTGGATGGTTGATCGCGGTGGTGGCGATGATGGTTGAATGTGACGCTGGCGGTGGATGGTTGAACGGCGATGGTGGATGGTTGAACGGCGATGGTGATAGTCGACTTGATTGGTGGTGGTGGCTAGTTGAACAGCGGTGATGACCGGTTGAACTAGAGGTGGCTGGTTGTAGAGATGGTGTTGTCAAAATTGAATGAGGAGTAGGGTTTTGTATTTTGATTTGAAGAGACGATCAGATGTGATTATATTAAAAAGAGAGAAATAAATATTTTCCCATATTACCCTCTTGTGTTATATTTAATCCAATGATTCTAATAACTTCCTACACTTTTTAGGAAATAGTTACTTTTTATTTTAACCTTCCTCTCTCTCTCTCTCTCTCTCTCTCTCTCTATATATATATATATATATATATATATATTTAGGGAAGGGTTATTTTGAGAACCATGGTGAGTTTTAAAAACTTTAAGAACTCAATTTTGAACCACACATTTAATTAAATGATTTGAAATATATGGCTGAGATTAAATTTAATTAAAAAATGAAGCAGGAGAGAGAATAAGTATTTTTGATAATTACACAAGTTTAAACGTTAGTTACACATGTGTAAAAAGTCGATTCGGTGTGTAAAAAAATACCGTAATTTTTTATACATCACTTACACTTACGTATTACACATGTGTAAAAAAATTCGAAAAAAAAATTGTTACGTTGAGTTCTTTCGAGTTCTTAAAACTCAAAGTGGTTCTCAAAAGAAATCAATTATATATATATATATATGTATGTATGTATGTATGTATGTATGTATGTGTGTGAGAGGTTGAGAGAGGAAAATGAAGGCCCCCACCAATTTGTTCAAAGGCGCCGGCCATTCAAACGATCCCACCCACGGCGCCCATGGTTGGACCGCGCCCACCGCGCCCCAAAATTCATCCCAACCAAGCCCCATACTGACCGGTCTAATTTGAATAACTAACTATACAATGCTTTAATATGTTAAATTGATAATTAAATTATTATTATACGAAAGACCAACAAATTTTAGTTAAGGTTTAATGAATGCTTTTGAGTCAGGCGGCACTAAAGGCGGGGCAACCGTGTCTTTATAAAAGAGAGTGACATCAGCAATGTGGGTCCAAGGGTGTTGACGTTTATGGCTTAGTAACGAAGAAACAAAACAGTAGACAATCATTGTTGGACATGTGTCACTACCCCATGGGCAAATTGATGGAAGCCAATAGTATATGGAGTAGCTTACGTGGGAACACGTAGGTGGCACGGCTTTGAGTCGAAACACCAAGCCAACTAACACGGCTCAACCAATTACCACCACCGTTCATAGTTACTTCATATCACCAGAGGAGTTTTAAGTAACGTTATTTGGTCGAACCAGTACAACTTTCTTTTTAATGTTATATATTCATATATTTTGACATAGTTTTCATAGAAATTTTGACATTAAACCCATAGAAAACCCAAATTCCATCTATATAACTGCATGCAAAGGCGTACAGGTCAATCTTTAATATTTTTAAATAATGAAGTAACATCATGATAATAGTTAGAAAATAATGTATTAATATTCGTAAAGAATGAAGCACGATTCTTGGAAGCATGAGGCCGACAACAAGTTAAAAGATAGATAAAGTTACAAAGTTGCTGTTTTCCATCTGTCATCCGTGTATGATCAGAGTAATTTACTTGATAATGCATGATAAAGAAACTAAATTTGTATTAGAAGGTAGTTAAGTTATCCAATAAATAAAGTATACACACGGTGGCGTATGTAGCAAAAACTTTGCACTGACACATACCAAATATATATATATATATATATATATATATTTGCATTACTAACAATTGGTTAATTAAGAAATGCATCCATTTATAACTATGTAATTAGTTGTGCTATATATAAAAACAGGGTTTATGTTATAGGAACTATTTAATTTAAAGGTGAGGGGAAAAGCAATAAAGCGGTTAGCGGTTTGGTGGAATTGGTTCCTTAATTGTCGAAGCTTAGAATTAATGATAACGTACTAAATTTATGTAAAAGAAGAAGACGCGAGTTGCTTTCCAAAAGCATATTTCCTAGCTAGGTAAAACCCTACACAAAAAAAGCTTGTTGTTAGTGGGAGACCCGGTTAGTGGGAGACCGAGAAACGTTTTTCTTCATGGTCGAAAATTGTTTATGCATGAAAATTTATAGCTATACATGTATAAAAAAAATCAGATCGGGTCATGTCACTATGTCAGGGCGGACACAAGATAAAAAAACCAACTTCAAACTACATAAGCATAACAAAAATGCGTCAATCGTCAATGAAAACACATAATAAAAATACAATATTCCTACAGTTGTTGTCTATGGATTTTCATTTTTTGAACCCTATCGATTACATCATCTAAGGAAACATTCAGAGGCGTCTCATATTCAATATAATAAATATAACTATAGTTCAAATCCTCATCACTAATCTGAATACATGAATCGGACTTCAAATAGTTAATTAATTGTGAAAAAATAACTTTCAATACTTGCGGTTGTGACGGCTAAAACGATGGCTAACTTCAATTGATGGTACACCAAAGTAAGTGAAAGACGTTTCTTTGTTTCACCATCAATCATACAAAAAACTACATAACCCATCACTAGTGTCAATTGTCCTTGCCTAAGCAAGTCTTCACATCTTTTTAAGCACTTGTTATGTGTATAAAAGCTCACCCTAACAACGTTTTAATTTGCTCGATTTATTCCAACAATCAACAAATCCGTCTTTGTGATTTCCTATGTAGTCTTTAAACAATAAGCACTATCCAGAATCCCATTTTTTACTACTTTTTAGCCAATTCTTGTGATTTTAAACCATTCAGGATTAAAGCGTTTTAGCTAAACCTATTGGTTGGTCTTTTATGTAGCCAGCTATGCTCTTCTAATTTCATACCGTTGATTTGGGTGATAAGTGGAAATTGGCTTTTGATCGGCAGGATCCGATGAGGATTACCAAATTAACAAATGATTCTCGAGCTTTTCTTTCATGTTTGCCATATAATTTTAAGTTAAGACTCAAGTCAAGTAAACAAGACTTAATGTTTCCTGTTTTAAAGTTTACAAATAATCAAACAGAAAAAAAAAGAATGATGCTCGATTCATTCGATATTTTATCAAATACTGAAAACTAGAACTCAAGAAAGCAATAAAATTTTACTATTCAAACAAGCCAAGCAACAAACAAAAACTAACAAACAAAGCATATTTAATTCGTAATTCACTATAATAATCTATAAAACCAAATAATCAGAGTTCCAAAATCTAAGCAATAATCAATATTCGATAACATGAGTAGTAGGGATGAGCAAAATTGGTACTAGTACCGGTTGGAACCGGTACCGATACCAATTTGGTACCGTCGGTATCAAAGTTTTAAGTTTCGGTACCGATACGGGACCGGTATTTCCCGAATTTTTACCTTCAATCCCGGTCCCGTACCGGTACCGAACCGAATATTTCGGTACCGGTACCAAGAATTCGTAATTTTCGGAACCAGGATTTTCGGGACCGGGACCGGTACGTCCCGATCTCATCCCTAATGAGTAGAATGGGGATCGCGGCTTAAAGTCTTCCAATTCTTTAATAGAAATCCAAATCAAAATCGAATGGGGAGTGATTAAAATGGAAAGGCCGGGTCCACAGCTTCTTTTAACTTGGGTATTGGTTAACATGTGTTTTGATATTTGGGCTCCTCTTTTGGTATTTGGGGTATTGTCCATTTTGAGTCTGGGTCCAATTTCATTTGATTGTTAAACCAATGTTAATTAATAATTTCTATAGGTTTAAATTTTAAACATTAGAACTCAAAATCATTTTTTTTTTCTTTCAGGTCAGTTACTTTCAGAATTTATTTGGGGCTGCTACAATGAGGATCGGTTTTAAAATTTCATAGGGTCGATGTCAAATTTTCTTAAGATGTGCCTGGAAGTTCAACGATAAATACTAAAAAAAAGGAAATTCATATGGAGTGCGAGCAACCCATACGACTTTGGCATTGGGTCCACCCCTGCTTGTACATAATGTATCAAGCTATGTGAAATTATTTTCCTTTCCAAGCGGATGATTTCTATTTCTATACTGAATAAGTATATAAGTTTGTAAGTAGCTTTAGAAGCTATTCGTGAATTAGAACTTTAAAGAATAACTAAACAATACCCTACATCTACTTGTAAGTTGTAATCGGTGATCAATATCTGTAACTAAATTAAACTCTGGTTTTCAAGTGATTGCCACTCTATTTTAGTACGATAAACAAACAGACATATTCTAAACTAGTTCCTACAAGCAAGTTCAAACATTTTGCAACCCTTCAAAGTATTGAGCCACTGGATGATGACTAATCTAGCCTATTGTGACGACATAAGTCTGGATGTCATGACAACATGTTGTCGCTATATAGTAAAATAAAAAAGCCTATGGTGATGATGTCGCCGTAGGTGTCGGCTCCAAGGGATCGTAAGTGTAGGTCTCTGTTGTTGTCTCCACAAACGTCGTCAACAAAGACACATTGTAGCGATTATAAGGCGTCGCAATAAAGAACTTAAAATAAGTTATTTATTACATTGATGTGTTTCTAACTTTCTATAGGGTTGATATATATTTCCCATAAATATATAAATAAATTATTTGTTTAAATAACTGTATGTCATGAGCACATATAAAAATATTATTTATTTAATTTAAATTATATCTATCGTGACAACATGTCATCTCTATAAATAAACAATAATTTATTTTTTGATTAAGTAAAGATATTAAGAACTGAAGGAAAAATAATGACTTTCCATCATGCTCTGTTTATGGCTTAATTCCTAGGTGATATTAAATCGACAGTTGTTCAATCGAGTTCACCATATGGATATGTATGATGTATCGGAGGACATGTATAGGTGAACCCGTTAAAAAACTTCTTCATAACCATGTTTAATAGATAACTTCACTAACAAGCTATTAAGAAGAATATGTATGAATTTTTTTTTAGCTATGTATTCTAGAATGGTAATAGGCACCCGACCTAAACAACCCATGTGTTTGGACAATATTCGTTCATATAATCGTCTCATTTCTTTATGTTGTTATAATTTTGAGTCAACTCTGACTTTGACCATTTCTGTCGTTTTCTTCCTGGGTTGGTGAGGATCCTTCAAATCAATTCAGGCACGGGTCTATGACCACTTCCATTAACACCTATATATGCTATGCTTCTCGATCTCCATCACAACATTAAAATTTTATTTTATTTAAACCTTAATACTATACAATTGTAAACCAAAACTTATGAATCTACCAAAACAATTTTTAAATGAATATCCGTTTAAAAAATGTAAAATGACGGCTTTGTTTAATAAACTATAACTGTGGTTCCTAAAACGTTTAATTATGGGAAACTTACAAATTTGTTTAATAGTGTTTCTTCATTGGCGCCATCCGTGCATAAAGCTAGAACTACAATTTTCTCCAGTTTTTTCAAAACTTTATACAAAAGATGGTTAGAGAAATTCCGGTAACCACAACCCCAGCTATTGGGGGGAATACCGGCAACACAGTTTTTACAAACACTACTCCGGCTACCGAAGCCGGAGCAAGTGAAGTAAATTTTACGAACACTACCCCACTTACTAAAGCAGGGGCAAGTGCAGTAAATGACCGCCTACTGGGATCCACCGATACCCAGTTTGAAAAACGAAGACTCCCCCGCCAGACTCTCGACGAAGTCAAGGCATGGGCGGAGGCACGACAAAAGGAATTCCAGGCTGAGTTGAACGAACGCTTGCGTTCCGTGCAACAGGCCGACGAATTCGAATACTGGGAGGATGACTCGGAGGAATCCGACTCCGACGCGAACCCTCGTCATAAGGCAAAAGGGAAGCGTAAAGAAACGGAAATCCAACCGAAAAGGCATTTTGGACAAGCCTTCAAACCAAAAAGCATAGATGGAGGTCCACGAGACTTCTCTAAAACGTTCAGACCAAACGTTACAAATGCAGGAACGTCCAAATTTGCAAGGGACATTGCTGAAGCAATCGCCCCGAAAAGTGCTAAACAAATGCCTAACATAGGCACATATGACGGCATATCTGATCCAGACGATCATTTGAACAGGTTCATAGCGGGGGCAACCGTTAGCAATTGGACGGAACCCACGTGGTGTTACATGTTCCAAATGACGCTGGTGGGGGCTGCTAGGGCTTGGTTCGATCGTTTACCGGTTAACCACATTTACGACTGGGCAGACTTCCAGCAGAAGTTTAGCCAACACTTCAGCCAGCAGCGAAAGTATACCGAGGAGCAATGGACAATCCTCAAATGCACACGGGAAGAAGATGAATCTCTGCTAAACTTCATCACTCGCTTCAACTCAAAGAAGTTAAGTTTGGGCAATATCAGCGAGGATCTTGTCCGCGCAGCCTTCATCCAGGGCGCGCAAGACCCAGAGCTTATCCGCACCCTAACGGGTAAAGATGGAATGCCATCCACATGGGATGGCATCATGACAGCAGCCAAACGCTATGCGGAAACGGAGAAGCAACTGGGCAGAGACCTTCCGCAGAACACAAACCTTTACACCCAGAGGACGAGAGAGGACAACGTCCTCACCGCCCGATTGAACAAAAAACGGAAGCAAGGCATTTGGCAGTCAAGGGTAAACTTTGACACCTCATCCGGCTTACAGCACCGATTGGGTGAAAGGGATAATGTAAAGCCGCACCGGAACTCCAGGTGGACGCCACTTACCAAAAGCGTCACGGACATATTTGCTACTGAGGAGCTCCCATGGCCAAAGCCTCCAGTAATCCGGCATCGTCACGATGCTGATCGGAGCAAGTACTGTGACTATCACAGAACAAAAGGCCACAACACCGAAGAATGCATAGACGTAAAAGACATGGTCGAAACATTCGTCAGAGATGGGACGCTCGCGCACCTCGTGGCGAAATAAAAGCTAGGCAGGCGAGTGCGTATAGAACCCCAGCTGGGGAAAACACGAACCAATTTCAGCTTCAAAATCGAGACTACATGCTGCGTAAAGAACGAGATCCCGAACCAGGTGCGTATCGGCTCGATGGCACTCCCATCCCAACATGGAAGGGAGTTCAATTACACAGTTTGCATGTAATCAATTCCAATTTGTAAAGAGAAGGCCAAGAGCCACTTCTAATGGAAATGATTCTCTTTAAGAATATCGAAGCTGATGATTTTACATTTATACTTTTCTGAACACTAATATGCCGGTTTTCACCGCATAATTACGTGAAGTCATTGCATGGGAAGGCGGTCCTACCCGCACGAACCCAATAACGTGACAAACCTTCACGCAGCTCAGTTGAAGAGGAAAAAGTTCAGCACCCAAAAATGAAAGTGCCGGTCTATCCGCATGAATCATTAAGGAAACTGAATAATAACCTGTCAACAACCGCGCGTCGAACGGTTAAAACTATCCAACACTGGTGACGACATTCACATTACGTGAAGTCGTCGCGTGGGAAGGCGGTCTTACCCGCACGAACCCAATAACGTGGCAAACCTTCACGCAGGTCAGTTGAAAGAGTTCATCCCATTAAATGAAAGTGCCGGTCTATCCGCATGAATCATGAAAGGAAAATGAACACTAACCTATCGACAACCGCGCGTCGAACGGTTCAAAACAAAATTCTTAAAAAGATGAGAAAAACCTACACGCAGGTCAGATAAGGGTAAAGTTCTGCCATCCTACTAAGTGCAAGTGACGGTTCTACCCGCACAATCACGAAAGAGGAAGCAAAACTTCACCTATTATCAACCACGTTCAAAGGTTAACTTATCCTCAAAAGATGAGAAAAACCTACACGCAGGTCAGATAAGGGTAAAGTTCTGCCATCCTACTAAGTGCAAGTGACGGTTCTACCCGCACAATCACGAAAGAGGAAGCAAAACTTCACCTATTATCAACCACGTCCAAAGGTTAACTTATCCTCAAAAGATGAGAAAAACCTACACGCAGGTCAGATAAGGGTAAAGTTCTGCCATCCTACTAAGTGCAAGTGACGGTTCTACCCGCACAATCACGAAAGAGGAAGCAAAACTTCACACCTATTATCAACCACGTTCAAAGGTTAACTTATCCTCAAAAGATGAGAAACCTACACGCAGGTCAGATAAGGGTAAAGTTCTGCCATCCTACTAAGTGCAAGTGACGGTTCTACCCGCACAATCACGAAGGAGGAAGCGAAACTTTAACCCACTATCAACCACGTTCAAAGGTTCTTATTCTGAACACTTGGAAAATTGCTAATTTAAACTAAGTATGCAAGTCATAAAGTTTATAAAGCAAGGAACCCAAAGAAGGAAATAACAGTCTTATACGCAAAAAGATTAATATTTCAATGATGTATTACAACAGTAAACGGGTAACTACCCGCCTAAAAGAAATCTATACAAAGCTGTCTATCCTAACGGCGGGAAGAGATCTTCAGGATCAGGCTTCAGGGCCACCTCCGCTTGGACCAGCACCGTCTGAGCGTGGTTGCCCAAGGAAAGCCTTAAGGATGTTTAGCCCATCATCAGCAGCAGCAGCTTCATTCACCTTCTCCACCACTGGATGCGGGAAGGCAGCATACTGGTTCACAGCTTGGTCATAAGCAACTTCAGTATTAACATGGAATAAAGGGAAGTTGGAGGGCGGAAAGCCTCTCTCAGCAAACCCTAGACCAAGCAGGAAACCAGTCTTCTCCCCATCCTCATGAGAAGCGTTGAGGGCTGCGCTCATTGCATCGTCGTAAGATGTCTCTGAAAGGACCCGACGCACAACCTACAAAAGAAAATTACAAGTTAGAACATTTTCTAATTACAAGTAGAAAAGAGAGAAAAAAAAGAGGATACCTGAGGCAACGCTTCTCGAAGTAGCCATTGGAGGGTAGCTTGCACTTCGTCACGGGCGCGTTCGGCTTCGCTTTGGTTCAGATTGGCAAGTAATACTTCCTTTGCGGCAGCCTCTTCGACGCCCTTAAGCTTCCGCTCGGTTTGGTCAAGCACCCCCCTCTGGTCAAGAATCTCTTGCAGCTTCTTGGCGTCTTCCATTGCCAAGGCATCATGAGCATGCTGAAGAGCCTTTAATTTGCATTTAAGCTGCTCATTCTCTTCGCGAAGTGGCTCAGCAACAGCTTCAGCCTTGGCAGCCCTCTCAGTTGAGTTTCGCGCAGTCTCCTTGGCCAGCCGAAGCTGTTCATTCACAGCTTGGGCAGCCTTGGAGCGGGCCTCGAGTCGCGCCTGGACTTCAACCTCGAGGGCCTTGAATGCCTTCTCCTTCTCGGCTGCGGCAGCGGCCAACTGCCGGTTCTCCTCCCGAAGAGCCCGCGCTTCAGATACATCTTTGGCGCGAGCTGCTTTTAACTTGTCGTTTTCACGACAAAGCAGCTCGACGCGGGGCTGCGTCCGGGCCTGGAGAACCCGAAGCTCATTGGTTAGCCTACCCTCTTGGTAGCTAGCCATGGCTTCCCCCAACGCACCAGGAGGAGCAGCGTGGCGAGCCCAGTCCACGCACTCCACAGGGGTGCGAAGGGTTGTTCCTCGGCGTATGTTCCATCTTGGAACATACACTTCATTGGAATCCGACACTGCAAAAGAAACAAAGGCAGTTAGGAAAAGATGATAAAAATATATAAGGGAAAAAAATAACCCTACGTACCTGTAGGGTCAATAACAGGCCGATAGCCGCCAAACCCATCACCTGAACCTAAAGGAAATCCATCCAACAGGTCAAGCAGACGGGAAGGTGGCATAGATCGGCGGGAAGCCTGGCGCATACCTGATGGTCCGGCCGTCGGTGGCGGTGGCGCAGGTATAGTGGCAGCCGCTGTGGTAGCCATGTTTGGCGCCACCTTCTCAGCAACAGTAACCGCCGGCTCCGTGAAAGATGCTGTAAAAATTGCACTCACGGCCGGCAGAGACACCTTCTCAGCTGGAACAGCCTTAGGAAGGCTGGAACCAGCGGAAGCAGGCGTAGACGCCTGGGTCGACGCCTCGGGAAGGCTGACCGAGCCTACCGTCATTGGCGGGGGAATACTTGCTCCAACTCCACCCTGGAATGCGTCAACATCCACACCTGCACAAGCAAAAGTGTTCGAAAAATTTATTTGAAACAACAAATCTAGACAAGAATTATGGAGGTACTCACGGGGTTTCTTGAGCTTGAACGCACGGACGAGCGGGGGCGAACCCGATGGAGCCGGCCTCTTGACACCGGTAACCGTCGTCGTCGCTGCCTCCCCGGAGGTAACACCTGCAGCCTCCGGAGCGGTGGTCTCCTCACCACCGGGCTTCCCCGCCACCTCTGCATTATCTGACTCCGAGTCAGATAGGATTACCGGGTCGGCCGTAGAGGCCACCTTCTCCTTGCCCTTCCCGACGGCAGCCTTTTTCTTCCGCACCAGTGGAGGACCTTCTGCGGATTCCTCAGAAGAAGAAATGTCATGAACTCCAGCAGCAGGCACAGCATTGAGAGGTTCAGGGTAGAAGATAGGCTTACCTGGCCGTCGGTGGCTCAGGATCTCTTGGCCTGGCGGGTAAACCTCCACGAACCGACCCGCGGTCTGCTCTAAGATGGGCAACTCGTTCTCGTCCAGAGCACGAGTACCCATCCGCGCGGGACCATCTTCCTCCCGCGGGTTCAGGAGCGACTGAAGATCGTTCCCCTCTGAAATCAACAAGAAAGTTAGTAAAAATCGAAGTCAGCAAAATGAAACAAGACGTACCATAAGGGACAGAGTTCGAACCATATTCAAGGACGATCGGAACCTTATCCGTATTCGCCGCCTTCCACACCCGGCTCATCCCCAACATCACCATCGCCGACTCCGGAAAACGGAAAACCGGGGACTGGACCCGGGAAATCTTCGAGAACCATTCCGCCTCCTCGTAGTTGAGGGCGGGAAGGTTCGGAAGCGCCTGGCCATTCTTGAACTTCATGGCGATGGGGATGGCGCGAGCGGATATGAAGAAGAACTCTCTTCTCCATGAGCGAAGACTCCGCTCGGTGGTACAAATCTTTAAACCCTTGATACGGGTTGTAAGAGTGTACCACCCTTGGATGCACCTCCATGTATAGAAGGTCATCAGGCGATCAACGAGGGGCTCAAGGCCCAGTATCCGGCACACCCACTCAAAGTGCCGGACCTTGGCAATGGCCATGGGGTGCACCTCTGTCAGGTGCACACCGTGCCTCTCTAGGACACGGTACACAAACTTTGTCAACGGAAACCTAAGGTTCCCGTAGACAAAGAATGCAGCATAAACCCCGATCTTGCCACTAGGGGCATCGTACACAGTATGGTGGGGTTCAGGAAACTCAGGCTCGAGAGACTCGAGCATGAACTTCCTGACGATATACTGGTACAGATCGACAGGAAGAGAGCACTGGCATTCGCCAGCAGTCTTCTGGTCATCAGCATCATGAGAAGACATGGTGAAAGAAAGATGAAAAGAGATTTCAGGGTAAAGCTTTACTGAACAGAAAAATTCGCCGGAAATTACTTGAGAAGAAGAGATGAAAGTGGAAAGTGTGAATTGCAAATAACCCTCTCCCCCTTTATATAGTAATCGCAATTAATGCGGTGAATTTAATGCGGAGGAGAGAGAAATCAAATGTGCAATGAAACTATGACACGTGGCAAAAAGCAAGCTGGCAACAGCTGTTGAAAGGACGTGTGCCAGTAATTTCGCGGCCACGCGCCCGAAAAATCGCTCCCACGCGCCTGAAAAAGCGACTGGAATGACCATGTTCTGTCACGTCACCATAACTTCCTGCACGTCCTGACACAGTCAGAAGAAACCGTCGCACGACGTTTCAGAGGTTTATCTTTTCACCAACTCTTCGAATTTCAAAATTCAAACTTCGAAAGTATTAAAAAGTAAGCGGGAAAATACCCCTTGCCTTGGCCAACAAGTAACCGTAAGACGGATGCGGGTACAGTGTTAAGGCAAAACCCTTCACATACCTAGCACCCGCAGGGAATTGAAGCCAAGAAAACCTTGGCCAAGTAACCGTAAGACGGATGCGGATACAGTGTTAAGGCAAAACCCTTCACATACCTAGCACCCGCAGGGAATTGACGCCAGGAATACCTTGGAAGTAAAGTAACCGTAAGACGAGCGTAGGTACAGTGTTAAGGCAAAACCCTTCACATACCTAGCGCTCCGCTGGGAATTAAAACCAAGAAGGATCTTCTGGGCAATGCTTGCGGAAACGGAAATAACAACCCCGCATAGCGGGAACGTCGAGAACTACGTTGTTTGAAGCTCCAGGATGGAATTGGTGGTTTTAACATAATTGATCACTATGTTCAAAACTACCAAAACCTCATGGAGAATCCACACAACTGGGACTCAATGCTCCTGACTTGCGAGGAGGTTACAGACCTACCCGCATCATACCCAAAGACCAAGCAGGAAACTCGGGCATTTCTGCAAGTGACAAGGACTTCCCATGGAAAACCTTACAAAACCCTTTTCAAAACCCTTTTAAGTCCAAAAGTTCACCTCACTTTATTAAACACGCATGAGAAGAACATTGGACTGGGGGGACTTGAAGAGGTAGGTCCCAGCAGAGCCCAGTTGGACCCGCAAGACTCACCTTAAACAGGGACGTCTGCGCAGAGACCAACTGGATCCGCAGGACCAACCATGCTCAGAGAAGGGACGTCCTTACGCGCAGTATGCAAGCTGGTCCCGCAGGAAATGCCTCCCATGGTGAAGGACTCCGCCTGTTCCCGCAGCCTCGGATACAAGCCATGAGGGAAGGCCACCCGCGCAGCATGGCTACACGCACTAGGCATTTAACTCTCCCCAGTGTCACCTGAAGGAATGAGCAAAGGCGGGAGGGGGAAAACTCCCGCCTAAATGAGCCAGTCCGTATGATGGAGGATCTTTTGTGTGATACCTGACGAGGTACAGACAAAAGATCTGACCAAGAATGCGACAGCTCACTGACAGCAGCATGGCAGACAGCACGCCACAGCACTGTGACCAATAGCCGCCGCCTACCCACCAACTCCTGCCATACCACGTGCCTAGCCTGTAGTTGGCAGAAGAGGAAGAGTGCACGACACGCCTGCTCTGTGTCAGCCGCTACCTATCCACCACTCACAGGCAGGGCACGTGCATAGGTTACAGTTGGTAGCGTGTTGGGCCGGCTAAACCCCTTGGAAACCTACCTTCGGCTATAAATACCACAGATGGTATGACCATCTGATCTTATCATATCTTACTACATTATCATCATATTATACCTGATATCTGCTCTAGCAATCTCTTAATATACTTTTATATTTAAAGAGCAATCTAGTCTGATTCTCACGCCGGAGGGTGGTCACAAGGAGGAACCCCCCCCCTTCTCAGTGACGAGCTCACGGTGTCTGTTTTGCAGGTTATCAGAAGAACCATCTTCCAAGGGTCTAACCCCTCGTGGGAAACATCTATCTAACCCCCAGGTTACACGTAATCTGCCCGGGGTCCGGTTAGTGTTTCTTCAAATTACATATTTATAATATTTCTATATACAGTTTAAAGATTAACCTAATATGTTTCTACATTCACACATAATATGTCACATAGATAGCTACATGAATAATATGTTCACCAGTTATCCTAACGGGGATTCGGCAACACCATTGGGTTTTTCTTTCGGCCGCACAACTACCTCACACTGCAAACTTGAAGGTCCTTTGAATGGATTGAGAGGCGAGCAGGGCCATCTCAACCTTTTCCATAAGCCTAAAGCGAATTTATAAATCAAGGCCCTTTAAAAAAATTAAAATTAAAATATTTATGATTTTAACACATGAGAATATGATAATGCATATTCATGTTTCCAAGAATCTTAATGATTAATGAACATTTAGTGTTAGTAACAGCGTTACCTAAATCAACAACTAGAGGTGGCAAATGGGTTGGGTTGGGTCGAACGAGTCATGGGTTGAAATGAGTTATGGGTCAAAACGAGTATGGGTCAGAATGAGTTTGAGTCAAAACGGGTCAATTAAAAAAAGGGTCATTTTGGTTTGGGTCGAAATAGGTTAGGGTCAAACCGGGTTTGAGTTTTTTTTTTGTTTTTTTTGGTGAACGAGAATAACGGCGGAAACATTTTAGTTTTTTTAGATTTTTCGTTTTTTATTTATATTTTAAGTTATGATTTTTTTATTATTATTTTTGAATTTTTTTGAGGGATTTTCTATGAAGATCAAAAACCATAAAAAAATATTCAAAAATAATAATAAAAAAATTATAACTCAAAATATAAATCATAAACAAAAAAAGTAAAAACACTAAAATGTTTCATACGTTGTCCTCGTTCCATAAAAAAAAACCCACATAGAATCGAACCGAAACCGAAAGAATCGACGAAAATGAAACAAATAAACAAAAAGCCAAAACCGGACCACATCAATCGAAATTGAAAAAATCAATCAAAACGAAACTATAAGAATTCAAACCGAACAAAAATAAAATTGAAAAAACGAACAAAAACGAGTCCTGAATCGACCAGAAAGAAACAAAAGAAACCAAAACCCAACACGTCACGGGTGAAAACTCGTGTTGGCTTGAAACCTGAACCGAACCCGTTCCAATCTGAAATCCGTTTCGTGCTGAAACCTGTCTTGTACAAAAACCCGTTCCGATCCGAAACCTGTCATATTTCCTTAGGACACTAACCTACATCGACTCATTTCTTTGAACTTGTCGACTCATTTTGACCCGAAAATAAAATGATGGAATTTCAAATGACTCATTTTGACTCATTTAGTTAAAAACGTTTTACCCAAACCAACTCATTTAACTTTTAAAACAACTCAAATTGACTCATTTAAAAGAGTTTGGGTCAAGATTACCACCCCTATCAACAACTGATGTTATTAGATTAACTATTTCATGAGCAAATCTATTGAAAACTTGTTTACTATCAAGATGAAAGCAATATCTCTTGTAACAAATAAATCCAGAAAAGTTAAATGAAAAGCCCAAATCAACATATGTATGAAAAAGAAAGTTAAAACTAAAAGGCCCTTCAGGAGTGGAGACCTAAGGCTGTGTGTAGTGGGCGCCAGTTTGGGCGATTTTTGGGCTAGAAGGGGCGTGAACACCGCCCCCCACCCCCGGCGATATGTGGGCGAAATGGGGCGGGTATATAGGTAGGGTACCAAAAAGACCCAAATACCCTTAAGTATCACCCGCGGGTCGTAAAGAAACCCCTCATATACCACCCGCGGGATATACGGATCATCCGCATAACACGGTAGAGGAAGAACGTCCTCACACCACACGCGGAAGTATCTAGGCACCCTCAGAAGTCATCCGTGAGATAGGACATCTATCCTCCAAAATAACCGGAAGGCAATGTCAACTGGACAGCTGTCATCAACCAACTACTCTCTAGAAGAGTGTCCACGATCGTTACTTGAAGAATACGTGACTCGCCAGCCAATGGGCAAAGGACACCTGGCCAGGTTGTTATAACCGTGCACATGGCCAGGGTGAGGTCCATCCTATCATAAGGAGACGCTTGTCCAGGTTGTTATACCAATGCACATGGGACGTATAGCTCAACCTATCACAAAGGGACACGCGTCCAGGCAGTAATCAAGATCTTCTAGAGGGGGACAGCTGGCCCAATCACCTTCTTACATCCTTCGGCTATAAATACATTGTCAACCTGCATGAGGTATTCATTCACATTCACTCTGACTCACTTATACTCTGACTACACTTAGTCTGTATATTTCAGTACTCTCTTCATTACGAACGATACTGATTCTCACGCCGGAGGGTGGTTACAGGAAGACCCCCCTCCCCTCTTGTCCTTCCTGTAACGAGACTCACGGTGTCTGTTTTGCAGGTTCCGGTCATTGGACTTCGGGAATTTGTGCTCATACTGTGTTAGTAGATATCGTATTTTCCCCTGTGGACTCATTGGATCTAGAACCCATACCCGGGGATTGGATCCTTGTTTCTTCATTGGCGCCATCCGTGGGACTCGAACCCACGACCACGTGGTAATCCTTTATTGACATACAAAGAAGATCCTACAAACACTTATATATAAAGAATAACAAAGTGTACCGGACAACAAAGACTTCTTATTATTGATCAAAAGGGATTACAAAAATTCAAATTACAAAAAACAAAAATATATTTACAACGCTGCATCTCTATGCTCTGCGTTATCGCCTTCCGCATCCTCTGAGTCTTCTTCTTCCTCCCCAAGGTCAAGAAGGCCCTTTAGTTTCCCGATGCTATCCTCCTTATCCGCAAGCTCAGATATCTGCTCCGCCAAAGAAAACTTCAAGGTATCAAGATCTTTTTTTTTCTGGATAAGGACGACAGCAGTATCCTGGCCAGCCAACACATATTCTTCCGGAAGCTTGGATGTTGACCAGCTTGCTTAGATGACGACCAGCTTGCTTAGATGCTTTCAGGAGGATAGCAACACAGTTCCAAGCTCATCACTCGCTCGGACATCGGCGATGACCTGTGTAAATAATAAAATATAAGAAATTACAAACACTTAGATTATTTACAACAAGACAGGATTCATACCTTGGGAATGCCCTCTGCTAGCAGCCATTTTTTGTCCGCCTTGGCCCGGACAAGTTCCATCTTGTGGCCGACACATTCCAGGGCTTGATCTCGGCTCTTGGTATCAAGATCAGACAAACGCTTGTCTTTGGCTGCCTATTCAGCCTAGAGAGTCTTTATTAAATCGGCTTGTTCATCCAATTGCTTCTGGAGAACAGCCTTGGCTTCCTCGGTGGCAAAATGAGCGGTTCTCTCAGCTTCCAGCGCTTGGTAGCTCTCTCTGGCCTCATTAGCCTTAAGGGCTTCCTCCTTAGCATCGGACGCTTAGGCCGCCAGCTCGTCCCACTCCTCGTTCATCGCCAACCAGTCCCGAGTTATCTCCCGACTGGAGGAAATAGTATTCGCCAAGTGATAAGAGTTTGAGTTTAATAACTCTTGGCGAATACTACGACGACGTCGCTCCTTTTCAGCCGGAGGAAGGCTCTCCTGCAAATACTCGAAGCATAGGTCCACGTCGTGGAACGTTGATTCTCGGCGTAAAGACCAACGTGGACGACGCAAGAAGGATCTCCCTCTTGAGGAAACGGAGAGGTTTGGGGCCCATGAGCAAACATAGTCACACCACCTTGATCCCTGAAGTGATGAACATTGTAGGAAGGTGACATACTAGCATGTTCAGTATTGTCAACTTTCTTATTCTTCAAAGGAGAGTCATTAACTATAGAGATTGGATCATCGGCACTGTTGGGAGGCGGAGATGGTGGTGGCGGAAGAGGAGTTGAACTCTTGAAACCTGGAATATCTTCAGAAAAATCAGTCAGAGCCACTGAAAAATGTTAACAATAGACCATATATATATATTTGGTCCATAACAATTGATAAACTAGAAGAACATTAAACTTACCCAAGGAAATGTCTTCCGAATCAAGTTGTTGTAGGCGTGTCTCCAAGTCCGCGGCAAGCTTTTGCCTTTTTCGACTTTTTTGATGGTGCAGCCTTGGCAGGATTTACCTTCCGTTTACCGGCCGCCTTGGAAACACCCGCATCAACAGTTCGATGCCCTACGTCATCATATGTGGGACGACTACCATCCGCAGTAGCATCGGCATAGTCATGATCAGCCGCTTGACTAGTGGTGGCTCTCTGACGGGTCAAACCTGCAGTTGAGTCCACGACATTAATAGCATCAACTGGAAAACTTCCTTCGCAGAGTGACGACTCTTCGCTGGACGAAAAGAGTACAATCACTCCGCTGGAAGTAATAGCTGTCACAGGTCGGGGTTGTAGAATGCCCTAACCTTTCTGAATGGATTCTTGAACGTAATCCTCACATTTCGCGTACATCGCTTCGGAAACCACAGGTTCGGAACGAAACGCGTTGGGAAATACGAAGTTGACACTGGTGCGTTCCAAAAAGAGCACATCCCTTGGATTAATTGGACGGCGGACCATTATCCCCCCTTCATGGTCCAACAGAGTATCGAAGGCGGAACCCTCACCTGTACAAATAATAATAAAAGTCAGAAATCAGACATTTATTAAAGAAAGAATAGGAGTAACACCAAACTTACTTTTGTTGGTCCTCTCGTAATAAGGCTCTAACGCAGGGAATGGCCATAGGCGGCTCATCTTTGCACTCACCATCGCCCCCCTCATGGATAGGGCGCATGGGAGTTGGCGTGGCGGTCAAAGTCGTAAACCAAGGTAGACCCTCATGAGCAGAGGCCAGAACCACTGGCATGGTGTCCTCCGCCTTGCGATGAGTCATCGCGAACGGGATAACATCCTCACTGATCCAGAAAAATTTTGGCTTCCAGCCATGAAGGCTACAGATCCATTCCGTACCTATAACTTTCTTCCCAACGGAAGCAAAACTGTACCATCCACCGTGGAAGGTCATTTTGTAGAAAACGGCAAACATGCCATCTGAACGTTCGAAATTACGAGTTTGGCAACCGAATTCGAAATGTCGAATTCTCAGCATCCCGAAGGGATGGATTTGTGATAGGTGAATCCCGTAGGTTCTCAAGACCGACTGGACCAACCTAGTCACTGGGATCCGGAAGTTCCCGTTGTGAAGTCGTCTACATATACAACCATCTTCTTCGGAGGTGGACTGGTGGCAATGGAACCACTCGTCGGACGTTCTGGTTCCCATTCCGACGGCAGACCATACACATTAATGACGTCTTCATAATCCTTCTTCTTAAGGTTCACAACGACCTCATGAATGGCAGGAGTACCCTTTTTATCTCCAGCCATTTAAGTAAGAATTATAGCAAGAAAGACAAAGAAATCTCAGAAGATTCAAGTTTTGAAGATTTGAGAGAAAAAGAATTCGAAAGCGATAAGAGTTAAATGGAAATCACGAGTGATATATTTATACTCATTGCAATTAATGCGACTGATGGAATGCTAGAGGAGAGAGAAACCGCGGACCGCCAAATGATTGACACATCAGGCGGGAGATTCAAGAAAGTGCGAACTGGCTGTCAAGGGCGTCATACACGTCTTGTCAGTTGTCCCTAAGAAGTTTCTCTCTCCGCCACGTCATCATGACTATCCAACTTACAAAAATTTCAAAATTCAAAAATATCTTCTGAGGATATTTTCTTCAAACAATATAATATTCACAAAAGATAAAAAAGATTTCTTTCTACATCAAAAGACAATTACAATACGAGAAAGAATAATTACAATGGTTTAAAAACCTAACTTATCGAATCCTATGATTTCGGGGCGACAACATCTTCCGGAGGAGTTGGTGGAGTTTCCTCAGAGGAGGCATCCTTTGATTCATCGTTAAGGTACTCCTTCAGTTGTTGCACACCATCACTGGCAGCAGCAAATTCAGGAAGCTTATTTTGCAGCGTAAACACGAGGCTGTCATGGTCCTTAATCCGCATATTATACTCCTGTTTGACGTCAAGGCCATGAAGCAGATGACTTTCCGAAGAAACATTCGTTTGAGCGTAGGTCATCCCTTCATTAAAACCTTTCATCCGTCCAAGCTGAGATGAGGCAGTCATCAGGTCAGCAAAGCTGTCAATAAGCTCTGAACTATTCTTAATATGACGGATGGCCTGGCAACATAAAAACATAAGTAATTTAGTATCAAGACACGTATAATGGGCAACAAATGAGGAAAGCTTACAGAATCAAGTCCCCGAGTGAGGAACCACTTACGGTCTTGCTCCGCGCGTTTAGTTTGTATCCGGAGTTCTTGAGATTCCACAGTCGCCTGTTGTCTTTCATTCAAGGCCAAGGTGGCACGGGTCTCCGCTTCTTCGCGAGCTTGCAAGAGGGAGTCATAAGCAGCTTGAATCTCAGCAGCACTTTTATCTCTAACCTCAACTTGCTCCCTCTGCAACTTCAGTTCCGCATCAAGCTCTTGGATTCGAGTGCCTTGAAGGGTCACTTGATTTTCCAAAGCCGAGTTCGCTTTTTGAGCCCGTGCCAAATCATCCTTTTCCTTTTGTGCCTTAGCCCGGGCTGCCTCAAGAAAGGGAGTTTTGTTTTTCACAAGCTTCCTTCCATTGACGGGACGCGGCAGCACTCCGGTCCTGTTCAACCTTAAGGGCGGCTTCCGCGTACACCTGTTTCCACTGGGCGGTCCTAGTTGCCAGGCGATGATCTTCATCCTATTTCCTCGCAGCTTCAAGAGCTCGAGAGGATTCACCCAGTTTCCCGCCCATAGTACGCCATTCCCGTAGGATTTCCTGGCTACAGGCTAAAGTGTTAGCCAGGGAAAAAGATAAGTCCGTGTGAAGGTCATGGCGGGAACAGTCACGCTGGTGCACCATTTAAGCAGGTGGCACGCAGTGCTTGACGAAGCTCATGCAAATCTCAGGGTTGGTAAACCGAGACCCGTTAATAATATCCTAAGGCGGAACAAATAGGTCAAAGTTATCCCCTAGATTCGCATCCCCGTAGTAACGCGAACTTGACGATTCGCGACGCAGAGGGGCACATTGCATAGAACCCCCTCCAATTTCCTGGACAGGTGGTCCAGATTGAAAATGTCCTCTCGCACCCGTAGTAAAAGGTGAGGAGGTAGAGGTAAATTGTGGAGGAGGACGAGGGGGAGACTCTTCAGTCCTGAAACCCTCTGCATTCACATTAGGGTTATTTTCTTGGAAACCACCAACAGTCCCAGTCTGAAAAAGATAGTCAACAGAACTATCGATCCCAGATTGGACGTTCGACCCCTCCAGTGTAGTATCAACCGGGGGAGTAGGCGGCCTTTCTTCTGTTGTCCTCTCAATCAGAGGAGTTGGTGGCTTATCTTCCGTTGTATTCTGCGGAGGAGGAGACGGTTGTTTCTCAGACATGGGGGTTGGAGTGGGTAACCTCTCAGATACATCATCCCCAAAGATTGATGGATCTGCAAAAAGAGAAAAGCTATTCTTAGCTAACACTTCAAAACAATACAATAAGAATGTAAAATGCATACCTTCTACTGTATCCATACGTTCCGCAAGACGGTATTGAGGCTTCTTGGGACGATGGGCCTTCCTTTTCTTCTTCGAAGATCCCTCTCCAGCGTCGGCGGTTTTTGCACCCGTATCACCCGCTTGAAAGGATGAAAAAGCTCTCTTCTTCTCCAACTCTGTCAATAAATGAGAGACAGAGGAAAGTTCAGGGGCATCATCATCAGAGTTCCTTCCCTCTTAAGAGGCAGAAAATTCAGAACTCTCGTCATCATCATCGCTCGATGATAAAATGGCGATCATCCCATCAGAAGTAAGAGCATTAAGTGGAGGAGGGTTTAGAACATACGCACCTATTTGAAAGTTGGCATCCGAAATCACAGGTTCAGCCAGCACCTTCGTTGGAAAAAGAAATCGGGCCTTGGTCTTCTCAAGGATAGGTTTTTCCCCCGCATCACGGATGCTTATACGGACACAACCTTTATCCTCAAAGAGGGCGTTAAGCATAGAATCCCGACCTGAAAAGATAAAAAATCAATCATAAAAAGCTTCAAGAAAGGGAAAGGGCAAAAAGGATAACTTACGTTCATTCAAATCAACAAAAATAGGTTCCATATATTCAGATGGCCATAGGCGGCTCATGCCCGCCCACACTAGAGCTTCCTCCGGCAGCGCTCGCATCGGTGTTGGCTCCGACATAAGGACGTGGAACCAATCATGCCCTCATGTGCATCTATAACAACGCCCGGAAGCGCAGCGTTAACCGGACGACGGACCATGGTAACATGCACCACGTCCTCAGAGATCAAGAAGAAGTTATTGCGCCAGTTTGCGGACCCCTTCTCAACCTGATAGCCGATACTTCGATCGGAGAAGACGGAGAAGACGGAGAATCAGTCAAGACGTGGTACCATGTCACGTGCTGTACATACGAATTCGTAATGACGAATTCGCATTACAGCACGCGGATGCAATTGGGATAAATGGATCCCATATGCAGTCAACACCTTAATGAAAAATTTCGTTATGGGAAAACGGAAATTCCCATAGATGAAATAATCAGAATACACAGCCATTTTGCCAGGCGGTGCCAGGCTGGCTATAGAGCCAGGTAATGGAAATTCTGGTCCCCACTCGGGTGGAATACCATACGTCTTGAGTAATTTCTCATAGTCGGAATGATCCCATAGAACTTATACTTTGTCAACCTCAGTCTGAACGTTCGACATTACAGTGAGATTCGGTGAAATAGCAAGGGGATGAACGAGAAGTTCAATATCTTATCAAAGTACTCAGAGAAAAAGAAAGAAGATAATCAGAGATCAAAGGCGATAAAACTCCGAAAAGAAGATATCTCCCATAAAAATGCAATGGGATATGAACAGTGGAGAGAGAAAGTCATCGCCCAATCAAAGACCACCACGTCACGCGAGAAATTCAAAAAAGCGAAAAAGTTGTAAAAGCGGGTATAGTGACAGCCGTCATAAACATTCCATCACCTGTTCACGCGCTTGCGAGTGGTCAACTTGTCCTTTTTTTATGATTATCTACACCAACATAAGATATTTTCTACCAAACTCCAAAATTCAAAAACCCCCAAAATACATTAAGTCCAAAATTTCACCCGCATAAAGACTTCACGCGGAAGAAACACTGGACTGGGGTGACTTGAAGAGGTAGGGTTCCAAAAATACCCAAATACCCTTAAGTATCACCCGCGGGTCGTAGAGAAACCCCTCATATACCACCCGCGGGATATACGGATCATCCGCATATCACGATAGAGGAAGAAAGTCCTCACACCACACGCGGAAGTATCCAGACACCCTCAGAAGTCATCTGCGAGATAGGACATCTATCCGCCAAAATGACCGAAAGGCAATGCCAACTGGACAGCTGTCATCAACCAACTACTCTCTAGAAGAGTGTCCACGATTGTTACTTGAAGAATACGTGACTCGCCAGCCAATGGACAAAGGACACCTGGCCAGGTTGTTATAACCGTGCACATGGCCAGGGTGAGGTCCATCCTATCATAAGGCGACGCTTGTCCAGGTTGTTATACCCATGCACATGGGACGTATAGCTCAACCTATCACAAAGGGACACGTGTCTAGGCAGTTATCAAGATCTTCTAGAGGGGGACAGCTGGCCCAATCACCTTCCTACATCCTTCGGCTATAAATACATTGTCAACCTGCATGAGGTATTCATTCACATTCACTCTGACTCACTTATACTCTGACTACACTTAGTCTGTATATTTCAGTACTCTCTTCATTACGAACGATACTGATTCTCACGCCAGAGGGTGGTTACAGGAAGACCCCCCCTCTTGTACTTCCTGTAACAAGACTCACGGTGTCTGTTTTGCAGGTTCCGGTCATTGGACTTCGGGAAGTTGTGCTCATACTGTGTTAGTAGATATCGTATTTTCCCCTGTGAACTCATTGGATCCAGGACCCATACCCGGGGATTGGATCCGTGTTTCTTCAGGGGGGTTCTTTTGTCGTCGGATCTTCCTTTCTTTTTATTATTATTATTATATTCTAATGTGTGTGGGTGATATATAATATATGTGTATTATATTACTATTGTAGCCCCTACACCATTAAACCCCAAAAACAAATTCTCACCCCTTGCTGACTGGGCGCCACACAACGCAAAACGCCCCAATTTGTAGCCCCTCCACTACGCATAGCCTAATGGAAAGGTGGTGTGAGCACATACGACCACGTATGGGCCTCACGGTGTGAAGCGGACGTAAACTGCAAATATAGTGGCACTAGTAACGTTGAACTTCGCCACAGACCGACACAAGGGTGTGAAGCACTAATAATTAATATATTCTCACCTCACACCAGAGTCACATTTCACATTTCAAACCCACATATTTTTGATGTTAAATGTAAAACAATGTCTATGTGTCGCTTATGTTGCGAACTCACATCTCGCAGTTTACGTTTCACAGCTAACATGCATGAAAGGCTACCCACCGAGCCACCATGCTTGAAAGTCATGAGCACAAACTAGCACGTGAGCAACAGACTAAGCGCGAATTATATTAAAATAGTTACCAAATTGTATTAAAATCATTTAATAAATCATGCAGCGCCATTCACTATGTATATGTAACAGCTCAGCTACCGTCGCACCATAATATTGTCTGTTTTAGCCTGGACGTACTACCATTGCCTCACAGAAGCTACTGTCGCACCATAATATCGTTCGCTTTGGCCGGAACGTACCACCATCGCCTCACGAATTTTCTTTTGGTTACCCATGTGGAGCCTTCCTAGTAGGTCACCCATTCTGATACTACTCTCACTTGAACACGTCTAACTGTAGAGTTCTTCTCTCATACACTATCATTAAGCGCCTAAAGCGCATTATGATGAGGAAGATATCCACATCCTTATAAATAATACTTAGTTTTCCTCCCTAGCCAATGTGTAATGTCACAGTATAACCCATGGTGAGTAAAATTCTCCTATGCTAACGCAACGCCCAGATGACTGTGCTTACCCCTCACTAGTTATTAACCCATGCGCTTACATATAAAAAAGAGATATATGAAGAAAATTCGTACATAGACTTTGTTTTATGGGCTTTTCTAACCACACCGCCGGTGTGGTTAGAAAAACAGCACCAGATGCCACGGTAAGGACTAACCGTGGCGGTGAGTGCTCAATCAATCAAATCATGGTCACGTCAACCAAACTATTATCTCACTGTTTCAAATCATCATATTATTATCATTAATATTAATATTACTAATATTATCCTAACTTGTTAATTATAAGATTTTGATTTAAATATATATTTGTTTTAATTATAGGATTTTGATTTTTATGTTATCATTAATATTAATATTACTAATATTATCCGAAGTTGTTAATTATAAGATTTTGATTTAAATATATATTTGTTTTAATTATAGGATTTTGATTTTTATGATCAAAAATGATATATAATTAAATAAGTGATTTTAGTCTATAATATGAGGTGTTGACTATTTGTTTAAAAAAATATTAAATGAAATATACATCTTCATTTTGGTTTGATTTTTGGTGTTTTGAAATCCAAGCTCTCGTCGTTTTCTTTTGGTTTAGAAATACATCTTCTTTGAACTCAATTTTCATAAGTTTATTATGTAGTTCAACTAATATAATGATCATGTTTATCTTACTAGTTGGTTGGATTTTAATAATTGTAACCTTACAATATTAAAAAGCATAAAACCATGTGATACAAACTATAAAAGTTCATAAAAAGTTCATGGCATACAAAATATTAATGTTTGATAGAATATAACAAAGTAGTGTAAATCAATATCTACACTATCGTGTCCCCGTCTGCGCCGGCCCTTGATGTGCTAGCCTCGTGATCAAAGCGTGGGGGAGGTAATGTGTAATCCTCACAGCGCTGTCGGCTGGCCTCCCTCTCCATCATCCAATCGATTTGACGTTACATCCGTAGCACCGCGTCCTCTACTCTCCGTAAGCGTGCATCCGTGGCGTGGTCTAAATGCACAGCGCGATAGGTGCGTGGTGTGTGCTGCGGCACCCGTGGCTGACATTAAAATGATAATTAAATGTTAATATTTAGATGAAACAAATAAATGTAAACGAGTTATAAAAGTAACCTGAACCTGCTCCGTTCCATCCGCCGCCTCATCCTCCCCTCTGTCCTCGTCCCCCGATTGCTCTTCGTGGTTGTCGTCGACGTGTACCTCCGGGGCAATCAATGGTGGAGGGTCGACTAATGACACCGATATATACGGTTGTTTGTTGAAGTCCGTAACGAGACGGTCTACTCTTCTCCCTTCGGGGTCCTTAAACTTGAGAACAATACGCATGCCCTGGGTGCTAGCGCGGCTGAGCTCGCCGGGGGGGGGGACTGTCAGGATCGTAAGAGTAGCTAGCTGTGTTTCAAGTCCCAAATGATGCACGATGCGCGTCATGTAGGGGCCACCGAGCAACTATCCTCTTCCCTTCCTGTGCTGGTATGTGGCGATGTAGTCGGCGAAGCCATGGGCGAGGTTGAAATGGATCCCCGTCAGAAGGCACCGCAAAAAAACAAGTCTGAGAGTTTGCAGTGGTCAGCACCCTGATATCGACCTTGTACTGACGAGGCTATCAGCCTGTGTAGGTACCTGCACAACGAAATATAATATAAGGTAAATATAATATAATGTAACGTAATATATTACAATGTAACGTAATGTAAATTAACATAGGTTAACGTACCTGTACAACGGGTCAATGATGAAGGAGGCTTTTTCTTGGCTACCGGATGGGAAAGGCTTACTCGCAATCGCGCGCCACCAAACGTGCAGATAATCATCCGGGGCCTCGTGGACGCTCGCGGTGTAGATTGGCTGCCGGACCTCCTCCTCGGTGTAAAAGCCGATCGCCACGACGAACTCTTCCAATGACAAGTACCGGTCGACCCCAAACATCTTGAACGAAACCTCCAACGCCCGACCCTCTGGGTTCTAGTCTCTCATCTGCACCTCTGGCCTCCCCGCCTCCCGTGGACTGAAATAAAATAAACAATTTGTTATGAATATATTAAAGTAATGTTTAGGCGGTAAACAAAGTTAGACATAGTAAGTAAAAAGAAAGACACCTAAAACGGAATGTTGAATAAACCGCTAGCGTAAACTCCCGGTGTGCGGGGTAGTTCATCGTAAACATCCTCATCCACGGCGTGTCCTTTCCGACATACTCTAACATCCTTCTGTCCGCGCCAATTGACTCCATAAAACTGAGGCTTAAAATAGTATTCGGTATTGGCTTAATCAATCGGAGCTGGATGTACCGGTCGTGCTCGAGTGTCCCTTGAACAAACTGCGTGTGTGGGTAACCCGCCAACACATCATCCCCTTCAATAGGTTTTGGCGGCTGTTCTGTCCGCCGCCTCCGTCGTGGCCGCTGCTCAACCTCCTCCTCCTGCTGGTAGAGGATGTCTTCTTCTAGGATGTCCATCTGTTTATCATATATATATTAAAAGGCACATTTTAGTTATCTCAAAAAATACAAATGTTGATGGATATTTTAAACAAATAAGATTACAGTTTCAAATTTTCAAACCGACCGTATAAAACGGTACCGGACGAAAGATTTAATCGTATAGATTAACTGTTTAGATATTTCATAATATATAGTATTTCTTTAAGTTTAATAAAAAAAGTGCATTGTATAAAGCCCAAACCGTGAAACCAAACCGTTAATAACGGTTCGGTTTGGTTCGGTTTTAAATCTCAACAGTTCGGCTTTGGTTTTCGATAATCGGTTTGACCCGAAAACCGTCAAAACCTGACCATGATTATCAAACCCCGAGTTGAGTCGTCTAACTAGCTCAACACAGTCATGATTATCAAACCTATATAACCTGATTATCAAACCCTAAAATAACCCGCTCAAGTAAACCTATATAACTTGATTATCAAACCCTAACTCGATTAAATACTCTAATTTATACGACCGGCCATAAAAATTCCGGGTTGTTTCAAAGGTTTAGGTCGGTTCAACGGTTCGGGTCGGGTAAGGCCGTGAGGTTCATTACGATAAGAAACTTCAACATAATCATTTAACAAACTTCAACATAATCATTTAACAAACTTCAACATAATCATTCTTACAAATTGTAATTTTAGTTAACAAAAAATAATAATTGAACCAAAACATTAAAACATACCTTATTGGTGAAGACTGGAGTGAAGGAGAGATGAATACTAGGGATGGAAAGGAACGCTGAGGACGGTGTGGTTGAAAGAGAGACGGTCGGCGGTGGACTGCGGCGGTGGTGGGGGGGTTAGGGTTTGACCTGCAGTTGTGGTGGGGAAGAGAACTTGTGTGATGTTTTTGTGTTTTAGCGATGGGTAAAAATAAATAACCTAACTTGCTGGGTAAAAAAAAGGAAAAAACTGGAAATAAAAAAATAAGGCGCTGCAAATGAGAGTCGAACCCGGGTTGACAGGAGGGTTGGCTGGATTAAAGGGAGAAAGTATTACCACCAGACCAGAGTTTCAGATTGTATATGGGTTCACTCTCAAAATATATATGGGTTCACTCTCACATATATGAAACAAATTTTGAGATGAACTTCCTTTGTATATTAACTCTGGAAACCGATTCTTTATGCACGTCGCCTTATGGCCTGCTGGTTAACACTTGAAGCTTTGTGGGTAGAGGTCGCGGGTTCGACCCCTGTACACCCCGTTTTTGTTGTAAAGTTACGTTTTTATTTCTTTTAAGCCACAGTTAATCATCTTAATAATAATAATGACTAAATATGAATTATTTCACTAAAACCCGACTTTGTAAATACCGTTTAACCTGACTAAATATGAATGATGACTAAATATAAATATATTATGTTTTTTTAATTAATTTATTATATTTATAATAACCTAATTGTTATTATAACATAATTGTTCTTACGATAGTGAAAATTAGAATGTGATATTCCAATAGTTTCTTACAAATAAAGATATTAACACATTTAACTATACATTTTTCAAAAACCTTCGTGACTTTCCCGTCGTCGGTTGGGGTTTGACATCAAACAAATCAATTATTGAATCGGGTATCAAAAAACGGTTTGTTGATTCGGGTGTGCTAAATGGATATCAAGTTGTATAATATGTGTTATAATGGAATTTTATAAGCGGCGTATAATGGTAATGCAATCACACTAAAATCTGCCAAGTGTGTAAATATCTCTAACCACCGCATTAAGTCCTTAACGTCGCGTTGAAAGGTAAAGTGAAAATCTACAAACTCTGAAAAGCCTGTAAACCTCCTATTCACTCTGAAAAGAATTTGTTAACCTGTCGTATAGTCATTAATATGGGGTATAATGTCGTTTACATCATAGGAATTATGTCTTTAAAAACAACTACCATCAACCATTTACACAAACATATTAGTCTACCTCAAACATGTTTCGTAACAACGATATTTCATTCTCGAGCTACAAATTATACAAAAAACCACGATCATACAAATATCATCATTTATGCCATTATTATTAAAACCATATGTTGGTTGTGTAGACGCTATTTTGTGGTGACATGTAGTCCTAGGGGTGGCCGTGGCTAGGTGGAACTCTTAAAGAGTCCGCCATAATAAATCCCATCCGGGCCGAATGCAGGCACAGTGAACTCCATTCAACCCTGGAGCGGGGAACACCGCGCACGGACCAGCTCAAACTATCTACTACTTAACAAGGGTGTACCGTGGCTCTTAATGAATTCGGTGCCACCTCAAAAATACAACCATGAAGTGATCTCACATGGAATGCTACCATCGTAGAGCCATAAATAGTGGGGATAAAACGCTATAATAACGATTATAAAGTGGTGGCATTCACTTTGTAGAAGAACAACAAGAAAAGAAGCATGAAGAGAGTGCGGTGTCACCACCAATACTTGACTATCAAGGAAAAAAGGTAGCAGGACAAAGCTGCGTAGATGCTATTTAAACTATAATATTTTAGAAATATTGTTGTACTAGTTTTATCTAATGTAATCGTTTATAAATTTTAAAGAATAGTTGTGTTATTTTTAACATAAGATAACCTGATTATGATGTTTCATGGAGTAGTGGTAGTTGTATCCGACTTGTTTATATGCTATTTTTAAGTTGTTATCGCAACGTCATCATCATCATCATCATATCATCAACATCATAATATCATCATCATCATCATCATATCATCATCATCATCATCGTCGTCGTCGTCATCATATCATCAACATCATCATCATGTTGATAATATCATCATCATCATATCATCATAATATTAGTATCATATCATCATAATCATCATAATATCATCATCATCGTCATCATATCATCGTAATATCATCATCATCAACATCATAACATTAGTTTCATATCATCATCATCATCATGATATCATTATCATATTGTCATCATATCATCATCATCATCATGATATCATTATTATTAAATGAAAACAATGTGGTAAGCCGATTTCGAAATTGGAGTAGTGGTCGTTGTATCCGTATTGTTTAGATGCTATTTTGAAGTTTTTTACAGCAACGTCTATGACCTGTCTAATTTGTTTTAAAACTTTTAGCACTATTGTTATTATTATAATTTGTTAGTATGTAATTAGTCACTCTGAAGTAATTGTTTATTGTAACACAGTTTTATTATATTTTGTAATTTAAATATTAGATGTTAGCACTATGACCTGTCTAATTTGTTTTAAAAATGTTAGCACTGTTGTTATTATTATAATTTCTTAGACTATCTTCATTTACAAACCAACCAAACCA
This sequence comes from Bidens hawaiensis, assembly GCF_021521415.1. Classification (NCBI taxonomy): domain Eukaryota; kingdom Viridiplantae; phylum Streptophyta; class Magnoliopsida; order Asterales; family Asteraceae; genus Bidens; species Bidens hawaiensis. Next base: position 1,602,949 of record NW_027491177.1, on the reverse strand, counting down.
CAATTTTAATTATAAAACTAATATCCCTCTCTTCCACCAATTTAATCCAACCAAACCAAACTTTTCATCCTCATTAGCAAAACAAACTTCATTATTTTTTATTAAATAAATATAACTTATAAATATTTTTATTAATAATTGTTGTGTTATTTTAAAAAAAAAAGTGTTTAAAAATATTAAAAATAATTTCTTTATTTAAAAATAAACAATATATATTTAATATAAAATTAATAAAAAAATATTTATATTCATCAAACACACTTAGTAAAAGTAGATAACAAAGTTACGACCGTAGCATTAAATATAAAATTACACTTAGAAATGATAAAAACTACATAATTCATCATCGGCAAATTTTTGCCAAATATGCCCAATCAGATCATCATTTAATGGAAAGAGTTGAATTAGAGATGGATATGAAAGTGATATGATACCATATTTATAAGTAAAAAAGTTGAATTATATAATAAGATAATGTTACATTCTTTAGATTTTAAGTTTTATCCAAAAAATCATATGAACCAATATGAAACAAATCACTTATTGTGGTTTAATCAGATAATGTTACATTCTTTATATTTTAATAATAATAATGGCTAAATATGAATACAAAAGATCAATTAGAACAATTAAACGAACAATTTCATCATCATCATCATCATCATCATCATCATATCATAAGATCATCGTCATAATATCTTTTCATGGTTTGCTACCACAAACGTAATGGTAATTTTAAATTATTGATAACATCCTAACAATATTACATTAAAAAATTAGCATGCAAATTAAGATTCTCTAGATATGCACGTTACGTTGCGTAGTTTAACATGCATGATTTATCCGATTTTCTAGATATTTGCATGCGAATTAAGATTATCTAGATATGCACGTGCCCCTAATACGCCGCGGTAAATGCTTATCCGGGCGGTGAACACGCTCCTCTTGCAGTGTTTGACAGTCTTTTACAGCTTTATGGGATTTCGAGTAACCTACATACGCACCGTTAAGGACGAACCTCGGCGTTTAGAAGACCACATAAACCACTATATAAACATGCGATATCTATAGGCTCCATACAACAAAAAAAATGTTAATCCCCCACCCATACATCACCGTAATACTTTGCAAAATAATAACAATGGAGCCCGAAAATAGCATCTACACAGCCATGAAAATTTCGGTCTGAAATAAACAAGATAATTTTGGCTGTGTGAATGCTATTTTGGGGTCCATTATTATTAATATAGGAAACGGTCTCATCGGTCTAGGATTTAAGTCCGCTCATCAATATATTACCCTAGAAACTAATAACGATGGAGCCCGAAAATAGCATCTACACAGCCACGATAAATTCGGTTTGAAATTAAGAAGATAAATGTGGCCATGTGAATGTTATTTTGGAGTCCATTATTATTAATATAGAATACAGTCTCGTCGGTCAATTTAACGTGGTTGGTCGAGCGGATATTGGTGGCTGTATAGATGCTATTTTGAAGTCTTTATTAAAATCAATATAAAACGAGGGGGATGAACATTCCTAGAGGGCCCCCTTCAAGAATCCCAACACTCCCGAAAATCCCCAAAAGGTTTAAGGGATTTTCGAATTCGGTCAGCTAGGAGTAATGAATGGTGTGCGTCATTACTATTAATCGATGAACAAAAGGTTGCAAGAGGATTTTGACAATTGAAGCAATTGTCATTAATGTCCTTGTTGTGTAGATGCTATTTTATAAATCTTAGGACTAGTTTGTAATTACTCGCTCGTTCGTTCTAATGTAATCGTAACTTGTGTAACACTATTATTATATTTCACATTTTAAAGATTACATTATCATTGTATATTACGTAAAAGACGAAACGTTTGAAACAATGACATATTCATCGCCATTTAATATTAGTATACTTTGTATATATATATTTTATTAACAATGAACAATATCGAAAATGAGACGATATTATAGTACTGGCTTAACTTTTGAAATTCTAATATAAATGTTACATTAAAAAATAGCATATACACAACACCAAATATTACATTATAAATATTAAATTCAAATACCAATAGGTCATAACATTGTAATCCGTCGCTGATAGCATTTCGGTACGGTCACGACTCCGCGCCCAACTAGGGGTGCAAATGAGCCGAGCTGCTCGCGAGCTACTCGAGATCGGCTCGTTAAAAAGCTCGATCCAGCCGAGCTTTATCGAGCCCGAGCTCGAGCCTAAAAATAAGCTCGTTTAATAAACGAGCCCGAGCCAGAGCTTTACTTATCGAGCTCGAGCCGGCTCGCGAGCCTAAACGAGCCTGCCATTTATATAATTTTTTAAAAATATATATTTAATAATTATTAATTAATAAATATAATGTTATGAAAAAATAAATAAAAATAACTAAATAATATATATTCTTTTATATATAAAATTATAATATAAAAAATATATAAAATAATTATAATTATATAAAAAAATAATAGATAAATAATAAACGAGCCGAGCCCGAGCCGAGCTCGAGCTTCAAAATCCATTCACGAGCCGAGCTCGAGCTTTGAAAATAGAGCTCGAAACGAGCCGAGCTCGAGCTCGAGCTCTGTGTAAGTTAAACGAGCCGAGCTCGAGCCTAGTCGAGCTCGGGCTCGGCTCGGCTCGTTTGCACCCCTACGCCCAATTGATTGAACATCTCAACGATGGGTGTTTTATAATACAAATCACCCAACATATATCCCACTTGTAATATGATGTTGTTGTGCATATTTTGAAAGACAGCTCACGACAACCGTACTCGTCTTCACTGTCATCAAATCTGAAGTACAAAGAACTTGAAAATATCATCTACACACCCATCACAATTGAGAATGAACGACGATGATAAATTGATGGGTGAGATAATTTTAATGAAATATTAATCTTTATTTGGATAGTTTCTTAGCTTGAGAGTTACGTGAAAAAACATGTTAGAAGTGTTTAGTTTGTTGTGATAGGGGGTTCGGGGTTTTTTACATGATTTTTTTGGGAACACATTATACGCTAGGTCTAGTGCTTAACGTGGTTGTTCTTGTGCGACTTAATTTGGCATCCTAAGAGAGTGAATAATGTTTGTGAACTATACGGGCCGTTAATGACTATACGTGAAGGTTATGGGCGATATTACTATTTGCATGCAGTGTTAGCAGATTCTTCAGAGTTTGCCGATTTCCACGTGACCTATATACGCAACGTAATGGACTAAACGCGGCGGTTAGGTCCGTCATTAATATTTGCATGCTTTGCAGAGTGAATAGGCTTTTCAATGTATGCAGATTTTTCAGAGTTTGTGGATTCCAACGTTACCTATAAACGCCGCGTAATGGACATACCGTGGCGGCTAATAGGAACATTTCACTTTTCATTTGACGGTTACAAATTTACAATATTTAATTTCTTACTTTTTTATTACTACTATTTGTAAGAGAAGAAAAGATTACACATTAAGATTTATCTCGCAATGTAACGTTATTTTGGAGCCTTTCTTCAAACACGAGAATGATGAATATGTTTATTGGTCACTGATAGTCCCGAGAGTGAGATTGAAGGCATGTTGATAACATTACTTTTATTAAATTTTGTAATTTAAATTTTAAATTATGATTATAACACATTACACAGGAACACATGATGATCGGTTTCGAATACGTAACTGTAATTTTAAATTATTAATAACACCCTACCAATATTACATTCAGAAAATAGCTTTTACACATTTGAAATTTTTCTAAAAATTCAAATTTCAAATACATTTTAAAGTTATCTAAAATTGTTGTTGGCATCTAGAAAAGTTCTTCTACGCTTTCGGGTGGTTCTTTTGAATGTCGTGTGGAACCCCTCTATTGAAACACTAGTAGATGATGACGGTTGGCACGACCGAGGAGGAGATGTACGTCAGACAGGTCTCCTTCGTTGACCTGTCTGTCGGAACACTAGTAGATGACGGCTCGCACGAGCGAGGAGGAGAAGTACGATAGACAGGTCTCCTCCGTTGGTAGCATTACTAGTTGAGATCTACGACGACCTCAATTTGGCTGCTACGTTGGGCCACGACAGCCCTCACCACCACATGTAACTCCAAAATAGCGTCTACACGGCCAACATTTGGCTTTAATAGTAACCGACTTCATGAGTAAAACAGGAAGGTGTTCTGAACAATTTTGGGGTGCCGGGAGAAATGTTGTATAGAGGAAACATGGAGGAGGGTTTTATGATAAACATGGAGTACGATGTGTTTTATGTTCAAGTTTTGTATTAGAAAAAATAGTGAATCGGAGGGTGTGTTTGTAGACAAAAATGTTTAGTGTTAGAAAAAATGGTGAATCCTAATGGGGTTTTGTGACAAATTATGGGTGTCACAATACGCCGCGTTAAGAGCCTAATGCCACGTATTTATGCGCCGTGAGTTTGCACAAACTCAGATTCTTTGTGATTCCAATATCGTTATACGCCGCTTTGAAAACTATACGCGAAGGATGTTCAACTAAAAATTACACTATAAGTTATCTGAAGCAACTAGAAGACTCGCCATACCTATCCATTAAGAAATTATTTTTTATATTTTTAAACACTTTTAATAAAAAAACACAACAATTATTAATAAAAAACAATTAAACACTTTTATAATTGAAGATTGGTTTAGGGTTGGTTTGTGAATGGGGAGTGGTAAACATAAGTCAATAAAATGTGAACATAATACTACAATCAAATACAACGCCATCTATACAGTTGGTTGGCCATGTGATGACGGTATCTAACACAAGCCGCTTCAACGTCACCTTCTATCAGCAGAGATTTGTTTCTAACAAGGTTTTCCATCATCATGCAAACAAGAACCCCGGCAGTAGAAACATTACCGTTATCCTGAGGAACATTTACCTCAACCAAACCAACAGACATGTCATACATCATGTGATTACTAGACCTGGTCCAATAGTGAATAGCATCAAGAAACCACGCGAAAAACAAACTTATCATCTCAATGTAGTACGCAACATAACGTCGTTTTTCATTCCTCCACCTCGTGTCGGTCCAATATTGGGTAATTACCATGGTCCGCATATCAATACGAACGAGGAGCCAGTCCGATTGTTGAATCCATAAGGGGAGATAAACGTAATCAACCTCCCAAAATGGAGGGTATGGTTCTTTATCACCGGCCATCTCCCTAGCGGCTAACGAGTTCGCATCTTTCATATGAACGTAGAAATCTGGAGGCAACACCGTCCAACGTTGTTCTTCGCTTGGATATTTTAATAGCCTTGACTGTCTAACACGCATCATTCTAAATGTCCACGCTTCAACATGTTGTGCAATTTCGTGATATAAGAATAATATGTAACAATAATACATGGTCTAATATAATTTGTTGTAATATAATTTAAATTAAAATAGTCACTCACAACAGATGACGAACACCCGTTGGACTCGAAACCCAGCAGCACACCTCAAAAGTTACGATCTAAAGGTTTGGTGATGAAACGAGTATGGCAAAACAGTGCATCCCGTTGTTATAAAAATCAACGGCATCCTTCGACCAACTCCTTGACTCTTCAACTTCAACCGCAAATATCTTTGTTTGTTGGGGGCGTTTGACAGGATCTACTTCTTCTGGACCTCCCGAATGAGTACTTGACGACGTGCCTGAAACGTCTACGATAGACGGCCTCCTAACACGCCTCCAAAGTTTGTCCGTGATTCTTGCAGATTTTGGAGCCGGTTGAGAACAGAAAAACCCGTCGTTATTTTTATCCATATTTTGCGGATTTTTTGGTGTGTTGGATGTAATGGTCATGTTGGTATATATGTTACACACAAAAGTCGGGGTGCATAAATTATGTTAACATTCTATACGTCGCGTTAGATACTTACCGGAAGGTTAAACGTACATCAGACAGGCTTTTAGTGATGGAAGATTCCTGACATGCAAAGACTAATTGACCATGTATACGCAACGTTAAGATCTATATGTTGCGATTAAATATATCTTGCCACTCAATTTAAATCAGCATCTCAACATATATGCAACTTGAAAAATTGCTTGTTTAAATTTGTGTACATGCTATTTTGAAGTTGTTGTCAATTCTTATTTAGTTGTTTATCGTAACACTTTTATTATATTTGGTAATTTAAATACTTTAAATATTAGATCATGATCATAACACATTACACAAGAACACACTAAAAATATTACATTCAAAAAATAGCATTTACACAACATAATATTACGTTTATAAATGTTGTTAACATACACGAAAATGTTCTTTTAATGGAATTCATTCATCTTTACGGCACCTCTCGGGTGGTTCTTTTAGATGTCCATTGGAACCCGTCTGTCGAAAGGCCTAAACTCTTCCCTCTATCATTCAATTGCGGCCACAGTGCCTGTAAACGGCACTGTTTACATTTATGACGAGGGGTACCTAATATTACCATAGGGCCACGACAACCCCACCCTTGCATGTCACTCCAAAATAACATCTACACACCCAACAATGAGTTTTAATAGTAACCGACCCCATGAGTAAAACAAGTTGTTGTTTCAGCAATTTGGGTGTCGTGAGAAAAACGTCGTCCACATGAAACAATGTGAAAGGGTTTATGAAAATATGAAAAACATGAATGAAGGTGTGGTTGAACGGATGGTAATTCGGAGAGGGTTTTATAGACAAAATTTGGAGGTCGTATACGCCGCGTTAGGTTCGTAACCCAACGGTTTAGGACGACAGGTTACTGCAGCTTGCCAGACGCTCTTGCTGCAACCTTTACAGACTTTGTAGATTTCGAGTTACCCTTATACGCCGCTTATAGGCCTTTACGTGGCGGATAGGGGAGCAACAGATCAACTATATAACAACCGATAATCTATAGGCTAAATAACACAACAAAGTCGTTAGTCCCCAACACCACTCCACCCATTCAACACGATAATACCCTACAAAATAATAACAATGTAGTCCGAAAATAGCATCAACACAGGCACAGAAATTTCGGTGTCAAATAAATGATAAAATAGTGGTTGTGTGAATGTTATTTTGGAGTACATTATTATTAATATAGAATACGGTCTCGTCGGTCAACTTTACGACGGTTGTCCAACGGATATTGGTGGCTGTGTAGATGCTATTTTGGAGTCTTTATTAAAATCAATATAAAACTAGGGGATGAAAGTGCCTAGATGACCCACTTCATAAATCCCAATAATGCCGCAAAAACCCAAAAAGGAAGTAAAAGGCATGTTGAGAACATCCAAGCCCACCTAGGAGTAACGACTGGTGTGTGCTAGTACTATTACTTGTTAACTATAAACTTGCAGGCGGATTTCGAAATTGAAGCAATTGTTGTTTGTCTCCGTCATGTGTAGATGCTATTTTGTTACTGCAATGTCTATGTCAATGTTTTATTTGTTTGAAACATGCATAAATTGTTTTTTTGTTATGTGTGTTTTACTTTGTAGACAAAAAATCATTATTAATTAAAAAATTAGAAATTCATTTTTTCTCACAAACATTTCGTTTCACTAAACCCTGTTTGCAAACGGTTTATATTCACCAAACATACTTAATAAAGCATCTCAAACCTAGTACAATACTACTTTCAATGACAATCATCATTTGACCAGTCAGAGTCCCACACTAGATCATTTTCATATGGATCATGATAGTAATCTTCCTCCGGCTCACTGGTGTAGTCGAAAGTTGCTTTCAAAACCTCAGGGTCATAATCATCACCCGGATCCATTTCATGCTCTTCACTTGGTCTAAATAATTCATCCTCTTGAACCAAAAAAAACATCAACTCATCTTCTGCCAATTGACATTCTTTGTCTTCCATTTGACTTGCTTCATTGTCAAACTGAACTACATTCACAACATTCTTAACATCCTCAATTTGATCCTTCTCATTTTCATCATGGCTGCAACATGACTGATAATGTGGAAAGTAAATAGATGAAACATGAAACTATAAACATTAAACAACAACAACAAAGATTACATTATCCCATACTACAAAATAAGATGTTAACAACTAATCAATAAACACAAACATAAACAAAGAACAAAAACCAACTAATTGCTAGCAACATCTTCAAGCTTGTTACTTCTTTGGTTTTCATTCTTGCAAACTCATCTTTCTTGTTCATCATGTTCACCAATTTTCACCAAAAGAAATACCAAACGTTTCAAACAAGCTAAAACGGTGTGGATGTTATTTACAAGAATATTATACGGGTGGGAAGAGAACTAATGGTGGATGTGTGGATGCTATTTTTTGACAACTCTGTAATCCATATCAACACTACTTGTAGACCAAACAGTTTCTTTATTTCATTATCAACACGGTACATATATCTGAATGTAATAGCGCCTTGATTGGTGTTACATTAGTACATAAAATTACATATTTTTATGTGGCTGTGATACATTGATTTAAATATGCAATCAATCGTTTAAATCAACTATATAACATTCGACTTGCCAACTTGACATGATTCTAGCGTACTCGTTTATACGATTTTCATACACAGCCCTCCATCCGTAAGCCTCTTCTTTTGCAAATCTGGCCCAAGTACGAACCGGAAAAGGCACCGGGAAATCACCTTCAAGTTGTATATATAACCAATGAGTATCTGTAACATTAGCAATGGCCAGTACCAGATGATCACGAAACCGATATGGTCCCTCTCTCATCAGGAAAAAGGTATGGCTGCTATGCGGCTCGAGAAGTATCAGAACGCAATTAAATGCTTGAGCAACGACGTATCCATGGGCGGGTAACTGAAACCAACGGTTGCGAGGCGCATCTTGAACCGTTTCATAAAAATCTAACTGGCTACGGGCCCTCTCAAAAAACTCCGGTTGCTCCGTATTTAATCTTTCCCTCACCAATCTTGGTTCCTATCCATCTCATTCATCATGGCAACCCTAACCTCCCTCCAACTCTTTTGACCGATTCCTAAACCCTCCGCAATTGCCCGAAAACCGCAGTTACCGTCAGGCTTTACGTCTATGATCCTTGAGATGTAAGGGTAACTCCAGCTGGGAACAAGGCCCTTATACAGATTTACTGCTGCAACATCTTTCGGATAAACCACTAAAGGAAAACCTATGGCAGCTCCAGTCTCCTTTTTCTTAGACGACCGTTTTGAAGGTTTAGAAGGGGGCATCTTAAGCTGTGAATGGGACTGCGACCGCGAACACTCCAAGAATGAGGGGGTTTGCTCAATGTTCTGTGAGGACGAAGTAGGGTACGAGGAAGGGATATACGAGATGTGCCTCGCGGCCTCCACCCTTTTTGTTTGCTGGTTTAAGTTTGGACGCCCGCGAGGGTCCTTCCGTTTCTCTGGCTCTTTTTTATATGAGTTGCCAGGAAGAACGGACCAAATCTTCGATAAAAGACTTCTTTTCTGTTTTGGATCTTGACGTATCAAAATCGTCTGTTTAAGCTCTTCCATTTCTGCCTCGAAGTCTTCTTCTTCTACTTGTGCGACCACTGGATCAAAGTCAAGCTTCCTCCAGAACGGGTCTACGATTTTAGTGGAATAGGTACGCCCGTATTAAGGTGACGCTCCAACTCACAAGCACACGGAAACCCCATAGACGTTCGCAATTGGTGTCGGCACGTATGTCCGGACTCGATCATCTTTTCAAGCTTTCCATACTCCTTTTCTAGTAGCGTAAGAGCCTTACTCGACACTTTATAATGTAGCATGTAAAAAACCTGGAGGTTATGGTCTTTCTTCAACCTAATCCGGGATTGTTCAAATGTTACTCCGATTTGGACCTTCTGGGCATCTATAAGCTCAAGGGCATAAGCTGCAAGTGCGTGGAGGGTGTTGTTGGCCCCGTTAAGGTGCCTTTTCAAGTTCGCGTGCTGACTCTCGACTAGGTTTGTTGTAATCTCTCTGAAGTTTAACCGATCAGCCATCCAACAAGACACAAACTTTTCCTTGTCTCGTAACAGCCAGCTATGATGGATATAGTCCCATACCTCTGAAAAGGAAACAAAAATAAACTTATGAAACTTATTGTATATTAATAATCAGAAGGACTTACTTTCTTTCCCAATATTGCATAACATTTCTTGCAACTTTAAGCAGTTATATTCGTAATCATCGAACGTGGGAGACTCACACAAGACCGACCATAATAGAGCAAAATCTTCTCTTGTCTCGCTACCATAGATACCCTTCCACTTTTTCTTTATATTCTCACGTATGTGCCACCGGCATAGGTTTCTGGTGGCATTCGGGAATACTTGTTTACAAGAATTCATCAGGGCGGTGTCTCTGCCGGTGACTATGACGCGCGGCTCAATAGAATCCTCGAGCATACCTTTGAGGTGCCCGAGGGACCATGTGAAATCCGTCTGGCGTTCCCTAAGTAGAACCGCGTGCGCGATACAAAACGACTTCGACGTCGACGTCACGTCAATATACTGAACAAACGGCCACTTGTACATATTGGTGTTGTACGTGGTGTCAATCAGCAACAAATGGGGGAACGCACGCCACATTTTATACGACATGTCATGACAAAAAAATACGTCCTCTACGCGGTTTGTGGCAGGGTTCTCCTGTGTGTGATAAACGAACCCATTATTAAACAGGAATCTTTCAAATACCTGCAACCGGTTTTATTTGACATTAATATATTTTTTTAAACATCCATTGCATCAAATCAAATTCAAAATCGTGAACCTGCATTGGGGTATCGCCAAATCTATTTTATTTTCGCCATTTCTCTATAAGATTGTGTATGTCCTTGTCAATAACCAAGCTCCGGGAAACCGTAGGCGTAACAGTTGAGCTATTTTTTGCGTCTTCAGGCCATCCGCGTGTAACCCCGCAACCATATCAACCATCTCGTTGGACATTCTCCTTAGATACGCGTGACCCTCCTTAAAGACGAACGGGTCGTGGTTGTGCGTCTCGTTTACGACCTCAAGCTTCCAAAAATTACCAGCACGGTTGTGCCTTCCTTTTAGCTTAAACGGATAGCCCTTCTTTATGCTGCCGGTACGCTTGATTGTGGCGGTGAGTTTTGTTTCGTCGCCGCGATTGCATCCAAGATCCACGGCTTTTAGCCTAGACCGCTGGACAACAACACACCCATGCTCGCGACCTCTTTTCTTCGCCCACTCCTCCAGCTCCTCACGGGAAGAAAAAAACTGAAACAGTTATAACGTCAAATTTAAAACAAGTTCAAACTACTACTAATTACAAAATATTTTTATTAAACAAAACATATGGTCTCGTACGTTATCCGTTTTATATGACACCCTAGCCTCGCGAATGTAATTATCACCATCGTCGTCATGATCTTTGTAACCAGAATTATGTCTTCCGTAATCTTCGTCGACAGTCTCGTGAGGGGTTTCAAGAATACGGTCTGGTTCTGGTTGTGACCGATACGCATCACCTACTGGTAATGGGTACGAACGTTGACTACATGAATAAGGCTCCTCGGTATTAAAATGGTACGAAGGTTGGGCAACGTAATGCGGGTCTCCTGATAAATGGTATGACGGCTGACCGTAATCATGTTCAGGTTGTGACAAGTACGAACTGCTGCTAGACCCCACATCCCAATGCGGATGGTCGTGCACAAAATATTCCTAACAAAATATATTGTTAACAAATCTAATTACAGAGTTTAATGACGACGGGTAAATTAACCAAATAAACATGCGACGATACCTGGTTCAAATTTGGTAACGCCGCCCCCGTCATAATCTACAAACCCCGACGGCGCCTGATTCAAATCCGGAATACTTGACTCATCGTTTGTCCTCGGCGGGCTCGGAAAATAACCGTCGAACAACCACGACATTTTCTTTAGTTTGGAATTTTAACACTTTGTATATATGCATATTTAGGTTTGCATGCTAATATATACAAGTCTGGGAACCAACCTAAATAATTGAGAGAACTATACGCCACGTTAAGGTCTAAACGTGGCGTAAATGTGGTCAATGACAGCTTTAGCCAGTCAAATCATCCGACGACGTCGACGTCGTCGATCAAATCAGTCACGTCAATGAAACCGCCGCGGTTAGAGCTATACGATGCGTCTTGTGCGATGTGAGATGTGATTAGCAAGACCCTTTTATATATAGATCGATCAAGACTTCATAATGATTACCGTTTAACAATGAACAATCATAATATTCTGTCAATATTATTAAAACTTATTAACTCATAACCACTAGATAAAAAAGAAAAGTCTTCATGTATTTAATAACAATACAGAATATATTCGTTTCTAACACATTTTTTTATCATCCACAAACCTCCAACTTGCACATTCCTTGATAGCCGTATGACCGACATGTTAAATCACACAGCCAACGCGGTTTTTTACCTTTTTATGGATTTCAAAATATGAATAATCAACCTTAAAAAAATTGGAAGTTTTTAATTCCTTAACTAATCACTTTACAAAAGCCCACCCAATATTAATGGACGATTACCAAAATTTCCCATGCACACCACTGATCACTACAATAGTTGGAATTAGATGCACCCCACATGTTTTGACAAAATGCCATAACCACCGAATTTTGGCCGAACTTATTAATAACTTGCAACAACCAACCACTAACATATGCCACTGGGTTGACCATAATCAGAGCACCACGGGTGAACCATAAGCCTTCACGGGTGGACCTTTGCAGGTTAATCAATTTGCCTACAGGCCAAATTTTTGGCTGACCTGCAGGTCATATTCCATGTCTTATTTATTCCTTTAATCATATCATTTCACATCCATCTTTTTAAAAACAATTAATCATTTCTAGATTCGGCTTTACATTATTATAATATCTTCATTCTGAAGTCTTCCTTTCACACCAAACTTATTGGTTTCTATAAGTTCATATCTTCCAACACCATTCCATGTATCCTATAATCACCTTAAGTCTTAACAACCATGTCTAGACCAACCATCACCCTCTTGCTCATACTAGCCATCATCCTCTGGTCTAACCCGTCCGATGCCACCCGCCCTGTCGCCACCACCGTGACAAAACAACAAAAAAGGTAACACTGAAACCATGTGATCATGTATCCATCAACACTAATTTCAATTTCTTTTCGAAATCACTAAATATTATTATTTTCTTTGTAGGATGGTGTAGAAACTATTGAAGAATCGTGTCAAGGGATCGATGAAGACGAGTGCTTGATGAGAAGAACACTAGTTGCTCATATAGACTATATCTATACACAAAAGAAAAACCCATGAAAAACATTGTATCTTTATTTATGTATATTGTTATTTCCGCGATTTTTTTAACTCTATAACTATGACATTTGACAACAACATATGTACATAAACACAAAACACGACATATGCGACTAGACTCGTATCAAACTCCATGGTCCGCTTAACATGTGCAAATACAACGAAATCCATACGGTCATAACTATCAAAGATTTTGCATTAACATACTTGTAAGCTTCAACGAACCTCGTTTTCATACCCCCGGATAACTGATCTAACATAAATCCTACCGTTGCAAGTGTCACGCTTCCGGTTAAATCAAGCACAAATCTCATATTCCCATGAATATTACTCGGTTTCAATTTACTCAACATAAGTTCTTGTCGATCCAAAACCTTACTAATAGTAGACGAGCCTTTCCGTATCAAATAAGCAGACGTCGCATTCGAACTTGAATTTGCATTTGCATTTGCATTTGAATTTGAATCCATACCACCATTTGATTTCGAATTCGTTAACACTTGATGCGAAGTCCTAACGAAAGTCTCAATCGCACGGTTACAAATCAACACCATCAAGTTTCTCACTTGTTGTTCATGTTTCGGGTTAGTCAGACAGGATATTATCTCGTCATATGTGTTTACATCAATCGTTTTGTCAAGATACACAGTCACCATAGTTGCCACAAACTGCTGTATACAATCCCCAATCAACTTCCTAAACTTATCATCTGTGATCACATCAACCCATTTACCAACCGAATTACCCGAACCGATCACTCTGTCAGCGCATATCGCCATAACCATATTCCTCGAAAAGCTACCAACCACAACCGAAACAAAACCCGAACCCGCGGGCGAAAACAACTTATCCAAAGCCCGATCAGGAAAACTCGAACCCGAACCCGAATCGGGTTCAATACGAAACCCGCGTGCAATCCCCATCGATAAGGCTTTTGAAACCTTAACGATTGAGTCCGAAACCTCATCAGATTTTGTGATCTTGAACACTTGTTTCAAACTACATGGGATTTGATCAGAATCCGATTGAAAGAAATCTTTCAAGTCGTTTGTGATTACGCTTAACGTTTCGGCTGAATCACCGGCAAATTGGGTTATAGAAGCTAAGGCGGATAAGATCATGATTGTTGTGTGTCTGGTTTTAACAATTGAAGGTGAATTGTAAACTTTGTACGCGGTGTAAGATGAAAACCCTAATGCTCCGAGAAGAAGAATCAATTTCTTACGTTTGAGGGTGTAATTGAGGCCTTTGTTCATCGTGTTTAAATCCATAGGACGGACGTGTGATTTGGGTTTTCAAGAAAAACCTAGGGTTTGTAATTGTTATCGTACTCATGGGTGAAGAGATTGAGATAAATTGCTAAAATCGATGAACACGTAGATAGCGATCATTGGCATGTTGGTGATATGTTCGTCTGACTCTCCATTACCATAAATGATAGTGTACGTTTGTCGTTTAATGTGTCGTCACGAGATAAATGATAAATCATTCATGCCAATCGTGATATCGAATTTAATTGTCAATCACCATTTGACGATAAATATATATTAATGAACTTTCAGATGATTTTCTTGAAGTTGATAGGTGTTAGAAACCGGTTCAAAACTAACACCGGTTTGGGTTGAAATTAGGTAAACAAAAGTCAAAAGCGGCTATGATCGGTTTTAGTTCTGGTTGAAACCAATCCCATGTGAAATTTTGACCACCGATATGAAATTTTGACAACAACCTTCTCTGATCCCCTAAAAAAATTATTTGATCCATCACTGTGACAACACACGCTAATTTATTTTCACGTCCATAAGTACCTCGTATTTTCCGCCTCGGGCTGTCTCGCGATACCTTCTACAGCTTGACCCGCATTAGTACCTTGACCAACTCCAGGTCCAATAGAAGCAAGCCCTACAGCCAATCCATCAGCAATAACGGAAGGTGCGCGAGGGGATTGCTTTTTCCTTGAACAGTTCTTTCAAAAAACCTGATTTCCGAATATATGAATTGTCCTAAAGATTCAAAACCTATTTTGTTTCGGCCCTAAATTATAAAAAAAAAAAAAGATGAAAAAAATCCAATGGGTGAGACGATGGGGGATAAGCTTCATCGTTGAGAGGGAAACAGCCCGGATCACCAGCTAAGGCCCCTTAATGACCGCTCAGTGATAAAGGAGGTAGGGAACGTCTTTCTTAGTAGCGGGGTCCAGGGAAAGAATAGGAAAGGTAATTTCACTATATTTCTGACCAGGAACATGGCCTATGACAAGAATATTTTTTTGTCATCGACTTCGGGGAAAGGCTAGAAGAATGGGACCCATTATGGGACAGACAATGCATTACAGACGTATGATCATTATGCTTCAACCGGGTTATTTCCTTACCAGTCCAATTTCTAATGAATCGAGATAACCGTTTGTTTACTTGATTACGGCATACCTCTTCTGTAACAAGGTTCACGATTGCAGGTTCCTAGATCTTGAAGGTCAGGCTTTACTCTCATTGATACTTCACCACTTCCGGACTCCCATAGGAAGTCGTATCGGCAATAGATATAAAAGATTGGCTAGCATCGGATTATTTTGGATGTAGTGTAGTGTAGTGTTGGCTTTTTAGGTGTGGTGATTTGAAATGGTTTTCTTTTTGCCCTTGCATTTCAATCTTTCTTCTATTATTAGTTGTTTTCACCGCCTTTGCTTCAATGAGTCTATGCTTTACCCCTTTAAACTTCGGGTATTCATTCTTCACGCGACACCGTTCATGACAACTAGAACCAAAATGCATCTAGTTTTGAAATCAAGTGCTTGAGTGATTGTCTTGTCACACATGAAGCAAATGATACGCTTAACTAGGACATTAAACTATGTTTCTTCCCAACTTATATAGTACGTTGAATCCAGTTTGAAACAACCCAATACAATTTCCTTTGAAAACAGCTGAGATGATGGGAAGAAGGCGACTCATCAAGAACGACTTCAAACCGAACTAGTTAGGGCCAAACCGATTTTGACTACTATTTATTCAATCCAAACGATTTTAAAACCAATTAAGTTTTGTCCAAAATCCAGTTTGGGCATCTCTACAACACAATGACTCAAGTAAACCCAAATAATTTGTGTTTTCATACTTATTGATTCTCAATGCTCCATGGGCTTCTGAAAGTTTTATAAAAATAGCTTTGCCCAAGCCTGTCTTCTCCTATATCCATGTTAGGCCCAGAAGACCAAGGTCCTTAGGTATCCGGCCCGGATGGAGACCGTTCTTCATCATAGCTCATAACTCTTTTTTAAGTTTTAACCATCAAAACAAAATTCCGACTATATCAAGAATGAATGAATTAATACAAGGATTTGTATGTTTTCTTTATTTTGTAGTTTACTTACATATATTGTGTCACATAATGAAAGTGAGATAAATTTAAATAGAAAACTAAAAAGATAATGAATGAAAGTCGTTGGTAAAGCAAAGAAGTGGGAAGTGACATTTCACATGAAGTGTTTAAGGAATGGTCGACAAGCTGGCCTCCCTCTCCTACTGGATGACAAGTGTGGTCTCAATCTGAGTGTGACTTGGTAAATTGCATCATTTTATTTCCCTATTCTTAAATTATGTCGTTATTAATAATATCTATTATCTATTATATACTTATATATTAGATTCTATTAAATAAAACTTGTTATATACATATAAATTATATGCATGTTTAGCCTTGCGAGTCTAATTACACTCGGTATGTTATGTTAGGGTTCGAGATAAACGAGCTCTAACTTAGACTCGAGTTCGTTTATTAAATAAGCTCTAATCTAGACTCCGATTCATTTTAAACTCGAAGCAATTTGAGCCTTTTCAAAGAGCTAGTCTTGAATAAATTACAAGGGGCTCGTCTCATTTACTCCTAGTTTCATAATTGAATCTGGAATGATAGGACAAAAAGACGTTTGTTGCTAGATGGAGCTCTCTCTTTGTCTCTCCTTTCACGCGAGTCATCCATGGAGGACCTTGCACACGGACCTTGGCCACATAAACCAACATTGTTTTTCGCCCAATGTATTCCACATACGCCTCCTCTTATCCACTTCGACGTAGATGGGACCCCATTGATGGTGACAAGTTTCGTCTAAATCAGATTATAGTGAAAGGCTCTATCAAGTATTAACTATCTTTTGATTTTCAAAGACATCATTGGTCTAAAGTATTGAGTCTTTTTTGAAAACACAATGGCCCTCTTCCATCACCATACTTTGACTCCCATCAATCACACACAGTAAGTTTAGCCATACACACACATGCCACAATCATACACTAAACTTGGAGTCCCAACAATCAAACACACATATTACCACAATGGTCAAGAACACTAAACCAATTTCAATAGTTAACCAAAGAAATATATTTATATTCCAAAATTTAAACTGAAATGTAAAAGATAACAAAAAAGGTAATTTTTTACCCATGGTAATAATCCCACAAAGGCAGGCAACTATATACAATCACTCTTCAAGCTTTCACCTGATGGTTCTTGTTAACTTGCATTTAGATATAAAGATCGAACCTGTATAATTCAAACTGCAGAGCTTCAACAGCTCAGCCGACCGCTGTTTCAGCAACGGATCACACCCGCTTTGAATAACAAGCAAAAGCTTTGCAGCCAGACCCACATCAACAGCAACCGATGAATACTCTTCAGGCGAAAGCTTGCAAATTGACCACAAAATCGACAAAGCAAGCTGCGTACACGTCTCAGATACCCTCATCAAGATCCTAACCATATTCGGTATCGTATTCGAGCACCCGCTCAATGCGAGTTTACCTTCTTTCACATCCGAAACCGCATCCAAAACGAACAATGCAAGTTCCAAACACTCGGGATTTATCCCGGGGAGTAATTCAACCAATTGAGGAACCGCGCCTATGCTAACAATCAACGTTATCGCGTGTTTATCCTTAACCGAACATATAGATTTAAGCAGCTTTAAACCGGGCAAATTCCCACTCGGGTGTCGTTTATCTTTAACCAACCGCATCAACGCGACTAACAAACTATGACTCGAAACAATTAACTGGAAATCATCTTCTTCCATTAAACTTTGCAACAATTTGATACAATTAATCTTCGTTTCGATACACCCTTCGTTTAACATATCGACCAATAACGAAACTTTCGCAGGCTGCATAAGATTCAACCTCGAACCCGAATCAAGGCTTAAATTCACAAGAATTGACACCACTTCAGACCCAATGGCGTGAGAAGTGTAAGGACCTAATAAGGCTAACAAAACACCCACCCCACCTTTACTAACAACCGCTGTTCTCGCGGTCGCGTGTTCGGTCACGACCCTTCGCAGGTCTTTCAACGACCGAACACGCGCTTGACCCTTAACCCGTTTAAGCGTGTCCAAGATATCCGAAGCCGTACCCGCTACGTCTTCGGATTTCTTCTTCATTTGTAAATACTTTTGTGAAAACCAAGTGTGGATTAACTGATGCAGGGTCTTGTTTGGTGTGACTGAGTCATCCCAAAGCTCTTGCATAGTTGTGGGACAAGTGAAGTGACCCAAACTG
This sequence comes from Bidens hawaiensis, assembly GCF_021521415.1. Taxonomy (NCBI): domain Eukaryota; kingdom Viridiplantae; phylum Streptophyta; class Magnoliopsida; order Asterales; family Asteraceae; genus Bidens; species Bidens hawaiensis. Next base: position 1,584,129 of record NW_027491177.1, on the reverse strand, counting down.
AACCATTTCAAGATATTGGATCGTTCGTACGTTTGACCCGTACAGAGGGTAACCGGGTCTTGCATTGGTTCAAGTGAAATCGGACAGATGAACACAGACGGGACATCTGGTAGATCCAATTCTTCAATCATCTTATTAAGATCCAGTTTCTGATCAAACCCGGATCCGAACCCGAGTCCACCGCCTAATACACCATCTTTGACAGCAGTGTGTAGATCTAGGACCTGGCCGTTAACCCCATCTGGGGTTGAATTACACAGGCGCATATTCACAAACACTTGGTGGGCAAATTGGTTTCAGGCAAATTGCAATGTGGTTGAGTATGGTGATATGGGTTGGGTCAAAAGAGTGATGAAAACGAAGTGTGTTTGACGTCGTATTCAAGGTGTATAAAAGGTTTGAATGATGAAACCAAACCAATAGTAGAATGGAACAGTCAATGGGGAAATAATGAGATCTAAATGCCTTTTATAAAGTATGAGGTTAATAATAATAATAATAATAATAATAATGGGATTGAAAGAGACCAAGAGTTTGAGTGTGGATGGATCAATAATAATAATAATAATAATAATAATAATAAAGAAGAGGTCCTGTGCTTTTTGGGGCAATCGTTCAACACAGAGGAAAGCTAAGCAATAATGATAATAAAGAGATTGGATTCTTTTTTTAATTTATTTTTATTGAAATTTGGTAAACCGGAAAGGATGATGAATTGAATGGGGCCGGTTTATAAGCCAGTTGGACCGCTTCACACGTGCTAGTGTTACCACGCGTGACGATGTTTCGGGTTTTTAAATTTTATAAGTTTTATAATTTTTTAAAATTTGTAATACATGGGTGATACACAATGTGATTATTCAATTAGATGATATGGTTATGTCATTTTATATTATGCGGGTTTGTGTGACAAATGTATACATTGTGGATGTATATCCATATTTGAAAAGGTTTTTGATTACAATAAACACGTTGTGTTATCTTATTTTTCATGGTATGTTTATATGTGTCAAAACCTAGATGCATAAATAGAAGAAAATACATCTCGTTCATATAACTTGCACATACGTTCGTGCCACAGATATTAAGATGGTTAAATATAAAATATTCATCTTATAAAATCGTACCTAAGGTTTTATCACAGTTGTTATTTTCATCAAAATAGGTAAATTAACATAACGTTAAAAACATGAAGGGTTAGTGAAATGGATGAAATGGGCAAGACTTGGAAACTCAAGGGTATAGTTACAAAAAGGATATTATTAAAATAAAATAAAAAATTGTACTAAAGTCGCGTAACTAGCCATACTTCATTAACAAAATGAACCTATAGTCTTATTTTTTTCTTTGTGTAACAAATACATTCACACGTTATCTAATAGTGAATTGGTTTTTAAAGCATTCCGCTAATATCGTTTAAACTTATTTGTTTATTTAAAGTCACACAAATTTTATTAGTTGTTGTTACAATAATATAAGGTTATTTTTAAATGTGAAAACTTTTTATATTAAGTGACATAAATGAAAGATACAAGATAAAATGGCAATACTCGTCCTTTATGTTTTTGCGTTTTTTCAGTGGTCGTCTTTTGGCAAACTTAACGACTGAAAGCATCCTTTATGTTTCAAATCTCTATCACGTTACGTCATTTGGCACTAACTCTATTAAATTTTCTCGTTAAATTTAGTCATGTGCATCTCATGTGAGGGCAACTTAGTCTTTTTACCCTTTGAGGGGTTATATGTGTAATTAGGTTAAAGAATTTGGCCTTGGAATAAAAAGATCAAACCACCTCTCAAACTCCCCACTTTCTCATCTCTTTCTTTAACCATAACCAAACCCACCATCACTATCACCACCCAATCCCACACCACCACCTGTTACCATCCAACCTACGGAAGCCACCACGATCTCTGCAAACCCTAAATTTCTCGTTCTCTTCTTATCAAGTTTCCCTGGAATCACGTTCCGTCATCGCCTCATCGGCACCCCTCGTCGGAAATCCAAGGTGGCTCGTGTATTAGGGTTTGAAGGCGGCTGGTCTTCAATTCAACGTAGCTGCTAGTATGTTGCATATTTGGGGATGTTCAAAGCTCAAAAAAATGAAACCCCCAATCTGGTTTGCCATTGTTCAAACGAGCTGTTTAGATCTTCACCGTCGCCTCTCATCGCCGGCAGTTCGTTAGATCTGGCGCCGGTGAAGAGTGAAGATAGGCCGCCGACGATTGGTTTCGCCGGAGATGAAGAAGTCGGACGGTTGGTTAGATCGAAATCGTAGGACGCGTGTGAGTTGATCTGGCATGGGTAGGGCGTTGAGTAGAGTGCAATAGTTGGAACTGACATGATTGATGATGATGAAACCCTAGGGTTTGATTATTATTTATGGAAAATGGATGGACTTGACTGACAAATTAGGAATCAAAATGAGGGTATGTACATGTACAGTAACAAGGATGAGACTTGAAGAGATTGATGATTGGGAGGAAGATGTGGTCTCTTTCTTTTCTTCTTTCCTTGTTTTGTCGTCGTCGTCTTCAATTGTAGAAGAATGATGGTTTGATTTGGTGATAGAAAGTCAAGAGAAAGGGATTGAATCTTTTAAAAATATATGTATTATTTCTTTTAGTACTATTCAAAAAAATATGTAAAATTACTAAAGTACTCTTGCATAAGGTGCGCATGACTAGATTTAACAAGAAATATTAACAGGGTTAGTGTTAAAGGACGTAACGTGATAGAGATTTGAAATATAAATGATGTTTCCTGTCATTAAGTTTGTTAAAGGACGACCACTGAAAAAACGTAAAAACATAAAGGACGAGTTTTGCCATTTTGTCAAGATATAATTGTTTTAACTTTAAAGCATAGACATATTCAAAATTAGTCACAAACCTTCTAATGATATACCAACAAGAATGTTAGTAACAAATTTATGAAACTATATATGAAAGATCAAAGTTTCAAATAATTAAGATAATTTATTATTCACATAGAATTAATATAAACTTGTTTATTTTTCACTTAAAGGGTAAATTAGTAATAGCACGTGGGAAGCCGGTCAAGGTGTCAAACTGTCAACAATAACGCCGCCCGAGGACGCTAGCCGCACGAACCAAGACAATAAAATATAAAAGTGAGAATATCTCGGAATAGTCGAAACACTCTTCCAGATAACACAAAGGTTAAAAATGCTTAGACAATAAACTTTCACTTTGACCCCTTTAACTTTAACTCTTTTACAAACAAAGCGGTCCCCTGACTTTACAAGATATGAAAATCAAACATGTACCACACAAGTCATGACTTTGTTGCTTTCCTTTTGTTGAGAATGAAAGGTGATGAGGGGTTAAAGTTCATAACGTTAAGGAATTGTATGGTCACTGTTTACTAATTATATACCAAGCAGGGGCGGATCTATGTACATGGGTGCGGGTTCAAAGGAACTCACTGAGTTTCGGATTTTATATAAAACGCGTATACAAAGTATGAGAGTGAACCCTTATATAAAGTATGAGTGAACCCATACACAAATTGGATTAATGGTTTGGTGGTTAAGATGCTTCTATTTTGTTGTAAGAGCCCTGGTTCGATTCCCTACTTCGGCATATTTTTTTACTGGTTGTGAGCGTATACAAGCAGAAGGGTTAAAAGAGGATTCTTGAAACACTTGAATACTTGATTAGTTATCAAAATTATTACATAACAAAAGGAAAACTCACTGTATTTAAAAATATATATAGAATCTTCATCATTTTAAGTTTTTAACCATATTAATAAATTAAAAATCCTATATAACTATTTTATCATACAAAACTAAACTAACATAAAATCTGTATATTAATGAAATAAGTTTGTGTAAGGAGATACTGAGAGTAACCAAATTGCTAAATTAGTACACTTAAAATATAGTTAAAATGATTTTAAATATTGATAGCCTAACTTGAAAAGGATATGGTTGTTTTAGTTGTAACACAGGACACCGTCTTCCTATCATGGGTGATGGATACTTGAATGTTTTTTTTTTCGCATTTGTTACGTTGAAAGGAAGTTCCTTCAACAAGTTTCGGTCAAAGATGCAATGCTATGTATTCAAAAGATGAAAACTCGTAGAGAACAACTATAAGATATTTTTTTTAATTCGAAAAGACTATCATATTCATATTATAAGTTTTTTAGTTTCCAGGGATGGTGTTTGTTTTTGTAATTGAATCGTACTTTTATAATGTGAAAAACCTTAACCGACCCGAACAGTGAACCGTTCAATCGATCCGAACACTGAACCTACTGAAAAAAATTTCTGTATCCACCACTGATACCAAGCATTAATACGATTAAAGAACAAAGTTTTTCTCACGCGGTCACTTAATAAGTTAATATTGTTGTCACGTTGACAGTCTTATATAAACGAAAAACTAGTTTAATGTAAATTTTATCTTATGTTGTGGTGATAGAAGTAACATCCCAATTTTTCGTTCAGATAATAATAATAATAATAATAATAATAATAATAATAATAAATATGATAGGATAAGTAGGCTTTTAGATGGACTTAGGACCAAAAGGGAAAGATGGGCCTTAGGTCCATGTGCTTAAGGGAGTATAAATACCCCTTATGTAACACCCCGACCAAAGGCGGATTATACATCGGGGCGCCACATATTGTTTCATTACTCGTGACACTATTTGGGTGTCAATATTTAATAAATATATTCATTCGCGCACGCGCAACGTAAACACAAGATAACATAAATCAACATAAATCATTATATTATGAGGCAAAATATTCGAACAACAATAACTTGTCTTGATACATTTTAATCTAGGTCCAAAAGTAAAAACGTCCTACGTGTCCACAAGCTCCAAATGTAGCTACAGCAAACCTGAACATGTGTTAAAATAAAACGTCAAACACTTGCGTGTTGGTGAGAAATCAAGTTTAATAGATAATAGATAACAATAAATCTGCGCGCAACATGTGTATGTCTGGTTTTCAACAAGGGTGTAATCAGATCGGGACCAAGTCTAAGATTCATAGCTTATAGTCAATCCGTGCTCCCAATTGAGCACAAAAACAAGAAAACTGTGCAAGTGTAAACAAAAGAGAAAATCATAAACGATAGTTCTCCCGTGTTCATCTAATGGTACCATGAGAACTGCGGAATAGACCGACAAGACGGTTAATGATCCACACATACAAATAAACAGCCAAGTCTACGTCCTCAACACATGGGATACTGCGCGACTAAAGTTCATAAACAAGTTTAAGACTCTAAGTTTGTATGAACACATGAACATCCCAAAACATTAAAAATAAAAAGGGATTAGGTACGAGATTACTCACTTGATAAACGGTGCGGTGTAAGATAAAGCAAGAACCAACTCTTAACAAGCAAAGTTATCCTATAATTAAAGATTATCGTTTTAACGATTGGTTTTAAGTCTTGATTATAAGTTAGCATAATTAATAAGTAAATTATTATATATAATATATATTACCGGAAAAGCAGGGCAGAACAGGGAGGAAGACGGAGGCAGAAGGAGGCGGCAGAGGAAGAACAACGGCAAGGAGCAAGAGAGAACAGGAGAGTTTAAGTGCTTTGTGTGTGTAGTGTTAGGAAATTAACATTATTATTTATAGGGAAACCCTAGGGAACACAATCCCTAGAAAAGGGGAAAAGATCTCAAAAAGCAAAAGATTCCAAAAGCAAAAGATATCAAAAGATATGGCAGCTGCAGGGGACAAGGAAAAGCTGACAGGTAACAGTAAACAGGCATGGGAGGGTCAGATAAAGGTACTGGTCAAGCATGGAAAAGCAGATCTCAAAAGATAGTGTCAGTCACTTTTTCTGTCAACCAATGGGGTTGGTGCGCATGCTGCGCCAAAAGTGGCTTTTCAGACATAAGATAGGTCAGGTCAACAGCACAGAAGATAAGACATCACAAAAGTAAACGGCTAGATTAAACAGAAGGTTCAAAGGGTTTAGCGCGAGAAGGCATCGAGCGCGCGAAGGCAGACACAGAAGGTCAAGAGTGCGTGAGCGCGAAGGCAGACAGAACCAACCTTAGCGCGCGCCGCGGGAAGAACTACAAATTCACAGCGCGTCGCGGGAGGATCTACAATTCTTAGCGCGCCGCGCGAAGAACTATAGTTCTTAGCGCGCCGCGGGAAGAACTACAGTCCCTAGCGCGTAACGCAGGAACAGATGGTCTTCACGCAGGCTTCCTTGTAATGAGTCTGGCGCGTGGAGCTGCGCAGACAACCTTAGGCGGGAAGAAACAAAGGACAAACAAAGAGAGAAGGGGGGGGTTCAAGGCTCAAAGGGTTAAGCAGAGGGGCGGGACGGCGACAAGAGATAGAAAGGGTGAGAACGGCGGAAAGAAAGAGAAGAAGGCGGGAAAGAAATTATTATTAGTAATATATATATTTTAAATGTCAAGTTTTAAAAGAAAATAATTAAATTTTAAATCATAAAAAGAATCGGATCAGAAAACGGGTACCTGGGTCGGGTCGGATTCGGGCAGATGTCACAGTCTCCCCTACTTTAAGAAATTTCGTCCCGAAATTTATCTCGAAGTAGGCTGCGCAGAGAACAGGTGCGGGTACTTGATCTTCATTTGATCTTCCCTTTCCCATGTAAACTCGGCTCCGCGCTTGGACTGCCAACGAACTTTCACGATAGGGATGCGAATGCGCTTGGTTTGCTTTACCTCGCGATCCAAAATCTCAACAGGCTTCTCAACGAAATGCATGGATTCGTCAACTTGAACTTCATCAAGTGGAATGTGAAGGTTCTCGTCAGCTAAACATTTCTTGAGATTGGAAACATGGAACGTTGGATGCACATTGCTGAGCGCGGGCGGCAGGTCAAGTCTGTAGGCAACTTTTCCTACACGCGCGAGAATCTTGAATGGCCCAACATAACGAGGAGCAAGCTTACCTTTCTTCCCAAAGCGGACAACGCCTTTCCAGGGCGACACTTTGAGGAGAACAAGATCACCAACTTGAAATTCGAGAGGCTTTCGCCTGCGATCTGCGTAACTCTTCTGTCGGCTTCTGGCAGTCAGCAGATGATCACGGATCTTGGCGATTTTATCGGTTCTCTTGAATTAGTTCGGGTCCTGTGATTTGAGCTTCACCCACTTCGCTCCAACAAATCGGGGAGCGGCACTTACGACCGTAAAGTGCTTCAAATGGGGCCATACCAATACTGGAATGATAGCTGTTATTATAAGAGAACTCGATCAAAGGCAGGTACGAATCCCAATTACCTCCAAAATCAAGAACACAAGATCGGAGCATATCCTCAAGAGTTTGAATAGTTCGCTCAGACTGTCCGTCAGTCTGAGGATGATATGCAGTACTCATGTCCAAGCGAGTTCCTAGCGCAGATTGGAGAGATTTCCAAAAGCGGGATATAAAACGGCCATCGCGATCGGATATGATGCTCAAAGGAGTACCATGACGACAGACAATCTCCTTGACATAAAGCTGCGCGAGTTGCTCAACACGGTAGTTTTCACGAATGGGCAGAAAGTGAGCAGACTTAGTCAAACGATCCACTATTACCCAAATGCTATCATGTTTGCTTGCTGTCAAAGGTAACTTGGTAATAGAGTCCATCGCTATACCTTCCCATTTCCACGTAGGAATTTCTGGTTGTTCGAGCAAACCAGATGGGCGTTGGTGTTCAGCTTTTACCTTAGAACAAGTCAGGCATTTAGCTACGAACACAGCAATATCCTTTTTCATACCGGGCCACCAATAAGTAATGCGCAAATCCTTGTACATTTTATCGGCGCCGGGATGAATAGAATACCGAGATTTATGCGCTTCACTCAGGATATCAGCGCGAAGATTCTCATCAAAGGGAATCCAGATGCGATTGAGATAGCAGAGAATTCCACTCAGATTAGGGACAAAATGAGCTTCCGCGCCACACGCTAACTCGGCGCGAAGGTTACCATTACTGATGGATGCGCGCTGCGCGTCGCGAATGCGTGATTCAAGATTGCTCTGAATCGGCGCAAAGTGAAGCTGCGTGCGCGGCAAGATACAGTTAAGCTGGCAGGGTTTGCGGCTGAGCGCATCGGCTACCACATTAGCCTTACCAGGATGATACCGGATCTCACAATCGTAATCGCTGATGAGTTCGTTCCATCGGCGTTGCCTCATGTTGAGTTCCTTTTGATCAAAGATATGCTGAAGGCTTTTATGGTCAGTGTAGAGGATACACTTAGTACCATAAAGGTAGTGTCTCCAGATCTTCAAGGCAAATACCACTGCGCCTAGTTCGAGGTCGTGAGTTGTATAATTCTTTTCATGAACCTTGAGTTGCCTTGATGCGTAAGCGATAACCTTGCCTCGTTGCATAAGAACACAACCGAGACCTTGGTTGGATGCATCGCAATACACGACAAAATCTTCATTACCCTCAGGTAGCGCAAGAACAGGAGCTTCACACAACAATCGCTTGAGCGTCAGAAAGGCTTCTTCTTGCTTCGAGCCCCAAATATACGGTTTACCTTTGTGCGTCAGAGCTGTTAAAGGCAATGCAATCTTTGGGAAGTTCGAAATAAATCGCCGGTAGTAACCAGCTAAGCCCAAAAAGGAACGGATTTCGGTAGGAGTGGATGGCGTAATCCAGTTCTTGATTGCTTCAATTTTGGATGGGTCGACATGAATACCCATCTTGTTCACAATATGGCCAAGGAACTGTACTTCATCCGACCAAAATTCACACTTGGGGAGCTTGGCAAAGAGCTGCTCGGCTCTAAGCTTTTGCAACACCAACCGAAGATGTTGCTCATGCTCGGCCTTGGTTTTGGAATAAATCAGAACGTCATCGATAAACACAATCACGAATTTATCCAAGAAAGGCCTACACACCCGATTCATTAGATACATGAAAACGGCGGGTGCGTTGGTTAAACCGAAGGACATGACCAAGAATTCAAAATGGCCATAGCGAGTACGAAAAGCAGTCTTGGGAATATCTTCATCGCGGATGCGCAACTGGTGATAGCCAGAGCGGAGATCTATCTTGGAGAAACAAGAGGCACCTTGGAGTTGATCGAAGAGGTCGTCAATGCGCGGTAAGGGATACCGGTTCTTAATGGTGAGTTTGTTCAACTCGCGGTAATCAATACACATGCGAAACGAACCATCTTTCTTTTTAACGAACAACACCGGAGCACCCCAGGGCGAAGAGCTAGGGCGAATGAATCCTTTATCGGTCAACTCTTGAAGTTGACTTGCTAATTCTTGCATCTCAGCGGGTGCAAGACGATAAGGAGATTTGGCTACGGGGGAAGCACCAGGGACAAGATCAATACGAAACTCGACTTCACGAGCGGGAGGGATACCAGGAAGATCATCAGGAAAAACTTCAGGGAAGTTACGCACAACGGGGATATCGCGAAGTTTCTTCTTTCCTTCATCGGGTTTGACCACATGGGCTAAAAATGCAATACACTTCTTCCGCATGAGTCTTTGGGCTTCGGCGCAAGACATAAGCTTAAGACCACTGGAGGGTTTCTCGCCGTAGATGTGAAGATCACCATTTTCTCGAGGGATGCGAATCAACTTCTTGGCGCAAATAACTTCGGCGCGATTATTTGAGAGCCAGTCCATACCAATGATAACATCGAAACTTCCAAGAGGCATGGGGATGAGGTCGATTAGAAAATCATTTTCGTTAAGGTTAAGCGTGCAATCCTTGATCACAGAGTTAATTAAAATAGTTTCACCATTAGCCAATTCAACTGAAAAATTTTCTTTTAAATTATCGCGCGGTCACGCAAGCTTCTGCTCAAAAGCGCGAGAAATAAAACTTCTATCGGCGCCAGTATCAAAAAGCATAGATGCATATTGTCCGTTAAGTAAAAATGTACCATTAACTACGTCATTATTCGCTTGCGCTTGGTGCGCGGTTATGTTAAAAGCTCGTCCGCGCGTCACTTGGTTCGAGATTTGGTTCACCGGATTCGCTTGTGTAATTTGTACTTGTAGCCTCGGGCACGCGTTCCGGAAATGACTGGGATCACCGCAGTTGTAGCACGACCTGGGTCGTGGGTTTGGGTATGCTGGTTGCGGGTTCTGCAGGTAGGCTGGTGGTGTTTGCGCGATTGGGTTGGAGGGAAGGACTCTACAGTTTTCCGCTTTGTGACCAGCGCGGCCACATCGGTGACAAAGTTGACACGGGACTTGAGGTGGGTGGTGAAGTCTACAGGTTGGGCAGAAGGGGTGGTTTCCTGTGTAAGGTTTCTTAGTTGGCGGGGCAGGGAGTGCCGGATTGGTTAAGGCATAGTTATGGACTACAGGAGGTGTTGGGTAGGTTGGCAGTGGGTTAGGCGCGTAAACTGGAGGTTGGTAGATGGGTTGCTGGACAATGGGCGGACTGGTAAGCGCGTAAACTTGTCTGCGCCTACGCTTCGGGTTGTTATGGTGTGAGGGTTCTGGTTTGGTTTCTGTTGGTTCAGGGGCAGTCTTGGTGGGTTTGGTCTTCTCAGATCCTCGCAGGAACAGGGTTCCTGCTCTGACATGGTTGTCGCTGAGCACAGCGGCCAACTCAATGGCGTCAGAGAGGGTTACTGGGTTTCTGGCCCATACAGAATCTTGAATTTCCATGGGGAGACCCCCAAGGAACTTCTCGATGGCTCGGCGGGAAGGGGTAACAAGGTGAGGGACAAGCAGGCTTAGTTCATGGAAGCGCGTCGCGTACTCGCGCGCTTCGCCACTGTACTGCTTAAGATTCCAAAATTCTTCCTCCAGGCGCTTAACTTCGTTGGGAGGGCAGAATTCTCGCGTCAAGAGATCCTTAAATTCCTCCCAAAGCATGCTAGAAGCAGCTTCTGCGCCACGCGCATGAGCTACTCCATTCCACCATGTAAGCGCCCTTGCTTCCAGGACACTAGAGGCATATAGGGTTCGTCGGTCTGGAGGGCATTGGGTATGGAGGAAAGTGTTTTCAATCTTCTCGAGCCATTGGAGCATCACGGTGGCTCCTTCAAGCCCTGTGAATTTCGGAGGGTTACCCGCATTAAAGGACTTAATATTGTAACCGGAGGTATTGTTTTGGCTCAAAGCTTGGGCTATTGCGGCGGCCATTTCCTGGGAACGTTGCAGCGAACGTCTGCGCGAGGCTTCTCTCCTCTGATGACGGCGAGATAGCGGAGGCATTCTATAAAAGTTTTAGTTTTGTTAATATCTTAGCGCAAAGTATAATCTTATAAAGCTTGGTTTCGCGGGGTTAGATACCATCAACAGTTAAAGTAAAACATGAATTTGAATGCAAACTTAATACAGATAACAAATTCGAATCGAGAATCGACAATTCATGTATCACCATGACTTTCCGAATTCTCAATTTAAAATGACTAGTAAACGAGTATTGGAGATTGACGATTCATGTATCACCATGACTTTTCAATCCTCTATAAAATATACAAGAAAATGAGTATTGGAGGTTGACAATTCATGTATCACCATGACTTTTCAAGTCTCCAACCTCAGAACATAATCGTAAATGGAATTTGAAAATCAACTATTCATGTATCACCATGACTTTTCGGATTTTCAATCCCAACAAACGAATATGTAAGTAAAATCAATAAAAATCGAAATTCAGCAAAAATCGAAATATCGCGAAATAAAACATAAAACCATACGCTGCGTCTGCGCAAGCATATTTATAAACAACGAGTAATTAACAATAAGCGCGCAAACATGAGATTTCTCTCATGCGCGAGAAGGGACTCTTAGGTATTCTAGGCCGTTACGTCTAACCACCTATCCTAAAGTCAACGAGCTCTGATACCAATCTGTAACACCCCGACCAAAGGCGGATTATACATCGGGGCGCCACATATTGTTTCATTACTCGTGACACTATTTGGGTGTCAATATTTAATTAATATATTCATTCGCGCACGCGCAACGTAAACACAAGATAACATAAATCAACATAAATCATTATATTATGAGGCAAAATATTCGAACAACAATAACTTGTCTTGATACATTTTAATCTAGGTCCAAAAGTAAAAACGTCCTACGTGTCCACAAGCTCCAAATGTAGCTACAGCAAACCTGAACATGTGTTAAAATAAAACGTCAAACACTTGCGTGTTGGTGAGAAATCAAGTTTAATAGATAATAGATAACAATAAATCTGCGCGCAACATGTGTATGTCTGGTTTTCAACAAGGGTGTAATCAGATCGGGACCAAGTCTAAGATTCATAGCTCATAGTCAATCCGTGCTCCCAATTGAGCACAAAAACAAGAAAACTGTGCAAGTGTAAACAAAAGAGAAAATCATAAACGATAGTTCTCCCGTGTTCATCTAATGGTACCATGAGAACTGCGGAATAGACCGACAAGACGGTTAATGATCCACACATACAAATAAACAGCCAAGTCTACGTCCTCAACACATGGGATACTGCGCGACTAAAGTTCATAAACAAGTTTAAGACTCTAAGTTTGTATGAACACATGAACATCCCAAAACATTAAAAATAAAAAGGGATTAGGTACGAGATTACTCACTTGATAAACGGTGCGGTGTAAGATAAAGCAAGAACCAACTCTTAACAAGCAAAGTTATCCTATAATTAAAGATTATCGTTTTAACGATTGGTTTTAAGTCTTGATTATAAGTTAGCATAATTAATAAGTAAATTATTATATATAATATATATTACCGGAAAAGCAGGGCAGAACAGGGAGGAAGACGGAGGCAGAAGGAGGCGGCAGAGGAAGAACAACGGCAAGGAGCAAGAGAGAACAGGAGAGTTTAAGTGCTTTGTGTGTGTAGTGTTAGGAAATTAACATTATTATTTATAGGGAAACCCTAGGGAACACAATCCCTAGAAAAGGGGAAAAGATCTCAAAAAGCAAAAGATTCCAAAAGCAAAAGATATCAAAAGATATGGCAGCTGCAGGGGACAAGGAAAAGCTGACAGGTAACAGTAAACAGGCATGGGAGGGTCAGATAAAGGTACTGGTCAAGCATGGAAAAGCAGATCTCAAAAGATAGTGTCAGTCACTTTTTCTGTCAACCAATGGGGTTGGTGCGCATGCTGCGCCAAAAGTGGCTTTTCAGACATAAGATAGGTCAGGTCAACAGCACAGAAGATAAGACATCACAAAAGTAAACGGCTAGATTAAACAGAAGGTTCAAAGGGTTTAGCGCGAGAAGGCATCGAGCGCGCGAAGGCAGACACAGAAGGTCAAGAGTGCGTGAGCGCGAAGGCAGACAGAACCAACCTTAGCGCGCGCCGCGGGAAGAACTACAAATTCACAGCGAGTCGCGGGAGGATCTACAATTCTTAGCGCGTCGCGCGAAGAACTATAGTTCTTAGCGCGCCGCGGGAAGAACTACAGTCCCTAGCGCGTAACGCAGGAACAGATGGTCTTCACGCAGGCTTCCTTGTAAGGAGTCTGGCGCGTGGAGCTGCGCAGACAACCTTAGGCGGGAAGAAACAAAGGACAAACAAAGAGAGAAGGGGGGGGGGTTCAAGGCTCAAAGGGTTAAGCAGAGGGGCGGGACGGCGACAAGAGATAGAAAGGGTGAGAACGGCGGAAAGAAAGAGAAGAAGGCGGGAAGGAAATTATTATTAGTAATATATATATTTTAAATGTCAAGTTTTAAAAGAAAATAATTAAATTTTAAATCATAAAAAGAATCGGATCAGAAAACGGGTACCTGGGTCGGGTCGGATTCGGGCAGATGTCACACCTTAAACCCTAATCCTTTCCATTATTATCAATCTCTTACACCATAGCCTACACCTTAGAAAACACACACAACACCATCTTATAACCCGAACCAAGATCCGAAGGCGAAAACCCGAGCTTGTTGGTGCTGGAACGTTGTGACGGACCAAAACAACATCAAGGCTTAACCGTGTTCGTAGTTCGACTCGTTCAAGGTACGTTAATAGTTAGAAATCGTTCGTATAGGTTCGGTTTGATTTGGGAAATCATAGATCTGTGTTAGTATGTTATAAACGAACCCAAAACAACAAATATTACTGGAATTGATTAGCATTTGATAGGTTAATTGTTAACCTAAAAGAACCCGTAACCTATATGCCTAAATCGCACCCCTTAAACATCGATGTTAGGCCGATTTGATGGTTGGGGTTTGTAGGCGCTGGTCAGACGATTCCGTTGATACCAAAATCGTGATATTTGGTTAAGAAACGAAGGTCTAATTGCAAATCTAAGATCTGTTGACTATTTGCTGTTCTTGACGATTTTGACTTTGACCCTTGAGTCAAAGTCTGGATAAGAACTATGGGTGATTCATTATGGGTGATTCTTTAGCTAGTTCGTTATGGGAGCTTAGCGAATCAGAGGGTGATTCGTTAGCTAGTTCGTTATGGGAGCTTAGCGAAGCAGAGGGTGATTCGTTAGCTAGTTCGTTATGGGAGCTTAGCGAATCAGAGGGTGATTCGTTAGCTAGTTCGTTATGGGAGCTTAGCGAATCAGAGGATGATTCTTTACCCAATTCGTTAAGGGAAAAGTAACGAACTAGGAGTTTAATATAAAGACAGAATGGTCCCTGGACTTAGAAAAGAATGATTTAATTACATATTAGCCCTTGGACTTTGATAAATTATGAAAGATACCTTTAAAAGGTTAACGAGTAACTAACCGGTAATGATTCAATGAAGTAAAACCGGCTTAGACGCGTAAGACTGATTAAGTAGCAATGAGAGTGGCTAGAGTAGTATTTGATATTCAATTATTAAACAGTTAGACGTGCACAACTCGAGAAGTAGTAACCGTTAACAGAAGAAGTAGCTGAGATCAGGTGAGTTTCTAGCCCCATTCCTTGTTATATTTTCAGGGCTGTGTGCATACTCGATGTGTTTGTTAATACATTTATCCTAAGTGATAAGTGTATGCCATATGTGATATATGTGATAGATATGAATGATTGCTTGTCGGTACGCGAACGATCTTCGGATATTGCGCGTACTGTCAGGTTATAAATAAAGATATAAATATTATATATGGATGATGTATGATTGTTATGAATGAATGCTTGTCGGGGCGTGAACGATCTTCGGATATTGCACGTGCCGACAAGGAGTATGATTGTTAATAGATTGATGTGAAGAACGCCTAGAGTGTTCTCATGCTATAAACTGTATATGTGAAGAATGTGTATGCAGGTACAGGAACAATATGGTAGTTCTATGCCCGACGTAGCGAGTTAGGATGGCAAATCCCTCTAACGCCCGTTAGACATGGACTTTGCAGGTGATGACGTAGTTAAGAACTGTGGGCCTTATACATAATATAGATGATAGATGTAAACGTAGATAGGGACAGTGGGCCTTATACGTGTTATAGGTATAGACGTTAACGTAGATAAGGACTGCGGACCTTATACGTACTGTAGATAGACGTCAGCACAGTAAAGGACTGTGGACCTTAAACGTGCTATATTTGTGTTGTGGCAGCATAGAAAAGGACTGTGGACCTTACACGTGCTGTATTTGTGTTGTGGTATCATAGGGGAGGACTGCGGACTTCGTACGTGCTATGGTTAGGTTGCAACATAGGGAATGACTGAGGACCTTGTACGTGTTGTTAATATAGGATGGTATAGGGAAGGACTGCAGACCTTGCACGTACCATAATCGGTGAACATAAGTAAGGACTGCGGATCTTTTACATGTTCACGACCTTTAGTACAGGTATAGACGGCGGAGTATGAACGTACTCTCGGTAGACTGAATATTGTGATTGTAGATATGTATGATAGTAAGTATGTATGTAGAACAGAAGGGTAACTAGTTAAGTATGAGTATGTATCTTCGGATACGTAAGTATGTATGATACGTGTATGTAATGTATGATTACCTGATTAACTAGAACTCACTCAGCGTAGCTGACTTTTAGTATGCACGCAGGTGATCAGACTGAAGAGTTAGCATGAGGATGGCACGTGGCATGGACTGAACGACTGGCATCTGAAGATGAAAGAAATGATGTTTTAAAAGTAATGTTTTAAGTTGGTTTTAAGGAAAAGATTAAATGTTTTGTAATAAACGGTTAAGTTTTATATTCCGCGAAAGTTTTAATTAACTCTGATTTGTAAGAACTGTGTTTATGAGTAAATCCGACGCTAAAGTAGGGCTACCGGGAACGGGGCCTTACAATAGACTGATATACACAAATTTTTAACTGGACGTATAGTGCATGATATTCATTTTTATTTGTTGTATATGTACCCGACAATCAGGTGATACCTATTTATCGAACAATTTTAAAGGACAACGCTAGTAACATAAAATTCTTTGTGTACACCATGTCACTATGTATAAATAAATGATATTTTAGTACACAAACTTTATCCTATGGTATATTCATTGTTGTAATTTGTAATTGAAACGAATCTAAAAACTCAAAATATAATTTAAAATTCTAGAATGATTTTATTCCTTTTTCTTGGTTGAATCAATGATTATCGTTCCATGAGCAACTCAACACACCAAATACATGCTACATTTTAAAATCTTCTTACAATTATGAAAAGTTAAGATAGAAATTTAAAAATGGATTGTATAAGACTATCATTGTGGGGAGGATGTGAAGACCGCCGGGGAGGGGGAGGTCATCCCCCCACACCATCCCACCACCCCTCATTCCATACCAAATTTATCATGGTAACGCCCATGAGTGCTTAAAAGTTAGGCTCACCCCCATTAACACTCAATAACAAATTGAGAAAAAAATATCTAGTTAATCCATAAAGCGTTTGTTAAAAAATGAGTTGGTTAAAAACGTAACAATTACATGATGCTAATATGTCACCATAACTAGCATTTGCTAAGACCATCCTCATTCACAAACCAACTCAACCCAATTTTTATTATAAAACTAATTTCTTTCTCTTCAATCTACCCAACCAAACCAAACCCAACTTTTCACACTCATTAGCAATCCAACCTTAATTATTTTTATTAAATTAATACAATTTATAGTTGCTCTTTTTGATTGAAAGTGACTAGAAATAAAAAATAAAATTTTAATAAATATACAATATATTTAATTTAAAATATTTATAAAAAATAAAAAAAATGTATATGTTCAACCAAATCGTTTTTAAAGCGATGTGAACTTCTCTATTGGTCATATAACCGGATAAACTTCCAATTCGTTGCGTAGAATATTGAAAGTTTTTTTATCATCATCACTTTAGTTTCTTGTTGCCGGTCAATATTTACTTTGTATTAAAAAATATATATTTTTTTATAAACTTTGTTTTTAATAAAATTTATACATGTGTGTTCACAAAAATAAACTGAACAAGACTATGTTTTTTAGATTTTTTTAAAACTTAATTATTAAAAGTTATTATAAAAAATAAATATTATAGTTAATTATAGTTAAAACTAATTAGTATGTAAAGAAAAGAAAAAACAAATTAAATAGATGTCTAATAAGAAAGTGACATGTGATAGTGAATGGGTTTGCAAACTAGTTTATTGTGGTGAACCATTTGGCCCAAATCTTTGATTTTTTTTTTTTTTTAATTTCAAATAGTAAGACAAATCATGTGTGGTTTGCCAATAGGAGTGGTCTAATTAAATCACAACACCACGTTAGGAGAAAATCACCATGGGACAAAATGACATGAACCATATCTATCAAGCTTTGCTAAAACTTACACGGCAATGTTGAAAAGACCAGTCAAGTCTTCTTTCGTGTTACGACTTCGTCCAAAACTAAGTTTATAAGATTTATTGTCTTTTTTTAACACGTGTCATATTGTGATTAATTTGTATGTCTATACTTTGGTATTACTTCTATTTAAGTAGAAGAAAATTAGATTTTTGGACAATTTATCGAAATGGTGATGTTATTATATGATGATAAAAGTTGGAAATGGTGTGTCGTGTGGGTCATGGTTAGTGTTCTTTTTGGGCAAAATAATAAAAATAAAATCTAAAAAAGAGGGAAACAGCTTGACCATGACAGTGTGTTGGTTTGACTGTCATATCTGGTCTTTTGTTTGACCGAAAGTTTTATGCCCCCACTTTCATCTATGTATTTTATTTTTCTGACACGTTACCTTGTTTCCTCCCTACGTCCATTCTTAATCAAAGTATAATTTAATTTAATTTAATTTAATTAAACAACTCCTCAAATTTAAAAATATCTAACATCATGTGTAGTCATAATTCTCCACCTCTAGCCATTATACGTCACGAGGCGCCCAGTCAAAGTTATAGTTTTGTGTAAAAACTGGGTGTAGTCATAACTCTCCAACCCCAGTCGTTATGCGTCACGTGACGCCGAATCACTTTTATTTTTTATTGCTTCACCTATTTTAGTAATCTAATATTATTATTATTTTTAGTAATCTAAAATTTAGAAGTTATTTAATATCCATTTTTCTCACCCACCACCACCACATCCTTATCTTCTTCTTCTTCTCCAATCACTCACCCACCACCACCACCACATCCCTATCTCCTCTCCGATCACTCACCCACCACCAGGGGTGTTAATCGGGTCAACCCGATCGGGTTTCGGGTTAATCGGGTCAGGTTAGTCGGGTTTTCCTTAAAAAATATCTAACCCGCAACCCGACCCTATTAAGGTTCGGGTTAGTCGGGTTTCGAGTTTGTCGGGTCGGATTAGTCGGGTTAATCGAGTTAACCATGTTACTTTATAATTTTAAGTTGTTTTATGTGTTTGTAACTTGTAGGTTGCAAAATTTCTCATTCCACTTAAATTTTAATTTCTTTTACAAGTAATTATCTTATAATTTCACATATAAACCTGTAAATGAACCGAACGAGCATGAACAAAGGCGTTTGTATTCTTTCATTTAACTTTTAACGAACACGAACACTTAATCGAACAAATATTTGTGTTCATGATAATTCATTTAAAATCTAAACGAAGAATTCACGAACATAAATAACATAATTAAACAAAAATAAACGAACATGAAGGAACATACATGTACATACATTAACGAACATAAACATACATTAACAAACATAATTGAACGCATTTAAATAAACACAAACAAATATAAAACATATTAAGGTGATATAATTATTAAATGCAAATAAAATTTAATAATTTTCTATTAATATGTAAACGAACATGAACGAACGTAAACAAACTTAAATGAACGATCATAAACAAACATTCACAAACATAGATGAACGAGTGAAATATGTGTTCATGCTCGTTCGTTTATTTAAATGAACACAACATAAATGAAACATTATTGCCTTTATAGTGCTTATTTCATATTTTAATTATTGTATATAAAGTTAAGTATCGTCACTAATTGGGTTATTCGGGTTAACCCGAAACTCGACTTTTTCCCAAAAATGAACCTGAAACCCGACCCTATTAACAATTCGGGTTGACCCGAATAACCCGATTAATACTTTTGACCCGATTTAACCCGACCCGAATTTGTTTATTCGGGTTCGGGTTCGGGTCAGGTTAATCAGGTTCGGGTATTTTGGACACCCCTACCCACCACCACCACATCCTTATCTCCATTTTTCTCACTCACCACCACCACCACCACCACATCCCTATTATCTTGAACCAGATCCACCATTGAAATTACATACATACATACTTACATACCACCAGGCTCTCCATTTTTAAGCCTTCTCCGATCTATAACTCACCCAACGTCTATATTTTTTGAAATTCGAGCCATTCCCTGCGTTTTGTGTAAAACGCACAAAAAAAAACAATCTAAAACGCCCCGGGGGGCGGTGTGCCCCCGACGTTATATGGCAAAACGCGGTTATAACGCGTCGAGTACGGATGGTCTTAGGGGACACAATGAAATTTTTATATATCTAATACATGTCAATGAGAAATAAAAAGCTACACATATATAGAAAAAATATTATTTCTTGAACATGTGGATAAATGGTGTCTCTGATTCCTTATTTTTACCTACTTATGATTTATGAAAAAGTTATAGGTTACAGTCTTGTAACCTATAAAACTTTTCCTCTTACATATTAAACAAACTCAAATACCTTTTTAATAAGTTATAAGGAATAAGGAGACAAAAATAAGGAATCCCAAACACCCACTTAATACAAGTATACCATTTTGTGTTGAAAAAGTAAAAGAAGTAACATAAACGAAAATACGTTTAGTTTGGCCACCTAGTTGAGTTTCTTTAAATGATATGGGTTTAAATTCATAGTTTTCTTTAACTCGTACGAAGGATATCAAACGAACTCAGAGTAAACTCAAACTAGCGGCATTAAAAACCGTCTTGTCGAACTCTATGATATTAGATTTTAGGTTTTCTCTTTTCGATTCTAGTTTTTAGATTTTAGAAATTTTGTTTAAATAATCGTGTCTTTTTTTTCATCATTGTGTTTTTGTTTATTTTTGTTATTGTGTTTTTTTTCCTCGACGTTATGTTATGTTTTGCTTGATATCATGCTATATTTTATGATTCGTTGTGTCTTTGTACTCTTTCTATAATTAAGAGAGCCGGTAGGATAACTTAACCCAATAAGGGTAAAAAAAATTAGCAAAAATTAATATAGTTATATTAATAGTACATCTTATAATTTAGCTACGGACTTTCTACAAAATACATCTATAGTATCACTTTACACTAACGAGTAACACGAATGGCCCTTTTATAGACTGGCGATAAATGTTAAGTAAATTTTATATAATAGTTAATTATGTAAATGGTCCATGAGAATTACCCATGTCACAAGTATAGTACCCAATTTTGGAAAGTTGAACTAGTAGTCTTTATAGTTTTCTTTTTCTTTTAGTTAACTAACGGGTCACACAAATGGTTCACGGAATGGATGCTCGTTTATTTTCAATGAATAACTAACACAAACAAATTTATAGATTACTTTTAGCAAAAACAAGCACAACCTAAGTGTCCAATTAATCAATAACTAAGAAATCATACCACTCAACTGGTTAGTTTTCAATTATGGAGAACAAACCATTAAACCTGATATGATTTTATAATATTCTTGTATTTGTAAGCTTTGTGTTAAACCCAAAACTGATAAAATACAGTCCAGCTCGGTCATTGATGTATCAAACCATGTTAGTTACTAGGCTGTCTTATTGATAACACACGTATGTAGTGATGTTCTTCGATGTTTTACAATAAATGGTCAGACTAGATTAATCAATAGAACATGAAAGATAGTAATAGAGATTTAGGGTTTTGTTAAATTAAATACAAAATGCCAAAATACGTCCTTTACGTTTGAACGTTTTTTCAGTTGACGTTCTTTAGTAAAAGAAATAGTGAAAATCACCCTTCATGTTTCAAATTCCTTTCACGTTACGTCATTTGACACTAACCTGTTAATTTTTTTTCTTGTTAAATCCGATCATGCGTAAGACACGTGAGGGTAGTTTTGGAAATTCACATATTTTTTAATAATTAAAATAAAAAGATAAAAGATATTTTAAAATAAAAAAACTCTCTCTCATCCCCTCCATCTCCTTTCACTCTGATTCTCTCTCCCTTTTTTTCATTCCCGTCAACCCAAAATCACCCCTGGCGATGATTATTTTTTTGCCACCGACG
Source organism: Bidens hawaiensis (assembly GCF_021521415.1). Lineage (NCBI taxonomy): Eukaryota > Viridiplantae > Streptophyta > Magnoliopsida > Asterales > Asteraceae > Bidens > Bidens hawaiensis. Next base: position 1,562,533 of record NW_027491177.1, on the reverse strand, counting down.
AGGATAACCATCAACCGTTTCTTAACCGTAAAAAATCCCCCAAAATCGATCGATTCCATGGAACAACCACAACCCATTAGTCACCACCAATTAAACCAATGACAGCTTCCAATCGTTTGACCAGACGCCACCAGATCTTATGTTTTTTATTTGTTTCTCCGCATGCATCCTCAACCGACCTTTAAGAACCTGAATATCATGATTAAAAACAATCGGATCTAAGGTAATGAACCTTAGATCTCGAAATTTGATAAAACTCAGATATAGTTTGATTTTGTGGATGAAACTTCAATTAAGCTTGTACAAAGGGGGTGTTTGGGATTGCTTATTTTCATCAACTTATAACTTATAAACTTTTTGAAAAGTAAAAAGGTGTTTGGGGTTGCTTATACTGTGAGAGAAAAAGTTCCATAAGTTACACTTTTGTAACTTATTAACTTAATGAAAAGTTATAAGGAGGCAAAATAAGGAATCCCAAACACCCCCAAACACTCGTAATCTTAACTAGACTAAGATGATGGGCTAATATTTGAAGATTAAACAAGTATGAAAATGACGCAACAAAGCAAAATTGAATATGGGAGGCTAGCCGTAATCGAATGGATTGGATTTTCAGATATAAGATTAGCCATAATCAATTGGATTGGGCTTTAAGCGGTGGTTTGCGACGGTGGTCCAGGGCGGTGTGGTGCATGTGCGGTGGTGTAGAAAGAGTGTGTGTAGAAAGAGAGAGGGGATGAGAGAGAGAGAGAGTTTGTTTTTATTTTAGAATATCTTTTATCTTTTGATTTTAATTATTAAAAATATGTGAATTTTCAAAATTACCCTCATGTGTCTTGCACATGATCAGATTTAACGAGAAAAATTAGCAGGGTTAGTGTCAACGGATGTAACGTGAAAAGAATTTGAAACATGAAGTATGATTTCCGTTATTTCTTTTGCTAAAGGACGTCCACTGAAAAAACATTCAAACTTAAAGGATGTCTTTTGCCATTTTGTCTAAATTAAATTTTGAATTGAATTAAGATAGCATTCTACTACTAAGTAATGATATATATATGCATTTGCTTTAAGTTATTCGCTTCTACCCAATTTAGGATATTTTAATCCAAATACCAACCCGACTGTTTGATTTCAGGTTCGGGTTAGGAATTTAATCGGGTCGGGTTATTCGGGTGGGGTTCAAAACTCGGGTACGGTTAAAAAGCACGCTCCTAGCATGTCTGACTAGTTTATTTGTTTAATTAACAAATTGTTACCCTAACTTATTCTCGCAAAAGGTTCATAATGGAGTTGTGCTTAGGAACTCACCATAAAGAAGGTTTGTCTACGATATGTTTGTCTTAGGTTATGGCTAGTCGACGACATACAAACAATTAAAATTGGCTACATACATTGGTCACAGTTGAAGTGCCTAAAAATGTAGTTGAAGAAGACAATTAATGGAAATGATTTTAAATTAATAAAAATAATCCGCAAATGACAAAAGGACCTTTAAGTGTAGGCCCTACGTTACCAGGATGGTACTAATATAGGGATGGTTTTTTGTTCGCAAATGACTAAAGGGCGCTTATTGCTTTTATTTGATTCGATGTAGTGGTATCGGTACAGTATCAATATTGAAGTTAAAATTCGGGAAATACCGATACTGTACTAATAACATTCCAATACCAATACTGTACCGCCCCGTACCGAAAGGGCAAAAACTCAAAACTTGATGTCGATATCGAATTAATACCGATACTTCTTTTGCTCATTCTTAGCAGAATTAGATGACCATTAACTATATGGCCATCAATGTTACGTGTTTGTGAAAACTAAGAACTACTAGTATGATTTTTTTAAGGCAGGAACTATAACTTGAAATATAGGTAAAGTAACCACCGATATCATCCACTCTTAATACTACAATAAGTTTAATTCTGAAGTTAGTTTTGAAGAAATTACAATTTCCAAATGTTTAGTAGGAAAAAAAATGGTGAAATTGGTGTTGAAGTGATTTAAAAAGCTTATAAAAATAATTCAGTTATGTCATTCCTACTTCGATTAGATTTTTTGGATGTGTAATTGGTGATCAAGCTATTAAAAAGAAAAAAAATGCAATAATACTTGTAAAGAAGTTCGAATTCCAACGTGTCATAAATAATTATATCTGAACAGAAAACAGAAAACATTAAATGATAAATATAATGAACAGTTGGGAAATGGGTGTCAAATTCTTTTTTATTTTATTTTGGAACAGCGGGAAATGGGTCCATTTATAGATTATTTAAATACAGGCAAAGGAGATCAAATCTGGTTCTAAATTTAAATTCAGTATATATATGATGCCAGCTGCCGTTTGACTAGATTCACATGACCCATTTCTTGATTTTGACTCAACAGGAATCCTAACCCCTTTTATTTTTTAATTAATAACAATTTGTGAAATTGATCTTTTTGGTTGTTTGTATCTCGTACATGTTCTGCCAATGTTTTAGGCAATTAAAGTTAGACGCGTGGTCTCAGAATATGTAATTAGGTGATCTTTGGACTGTCGAGAAGATTGGAAATGAATGTTAAGTTAGAGAAAAGAATATGAAATAAAATTCATGATTGTTTAGAAAAAAAAAATGTGTTCTAGGTAAGGTGGTTAAGATTTAAGAATGAGATTATACCATAAACTGTTTTTTTGTATTTGTAAATTGGAATTATAGAGATATTAAATCATATGCAGTTGTCATTACTCTTTTTTCATTATTGCATATTAAAAATACTGGATTACAACTATATTATCTGTTAATAATGTTTATTATATATGATATGAATAGTGTAACATGGCTCTAATTTATTTGAAAAACAAAAGTAGACTATAATATTAATGACATTTAGTTTTATAGGTATTAAAAAGTTGAAGTTATAAAGACAAGAATAGTTGAGTTTTTAAAACCGATGGCATGGTTCTCTAAACGTTTATCACGGTTTCGTACTTGAGTTTGTGTTAAAAGAGTCGCATCATTGATTCATGTTTTGGATTTGAATGGAATAGCCGAATAGGTATCCTTGATGAATGCTTTTAAATGATGTTGGGCCGAGATGAAAGTCAAGTGGTCCAATCCAGTTATGGTCCAAATCATCGTTCAGTAATATGTTAATAACTATAGTACTTACTGTCAGGCACCCCTAGGACCAAGGCCCAATAGACATGCTCACTGTCAAGTGTTAACTGTCAATTTATTTATATATATAAAATACAAAATGTCAAGACCAAACAGCTCTCGTAGCTCAGTTGGTTAGAGCACCCGTTTAGTAAGCGGGAGGTCTTGAGTTCGACTCTCAACGAGAGCATTGTTTTACTGGTGGATTAATTTTGATTTTTGAGCGTTACGCCGCCCAACTTGCTAATAACCATCCTTCCTCACGTGAGAGTTGAGACCATTTAGGACTTTGGACTACATAAATAAAAAATAAACTTAGTTGTAATATGAAAAAATAATACATGCTTAAAGCATACCTTCTTAACGTCAAACACATCTTAAAGCATACCTTCTTAACGTCAAACACATCTTAGGCTATCAAGATTGCAAACCTCCAACTTTCTTTTTAAAAATAAAAGAGAAAATGGCTTTAATTCACCGATCTGTTCTTTGGCTCAAACGAGATTGCAATCTCAAATTTGGCCAACTTGTGACCACATGTCATAATGTGAGTGGATGCAATTTTATTTTCATTTTTCTTTTTTATTCTTACCAATTAGTTATATATATATTTTGGTTTTTGTTTTGTAACTTATTATATTTAACTTTAAAAAAAATATATAAAAACATAGTCTTACTTAGTTTTATTTTATGAACATTTTGGTATAAATTTCGTTAAAGATGGAGTTCGTTTAAAAAATCGTATGTTTTAAATAAAATTAAAATTTTATCCATTATTGAATAAGTATGTAGTTTTGTATCATTAAAATGTGTAATTTTGAATTTCATGCTACGATTGTAACTTATTTTTATCTATTAATGTTTTTGATTAATATATATATATATATATATATATATAAAGTTTTCAATCAAATAATATATTTTTAAAAAAATATAATTACGTAATTATATTTATATAGTTAATCAAAACTAATTATAATTTGTACGTTTTTAATAAAAAAAAGGATGAGATTGGGTTGTTAATGGGAGTAAAAGATTGAGATGTGTTAAATTATGTAGATTGAGAAGAGAGAAATTAATTTTATAATGTGAGATTGGGATTATGAGATTGTGAATGGGTATAGTCTTATATACTTTGTCTTCAAATGTCACATAGTGATTAGTTTTACTTGTGCATAAAGTGTTTTAAATTTGTTCCAAGTCTTTTAATCAACGTTATGACTTATGAGTGACGTAGCAGCTAAATGCAAAACTAGTAACCGAACTAATTTTTATAGGTTACAACTTTACAAGAGAACAATATGCTTGAGCCATACAATTGTGAATTGCTGAGTGCTATAAGTGTGGTGCTCAAATGAGTCATGTCTGTTTTTACTTGTCTGTAACATCAAGAAATTTCTTAGTCTAGAAAATTTTCGTACACGATGGCTCATATTTACCCGAGTATTCTATACATTTACATGGAAAGATGTTGCTTGGAGTCTCCTAATTAATCCAAAATTTTTTCATAGTCTTTGAAGCTCAAAAAACCTTTTAAAAATTTAAAATCTAATAACACGACTTGAAATGTAAGTGGATAGTGGTGTTTTCCCCCACATAAACCAATTAATTACTCATTGTGTTTTCATAGTCGCCTTGCATTGACTGTGTGACATATGTTGTGACATCTGGCCTCTCGTACCACTAATATTGTCCGCTTTACTCATGAAGAGTTTATACATTTGTTTTTGGTTGCTCAAGTGGAGACTTTCCAGGAGGTCACCTTCTCATCTACTACCGTTAAGCCCAAAACGCGTTGGTGATTTAAGAGGCGAGACATTTACTTATTAACCAAGGATCTCTCTTTTCCACGACCGATATGGGATTTGCCTAGGATGTTACATATGCCCAATACAGGTGCTTGTTTTAGCTCATGTGGTTAAGACTAGGGGTGCAAACGAGCCGAGCCGGTCGCTAGTTACTTGAGATCGGCTCGTGAAAAAGTTTGAATGAGCCGAGCATAATTGAGCTCGAGCCTAAAAGTAAGCTCGTTTAGTAAATGAGCTCGAGCTTGTGCTTCACTTATCAAGCTCAAGCCGGCTCATAAGCCGGAACCAGCATGTCTTTTATATAATTTTATAAAATATAAATTTAATAATTACTAATTAGAATGCATAATATTATGAACAAATTGATAAATATAACTAAATAATATATATTATTTGGCACATAAAGTTATGATTCAAAAATATATAAAAGAATAATAAAAATATATAAAAATAAAAATAATAAAAATAATAATAATAGTAAACGAGCCGAGCCCGAGCCCGAGCCGAGCTCGAGCTTGAAAGTCTACTCGCGAGCTGAGCTCGAACTTTGAAAATAGAGCTCGAACTCTGTGTAAGTTAAACGAAACAAGCTCGAGTGTAATCGAGCTCGAGCTCGGGCTCGGCTCATCTCGTTTGCACTCCTAGTCAAGACATGCTCATTATCAAGAATGCTACAATCTTACATCGTACATCTTAACACCATCGGGATTGCGTTGGCTTGGTCACTTGGATGGGTTGGCCCTAGGGGTGGCTAGGTGGTTGACAACCTCCGACCCGACACTCCGCTAGGCTTGATTTTTTTTATAATTTTACGTATTTTAATGAAAAAGGATATGTATATTTTAATTTTTAAACTCAATTGCATAACTACCTTGGTCTAGTGGCAAAGGGGTATATATGACTTGCAATCAAAATGTTGTGAGTTCTCTCATTTTAAGACATATTTAAAAGCCTATTTTTATACAAAAGTTTTTTACATAACTCAAATCATAATCAAAAAAACAAATTTAAAAATTAAAATTTTTAAATCTAACAAAATACATCTTTACTTAAGGCCTAAAATATTTTTCGCCTATCGGCCCAAATTTCTTTTTCAGTTATCGGAGCCGGCTTTGCCACTTGGTATTGTGTCCATAATGTGATGCAACCCTTTTTTTCTTTGTTTCCCGCCTATTTTGAATCGCATGAAGGAAACTAGACTTCTCTTCTTATTTCTATCATGATGGTTCAATCACCAACCATGATGCATATAAATTTCGTGAACAATATGCTTAATGCGTTTTACCATCCTGAGAAGTGTAACATCTCATTTTCCAATGCAAATTACACACAAAATGTTTTTAAGCAACATGCTTATCACCAATTAGATGGCAGACCCCAAAGCAACATGTAAGGTTATTACTTTTGTGACATGGAGGTCAAGGATTCAAGGTGATCCGGTCCTTCCTCGGACCCTGCACAAACGTTGGAGCTAGGTGAAGCACTTGGTATCGACGCCCTTTCTCATCACCAACCACAGTTGTTACACCAAATCTTTTACTTATACCTTTTGGCCTCACCTCCTTTAGTTAGGGTCTCTTTTCTCGTTATTGCAAGACATAACATTGTGCCCATTTCATACAAGTTATTTTTCTTTCAACTCCATTCTTCGAGTCATTTATTTCTTTTTCAAAAGGATCGCTTTTCTGCCTCACACTTAGTCTACCATGTTCTTCTTTCTTACGAATGTATAGATGTTTGATGTCACATGTTTTAAGCAAATATGTAGACTTCTTCTAAGTGGTTTGATAGAGCATTTATATGCTTCTTTGGACATGTTCTATAATAATATTAGATTAATTATTAACATGAGTCTCTAGATTCTTTTAGATCTTTGTTAAAACTAATTCTGTATTGAATATGTAAATTTACTTGGTAAAATCAGTACATCACAACGGCCTACCGACTTATGGTTACCCAACGAATATTACGTAGTTTGATTTGATTTGATTACAGTACTTGAATCACATATAAATGCATAATCCTCCATTACATACAATACAATACAATACTGAATACCCCACTCCCATCGTCTTCTCCATTTCCATCTTCCATTTAATTCATTTCCCACCTTCTTTTACCTACCCCTCAGTCTCTAATGGAAGCTTACTTCTGCTCACGTCACTCCATTTATTGCTCTGCTACTTTCTACAGTGTCGTACATCTCTCTGTACCGTCAATATTCGTCCTCGATTACTACACTTTCTTCCTTCCTTTTTGTACAACCTCATCCCATCCCGTCAGTTATTAATATTAATATTATTAGTTCACTTCATCAATAACTCACTTGCGGTTTTACGAATGGGGAATTGCCAAGCGGCTGAGGCGGAGACGGTGGTGATAATACACCCAGGAAACAACAAGATCCAGAGGATCTACTGCTCGGTAACTGCTCGCCACGTCATGGATTTAAACCCGGGACATTACGTGGCGGCTGTGATGACGTCAGCGAGGTCTGAAAACGGAGTGCCGGTGAAGCAGCTCAAGCTTCTCCGCCCAGACGATATGCTGCTTGTCGGTAAAGTTTATAGGCTAGTCTGCTTTGAAGGTAATAATCATAATAATAAACCTAACAATCTAATATATATATATAATAATATATACTGTAGTTATTTATAAAACGTGTACTCGATCTGCATGCTCTGTTTTAGATATATTGAAAGAGTTTGCAGCGAAGAAGTGTGTGAAATTAGGGAAGTTGTTGAAGGAAAGAGGAGTGCTCGTGAACGAACCGAATGCATCTTCCATGAAGGTTAGCTAATTAACGTATCCCTTATGAAACATGCTGCATGAAATAATAATAATAACTTGGTAGCAAATATTCGCGATGTGACGCGAATTCGATCTGCATCAGTTAAAAAAAATGAATTGGCAGACACCCAGAAAACTTAAGCACACCTATAGGTTATGAACTTATGATCAAAGCAACATGAATTCGGTAAGTATCCGTTAGGTTTGTTACAATTCTGACACTAAACAAAACATTTGTTACAAAGTGCCCAACATATCGAATGTATAATAAAAAAATTAATATTGATTATTCTGATTTTTATCTTTGATTTTGAATTAATTGAAATAATTTGATAACACTAAATCAACACCATTGTTTGTTTAGATAATTAATCCAGCTTTGATCAGTTTTTTAAAACTTGACATTATTTCTTGACGGGTGTTGATGGGGTAGTTTAGTAATTCAAAGGGAAATAGTGATTTTGTACAAAATTATAATTTATGACAATATTATTGGAGGGTATCTTTGATCTGTGTGGTTTCAGGGCCAAAGAATCTTTTTTATTTCTCTTACCAGATTTATGAAATAGCTTCTCCTTACTTCTTGTACGTCCTAAAAGCTGGAAAATGTTAACATTATTTCTGTATTTACAGTGCATATATATATATATATATCTTTTTTCTTTAGCATGAATATCAAGTGCAACATATATCATATATTTTATGAACTCGATCTTTATCATGTGGTACTTTATAGAGCGATAATGGCGGTAATAACAGCAATAGAATCAAAAATAGGAGCAGGAGCAGGGTGGGTAAGAAGCACCATGGACATGAATGGAAACCAGCTCTAAAGAGTATTTCAGAAAATGAAAATTAAATAAAATGTTTGTATTTTCTCCGTCATCTGTTGTCAAAAACTTGCAGTTTATGTATTTAATGGTGTAATGAGGATGGAGATTTATTTGTGCTTACGTACCGTGTAATATTATACATTTAATGCACGTCTTTATGTTACGGTTTTTGTTTTTTAGAATACTAATATGTGATATTGTGATCCCACTTGCATTTCACTCAACACTAAGGCCATCCTCTATGGTGAGGGGCTTCGTCACGTGGGCACTGGGGGCTTCAAAGCCCCACCCCAAAAGTACCCCTCTATGGTGCGGGGGCTTCGAAACCCCTTAATTTATTTATTTTTTAATTTACATATACTCTCACTTGTATCTATCTATCTATCTATCTATATAAAATACAAATCTCTATATCTTAATATATTTCATTATAAACAAACATAAAACAAGATGAGGCTTCTCGCCGGAGATGAAACCCTAACCCTAACTCTTAAAACCATCCAATAACCGTCATCTTCACCAGCAAGATGCGGCAATTTCTCCGGCCATCAATTTCGTCAACCATCGTTCTCAACTTCTTGCTTCTTCACACCCAACTTCTTGCTTCTTCACGGTGGAGATCAAGGCGGCGTACCGGAGCTTGGCCGGAGCTAAATGGGTGTGCAAACAGTTAGGATATATATATATATATATAACATCATTTTTGGTAGCCGTTGAAGAGGAGGGGGCCCACCAACACCACACACCGCGCCGGCCGTTGCAATGACCGGCACCACCGCGCCCCACCACCAAGGGCGCCCCTCGGTGGTGTTCCGCGCCCAAGGGCGCCCGCCAGCTAAGCCAACGGAGCCCCATAGCGATAGGTCTAACACCTTTTATCCGTTTATTAATTAAGATTGTCACGTTTAATTTATAAGTCTGTCCCACCCTGTAGGTATTATGTTTGAACTGTGCCTCAACCGTTGTATAAACAGACTCGGGAGATATAACATAAAATTGTTGTGGGTTACTATGATCTAGGGATGAGTTATACCAAAAATCACGATCCTGATTTTCCCAAAATCTTGGTACCGGTGCTGTCGTATGGTATTGAAAATGTTCGGGTCGATACGGTACCGAAGTCAAAAATTTTGGAAAATACCGATATCAAATTGTACCGGTACCTTAGTGATCCTGAAACTTAAAAAAATCGGTATCGGTATTGGTCCGATATCCCGTTCACTTATCCCTACTATGATCGGTCTATTGTGAGTTTGCTACATTTTTCTTTCCATAACTATACATGTTATGATAAATCAAAATATTCCATATGTCTCGGGAGAATTCTCAAAATGGCCCGTTAGAGAAGAGAGATTCCAGAATTGACTTGTCCTCTTGTTGAATTCTAGGAATAACCCGTCCCATCCTCATCGTGGCCATGAAACTCATCTTGCAGACGGTGAAGTTCAGCGTCTGATGAAAGGATGAGTGTGGCATGAAACCATGTGTCACGATGAGTTCTGGGGAAAACTCATCGTATCGGCTAGTTCGATAATCATCAATATGTATGTCACGATGTGATTGAAAACACACATGTTTATGTCGCCGGCAAGCACAACCGACAACCTACCGCAACTCTGTTTTCGCGATGACGTGTTTGAATACTATACGATGTGTTTGACATGTTTGGGAATAGTTCCCGCGAGGCGTCCGAGATTGTCACACCCCAACTTAGGGCCTAGGCATGTGACCAACAGTTGGTACCGATTTAGTAAATATATCATAGTTTAGCGAAAGTCTTTAGTTTATAATAAAATATTAATATATTTTTTGAAACGACAATTTAATTGTAAAACCTTTATTTATAATAATAAAAATATTTAATTTATTTGGAAAGCTTCTCGGATAATAAATACCCGAGTGTTAAATTTATAAACCTTGGTTGAATTGTATAAATCATTTTTAAATGTTGTTTATAATATTTTAATAATTTAAAACTTAGTCATCTCTACCTTGTGAGCGTCTATATTCTTGAATGACTCTAATTCCTTGCTACATGTACTAACTTTATTTCCTGAAATATTTGGAAAAATACGTTAGTGATATGCTGGTGAATCGTTGACTCTATAAACATTTTATAAATCTTTCTTTGACTAACAAGATAGTTTTCTTGAACACCCTCAGCAGAAACGTCTCTTATTTATGGGATTGTGCCACTGCCATACACACACAATTACGGTTCTCCGGGAACTGGCGCCCATTGGAGAACTTTTATTATGATCTCTAGTCTGCGGCCACGTAGCCTTGATGGGATTACGTGATCCCTATTAAAATACAAGATAGAAAATAAAAGCAACTCAGACCGAGTACACATGTGTTTGGCTCCAAACATAATTAATATAGTATATCACATCATTCTGAATGATGTGGTGATCTCGTTTGAAGACCTTTGTGAATGAATGAATGATTGACTTATAATAATATAGGTTTATATAAATATCCGGATCGTCTTTTAATCCGGCTACAGACCTTTAGTCGGGTTTTGATAGCTAAACCTTGATTGATCTTTTATTTGAATAAAACATTTTAGACATGAATTCTTTCTCTTTATTTGCTAATCATGTGTTATGTTTCTAAATCATAACGAAACACTAGACTATACCCTTTATAGGTAATAACTTATATTTCTTAATCATGAAGAAATTATTTTTAGCTATAACCTTTGTTTATATAATTTGTATTTCTTAATCATAAAGAAATCTTATTTTAATCATTACTTTTTAATTTGATCAAGACTAGTCTACACCCCCGACTAGGTTCTAAGCCTTGAAATAATAATATTTCATTTGAGCAGAACACCTACCTTTTCGGCAGCAGTTCCGCACTTGCACGAATGTTGGGGTATCCTTGATCTACTTTTCTTGGCATGCAGATCGAGGCAACATTCGGGGTCACCGGGTCGTGCACGTACTTCAAGACACAACAACGGGTTCTTAGAAATGATAAGTTATTAGCCGCGGAGGACCGTCGGTGATTCACCCATCTCACGCTTCGAATAATCCTCGGCCGGCATGTATCGCCACTTGGTTGATTACTTTGAGTTAAGAGACGAACCGGAAACTTTACTCAAATCTTTGAACCCGTATTCACTGTTGGGTTTAATACGGGTGTAGCCCCGACCCATCTTGGGTTTGGGCCGTTAAAGACTAGAAGGGTTGAATGGGTTGGCCACCCACTCAACTTTAGTGGCCCGTTTTATATTATTTCTTGTAACTTGTGGTGAAAGAAATAAACCCTAGTTAGCCTCCCTATATAAACAATATTGTATCTTATAATTTCTTGAGCACATCAATAAAAGAAGAGACCCTGTTCGTTACCCGTGGACGTAGGTTACACATCGTGACCGAACCACGTAAATCTTGTGTCATATTTACTGCTTTATTATATTATTGTTTGTGATAACCTACTGCCGCTGTCAACATTATTATATTGCATTTGTGATTGGTTTTTTATTTTGTACGTGAGATTGAGAGCATGAACCATCATCATTAATAATTGATATTATAAATCAATTGTCTTTCTTGAATTAAAAGTCAAAGCCAACAATCAATTTGAGAACATCGATCAGAAGGAAGCCGCTGTGTTCAGTTCGGATCAAGGGCAATTTACTTATCCAGGTTCTGATTTATATTCTGTTTTAGTTTGGTTGTTTGGGTTAATTAATTCGAGTTCAGTATACTTCTTGTTTGTTTCCGTTGCATGTTTTTTTTCGTTTTAGAAATCAATTAGAAATACCGTTAAGTTCTTAAGGCCCGAGCCGTTGTATTGTATTGATTTCTGTTACCCTATCCGATCCTTTCGGGTCAGCCGCGTACACGTAATACCTAACAAGTGGTATCAGATCCAGGTTGACTCTCACTCTTTGATCTCCGGTATTATGGCTGATGAGGGTAAAACAAAAATCGAGAAGTTCGATGGACAAAACTTTGGATGGTGGAAGATGCAAATCACGGATTTGCTGATACAGAAGAATCTAAATGTGACTTTGGAGGAACCGCCAGAGAAGATTACAGATGAGTGGAAAGCTATTGACAAGAAGGCGAAGTCAACGATTAGGTTTGCCTTGTCAATGAACGTGGCGTACAACATCTTAGACGAAACCACGGCGTGTGGAATCATGGAGGTGTTGTCAACATGTATGAAAAGCCATCATCTGCAAATAAGGTGTTCATAATCCGGGAGTTGGTAAACACACACATGAAAGAGGGAGGTTCTATTACCGAACACATTTACACCTTCAATTTTCACCTGAGACGTTTATCATCAGTGAAGTTCAATATTGATGACGAATTGCAAGCTTACCTACTTTTATCTTCATTCGCTGGTCAGGAACAATCACTACAGTCACCAGTTCAGTGGGTCGGATGCTTTGACTTTCAATAAAGTTCGTGACCTGATTTTGAATGAAGATTCTAGAAGAAGAAATAATGGAGAATCATCAAGCACTTTGCTAAGTACTGAAGGTAGAGGGAGAAGCAAGAACAGAGGAGGCAACAGGGGTAGATCAAAATCTAGAAAAAGAAGCAAGTCTAGGCCAAGAAAAGATATTACTTGCTGGAACTGCCAGGAGAATGGGCATTTTAGAAGTCAATGTACCAACCCTCCGGCACCTCAACAGAAAAAGGAAGTAAATGCTGCTACAAAAGAAGTTTTAGATAATGAAGCCCTGGTATGTTGTGTTGAGAACACAGTTGAGTCTTGGATCATGGACTCCGGTGCGTCTTTCCATGCTACGTTTAGCACAAAGAGCTTGAAGAATGTCAGAACAGGAAACTTTGGTAAAGTTCGTTTGGAAAATGATGAGGCTCTAGATATTACCGGATGGGGGATATCGACTTGAAGACTCCTTTGGGAACTACATGGACTTTGAAAGACGTTAGAATAATTCCTAGGTTAAGGAAGATGCTGATTTCTATTGGGCAGCTTGACGATCAAGGTTATGGTGTTACTTTCAGAGGAGGGCAATGGAAGGTCATAAATGGTAACTTGGTAATTGCTCGTGGGAAGAAAAAGGGTACGTTGTACATGGTAGATATCTCCGCAGGAGAGGTGAATTCAGTGGCTAGTGGACCGAGTCCATCATGTTTGTGGCATCAACGACTCGGTCACATGAGTGAGAAAGGTTTGAAGATACTGGCAGAGAAAGGAAAATTCCCTGATTTGAAAAAGGTGGAACTTGATACAGGCAACTGTGAGCCTTGTGTGCTTGGCAGGAAGAAACAGGTCACCTTCGTAGAATCAGGAAAAACACTTAAAGCAAAGAAGCTTGAGCTTGTTCATACTGATGTGTATGGACCAACACCAGTATCATCATTAGGAGGCTCCAACTACTACGTTAGTTTCATTGATGACGCTACACGGAAGCTATGGGTTTATTTTCTCAAAAACAAGTTTGAGGTATTTGATATTTTTAAGAAATGGAGGGCAGCCGTGGAGATGGAAACGAATACGAAAGTGAAGTGTTTAAAGTCTGACAATGGCGGGGAGTACATCAGCAAGGAATTCGTTAATTACTGTGCTGAGAGGGGTATAAAGATGATTAATACTGTTCCCGGTACGCCACAGCAGAATGGAGTAGCCGAAAGAATTAATAGGACACTGAATGAAAGAGCTAGGGCAATGAGGTTAAATGCAGGGCTTCCAAAGACCTTCTGGGCAGATGCAGTCAACACCATTGTTTTCATAACCGGACTGGATAGCGAATCGGTCGGGCTACCAGTTCACCGGTTCAACCGGTCGAACCGGTCAGACCGGGCAAACGAATTCGGCTTAAAAAATGCTAGAAAAACAAAATTTCAAAAAAAAATATTTTTTTAATAGGAAAACTGGTTCAACCGGTCCGGTTTTCCGGTTGAACTGGTGAACCGGTTCGGATCGGTCGGTTTTCTGGATACCGAGCGAGCAGCAGAGAACTAGACCGGTAGGTGGACCGATTCCCAGTCGAACCGGTCCGACCGACCTGTCCGGTCCGGTTTTAACAACATTGGTCAACACTGCTGCATATCTTATAAATAGAGGACCGTCAGTTCCTCTTGGATTCAGACTTCTAGAGGAAGTATGGAGTGGAAAAGAGGTTAAATTCAAACATCTTAAAGTGTTCGGTTGTGATGCTTACATTGGGATAAAAGATACGGAGGTGGACAAGCTTGACCCTAAGGCAAAGAAGTGTACTTTTATAGGCTATGGAGAGAAAGATGGGCTATAGGCTTTGGAATCCAGAGGCCAGAAAGGTATGTCGGGCTCGTGATCCGGTTTTTAATGAAGCAATACTTTACAAAGATAGAAAGTCATTCACACAAGAAGTTTATAAAGAACATGTAGAGTTTGAAGATACAAGTGAGAAGGTTGATAGTCAAAGTTCTGAAACATCAGAAGAGGTTGAGGAAGAAAATGCAGATGAATTTGAGGATTTCTCTGACAGTGGGAGTTCATAGTCTAATACTGAGCAGTCTCCATTAGAACAAGAAATGGTTACACCTCAGCTAGAGGTTAGGAGGTCTTCCAGAACCATTAGACCTCCTAAGAGATATTCCCCTTCTGTTAATTACATTCTACTAACAGAGAATGGTGAACCACAGTGTTACTCTGAAGTAATGAGCTTGAAAGACTCGTCTCAGTGGGAGCAAGCTATGAGAGAAGATATGGATTCACTTAACAAGAACGATACTTGGGTTCTTACAAAGCTTCCAGCCAGGAAGAAAGCTCTTCAGAACCGATGGGTATTCAGGATCAAGGATGAAAGTGATGATACAAAGAGATACAAAGCACGATTGGTAGTGAAAGGGTTCCAACAAAAGCATGGGGTTGATTATAATGAGATATTTTCCCATGTGGTAAAAATGACTATAAACAGACTGGTGCTTAGCATTGTGGCTGTAGAAAACTTACATCTGGAGCAGTTGGATGTGAAGACAGCTTTTCTGCATGGTGACCTTGAGGAGGATATCTACATGGCACATCCAGAGGGGTTTCAATCAGTTGGTAAAGAAAACATGGTGTGCAAGTTAAAGAAGAGTCTTTATGGGTTGAAGCAGGCGCCCAAGCAGTGGTATATCAAGTTTGATGATTTTATGGGCAGGAATGGATACAAAAGATGTGAGATGGACCACTGCTGCTATCTCAAGAAATTCGCTAGTTCTTATATCATTCTACTGTTGTATGTAGATGATATGCTGATTATCGGTTCAGACATGTCAGAGATTAATAAGTTGAAGCATCATATGTCTGAAGAATTTGAAATGAAGATTTAGGTCCAGCCAAGCAAATTCTTGGCATGAGCATCACCAGAAACAAGAAGGACAATTCTCTAACTCTATCTCAGGAGAAATACATATGGAAGATTTTAGAGAAGTTCAACATGAGCGATGAGAAAACCGTTACTCGAAGTACACCTATGGGTAGTCATATTAAACTTTCTAAGGATCAGTCTCCTAGTACTAATGGAGAAAAGGCAGAGATGGCAAAGATTCGTTATGCATCTGCAGTGGGTAGTCTTATGTATGCAATGGTATGCACGAGACCTGATATTGCTCATGCAGTGGGAGTTATTAGTAGGTTCATGTCAAATCCAGGGAAAGCATATTGGGAAGCAGTTAAGTGGTTGCTTAGGTACCTAAAGGGAACTTCAAAGATGGCCTTATGCTTTAAAGGCAAAGATTCAATTCTTAAAGGGTTTTCAGATGCTGACTTAGGTGGGTGCAAGGAGACTTATAAGAGTACTACCGGATATGTGTTCACTATGGGGAATACTGCGTTCTGTTGGAAGTCGAGACTGCAAAAGAGTGTGGCACTCTCAACCACAGAAGCTAAGTATATGGCAGCTGCTGAAGCGAGTAAGGAGCTTGTTTGGTTGAGGACTTTCTTAGAGGAGTTAGGCAGGGAACAAATAGATTATCCATTGTACTGTGATAATGAAAGTGCTGTGAAATTAGCCAAGAATCCTGTGTATCATGCTAAAACGAAGCACATTCATATGCGTTATCATTTCATTCGGGGTTTAGTCAATGATGGGACTATTCGGTTGAACAACATTAGGGGAGACAGGAATCCGACGGATATGTTTACCAAGGTTGTGACCTTGGACAAACTGAAGCTCTGTGTAGCTTCAGTTGGTCTCCAGGAATAGTAGTGAGGGGGTGGCGACGAACAGGTGGAAGACATGGTATATATTGAAGACGAAAGATTACAGGTACCGGTATGTTTACAAGTGGAACAAGTGAAGACGTTCCAAGGCTCCAAGTGGGAGATTGTTGGGTTTAATACGGGTGTAGCCCCGGCCTGTCTTGGGTTTGGGCAGTTGAAGACTAGAAGGGTTGAATGGGTTGGCCACCCACTCAACTTTAGTGGCCCGTTTTATATTATTTCTTGTAACTTGTGGTGAAAGAAATAAACCCTAGTTAGCCTTCCTATATAAACAATATTGTATCTTATAATTTCTTGAGCACCTCAATAAAAGAAGAGACCCTGTTCGTTACCCGTGGACGTAGGTTACACATCGTGACTGAACCACGTAAATCTCGTGTCATATTTACTGCTTTATTATATTATTGTTTGTGATAACCTACTGCCACCGTCAACATTATTATATTGCATTTGTGATTGGTTTTTTATTTTGTACGTGAGATTGAGAGCATGCACCATCATCATTAATAATTGATATTATAAATCAATTGTCTTTCTTGAATTAAAAGTCAAAGCCAACAATCAATTTGAGAACATCGATCAGAAGGAAGTCGCTGTATTCAGTTCGAATCAAGGGCAATTACTTATCCAGGTTCTGATTTATATTCTGTTTTAGTTTGGTTGTTTGGGTTAATTAATTCGAGTTCAGTATACTTCTCGTTTGTTTCCGCTGCACTTTTTTTTTCGTTTTAGAAATTAATTAGAAATACCGTTAAGTTCTTAAGGCCCGAGCCGTTGTATTGTATTGATTTCTGTTACTCTATCCGATCCTTTCGGGTTAGCTGCGTACACGAAATACCTAACAATTCACCACTCATATATTTTGTTTTGATTGAAGACATCTTAACTCACCGGTTAGTATCATTTTAAGTTTATCACATGACCTCACATATTTCTTAAGGGCTCATGCTTACATACTGCTTTGCTTATTCAACTGAAGCCTTATGTCTCTATATGTACTACATCTTAAATTTTGTTTATTATATTAATTTCCATTTATGGTTCGATACGTGTTGAATATAACAACACGTGGCAACATAATTTCAATGTGTTGTCCATCTAATGATATCTTAGCCGCCATTTATAGTATAGTAATTTGTTCCAAATATGCGTTGCACATATGTATGTGTATATAATGTTGGATATTTATTGATTATCAATTATATTATTTTAAAATCTTTATGTGCAGATACTAGTGTGTATATATATATAGTTGATGACATATATATATATATAACATATAGTTTAGATTGTTAAACGTGTTTATTAATTTTAGACGTTCGTTAAAATATCTCTCGACTAAAACAATCATTTATATTAAAAACACTTGAGTAATAATATTTTGAATATAAACTAAAATATATGCCATTATGACCATAGGGTTTGTTGCACCCACGGGTATTACACCTTGGGGTTTTCAACTTTAAAAAGTTTATACTTCGGAATGAAATTTTGGCATGTGTTACAGAGATGTTTGGAGGAGTTTCGGCTAGGCGCCCAACGTGTTTTGTAGGAGATGATGGGTGAAGCCAGGGGCGGACCCACGTAGTGTAGAACGGGGTCCCGGGACACCAATGTTTTTTAGAAATTTTCTAGAGGCGGTATATTAAATTGTTTATGGACCCCATAAAAATTAAGAGTTGGAACCCATGCTATCAATATTGATGTGGTGTGGTGTTAAATTCTTGGTTTTGTATCTCAAAGGTCACTAGTTCAAGTCTTCCAACCCTCCATTTTCTATGATTTTTCATTCTTTTTTAAATCCTACTCAATATTAGTTACTAGTTAGGGCTTTAAAATAACCAACATTCGGACACAGAGATAGAAGACCATAAGTAGAATAGGTGGAGTTTACCTTTTGTTGGATCCAGCATAGGAGCTTTGGAGTTTACCCTTTTTTTTCATTTAGAGCTCGTTTTTTGTCATTGTATTATTAACTTGCTATTTGCTAAAGGAGTTTTGGAGTTTAGAAAGATTAGAAGTGGCAGATATTGAAGGTTGGTCATAAGCAGTCTTCCATATAGCATTTATCAATTGAAATGTCTACGTATATATGGGTCTATGAAGCTGCAATAGTTGTATGGCTTTACACAGTTTTAGATCGACAAAACAAATCTCGAAGTGGTTACGCGAACATAACGTAAAGCTGTGAATATAATAGGCACTAACATCCATATCCTAAGGGATGATTTTGATTCAAAAAGAAGTATATCAAAGCCCATTATTTGACTATTTATGTTTGTGATTTGTAGAATGTAACATGGACTTTTTGTTAATAATTTCACATTGATTTTGAAGTTATCTACATTGTATTTTGTTGATAATTTTGTGTGTTTTCTAATGAGGACCGATCGTCTTTCATCATATTGTTTTATTTATGTTCATCGTCTCGACCCGAACCAAACGACGGCAGACCCGAACAACAACTGACCCGAAAAATCTAAACACCGGAAAAACGGGACCCCATTGGCCAAAATTCCTGGGTCCGCCACTGGGTGAAGCTGTTTGGGAAGATGACCGTTAAGCTTTTTGGAGAGTAATTTATAGGGGAATTTCATCTTGGCGATGAGTTTGGAGGGGAATTTCATTTTCACGATGGGTTTGGAGGGAAATTTCATCTTCACGATGGGTTTTGAGGGATCATTCTTGGAAATTGAAGAGGGAGGGGGGGTTAATGGAGTGTATCTCTCTCAAAATTGGTCATTTTACGAATTTTATCTAAATATCTCACATTAGTGTGGCATCCAAATTTTTGGATTAAATATATAAGGATAAATACTCATTTGATGTGTTGGTCTTAATGGTGTTAAATTATATAAAATATGGACCAAAATTGTGAAAATGACCGAAGTAGCCATATTGACCACCCCATCCTCCAAAATAGTCATCATTTTCACAAAACCCATAAAATAGCCATCCAAACCATTATTGGCGACGGTCTTCATCAGCAGCTGACGTTTTACGACTGTGAAGCGACAAAACTTGTTGATCTATAACATCTCGCCATGTATTAACGTATTATATCGGTTCGACGGAACTCCTTAAAGAATCGTTGAATCCGATGTAATTTTGATGATCCGACGAAAATTTTCATCTTCTATCTCTCAAACCCTAGACCTCCTGGGTTTGTTAAGGAAGGCGGCAAGGGCCGACGAAGGGGTGAAAACGAAAGACCTTTTTTGGTCCCCCTTGAGCCGAGGGGGGGGGGGTGTTTGTGGGAGGGGTGTTCCACGACGAAACAAGGGAATGAAAGTAACTTTGTGTTGGATGCTCTTTACCCTCCCCACAATGATGGCTATGTTGTCTTGGGGAGGGTTGAAGCTTGCTTCTTCTCCAGAGTCTTCTTGATCATCAATACGACATATCCTTAATATCAGTGTTTTGAAATCCGGACCGGACCGGCCAGTCTGACCGGGACCCGCTAAGTATACCGATCCGGTCTGCAACATTAACCCGCTTTCTAAAAACCCGTACGGTTCTGACGGGTGGCGGTCGGACCGGACCCGGTGAACCGGTAAAACGAATTTTCATAGTTTTTTTTTTTAAATTTTCAATTACAAAGATCAAAATCTATTAAATCTAAAACCCTAGATCGCGGATTGATCCCCATCTGCTTATTATCATCCACCGGAATGGAAGTAGAATGTAACATCGAGAAAATTTCGAGTTTAATTTGATAACTTTCCAAAGTCAAGGTATTAAATCTGTCAAAATTCCAAACCTAAAGGTTTAAAATAAAATTCTGTTTTCTTGTCCTATCGCGGTACGCGACGGGACAAAATGACAAACCCATCGCGTAGCGCGAAGGGCTAGGTCAAAAGCTTCTGGAAGAAATCAATAGCGATACGCTATCGCCATTGAACCAACATCATCGTGTATCGCGATGACGTGGACTGACAGTTTGTGACACGTGTGCCACGTGACAACCGGTGGCACTATGTGTTACCACGTATCACCACGTGGCAGACGGACCGCCACGTGTCACAATGCGGCACAATGCCCGCCACGTGGTAGGTCTACATGGTGACTGTACAAGCCTACGTCACAATACGCGACGGGCTTGCCAAGGAGGCCGTCGCGTACCGCGATTGGCTCCAAATTTTGCCTATAAATAGAAGGCCACGGGTTCATGCCTTCCTCACACCAAAACCTGCTCTCTCACATCTCTCTAGATTATATAAACCATACCCTCGATCCACCTCGAAGTTCGTGCCATAATTCCTCGATAAGCGTGTCCCGATTCATCGTTTTCTGTGCCGATGTTTCCTTGAAGTTCGTGCCACCCTCCACCCACATACGACCAAGAAGGTGTTAGTGTTATCTCGACGTCAAGATGGTGAACCTCGTAAGGCGTGCCGACATGTGGTGATAGATTGATGTTATCATTTGGTGTGCAAAAAGAAAGGTGACAAGAAAGAAAGTTGATTAAGAAGGCAAGAAAGGCAAAGCGGCGTTAGAGTGTTGCTCGAGTTGTTAGGGTTTCGAAATGCCAACAAGGTAGGCGTAACACCAATGAATATAATAATAAAATACTATAAAGGCTTAAACCTTAAGTCGAGGTTATACTCGATACCTCGATAAAAGAAAAGAAAAGTAAACATAACAAAGAAAAGAACAAAAAGATTAGATTATGAATATGGAAAAATATATGTGTGTAATTATATATTCTTTGTTATGAAATATTATATAAGTAAGAAATAACTATTCTTAAATAATAAAGAAAAAGAATACGTTTCTTAGAGAATAAGAAATGTCGGGTTTTATAAATAAACTAAAGGTTTATAAATTATTTTCAAACTAAAGGTTTTTAAGTAAAAAGAGATTCTGAACTAAAGGTTCATCGAGGTAAAGTTTATAAAATAAGACTAAAGGTCTTAAGTCGGATTGTATATCTGACTAAGAAATAGTTATACTCGTACTATAGGTGCGAGATAGCAAGGAAAAGGCCCTCGGACGGTGTTTGAAGCCGATCCCAAAGTGAAAATGTGAAT
Organism: Bidens hawaiensis; assembly: GCF_021521415.1. Classification (NCBI taxonomy): domain Eukaryota; kingdom Viridiplantae; phylum Streptophyta; class Magnoliopsida; order Asterales; family Asteraceae; genus Bidens; species Bidens hawaiensis. The sequence continues at coordinate 1,540,754 of NW_027491177.1, read as the reverse complement.
ACGCCCCCAAACTTTTACAAACTTATTTTCAAACGAGTCAAACATGTTATATGAAAATTATTTACAAGGGACTACGTGTTCCTAAAACCGTTATAAATAAGAGTATAAGCCTAGCCCTCAGATTGTAGTATACGTTTGTCTGGATCCTTACATATGTGGTAGTACGCGGTGGGCACATCGCACCACACCTGGTCATAGGACGCTTTCCTGCGGGGAGCAAGACCATGTGTATACATACAGGCACTTAACTAAGTTGAGCGTTGCGGTGTTTGCTGAGGTATTTAGTGTAGAGACTCGAGTATAAAAATGTGTTGTTTTAACTTTGTTATTCTTAAGCCACGATGGGCCGAGGCAGACTTAGTCTCGAGTGGTAATAAAGTAAAAGAAAATATTTTTAGCGTCAACATATTCACCAGCATTCGTTGCTGACGTATTTTCTTATATTTTGCAGGTGAACAAGGATAGCGCTTGGAGTGACGAAGCGCTATAAACATCCGATGGCTCGGATTTATTTTGTATAAACTTAAATATATTAAAATGGTGGTTTGTAATTAAAAACAAGTAATACTTTTGTTATAACTTATAACGAGTATTTTTATAATCCCGTCTTTTGTAATATTACACTTTAAATCCACAAGTTATAATTAAACGTAACTCTGATACATTTACAAATGTGGTACCAACATATGTGTCATACGCCTAGGCCGTAGTTTTGGGTGTGACAAGTGTTGGTATCAGAGACATCGATATTAGCGAATTAGGTATTGCAAGATAATACCTAAGCTTCGATCCAAGTATATGAATTAATTGATTATTTGAAATAAGGATAAGATAGGCTGGTAAACCTTTTCTTTCCCTCCTCATTCTAAACCACCCCAATTGTTAGATGTCATTCAAGAATATGATGGAAAACTTTATGTGCAAAGTTAAAGAAGCTGGGATCGCCGAACCTTTGCCCGAGGACAATATGAGTGAAGGTTATTATGAAGCATACTTCGACCAAGATGTAGAACATGACTTGACCAAACCAGTATACTATCCGGAAGCAAACACTATCCAATCAATGTTCCAGATAGTCCACCAAAACAAAGTAGTAAACCACCGAGACACTCAAGCTACCATCCACCAACAATACCCATGTACCATCCCTCTGAAGTTCTGTCGTACCATCCATCAGGGATCCTCACATACCAACCACCGGAGATACCACCCTACTACCCATCAAGCAATCCAACATATTTACCACCAAATCCTCACCCATCCTATGCCTTCCTTTCCAACTTACCCATCAAGGAAGAACCAAGATCCCCATCATCCGATTGGATGCAATGCCACTCCGACCAACGAAGATGGAATACCGGAAGCTCCGCCTTCAATGAAGTTAAATCTCAACCAAAAAACGGTGAAGGGCTGTCCTATAAACCCAAAATGAGGGTAATGATGCCCTATGAAAGTTTCCGAATGCCACCAATTATGAAGGAGACCGTTCAACTCATGGAAAAAAGGAAGAGGAACCAGAAGAGGAGGAGGACCCCGAAGAAGAGGAGGACCCAGAAGAAGAATCTGAGGAAGAACCGGAATAAGAGTATCCCGATATTCCCAACGAGATATCAACCCCAATGGAGGAATCACTCACTTCCCAAAACCCAAGCTACAGTTCTGTTGATCCATATGTCCAATATCTCGAGAAACTCAAGAACCAAGCTACAATAAGTTTTCCACCGTTCCAAGGTGTGATCCCAATGGAAGAAGAGCAAGCAAATGAAATCAGAGAACAGAATGAAGCTGCTGAAGCTTTCTTCCACTACCCATCCGATGTGACAGCATCTCTGTATCCCGAACAAGAAGTCAATATAAAATGGTGACAATGGGTTACCACTACCCACCTCCGAGATATGGATACCCCAACGAAATTCCGCATTCATGCGAGGAACACTTGGACCGCGCTTTAAATGAGTCGGACGAATGGAGGAAAAAGATGGCCGTCGAAGGAAAGAAAAAGAAGAAGATAGGAGAGACGCTTCTTCGAAAATGCAACAAGTTGACATGGGTTGTGAGAAAGTTCATGAGGGATTGAAGAAGATGGAGAAGGTTATGACAAGGAAGATATATGTGTGTTAATGTAATCCTACGTGTTATGTGAAATGTTATGTAATAAAGAACGTGAAAACGTTCTTAAATAAAGATAGGTTTATCAATATATATATATCAATCACATGATATATATATATATGTGTGTGTGTGTGTGTGTGTTGTAAAATAAATATATATATATATATATATATATATATAAATGTTAAATAAGATATATGTTTAATAAAAGAAAATTGTTAAATTTCAGATATATTGAAAAAGAAAAAGATAAATATGTCTGAACAAAGTAATAACAATGAGAATGCACGAAAAGAAGAAGAGTTAAGAAAAGGAAAGGGGAAAGACCCCGTGAATAAACACGATGAACCGATCCCCGAAAAATATATGAGTCAAATACAAAAGATGATTAAGGATGCAGTTAGGGAAGAGTCTATGACTATGTCCCAATCGAAAAGATAAAAACATTCTCATTCCGTTAATCCTTCCCGAAAATCCGTAAAATCTCATCCGAAACCGTCTCATGTTGAGGAAAGTGTTCATGAGTCCAACGCTGATGGTGGGTTTAGGCAAGAATTCAAGAAATTAAAAATAAGTGGTTGTTCATTCAAAGATTACAAGTATTATGGACCAAAGGAGTTTCATGGTGATAAAGGAGCCATCACAACCGTGAGGTGGCTTGAAGAAATGGAGACAATTGTTATAACAAGCAAGTGTATCGATGAAGAGAAGATTCAATATTCCTCATAACATCTCAAATAATTACCTTGAATCCTCATGCTTATCCTCATACTAATTCGTGTTTCAATCGATCGATTTCACTTGCAAAGTCGATTGGCACTAATTCTGTTTCAAATCCCCTGTCTCTCAAAATCCCAGGCACTCATTTTATCACACAGCTGGTCATTCAAAATTGATGGTGATTGAATGGTAACTAGCTTCCATCGGTGTGTTGAGGGCTGCAAACTCACATCATCATACAATCGGACCACTGATCAGACCACTGCATGCTCGTCGATCTATCGGCAAACCCTAACTACTCGTCAGCCCCCTTTGCCACTTCAAACACACCGCTACAGCAAATCTGAGTTTCCCCGACTCGATTACAAGGGCCAATTAATTGATCTATATCAGTTGGTTACCTGCCCGGTCTCTTTGCAATAACTGATCTCCGCCTCTGTGGTGGTGTCTCCGACTGGAATCAGTGGGCTACAAAAACTGAGTTGTAGGGTTCTTATCAGAAACCCTAATTTTTCTTCGGGTCAAAGAAGATTGGGGCTTGTTGTGTTGCTGTTAGTCAGAGGTGGTTATATTATGAGATTGAAGAAATAACCCTAAAGGAAGGTTATTTGCTATTTGCTATTTTTTCTTCTTAATCACCCTAAGTGAAGCTGATCAATATTGGTGACTTGCTAAAATCCCGGTGAGATCGTTTCATATCTTTTATTTTTTTGTTGGCAATAGGCCTTGATGCTGCTAGAGTAGTCAGTCCAATTTATCTGTTACTGTGTGCCGTGTGTCTATTATTATTATTATTATTATTATTATTATTATTATTATTATTATTATTATTAGTTTTTGGTAGCCCTGCTTGCGGTGCGCACATATGATGTATATATGTGTGAACCCTCGGGTGGGCAAAAGTGAAATTGCACTAATTTTGACGTTATTTTACTAATCTCGTGAAAATAACGTTAAAAGTGACGGACGGTTAATCAGGCATCATGTAGTGGCGTTGATAGCCGAAAGACAAGGGTACATGCACCGATCAGCCGGTGTCCCGATGATTGAGTGCTATGTGCCTTATGTCCAAGGCTTGATGCAAAACTACTATCGAGCCGGGGGTCTCACCGGAAGCAGCCTCTCTATCCTTATGGGGTAGAGGTAAGGCTGTCTACATCTTACCCTCCTCAGACCCTACTATAGCTTTGCTATTGGTGGGATATACTGAGTACGATGATGATGATGATTATTATTAGTTTTTGTTACTATTATTATTATTATTATTATTGATTTGGTGTTCTATTGCTTGTGTTTGTGTGATTAGTTGCAACCATAGAGCGTAGGAACCATGACTATTACTTGAGACCATGTTCTGAAACGAGGGGTGTAGGAAAGAGTAAAGATAGGGAGCGTATATTGCGTTTGGCTTCTTGGAATGTAGGAACATTAAATGGTAAGTTGCTAGAATTGGTAGATGTGCTTAAAAGACGTAGGGTTCAGATAGCATGCCTCCAGGAGACTAAGTGGAAAGGACATAGAGGGGCTGAGTGTAATGGGTATAAGTTGTGGTACTCGGGGTCTGATGGAGCTAGGAATGGAGTGGGGTTTCTAGTGGCTAAGGAAATACACACTAGTGTGGTGGAGGTGACAAGACATAATGACAGGATTATGGTGTTGAAATTAGTACTAGGAGAGGAAGTAGTGGCAGTAGTCTACGCCTACGCGCCTCATGTAGGCCTAGGGGATCAGGAAAAGAGAGAATTTTGGGATTGCCTAGACGCAGTGGTAGGGGGCATACCTAGGGGGGAGAGGATTTGCATAGGAGGTGATTTTAATGGACACACTGGTAAGGCTAACGATGGTTTTCAAGCCGTACATGGGGTTTCAGTTTTGGTGATAGGAATGAGACCGGAACAGATCTTCTAGAGTTTGCGGTGGCACATGACCTAGGTATTATAAATTCTTATTTTAGGAAACAAGATTCTCATTTAATCACTTTTAGCAGTGGCGGACGCGACACGCAAATTGACTACCTTTTGATAAGGCAAGGAGACCGACGTTGGTGGAAGGACTGCAAAGTCATACCTGGAGAGGCAGTTGTGACTCAACATCGACTACTAATGACTGATATAGCCTTCAGAAATAAGCTGACTGTTCGAGAGAAGAAAGGTACACCGAGAATTCGATGGGGAAATTTGAAGGACGAAAATCTCCTACTGTTTAAGGATAAACTCATACTGCATACGCGGGCTCGACTAAATGGGGACTCAACTCAGATATGGGAAGCTATGGAGACAAAGATCATCCAAGTAGCAAAGGAGACTCTCGGGGTCACAACAGGAAAGACAAGTGGGCATAAGGAGTCTTGGTGGTGGAATGACGCAGTGCAAGACAAGATAAGGGACAAACAAGGATGTTTTAGGGAGCTAATGAGGTGCACGAATGAGGAGGAGCTAGTGGAATTGAGGGACAACTACAAAACGGCCAAGATAGAGGCGAAGAAGGCAGTGGCGGAAGCAAAGAAGGCGGCCTTTAAACGGATGTATGAAAGTCTAGAAACAAAAGAGGGGGAACATGCTATGTTTAAGATTGCCAAAGCCAGGGAGCGTAGAAGGCAAGATCTAGGACCGGTGATGTTCATAAAGGATACAGATGGGCATGTATTGGCCAAGGAGCAGGACATCAAACTAAGATGGCAAACCTACTTCCACAATCTTTTTAACAATGGGAGAGCTTACCAAGAAGAACATGACAACACAAACTTTCAACGACAACAATCGAATAACTGCTACTGCCGACGGATCACACGAGAAGAGGTGAAGGACGCACTTAGGAGGATGGGAAGGTCTAAGGCGGTTGGCCCAGACAACATACCCATCGAGGTGTGGAAGTGTCTGGGGGAGGAAGGAGTCATGTGGTTAACTACTCTGTTCAATAGTATTCTCAAATCAGGTAAGATGCCAGACCAGTGGAGGAGCAGCGTTGTAGTTCCTATCTATAAGAACAAAGGAGACGCCCAATGTTGTGGTAACTACCGAGGAATCAAACTACTAAGTCATACTATGAAGCTATGGGAAAGAGTGATTGAGGTTAGACTTAGACGAGAAACTCAGGTTACGGTCAACCAATTTGGCTTCATGCCGGGGCGTTCCACCACAGAGGCAATACACCTTTTAAGAAGATTAATGGAAAAGTATAGGGAGAAGAAGCGTGATCTACATATGGTGTTTATTGACCTAGAAAAGGCCTACGACAGTGTGCCACGACAGGTGCTCTAGGAGTGCTTGGAGGGTAGAAGAGTGCCCAGGAAATACATAGAGATAATTATGGATATGTATACCAGGAGTGAAACAAGTGTCCGTGCGCCAGTGGGGGATACTGATTTCTTTCCTGTAGAGGTAGGTCTTCATCAGGGGTCAGCGTTGAGCCCGTTTCTTTTTGCAGTAGTCTTGGATGAGTTGTCAAAGTCGATTCAGGGGACTCTCCCGTGGTGCATGATGTTCGCAGACGATATTGTGTTACTTGCTGAGAAAAAACAAGATCTAAACATGAGGCTTGAGGAGTGGCGAACAACCTTAGAGACAAAAGGTTTAAAGATTAGCCGATCTAAGACGGAGTACCTACACTGTGATTTTGGTGGGATAAACGACAATGAAGACGCACACATCACAATTGAAGGGCAGGTGGTCCCGCAGGTAACGAAGTTCAAGTATTTAGGATCATTTGTACAGAGCGATGGGGAATTAGACAGTGATGTGACCCACCGAGTTCAGGTAGGATGGTGTAGATGGAAAGCAGCCACAGGTATATTGTGCGACAAGAGTTTCCCGACTAAACTAAAGGGAAAATTCTATAGAGTGGCAGTTAGACCTGCAATGCTATATGGAACAGATTGTTGGGCCATCAAGAAGGCACAGATGCGGAAGATGGAGGTAGCAGAAATGAGAATGCTACGTTGGATGTGTGGGCACACAAGGCTAGACCGAATAAGAAACGTTGTGTTTCGCGAGAGATTAGGGGTGGCGAACATAGCAGACAAGATAAGAGAGTGGAGATTGAGATGGTTTGGACATGTAAAGAGAAGACAGACGACGAATCCTGTTAGATCCGTAGAAAACATTACTATAGAGGGGAGGAGGGGTAGAGGACGACCAAAATTGACTTGGGATGAGAGGATTAGGCATGATTTGATAGACCTAAACCTCTCCGAGGACATGGTTGAGGATAGGAATTCGTGGAGAAGTAGAATTAAAGTTAAGGATTTTTAAAGAGAATTGAATATCTTAGGGCTTAGACTTGACTTATTTAGGTCACATACCATAATGGTATTTCCCTTACATATATTATTATTATTATTATTAGCTTTTATATAGCTGTTAAACTGTGACCTTATTATTAATATTATTATAATTAGTAGTAGTTTTTATATAACTGTTAAACTTTGATTTCCTTTATTTTGCTTCATACACATGTACTTAGAGCCGAGGGTCTCTCTGGAAGCCACCTCTTTATTCCTTTGGATAGAGGTACGGTGTGCCTACATCCCACCCTCCCCAGACCCTACCTATCGCTTTGCTGTCGGTGGGATTTTACTGGGTATGATTGATTGATTGATTGATAGATATGTTTAAAGGGGAAGCGTTCGAGTGGTGGAATACAATGATCATGAGTAAAGGAAGGGAGATGATGTACAATCTGACTTGGGATCAGTTCAAGGCGATACTAATGGCAAAGTTTTGTTCCATGCATGAAACCGACCAAATTCAAACTGAATTCCTCAATCTTAAGGTCATGGGGACGAATCTTAAGGTCATGAAACCGACCAAATTCAAACTAAATTCAAACACCAAGTTTCATGAGTATTTTCGTTTAGTTCCCCAGCTTGTTAATCCTGAATCCAGCAAGGTTACAGATACATTTGGGTACTGCCGCGGGAAATCCGCGACATAGTGAGGTCACACATACCACAAACCGCCGACTCCGTGATGGAATTGGCTGGTTATTTGATGGGCGGCATGATCCGCAATAAAGAGGAGGATAAGAAGGTTGTGTCAACTAACGACCAGAGAAGGACTAGAGGTAACAATCGATTCAAAGGCAAAAGCGTAAATCAACACCAAAATCCATTCTATTCAAATGCTACGCCATGCAAAACATGTAAAAGGTATCACAAAGGTCGATGTAACTTCGCTCCGCCTCCAAAAGTTTGTGAGTCATGCAATCGACCTGGTCATGCAACGGCCGACTGTTGGAAGAAGAAGATGACCTGCTACAATTGCAAGGAGATGGGGCATCTAAGCTTTAAGTGTCCCAAGAACAAACCCATGACTGGTGGTGCGGGTGGAAGTGGTCAAAACAAGAAAGGAAACGCAAGAGTCGTTGTACTTGACACAAAACAAGCCGCTGACATGCCGGAAACCATCACTGGTACGCAGTGACGGATCTAGACTCGAAACCGAGCCGTAGTGCTAAAAAAAATTCCCCATATTTAATACAATGTTAACGAAACAAATATAAAGAACACGACAACAAATAAATTTAAACTAACCGGGTTAACGAATCAATAGTGGCGGATCTAGGTTGGGCTATAAATATCTCCTCTTCGATATTTGATAACTTGAAACCGAGTCATTACATCTTCTTCATTTACTTTATCAAACGTTTCTCTTTCGACCGCACAAACTAAAGCATTGTTCAAATACTCATTACCCATTCGATTGCACAAATCCGTCTTGATAAACTTCATTTTAGATAAACATCTTTCAACGATTGCAGTTGCAACCGGTAAAACCAATGCTAACTTCAATATTTGATAAACCAAAGGATAAGTTGTGTGTTTTCCGGTTTCCACCATTGCACGAGCAAGATCAACCATTCCACCTAGTTTTGCAAAATTAGCATCTTCCTTTAAAGTGTAATAAAAGGTCGTAAGATCACCCGGAATACACCCTCTTTATTCATTAGTAAAATCATTCGGATACATCTCTGAAAAGCCACTATCTTAGATATGTCAAATTTGGAAAACGAATCACAAGGATTTAAACCTGACATATTTTCTAACAAAGTAGTTGAGACCTCACTAAATCTATTTCCAAGTTCTTGAATTTGCATATCCAAGACCGTTTTAAAAACTTCAACCTCAAAATGATGTCGATTAGTAATGACAACCTTCCGGTTTCTTTGATTATCATAACTTTCCTCCATATCTAACATCTTAATCTTATTTTTTTCACAAAAAGATGTAACTTTTGCCAACATCTTGTCAAATCCGGTTTGTCTTAGATTATTCAATGCTCGATTTGTCCCGCTTATCAACTTAGACGCTTCCAACAAATCTTGACTCTTTTTTTGAAGATGTTTTGATAAAGCATTTGTGAGGCCTAAAATTTCATCCAACAAGCGTATATAAAACACAAATTCAAGAGTCTTAAAATATGATAGAATACATTTCGCATTAGATTTTTGTTGAACATTATCTCTATCTAATTTAATAAATTGAAGCACCTCAACAACTTCTGGGAATAATTTTAACAAACTTGTGATTGTTCTATGATGAGAACCCCATCGCGTGTCTCCGGCTCGTGCACGGGAAACCTCTTGATTTAATCAGTTTCCTGTTTTAATCTCACCAATAAGAATTTCATTTTTCACTCTCTCACTTTTAATTCCAACATCATATATTTTCTTTTGTAAGAAGCATCAACCGTTTGATAAAGTAAATGAAACAGATGTAATGGGTTACCAACCGTTTGGTTAATGGGCTTTTTTGTTTGGGCTTTGGCTTTTTATTGGGTTTAAAACATATATTGGTTAGGCTTAAAATTTTAGCCGTGACGTTATTTTTTTCCAGCCGTAACGAAACACGAAAACCGGCTAAATATTTTTTTTACACTACCCGTAAAAATTTGAGCCGTAGCGGAGGCTACGGCTGGCCGTAAGGTATGTCCGCCCCTACCGGTACGTTCTTAGCCAACGACACCCATGCTAGAGTTTTGTTTGATTCGGTTGCCAATTTGAGTTTTGTAGATTATAGTTTTTGTAGTCTATTAAACGAACCTTTAACAAAATTAAATAAAACTCTAAGCGTCGAGACTGCTAGCGGTGAAATCGTTAAGATCTCTAAAGCGCTTGAAAACGGAAAAATTCTCTTAGCTGGTTATATTCTACCTATCCAACTCTTACCAATGGCACTAGCTGGTTTTGATATTGTACTTGGTATGGATTGGTTATCCGATAACCATGCACGTATCATCTGCAATAGCAAAACCGTTGAACTTCAAGCCCCCCGATAAACGAACCATTCGAATTGAAGGGGACAAAGATGCTGGCCAAGTTAGCATAATTTCCATGATTAGGGCTAACAAATGTTTGAATCAAGGATGCTTAGCATACATGGCCTACGTCACTGAAGAATCAAAGCCAAAGGAGATAAAGGACGTACCTATAGTCTCCGATTTTTCTGATGTCTTTCCTGATGAACTTCCCGGAATCCCTCCCGATCGTTAAGTAGAGTTTAGGATCGATCTTATTCATGGTACTGCTCCTATTGCGAAAACACCATACCGTCTTGCTCCAACTGAGATGAAAGAACTAAAGAAACAACTCGACGAGCTTCTCGAGAAAGGCTTCATTCGACCGAGTTCATCACCATGGGGAGCACCGATTCTGTTCGTCAAGAAGAATGATGGATCTATGCGTATGTGTATTGATTATCGTGCGTTGAACAAAGTCACAATCAAGAATCGTTAACCACTCCCTCGAATCGATGATCTTTTTGACCAACTTCAAGGTGCTAGTTTCTTTTTCAAAATCGATCTTCGTTCCGGTTATCATCAACTCAAAGTCCAAGCCGAGGATATCCCGAAAACTGCTTTCCGAACAAGGTATGGCCATTATGAGTTCACCGTTATGCCGTTTGGACTTACTAATGCGTCGGCCGCGTTAATGGACATGATGAACCGAATTTGTAAGCCTTACTTGTGTAAATTTGTGATCGTATTCATCAACGACATATTAATTTATTCTAAGTCTAAGGATGATCATAAAAACCATCTTCGAACTTTGCTTGAAATTTTTAGAACTGAAAAGTTGTATGCTAAATTCTCAAAATGCGAATTCTTGTTACAAGAAGTACAATTTCTTGGTCACATCATCAACGTCAACGGTATTCAAGTCGATCCCGCTAAGATTGAAGCTATCTCTAAGTGGGAGATCCCAAAATCGCCAACCGAGATCAGAAGTTTCTTAGGATTGGCCGGCTATTACCGTAGGTTCATTGAAAACTTTTCCCGAATTGTTGTTCCCCTCACTACTTGACTCGCAAAAATATCAAGTATGAATGGGGAGCGAAACAACAAGACGCATTCGATATACTTAAACAAAAATTCACCCAAGCACCTATACTAGCTTTTCCAGAAGGTACTGAGGATTTTTTTGTCTTTAGTGACGTGTCTCATTCCGGCTTAGGATGCGTACTAATGCAACGCAAGAAAGTAATCGCTTATGCCTCTCGTCAACTCAAAGTACACGAAAAGAACTATACAACCCACGATCTAGAGTTAGGCGCCATATTCTTTACACTTAAGATATGGAGGCACTATCTCGATGGAGTAAGATTTACCGTGTACACTGATCATAAGCTTAAAACATATCTTCGATCAAAAAGAGCTTAATATGTGCCAACGACGCTGTATGGAAACTCTTAATTGACTACGACTGTGAGATTGTTTATCATGAAGGCAAAGCCAACGTCGTGGCTGATGCCTTAAGTCGTAAAGAGCACGAAAAGCCAAAAAGAGTCCGAGCGTTAAGGCTAGAACTTCAAGTCGATCTCTTCGAACAAATCAAATCTGCACAAACTCAAGCGATCAATGAAAACAAGATCTCCGATGAAAAACGTAACGGCACCATTGACTCGCTAATCAAATGTGTTGATGGTATCCTTAGACTCGGAAATAGGATTTGGGTACCAATCGTTGGAGATTTGCGTGAGAAAATCATGAACAAAGCTCATAAGTCCAAATACATGATGCACCCCGGTAGTGACAAAATGTACCAAAATCTTAAACCAAACTACTGGTGGAATGGGATGAAAAGAGATATCTCTTCGCATGTGGCGAAATTTCTAACATGTTTGAAAGTCAAGGCTGAACACCAAAAGCCTTCAGGATTGCTTTAGCAACCCGAACTTCCCGTATGGAAATGGGAGTTAATTACCATGGATTTCATTACCAAACTCCCTAAAACGACTCGACAACATAATGCAATCCGGGTTATTGTGGATCGATTGACAAAGTCCGCACATTTCATACCTATTAATGAGTCGTATTCAATGGATAAACTTGCGCATATTTATGTGAACAACATCGTTGCTTTGCATGGAGTACCACTTTCTATAATCTCTGATCGAGACAGTCGTTTCACGTCTCATTTCTGGAAAAGCTTCCAACAAGCCTTAGGCACAAAGCTAAACCTTAGCTCCGCCTATCATCCACAAACTGATGAGCAAAGTGAAAGGACTATTCAAACATTGGAAGACATGCTTCGGGCTTGTGTGATTGACTTAGGTGGAAGTTGGGATGACCACTTACCCCTAATGGAATTCTCGTATAATAATAGCTACCACACAAGTATTCAAGCCGCACAATTCGAGGCGTTATATGGTCGAAAATGTAGAATGCCTGTGTGCTGGTCTGAAACCGAAGACAATTAATTATCTGGACCCGAGATAGTCCAAGAAACCACCGACAAAATTCTACAAATACGAGAACGACTTAAAACGGCACGTGATCGCCAAAAGAGTTACGCCGATGTCCGTCGTAAGCCGTTGGAGTTTAAAGTTGGTGACAAAGTCCTTTTGAAAGTCTCGCCCTGGAGAGGCGTTGTTCGCTTCGGTAAGAAAGGAAAGCTAAGTCCTCGATTCGTTGGACCCTTCGAGGTACTTGAACGAATTGGCACTGTTGCATACCGCTTGCGACTGCCCGAGGAAATGCAAGGGATACACGACGTATTCCATGTTACAAATCTACGAAAATGGTTGACCGACGAATCTCTTTCGATGCCGTTAAAATATGTTGAAATTAATGAAAATTTAAAATTTGTTGAAAAACCAATACAAATAGAATATTCAAAAACAAAGAAACTAAAAAGAAGAACATTGAAAATTGTGAAAGTTAAATGGGACTCACGAAGAGGACCCGAGTACACATGGGAACTCGCATCAGAAATGAGAAAGAAATACCCCCACTTATTCTTGTAAAGCAATCTCGAGGACGAGATTTATTTCAAGGTGGGGAGGATGTAACATCGAGAAAATTTCGAGTTCAATTTGATAACTTTCCAAAGTCTAGGGATCAAATCTGTCAAAATTCTAAACCTAAAGGTTTAAAATAAAATTCCGTTTTCTTGTCCTCTCGCGGTACGCGACAGGACAAAAGGACAAACCCATCGCGTAGCGCGAAGGGCTTGGTCAAAAGCTTCTGGAAGAAGTCAATAGCGATACGCTATTGCCATTGAACCAACGTCATCGCGTATCACGATGACGTGGCCTGACAGTTTGTGACACGTGTGCCACGTGGCAACCAGTAGCACTATGTGTTGCCACGTGGCAGACGGACCGCCACTTGCTGCCACGTGTCGCCACGCTGCACAATGCCCGCCACGTGGCAGGTCTACGTGGCGACTGTCCAAGCCTACGTCACGATACGCGACGGGCTTGACAAAGAAGCCGTCGTGTACCGCGATGGGCTCCAAATTTTGCCTATAAATAGAAGGCCACGGGTTCATGCCTTCCTCACACCAAAACTTGCTCTCTGACATCTATCTAACATATCTCTAGATTATATAAACCATACCCTCGATCCACCTCGAAGTTCGTGCCATAATTCCTCGATAAGAGTGTCCCGATTCATCGTTTTCTGTGCCAACGTTTCCTTGAAGTTCGTGCCACCCTCCACCCACACACGACCAAGAAGGTGTTTGTGTTATCTCGACGTTAAGATGGTGAACCTCGTAAGGCGTGCCGATAAGTGGTGAAAGATTGGTGTTATCATTTGGTGTGCAAAAATAAAGGTGACGAGAAAGAAAGTTGATCAAGAAGGCAAGGAAGACAAAGCGGCGTTGGAGTGTTGCTCGAGTTGTTAGGGTTTCGAAACGCCAACAAGGTAGGCGTAACACCAATGAATATAATAATAAAATATTATAAAGACTTAAACCTTAAGTCGAGGTTATACTCGATATCTCGATAAAAGAAAAGAAAAGTAAACATAACAAAGAAAAGAACAAAAAGATAAGATTATGAATATGGAAAAATATATGTGTGTAATTATATATTCTTTGTTATGAAATATTATTTACGTAAGGAATAACTATTCTTAAATAATAAAGAAAAATAATACTTTTTATAGAGAAGAAGAAACGTCGGGTTTTATAAATAAACTAAAGGTATATAAATTACTTTCAAACTAAAGGTTTTTAAGTAAAAAGAGATTCTGAACTAAAGGTTTATCGAGGTAAAGTTTATAAAATAAGACTAAAGGTCTTAAGTCGGATTGTATATCCGACTAACAAATAATTATACTCGTACCATAGGTGCGAGATAGCAAGGGAAAGACCCTCGGACGGTGTTTGAAGCCGATCCAAAATTGAAAAGGTGAATACGCCCCCAAACTTTTACAAATTTATTTTCAAACGAGTCAAACATGTTATACGAAAATTATTTACAAGGGACTAGGTGTTCTTAAAACCGTTATAAATAAGAGTATAAGCCTAGCCCTCAGGCTGTAGTATACGTTTGTCTGGATCCTTACATACGTGGTAGTACGCGGTGGGCACATCGCACCACATCTGGTCGTAGGACGCTTTCTGCGGGGAGCACAACCATGTGTATACATACATGCACTTAACTAAGTCGAACGCTGTGGTGTTTGCTGAGGTATTTAGTGTAGAGACTCGAGTTTATAAACGTGTTGTTTTAACTTTGTTATTCCTAAGCCACGATGGGCCGAGGCAGGCGTAGTCTCGAGGGGTAATAAAGTAAAAGAAAATATTTTTATCGTCAGCATATTCACCAGCATTCGTTGCTGACGTATTTTCTTATATTTTGCAGATGAACAAGGATAGCGCTCGGAGTGACGAAGCTCTATAAACATCCGATGGCTTGGATTTATTTTGTATAAACTTAAATATATTAAAATGGTGGTTTGTAATTAAAAACAAGTAATACTTTTGTTATAACTTATAACATGTATTTTTATAATCCCGTCTTTTGTAATATTACACTTTAAATTCACAAGTTATAAAGTCTTCCGCTAATTAAACGTAACTCTGATATATTTACAAATGTGGTACCAACATATGTGTCGTACGCCTAGGCCGTGGTTTAGGGTGTGACATAGAAGATGCCCAGATCTGTGAACTAATAACAAAATGGAAGAAAAAGAAGATGCTGCAAGCTATAATAATGTTAGATCTAAGGTTATTATAACCAAAAGGTAGTGAACAATGGTGGATGCAAGCCAATGGTTTCATGGCTGCTGCAGTTTCTTTAGGGTTAGGAGAAAGAAATATTTCAGATAGAGATGGAGTGAGAACGTGTGTGTGATTGAAGATTGAAATGTCTTAATTTAGGTTTAATAATAATTTATCTTGTTAAGAAATAATACTCAAACTTAGTCTATATTTATCCTTACAAAACTGATCCTTTAAATTTTCAATGAAAAATTAAATTGTCCATCAACATTTGTTGTATTATACTTTCTCTGTGCCATTTTAAATGTCCATTTTTTCATTTTTGGTTGTCTCAATTTAAATGCCATTTCTATACATATAAATTCAATTTCCAATTATGCCCTTACTATTACATATACTAGATGTTTCATTTTACAAAACAAGTTTTTAGCCATAATAACTTAAAGGACATTATTGTCATTTTACAGCTCATAAAATAAAATGATCAAATATTTCTTAATCTGTGTGTTTTGGGTCCCATGACATTTAAAATGGGATGGAGGGAGTAAATAATATATGTGTGTGTGTGTGTGTATTATTTATGACGTCATCCGGGTTAATGCCCGGTCCGACCTGTGACCCTCTAAGTTGTTCGGGTCGATCTCCGGTCCGGGTCAGAAAACATTGCTTAATATAACCAATCTTACTCTTTGAACAATCAGAATTTCGTACTTCTGTTGGATCCTCACTATCTCCTGATCGAGCTTGTGTAGGTAGATGTTGTCTGGTATGACCGATAATAATATACTGTGTGAGGCGGAGTAAGGGCCCTTATCCTCCCCTACGAGTCGTCCCCTCCATCTTTCATATTTCTCCACAAAATCAAATAAACCCATATTGTAAAACGCTTAGTTTTTCATGGAGAACATAGCCATACTTTTTGTTTTCCACAAATCACATCTATTGTTGAGAAATTTACGCAAGAAAGTGACGAACCCTATATTTTCAATTCAGAGGTTTTTGAAATTGAACACTATGGATGTGTTGTCCTCGAAAAACTAAGCAGTTTACACTATAGATTTGATTCGGGAATTCATAATTTGATTCGGTTATATTCTATTTTTTACTATTTTTTTCAATTTTTATAAAAATATTATGTAATGTAGAACTATTTAAAAATAAAACTAAATACATAGATAATCTACTATCCAGGTAAAAAATATAGTATTGGAACACACAGAAAATTTTAATGACCTTATTGGAACAAAATAATTTATGAGTGACATGATTGAAACTATTTTAAAACTTGGTTACTGTTTTATATGATAATCTCTTTACTAAATGGCTAATCTTTAACCCAAATGACCGATTACATCTAATCAAATGTATACCAAAGAACACCTTTACTTTATTTGATGATATATGTTGACATCTAGAACTCCTTCGATCGCAAATGTTACGACCACAACAGATTAATATAGTTTTATGTGGGTAGGGTTCAATCAAATTGTTTGTAGGAGCTTCGCTTGTGTCTGTTGTTTGATTCTCAAAGCTTAATTTGGTCAAATACGGATGCAGTTTTCAATTATTAGGTGAAAATTGTGATACTTCGATTGGAAACGAAAACAAAGCTTATTGTTACGGTGCCTAAGGAGCATTCAAAATGGTTATCGAAAGGATAAACTAACGATTTGAAACGATCACGGAAGAGTTTGGTTGCGGAAAAAGCCCTCATCTATCTCTCAAGGTGGCCAAGGAAGGAGAGATGAATTAATGGGCCGTTTAGATTTTTCCTCTTATTCTAAGAGTACAAAAGTCACTTTATATAAATTCAACATAATATATAAACGGGTTATGGGATGAAAAACACCAAGAACCCAACCGGTAATTCATGAGAAGAGAGATCTTAAAGCAACTTTAAATAATAAGAACCAAGTAATGAAAATGAATAATTGATAGAAACAACAAATTATGGTGCTTTTAGTTTTGGGTTAAGAGCTATCAAAATTAGAGGTGGTAAATGGGTTGGGTCGGGTCGAACGAGTCATGGGTTGAAATGAGTCATGGGTCAAAACGAGTTTGGGTCATAACAGGTCAATTAAAAAAAGGGTTGCCTTGGTTTGGGTTGGAATAGGTTAGGGTCGAACCGGGTTTCGAGATTTTTTTTTAATGAACGGGAATAATGGCGGAAACATTTTAGTTTTATTAAAATTTTAGTTTTTTATTTATATTTTAAGTTATGATATTTTAATTATTTTTTTTTTGAATTTTTTTGAGGGGTTTTCTATTAAGATAAAAAACCCTCAAAAAAATATTCAAAAATAATAATAAAAAAATTATAACTCAAAATATAAAGCATAAACAAAAAAGTAAAAACACTAAAATGTTTCCTACGTTGACCTCGTTTCATAAAAAAAATAAAAAAAAACCGAGAATTGAACCGAATCGAAAAAAAGGACAAAAACGAGTCCGAATCGACCAAAAAGAAATCAAAACCCAACTCGTCATGGGTGAAAACTCGTGTTGTCTTGAAACATGAACCGAACACGTTCCAATCTGAAACCCGTTTCTTGTCGAAACCTGTCTTGTATGAAAACCTGTTCCGATCCGAGACCTGTCACATTTCCTTAGGACGCTAACCCACATTGACCCAATTCTTTGAACTTGTAGACCCATTTTGACCCAAAAATAAAAGGATGGAATTTAAAATGACTCATATTGACCCATTTAGTTAAAACCTTTTACCCAAATCAACTCATTTAATTTTTAAAATAACTCAAATTAACTCATTTAAAAGGGTTTGGGTCAAGATTGCCACCCCGTTTGGATTAAGATTGCCACCCCTAATCAAAATGAAAGGTTGGTGAGATATATTTTGTCTAAAATCCAATCATTCTTTTCTATAAGTTTAAATTATATCAGAATTGAAGTTATATATTTCTTTGTAAAATAAGCAAGAATAATATACCATAAAATCCATTATCATTTTACAAGGACCATTGAGATGCTAGTAATATCCCAAGGATCAAACTAAAGAATATAGCATCATTCCGTGATATAAGTGTTGTTCTCTTTTTATAATCATCATCAGGAACTAATAGACCGATTAATGTTTAGTCATGATATATAACCTAAACCGTTAATTTCAGCAAACCATTATATTCTTTTTTAAGATATAGTATAAGGTTTAGAATTCAATGTTTTTAGCTTAAACAATAATAATATGTTGAAAAACAAATTAACATGGTATATGATTCATATGAACCGTCAATCATTTCAAATTAATTTGTTCTTGCCACAATGAGAACATGATATAGTACTATTGTAGGTTTGTGGTAGTACATCGCAATTGATTTTAAGGGTACCCCACCATTCAAATATCATAGGACAATGATATATTTTTTGCATGCATCAAGCCTACAAAACGGGTCGGATGCAAGACTATTTGAATATGAGTCTATGACCTATGTTTGTTTCATCAACACAAATTGTCACGTGACAAAAAAACACACCTTATAATATATATATATATATATATATATATATATATATATATATATATATATATCGATGCCTCTTCGATTCTGGTTCATAGTCATATATGATTATCATGGCTACATTAACAAAACCTACACGGCTACACCCTACTTTCAAATGCAACAAATTGAAAAGCATTGTTGGTCGAAAACATCTGTTTTTGGCGCCACTCCTTCCATATACTTTAGGTTCAAAAGGAACGAGTCATGTCTTGTAATGAAAGGTAGAATTGATGATTCTGGTGGTGGTGGTGGTTGCGGCTGTGGTGGTTGTGGAAGAAGAGGAAAAACATGGAATAATAACATGTTTGTGGAAATGATAAAAGGTGAATCGTATTTCTGGCACATCGTGGTGGCATATTTGTGGTCGTAGTGAGTTCGGAAGTGATTGAAGGCCCTAATCTCGACACCATTTTAGAGGTAATAACATATATATGCACTTATGCTTCTAGACGTTTAAATGAACATGTCTTGTCGTTTATGTACACAAGAAAACCATAAATAATATAGAGTTAGGCCACAATAGTTATACATATCATGTGGTTAATATTTACCAAAAAACTATAAATAATATAGTGTAAGACGGTGTTTGGGTCGTAAGGAAGATTATAATTATGTATTGTTATTTAAGGTAAAGTAGGATGGTTATACAATTATATCCCACATTGGATATGAATTTTTCGTAGTTTTCAACTTAAAAGTTATTTTCGTATTAAAAGGACCAATACATATCAATGTAATGTTGTTCAATTGTCATCCACACATCATTAGTTAATTTTATAACGTAAACAATTGGCTCCGTTGAGGTTCTTTTTAAGCTACTAAGCTTAGAAGTTATAGTATGTATCCTTATTTTTAGGCTAAAGATAGTCTTCCTGATTAATTTTGGGCTTTATACGATATATGCTTGCCCAATTTGATTTAACATTGAGTTGGAGTAGAACCCCAGTGCGGGTGTCGATCGGATTTGCATTGCTTATGAAAATATGCATTGAAAAATGACCAATAATAATTGGGGTCAATGGCAACCTGTTCAAGATTGACAAATGACATTATTTTTTGGGTGTATACATGGGGAAGCACAACACACAATCACGATCAAACACAAAAATAAACGAACATGAGCACATAACATGGTTTGGTCTAAGCTGGCCTACGTTCACGGGCTACAACCATGCAATTTTTTAATTTTATGCCTTTCACCACTCGTGATGATAGATTACGAATACAAAGCGTTACAATTACGTATTAGAGTTACAAATCTTGATCAACAAGAAAGAGATAAACGGGTTAGATTGGATTAAAATTGTGTCGCCTTCCCCCTTAATTTGCTATCACTAATTCAGTCTACTAAACTAATCGGGGCCAATACCAATAGAGGTTCCGTGACCCAACAACTATTAGTTACTTTAGATCACTAACAATTTGATAGTCAACGATAAGGTACTACACATTAGTGGTAATTTAGACAGTGACAACTTGGCCTAGCAATAGTTACTACGAGCATATAGGCAATTAATATTAGGAATCGTCAGGGAAAACATCTTTGTGATTAGGACATTAGGATAATTAGAAACATCACCATGATCATTGCATCCGAAAAAAGGTTGGGGTGATGCGGTGGGTAATGACTACTGGTTCTCACGATACAAATATAAGAGCGTTGGGGAGATGGAGTTGAAGGACGTGTGATGAGTGGTAGAAACCATGAGAGACATACCAAGTCTGATATAAAGAAATACCATGTTTCGATGGATTAGAGGCATCAAAGGTTGATATTGGTCGATGGGATTGGTGGAAGAGAAGTCGACAACTTTTTTAGCAACATACAAATTTCTTTTTAAAACCGTGAAAAACGTTATGATTAAAGTTGTCATCTAGTTCACTCATTTAATAAAATATATTGTGGTTCACTCATTTAATAAAAATCTTTTTAAAAGTCTCAATCAACAAACATAGAGAATTATTAAGTATGGATTATCATAACCACATGCTTCATTTTCACCTTAGGGTGCAAACGAGCCAAGCTACTAATGAGCTATTCGAGCTGAAATTAAAAACTCGAATTAAAACAAGCCAAGCATTTTAACTTAATTAATTTAGTTCAATCATCTTAAATATTACAGCTTAATCAACCATGGTAATATTTGCAAAACCAAACGTTTATTAGTCAACTTGAGCACTATACACAACACAACGACAATTATCCTTCTAGACATCTATAAATTTGTGACGTTTATGTTCACAAGAAAACTATAAATACTATGTGGAGTAAGGTGACATCTATTCTTACATATCCCGTGGTTTATATAATTAAACATACAAGAAAATATAAATAATATAGGGGGACAGTGTACGATTTATATTCGACATTGTATATAAATGCTTTGCATTTTTCAATTTAAAGTTAATTTTGTATTAAAATGAATGTTTTTTCAATTGTCATCCCCACATTAATAGTTGATTTTGTAATGTAAACAATTGGTTCCGTTAAGGTTAGGCTTTTTAAGGCCTTGATGTATACTTTAACATTCAGAGCGTTCTAATTTGACATAAGTTAACGAGTGAGACACCTCTTTCTTCGTGGGTTAATGGGGATTAAAGGCAAGGAAAGTTGGGTTAAAGTACTAATAGGATATACACTCACACGCAATAATAAATAAATGTTTTTAAATTAAACTTCTGGCGGGGGGGGGGGGGGGTAAGCAACTTCAAATCATTTACATTTGGTGATTAGGTGAGACGGAGTAAAAATGGATAAAATAAGTGATGTAACATCTACGTGGAGTCGTGGAGTTAAGCTCATGAATATAAACTACTTAGCTTAGAAGTTATAGTATGCTTCCTTATTAGTAGGCTAAAGATAGTCTTTCCTAGCTTAATCTCGGACTTATCCAAATTGATTCAACTTTAGGTTGGAGCTACATTAATGGCTATTTACAGTATGGTTTCAAAAGGGCAACACTCCCTGACGAGTTTGGGGTTGCACTCAAGTGGATTCTAAGGGATAGAGCCCTTAGAAAGAGATATATACACGATTGTTCCTCATTTTTTCCTTTTAAATCGTGATAAATGTTACGATCAATTTGTGATAATGGTAAACACGATATTTAAAAAGTTAGAAAGAAACCCATAGTTTAAAGTTATCATATAGTTCACTCATTTAATAATATCTATTGAAGTTCACACATAGAGCCAAATCATTTTTAAAAGTCTTAGTCAACCATCATAGAGAATTATTAAGCATGGATTATCATAATTGTATACCTCACCTAACTGTGCAAACGAGCCAAGGCGCTAGTTAGCTACTCAAGCTTGAACCGACAAAAAACTCAACACGAGTCAAGCTCGAGCCTCAAATAATGTTTGTTTAGTTATCGAACACGAGCCTTAAATAAAGCTGGTTTAGTTATCAAGTTCGAGCTCCAGCCTTGTATGAGAAACTCGTTTAGACTCTTTGAGTTAAGCCTTGTTGTCACACCTCGACCAAAGGCGACGGAACATGCCGGGGTGCAACGTGATTGGACAAATACACAAGACACTATTTAAAGTGCCAATATTTAATCAACTCATTTATTTCAGAAATCAATAAACAAACACATCTCGTTCATACAAACAAATTTGGAAACAAGTAGTATTCATATTGTTCGTTTTACTAATACCCTAATAGTCTTGGTAACGTGTTTCATCAAGTCGTCGAGTCAACAAAGGTCAAACCTGTAACATGCATAATATAATATTTTGTCAACACGTATGTTGGTGAGCAATTTCATAGTTTTGAGTATATATAATATGAGCGAAATCCACAAACGTATATGAGACTATAAATAAAAGCATCAATCATGGCATATAAAACATATGTAAATGAGGATGCTTTCTGATCGGTAACAACCGACATACTTGGATAATGAGGCCCTATTCTACTAGCACAAGGCTAAGTAGTTAGGGGAGCGTATGATTATACTTAATGAGGCTCAACAACAACATAAAAGTAAACACTCGTGCACGTAAAGCATATGAGGCATATAACACACAAAAGAGCAAGTATTCCAAGTATCATATACCCTAAAGTTTGTGGTTTGAGAAAAGTGTATAATAAATCATTCTTGCTTTGAATAAGTATGCATGTTACCCCCAAAACATAAAAGGGAAAACGAGGGATGAAATGTACTCACCTCGATTGAGGAATCGGGAAAATAATACATGATCGACATATAGAAAGCTTGTGAATAAAACGAACGAATCCGACTTGAAACGAAAACACCTTAGCTAAAAATAAATAATGTAATATATATTAATGAACTCGAAAACCATAATGAAATTATATTGGAAACATTGAACGATGAGGTTCGGTTGTAAATCGGATTACCGGTTAATTTATTAATGATTAGGGACTCATACTTAATTGACAATTTAAAAATAAAATAATATTATTTTATTGGGCATTTAAATAACTAACCCAAAATTGAATAGAAACAAGAGGGTTTTAAATCAAGAGTTTGGTTTTTATAAAAAGAACGAGTTGATATTAAAGCGTATAAGAATATCATTAATAATAAGGATAGTAATGATAATAATGATTTTAGAATAAGTTATATATATATATATATATATATATATATATATATTTATAAGATAAAGATGATAATAATACATATATAGTAATACTACCAATTGAGGATTGTTGTTAAAACTAATAATAGTAGTAGTAATAATAAATATAATAATTATTACTTTATTGTTGAAAACATTATTAATAGATTTATAAATTTTAATAATAATAATTATTATTATTATAATAATAAGTATATGTGTCACATTAATAATAACTAATACTTGTAACATTTTAGTAATAGTAGTATTAGTGATAAAAAGATATAACTCGAGTGACGGTGATGTTAAATGGTAACTATGCCCGACATCGGTTTCGGTTTAATAAAACAAGTAGATAATATTAACAATATTAGATTTTAATAATATTCCTTAATATTCATAATAATAATCATAATAATAATCTATTATTATGAAAATAACGATAATAATAATTGTTTTGTTAAATGATAATAACAACAATAATAATAATAATAATAATAACAATAATAAATATTATCTTAATAATAATAATAAATATTATCTTGTTAATTATCATAATAATAATCTTTATGTATTTATGTAATACTAATAGTAATAATAAATTTATTAAGTATAAAAAGAAACAATACCAAAACCGATCTAGGATGAGACCCGAACCCGAGACCTCTAGTTTAATAACTAACGTACCAACCAACTGAAACAACATAACAAATTGTTAATTAAACTCATAATTAAACCCGCAATTGTTAATTTACCTATTATTTGTAAATATTGTCGTCGGAAATGAAGGCTACCGGAGACGTGGCGGGTCACCACGTCCATGCTTCGCCGGAACCGATTTCGGCCATCGGAAAAACGAATCGGAGAGAGAGAGTGAGAGTGAGAGAGAGAGATACGAGACAGAGAGAGAGAGCTGTGGGGGAGAGAGTGAGAGTGAGAGAGATACGAGAAAGAGAGAGAGAGAGCTGCGGGAGAGAGAGTGAGGCTGCCGGAGGGGCGGTTTTCCGTCGCCGGAGAAGACAAGAGAGGGAAGGAGGGTGGCCGGAAAAACGTGCGGAGAGAAGAGGGAGTGGTGGTGGTGCGTCGGGGGGATAGAGGGGAGAGGTGGCTGGCGATGGTGGGGTCGGTGAAGGGGGAGATGGGTAGCCAGAGCTGGTGTCGGACGTCGCCGGAGTTCGCCGGAGCTATTCCGGTCGCCGGAATTGTGAGAGAGGAAGGGGTGTGGCGGCTGGTGTTAATAATATTAGGATTAGGGTTTGTTTCTTTTATAGGTAGGTTATAAATGTTTAACTTTAGCCCCTCAAGTTCTAAATGTTTTACAAAATGGTATAAAACTTAAGAAATGTTAATATAGGTTCAAAAATGGCAAAGATTACTCCTTACAAATTAGAAACTAATTTTTGTGTTAAAAGAACAACGATTAGTACACGCCTACATGACGGATTTTGATGAACTAAGTACGTGAAAGATTTAAAGATCGACTTAAATGATAAATAAAATTATCGGGTCGGGTTTACAATACAATACGGGTTCGAAGTATAATTTATTAAATAAAACGCGCAAGAAAATCGAAACCCGATTTTGACGAATGTCACAGTATTCCCAACTTTTTGGAAATTCGTCCCGAAATTAAAATAAACAAAAAAAAAGTAATTATTAACGAATATTGTCTTTAGTAAGATAATTGCATGAACAATTTAAGCAAAAGAATAACGTCAAATATTTGCATGACTCGAAAAAATGCTACAAATGAGAATATAATAAAGGCATTTATATATAGGAAGTACCAGCGGCGTATCCACCATGCCCTTATCATATCTCCCGTTTCTACCGTTTTTCCGCTATCATCCTTAGACCTGAGTTATCGCACACACGTGTACTTACTATGGCTTCCATACGGGGATTTCGATAATTAAGTGTGCACCCATAATTATTTAGATCGTCGTATGGTCCACATGGTTCGTCCCATTGTGTGGTTTAAAAGACATATTTATGTTGAAATCTTTAATTAATAAATGTGTAAATAAATTTGTTGAATTTTACCAATATTGATAAAAACAGTACTAGCGATTGAAAATTTCGAGATCGACTTTTTAATAGGTAGGAAAATGAGACACATAACTGAAACAATTTAAAAAAACTTAAAGTATAACCAAGGCGAAAATAACTATTTTGGTTTAAATAAGTAAAGACGGTTAATTAAATAAAATTCAGGGTAAACAATTACGAACGGGATTTGAAGTCAAATGTCATCAATGCGAAAAGAATAAACAAATCCTTAAGCTCCATGGTTGTACGCCGGGACACTAAAATTTAGTATAAAATTCGATGAGTGAAAAAAAATAAGAAAAATCCAATAAGTGAGTACATGAGGTCGGGATAAACAAATATACAATTAATAGTAGCATACGATGAGTTTCATATGTGAACAACTTGAGGTTAAAAGAAATTGAGAATTCGATTACGTGAAATCACGAGGATGAGATGAGTTTCTTTGGGGTGACGCATACGTGTATCAATATAAATAAAATAGTATTTGATTAACAATCACAACAATCGATAAAACGTGATAAAACGTGAATACGACCTCTATTACGAAACCATTTATATAATCGTCATTATAATAACGGTTTCCAATAGCGCCAAAACTTGTAGACAGCCACACATAAGCCATTAATAGATTAGATGAAATGATGTAACATAATGCATAGAATCTTGTCTTGCTTGAAAATCATAAATGCTCAAATATGAATAACAAAATTTATGAAATATCGTTTGAAAAATAAACAAAATTTTTAGCGAGCTTCAGATTTCAAAAGTATTACACAAATTGTCATAGAATAACTTGAATTCGGTCAAAATCAAAACACCAAAATGAAATCTCATGGGCATAAAGTTACCATCGAAAC
Organism: Bidens hawaiensis; assembly: GCF_021521415.1. Classification (NCBI taxonomy): domain Eukaryota; kingdom Viridiplantae; phylum Streptophyta; class Magnoliopsida; order Asterales; family Asteraceae; genus Bidens; species Bidens hawaiensis. The sequence goes on along the minus strand of NW_027491177.1, from coordinate 1,514,455 downwards.
ATCTCATAAATGAAAAAAAATATCGCAATAATCGTGTGACTCGAATTAATGATTAAATATGTAAATCGCGTTTTATATACTCTTTGAAAATATAAGAATAACATCAAAAACGAAGTCTCAAGTAAAGTCGTTTTTATTGTTTCCCAGAAAATGTATATAATAACAAACATCGCGGTAACGTGTAGTTAGAGAAAGGTGTAAATCATTATCAAATGTAAATCTCGTAAGCCGAGTTGTTAAAGGAATTTGTATACTTAAAGCCGTTGTAAAGAAAAATATTTATAAAATAATACTTACGATGATAAGAAGTAATACTTTGCGTAAATCGTTATTGAACGAAAATTTGTTACTAAATAAATTCTGCATTCAACATACAAAATGAACCCTCGTATTTATAAAGGTCTTTATGAGATTTATCACCTTAGGTGACAATATTTAAAATCTTGAAATCATATATATAATCGTTTAATAACCTTTGAAAACAAATCCTCATAATCAATTTTTTTTGTTGTTGTCGTCATGACAATACCATATATATATATAGTTTATAATTTAAAGGTAATTATTTGAACACATGAGGTTGTTATAAATAAATAAATAAATAAAAATTTAGGGAAAAACGAAACTTGCATGAGTAGAGAGTGGTTTTAGGCTTCATTCGGTGAATGGTTTGTAAATTTATTGGTGAGAGTTTAAACTTAAAAGAAAACTCATAAACCGAATAAAAAAAAGACACTCGAAGGAAAGTAAGCTCCAAATCTGGACCCGTCTCCAACTCTCCATTCTCTACGACGTCCAATTCTTACCCTAAAGGGCCGCGGCGGCTCGGTGCTCATTATTTAGCTTTTGACTCCTGCTTATTATTCACACCACCGCCACCAGGCCACCAACCCTATCGTTACCTCCGTTATGGCCGTCACATCTTCCGGTTCTTTAATTTCTCACCAACCCCCGTTACGCCCTCACTCGGACTACGTTACCCCGTCACTCGCTTCGTTAAAACTGCCGCTATTCAATTCCGACGCCAAATGTTTCCGCAAAAACAAGGTTTCGTGTAATGTTTTGGGCGAGTACGAGAGTGACGGAAGCGATGAAGCAACCGCCGCCGCTAAACCTATAAAGGACGACGAGTTTGTGACGTTTTTCAGAGAAGCGTGGCCGTATTTCACGGCGCATCGTGGGAGTACGTTTGTGGTTCTGCTTTCGGCTGAAGTAGTTGATAGCTCACATTTGGATGCTATTCTAATGGCAAGTCTATATACTAATTGTTTTCAATTATGAAATTGCTGCTGTGCATATGTGATCAAACTAAAATATGTTGTAATTAATTAGTAGTTTGAGGCAATGTTTGGAAACCGGTACCGGTTATACCGGATTCTGGTAAAGCAACCGGTATTTAGAGCCCGGTATATTTGGGCGGCCAAGTTTTTTAAATACCCGTTTTAAACACAAGAGATTTTTGATATTTTTTTGTGGCTTTTTTTAAAATGACTTTTATCCTAACGAATAAAATTGAAACAAGTAAACACGGATGACTATTTGCTAATCATCCAATTTTGTATTATGCAATCCAAGGTTGGTTTTTTTACATAGTTTGTAATTGATTGATTTGTATGCATAGTACAAACTTATTATTTAACTCGATTATTATACATGTGTGATGTTTATTAATGTACTTTTGGGTTATTTTCAGAGCTGAAGTTGTATTTATATGGATTTATAGGTTAAGGTATTTAACACGGTTGAACCTCCCGGTACATCTCGGTTCAAATGGTTGTACCATTTTTTAATCAAATTCGATATGAGTAAAATACCGGTTTTTAAAACATTGGTTTGAGGTAAAAGTAGAGTGCACAAACCGGTTTAAAAAATCAAAACCGGTTCGGGTTGGGTAACTAAAGTCAAAACCAGTTTACGATCATTTCGGTTCGGGTTGAAACTGGTTTTTTGATCTTGATCGGTTTCGGTTCGGGTTTTGATCTTGAACGGTTTTGGCCCGGTTTCGGTTCGGTTTTGGAGGAGAAAACTACAAACCGGTTTTGAACTTACGGTTTCAGTTGGTTCCAAACCAGGTTCTACATAATCGGTTTCAAACCGTTTCGGTTCAGTTAACTGGTTTGTTTGCCCAGCTCTAAGGAGTGAGTTTTGGAGTGCTAGAAAAGTTAATTATCTAAATTGTTTTTATTATTGATTACTTTTGAGTGATATTAGCAATCCTGGTATATACCGAGTTATGGTATGGGTTGCAATCTAAGTTTTTGAGTTATTTTTCTTGGATTAATAAAATTGGGAGTTATCGATAATTTGATATTCTTGTTTATTTTTTTTAACAATACATCACGTGACGTAAAACTCATAATCTGATGATTTGTGTTAATTAATGAAACTGTATGCAGGATATATCTCTTCTTCATGGACTAGGAATCAAATTTGTTCTTGTTCCAGGGACACATGTGCAGATTGATCAGCTTTTAGCTGAGAAGGGTTAGTAAATTCTATATATTTTTTCCCAAAAATTGGCTTATATAAGCATAATTTAGTGTACATCTGTATAGTTTATATGAATCTATTGTTAATTTGATGTAAATTCAGGACGAGAACCTAAGCATGTTGGAAGATACAGAATCACAGACCCTGATTCTCTCAAGGCAGCCATGGATTCAGCTGGAAGAATCCGTTTGATGATCGAGGCTAAGCTGTCACGTGGGCCGTCGTTATGTGGCATTCGTAGACATGGAGAAAACAGGCGGTGGCATGCTAATGCTAGTGTTGCAAGTGGCAATTTTCTTGCTGCTAAGGTAATAATAATTCTGGTTCTTGCAACATGATGCAGTGTTTCATATTTGTTACTTAGATTATAATATTTTGACAGAAAAGAGGAGTTGTTGAAGGCATTGATTATGAAGCAACGGGTGAAGTGAAGAAAGTGGATGTTCATCGCATACGCGAGAGGCTGGATAATGATTCTATTGTGATCTTAAGCAACCTTGGATATTCAAGCTCTGGAGATGTTTTGAATTGCAAGTATGCCTAATTCTATATGGATTTACTGCTAGGTATTTTTTGTTACTGTTTGCCATGATCTAATTGAATATAGAACGGAAAACTTTCATTATGTTTCAATCCTATGTAAATTTGTTTATAAATGTTAACTTTTTTTGAAATTAAGTGAGGCAAATGAAACATATATGAATCTTGATTACTAGTAAGTGTTAATTTTTTCCATGAAACTTGAAGTAGGTGGTTTTATTGAAAAAGATGTTTACTAAAAAATAATCAAGCTTCATAATGGTTAAAATGAAGTCAGATTTGGAAAAAATAATCACTAAATAGTAATCAAGATTCATAGATGTTTCATTTACCTTTCACATAATTGTAAAAAAATTTAACATCTGTAAAAGATTTTCATAATATTGAAACACCGAATGAAAGTTGAGTAACTTTAGATGAAGAAAAAAAACTGAGTTACTTTAGTGAGACAGCTGAAAAACGTGGTTACTATTGTGTAAAATTGCAATGATATAAAATAACATGATTATAGCCCCTAGGTTTTTTTACCCAAATAATAAAAATAGGTTTTGTTGACCCATGATTATGTTGGAGACATTGTTTGACTTTGACCCATGTACACAGTTCACATGTAAGTGATGTAACCTCTATTGCTTGTATTCTAGTTTTGGTATTCTATTAATGTTCTCTTGCTCTTAATAAGCAAATAACTGTTTAGCTGTAACTATATTGCAAAAGTTAAAGTTTTAATGTTTCTTGCTATAAATAATGCAGCACGTATGAAGTTGCTACTGCGTGTGCTTTGGCTCTTGGAGCCGAGAAGCTTATCTGCATAATAGATGGTCCAGTCTTGGATGAATCAGGTCGTTTAATTAGATTTTTGACTCTTGAAGATGCTGACATGTTAGTACGTAAACGAGCGAAGCAAAGCGAGATTGCTGCTAATTACGTAAAAGCCATTGGCGAGGAGGAATCTAGTTCCATTCTTCCAAAGATTGGAAAGACATCTAGTGACAGGTTTACAGGAACGTTTCAAAATGGTGTCGGTTTCGATAATGGAAACGGATTGTGGTCAAGTGAACAAGGGTTTGCCATTGGTGGGCAAGAAAGGTTGAGTAGATCACACGGGCATATATCAGAGATAGCTGCTGCTACTTATGTTTGCAGAGTAAGTCCTTCAAGAGTTATATGTAATTAAGATTATAATATAATGAATTTCATTAATCGTCCTTTTTCTTATGTTTATATAATATTAGGGAGGTGTTCAAAGAGTTCATTTGCTAGATATGAATGTACCGGGAGTGCTATTTAAAGAGCTGTTCCAAAGAGATGGAGTCGGGACTATGGTTGCTAGGTATGCGAAAATACAATAAAAGTTATAAATTTTAACAGTAAGAGTCAAGTAAATATATATCTTGTACTTTGCAGTGATTTATATGAAGGTACAAGGATGGCAAAGGTGGATGATCTTCCTGGAATAAGGGAAATTTTCAAACCGTTAGAAGATTCTGGAACTTTGGTTAAGCGGACTGATGAAGAGGTTTGTTACTTTGTTTTGAATTAAAATTTAAAATATTGAATCTTTCTGACAATAGTTAATTGTATGCGTTGTGTTATGTTTTTAGCTACTTAATGCATTGGATTCGTTCATTGTTGTGGAGAGAGAAGGGCAAGTTATAGCATGTGCCGCTTTGTTTCCGTTCTATGAATATAAATGCGGGGAGGTTGCTGCTATTGCCGTTTCTCCTGATTGTCGGGGACAAGGACAAGGAGACAAATTACTCGGTATAACTATTTACCTGTCTTTGCGTTATTTTTTTTATTCTTTTTAGAAAAAGATAACAAGAGCTATGTACTGGCAGATTATATTGAGAAAAAGGCGTCTTCAATAGGGCTGGAAAGGCTATTTTTGCTGACAACACGCACAGCAGACTGGTATGTTATGTTTCTACTTTCACGGGTCATTTGTGAAAGATGGTTGTCCATTTGACTAAAATATTGGGATTTGACAGGTTTGTGAGACGTGGGTTTACAGAGTGCTCGATTGAGCATATGCCGGTGGAAAGGAGAAAAAGGATAAATCTGTCACGTGGATCCAAGTATTATATGAAGGAACTGTTACCGGACACGAGTGGAATTCGTGTTGATAGTATGTTTGCCTAAGACTGTTGAATGGTGACATGTTTCTGTTAATAGATAATGTGGATAAGTTTGTATGTGTTAGTCTGGGGGTTTGTGCATTGCATCAAAACCGGACATGTTGAATAAGCCTTGAAGGTAGTTTTGTGCCTAGTTTAATGTTAATCTGGGAGCCAATGATCTTGTTTGGTATATCCAAGCTAGATGCATATTTGGGGATGTAATAGTTTTTTTAGGTCCCCTTTTAAATAATCCAACTTGTGGTTTTTCAATATAATTTTATTATCTGGTCACGTAGGCTTTATAAAACTGTTATAGTTAGTTAATCAAGGTTACTAGAATTATATAATTGCTTGGATCATACACAGGTATGTATGGGTTAATGCATTGACGCATAAAAGTTCATATTCAGATCTAAAAACGGAGAGAAAATACGAAACTAACACAGCCTCGTGTAACGCTAAATACATGTCCAGATGAGTTAAGAAGTTTAAGTGCATGTTGAAATTCCAGTATATGTATAATTACTCTGCATATCATCCTTTCATATCACATGGTCAATAAAACATGTCATGCTGCGTCGCCGTTAAAACTTATTTTTGTTGTGTTGACGTTAAAACTTATATTATGTTGCGTCGCCATTAAAACGTACTTTTTACTGACAAGTCAAAACGTGCTTTTTACTGTACTTTTTTCTGACGAGTCCAATGTATACACGATTACACGCTTGTCGCTATTTATTGGATCAAGTTTTCTGAAAATGAACTTATTAATCCTTCTTAACATAGGAGATATAGGATCAAAATGAATCGGCGGTATTCTGCCGATAATGATAAACGGATGGTGCCACTACATATGTGCAAGTTTTCATGCCATCAGCCAGAAGATAGCTAGGTGTATATCTAATTTGTTGTATAATCGAGTCTTTTTTTCCTTTCAATAGTCATCACTCTACAATACCACTAATTCAAAGTGATCTCTTGCAATCTATGTTGCTTTAACGAGTTTATAAAATATTAGTTAATATATGTATGTCGTATCTATGTTGAGATGCGCCTAAACTTCAAACCAAATACATTCATTATGGTTACTTGAAAGTAGACTAGCATCCTACGGAAATTTAAGTAAACACATTAAGTTGATAAGTGACGTATATTGCGGCATTAGTGGTGGTCTCTTTCTAGATTACCATAGGGCCCAAAAATTTGTAATCTTAGACCATGTGCCGTGGGCCTTTATGGGTGCACATAGTGCCCCAAACACCGCCGCCGGGGCTTTATGAGTGGGAAGCTATGCAAAACCTGAAAAAAGGAATCTGCTTTCCATCTTTGAGTTCAGAGGTTACGATCGTCTCCTCATTAGGCTATTTTAAAAAGTATAGCTGACTCATCAGCTGAGTGGTTCGCCTCTTGTCCACCTGAGTTGTTTACTTCATTTTCCGACATGGAAAACCAATGACTCTTCAGGTTAATTTACAAGAACCATGAGACCTTGGTGTCAGATTTTTTTCGGGAGAATCTCGATATAGGCGAGAAAAACGAAAAGGAAATCTTAGATCTCAGCAAATTGATGCTCCCAGGTTCCACATCTTAAAGAAGTGCATGACCAGATTGGAAGCACGGAGGTTCCTTCGCAATGGGACAACTCACCCAGCCATGATGCATGACAGAAGAGATCGAGCACAAAATGGAGTTTCCCTCTTGGGTGAGGCTCACGTCCGGAAAGAATCTTTTTCACGACTTTATCTCCTATGTTGACCTTTCTCTATATTACCTTATTTTGGAATTCATTTGAAAGCCCCTTTTCTGGTAGACCTGGGCATGTACTATTTGTGAAAAAAAAGAAAGAAATTGAGACTTGGGAAGGGAAGATCAGAACTATAGCGAGATCTTACTAAGACTATATTAGATATTTATGCCTAAACAATTACCCAGTGGATAATAACCCTGAACAATATGCTGAATGTGAGAGATTATATAAAAATAATCTCGCATTATTTAAGGAAGGTATGTTAGAGTCTTATACGAATTATAGCTTGCATTATTAAAGAAAAGAAAGAAAAATGAAAATGTATAAAATCATGCCTATCAATGCAATGTGTTCTAGAACCTTAAATACGAGTGTACGTCCAGAACTAGAATTTGTCTTCAATCGTTTTCTATCGTTGGTGGAGCAGACAAGAGTACAGGATCCGCACCCAGGGTTAATCATAGCATCACTAAGCTTTAAGAAGCCATACCCTGGTGTTGAAGAGACAGAACTCCTCAGCCTTTCAACATTGGATATGTTAAACCAATATGTTTACCCATCTATCTCTGGTTATGGTAAGTTCACAATCTCCTTGAAGATGAACCAATCTTTCGGAGAAGAGATCACATATACACTAGGCTGTGCTATTCCCTTGACATCGAATGATGGGACTCTCCTACCAAAGAATGAAATATGTGCTCGGGTGAAAGAATCCTTTCTGAAGAATGCAGAACTCTACAACGGTTCATGTCTTGTTCAAGTCATAATCAGAGCTTATATGGACCAGGTAGAAAAGCAGGATCGCCCAGAACTCGATGCTTTTTTTGGGTGACTCACCAACCGACCCAGCAGTGATCGATGACATAATGGTACGAACAAATCAAAGTAATTGGATTTGGTAGTTCTCCATGGACTTCTCTCTTTAGCCCTTTGTATATGTTCATAAATGGGTGTGCACCTCCAGAGGGGGGCCGGCCTCCCACTCTCTTATCTTATGCAGCATTGATTAGCTTAGCTGGGTTGGGTGGATCGTGCAATAAGCCTCTCTCGACCCTCCTTTTATCATACGTCTTTATGAAAGCCTCTCGCCTTTCGAGATCCGGTCCATCATCAACTCAGTCAGATCTTCTTGTTTGCCCGCTTTGATTAGGCTTTCCGGCTCAGCGGGGACCAGAAAAGGTCTTTCGTGTTCCCCCCTTCGTCGGCCCTTGCCGCCTTCCTTAACAAGCCCTCGAGCCTCCTTTGCGCCGCCTTCCTAATAGAAGCCGCCGGGGGAGGTTATGGGCTTGGACGTTTTGTGCATTGCGCCACCCACACACACTCCAAGTCTCAAACCAATCGTGTTTCTCTCTATAAACTCCAACCAATCAAATATTTATACCACCTTTTGTATAACGCCACGTGTCGCATAATGCCCTATGGTGGAGAGTTACCACTACACATGGTCTTAGAATCCATTCCCATTGCTTCTAGAAGTAAAGCAATGACGGTCAAGGTAGTTGCAGAAGCTGAAACATCAGCAGCAAAGAAGAGGCTGCATAAACTGATGCAAAATTAGCCCAAGTATTTGCAATGCAGCCACCGTGACAATGCAATCTCTACAATTATTCATCGAGTACAAACTTCAATTCATTAGTTACAAGGAACAAAGCACAAAATCTTGACCCTTCTCATAACCAGCAGGAAGAAATTTTGATTGGTTTAAATGTGATGTTTAACCTCTAGCAAACCAAAAAGCAATGCAAGAATGAACATCAATTGTAATGGCAATCTTAAATCAATTCAATTGTGGTTTCTTAAAACTAACTGATTATAATATTGGTCTACCAGTAACAACAGGAAGATTAAAATTCAATGCATACATGCCCCCAACGAATCTTGCTTCCTTTCATTTGCGCAAAAAGATTGATTTTTAACTTATAAGATCAACACGTATCAGTAGAGTTTTGATAATAACGGTGATCCAAGTATTTGAAATCCTATACAATCAATAATCACACATGTGATGTTGTATTGTTGTGCCATGCGCTATAAACTTATTTAAAAGAAGAGCACGACCGATGGCACAACATATCTACAAGTTTGCATGTTGTGCAACAGAAAAGAGCAAAGCATACATGCCGTTGCAGATATAGAAGCAAAAGCTGAGAGTAGGGCATGCAAACACCCCGAACAGAACAGGGCATGTTCACGTATATTCATTTAGCTTTAACTGAACAAATGATTGAACACGAACAGCTAAACGAAAGGAGATTGTTTGTTTGTGTTTGCTTGAACAAATATGAATAAACATGGTTGAGCTAACACATAATTGAGCGAACTCCAATTAAAAGTAAATACAAACAATAATCTGTTTGGCCTAAAAATTAACCAAGCTAAACTATACTGTAATGAGTGATTTCATTTTTATAAATAAAACTGGACTAAAGTCTAAATGGTTATGAACCTAAACACATATTACATAAATATATACACGAACGAACTTACACACACATCAACCAACGAAGGTAAACTAACAAAGGTAAACACCAAACATAAACGAACAAACGAGACAATTCTATTTCTTCACATTCATTCGTTTAACAAAAAGTGCTAGCTAGATGCTTTTCTTTTTATATCAGAACAACCGAAGCTCGAAAACTCTACACCATTTCATCAGTTACAACCATACAAAAACAAATAGCGATCAGTAAAAACGCAATGCTTCTGGCAATCTAAAACCAATTCCAATTATAATTCAAAAACTTATTAATTATAACATTGGCGTACCCGTACCGTACCAATACCACCAACACGACAATTAAAAGTTTAAAACTCATTCCATAGACACCGTGGCACCTAACTCCTTAAGCTTGGCAATAATCGCTTCGGCCTCGTCTTTCGTAATCCCCTTCTTCAGCACAACGGGCGCCTTGTCCACCAAATCCTTAGCTTCCTTCAACCCTAAACTCGTAAACACTCTAACTTCCTTAATTATCTTAATCTTCGACGGCGCATCAAACTTCTCTAATTTAACATCAAATATCACCTTCTCCTCCGCCTTCGTTTCCGCAGCCTCCGCCGCTCCAGTGCCGCCGCCGCCGAGTGATGGGCCGAGGCCGGTGACTGATGGGCCGTAGTTGTTGAACCCCATTTTGTAACGTAAGAGGATTGCGTAATCGTTTCTTTCGAGCTTTGTGAGGCTCAGAATCTCGTCGGCGATCCGTTCGAGCTTCGCCGGGTGGGTTTCGGTGGCCGTGCAGAAATGGGATTGAAGAGATCGGAGGATTGGTAGGGTTTTCGAGGTGATTCTTGCCATGGTCATGGGTGGTTTAGGGTTTTGGATCTGAAGAAGATGATGATGGTGGTTTCTGGTGTTGGTGTTTAAGCAGACCTTGTGTTTTATTTAATAGCAGTTTTGCACCCTGTTGTTTTACTTAAGATGATAATTTAGGTATAAAATTTTGTTCGTTATATTCAAACACCTTCCAATGGTGTGTTAAGAACTCTATCGTACAATATATAGCTCTCACATGACTAACTAATGTACGGATGACAGCTTTTCCGGTCTATACGGGTCGTATAGCCCATATACGAGCCGTATAGGCTTCAAACACTAACACTCTTTAACACAAAAGGACAAAATTTTGCACATATACGGCTCGTATAGCCCCTATACGAGACACATATGGTGTCCAAATAACCTATATGGTGTAGGAATAACTTATGCCTAAAATATATATCAAATTCTTTTAACTAGAAGTCTAGATTAAAGCTGAAATATCGTATATAACTGTACATGATAAGACACAAACATGAAATATGTAAATATGTACACAACTGTTTTGGACAAAAATCTGCTAAGGATCAAGTATCCAAATCTGTTATGTGAGGTGAGGTGCTAACTCAATAATGACAAGTGTATAATCGTGATGTCGGTGAACACAAAGGTTTGATTACGAGGGAAAAAACCCTTAACCAAGATAATCTTACTTCGGTCAAAACTTATCGAGGTAATCTTTGGTAAAATAACTCCGGTCAAGGATTAATAAGATAATATTTGGCCGGATTACTTTAGTCAATGATCATCAACAAGGTAACCTTTGATCGATGAGTATATGGTTATCTCGGTCTCCGGCACAAAAAACCCCCGGACGGTGAAAACTATCACCGTTGAGTTTATTGATTAACGAAAAGTGATTACAAGTGTTTGTGGAGTATACGATCGAGATTACAAAGAAAGCTAGTGTGTAGAGAGAGTAATTGCTTCTGCTCTAGTGTGTGTAAGTACATGTGTGTTTCTAGCTCGATCATACTCAAATATATAAGAAAAAAGTAATTAACAAACTTAACAACTTCGTCCTATAAATCCGCTAGTCTTCCATTCTTCACCAACGTGCTCTTTGACCACGTGCTGATAGTCACTCACTAGCGAACAAAGCAGTAGACCAGGTCTAGATACCGTTATTATTTAAACTCAATCTTCTAGAGAGTTCGTCCAGAATCAGCTACGTTGAATTAGGATCCTAGATCCATGTTCTAGCTATAGGATGTCCCATGAGAATAATTGATGCAAGTTCGTCTTAAAGTTGATATACCTGTCTAACACATCACCATACTAAACACAATCATTAGTAAACAAACAATACCGAGGATCGTCGATCCTTTATATCCTGATATATATTTCAAGGATAAACTATCCATAAGACAGTCAAGGATAAAGGATCCTCAGTATAAAAATCGTGACCTAACAACAACATGAAAACATATCGTGCATCTATTACACAAACACAAACATGAACCGGTTAATACCAAGTATACATGATAATAATTGTTTTAATACACAATGAAACAAAATTTGGTGGCTAGCGCCGCTACAACTGGAGAATCGAAGATGTGAAGACAATGACAGGAGAACCGTAGATGTGGCCGTGAAGAGGGAGACCGGAGAATCAGAGGCTGGAGGGAAACTACCAGAGATATGATGTGTGCCGCTATTGTTTGTGGAGTCTGGAAGGTGGATGCGTCTCAAGTCTAGATCTATGTATTATTTAAGGATAGTATATATATATATATATGTGTGTATATATATATATATTAGTTATAAAAAAACCTAATTAGGTACTGACATTTATTTAACAAGAGTATTTTACCTGTTTAGATACAGATATTGGCAGGTCAATTCATGTCAACCTGTTTAGTACACGAAACATGTTAAGGTCATACCAATACATGTTAAAGTCGTGTAGGTTCGTGTTGTGTATTCGTGTACGTGTATAAATTGTCAACTCTAGTTTAGATAAGGTCCTTAAAACTACGGTCTTGAGACCCACAAGAAAGTTTATTTGGGTGTGATGAGTTGAACAGCTCGGATAACTAAAATATGAATGGAGTTGAGTTTAACGAGCACAAGTTTAAGTTAGGGTTAATTTAATAAATGAGTTGACCCATGGTTGAAACTTACTCAAGAGCTAACTCAAGCTCTTGTAAGTTAAGCCATGGCGGATTAAATCTTCAACGATTAGACTCGATAACACTCCTAGCGTTATCAAGGGGCATTATGAGCTAGTTCGGATTCTGATGTAAGTAAATATGTTAAAAAAAATAAAAATGTCTGAATGTAAAGTTCATCTTACAAGACTCATGACTAAATTTGGTCACTTAGTGAACTGTTCGGAAAATATATATAGAATGTATTGTTAGGGCATGAATTTTATGCTGAGGATCCTTAATCCTTAACTATCTTATGGATAGATTATCCTTGAGATGTGTATCAGGGGTATAAAGGATCAACGATCCTTGGTATTATTTGTTTACTAATGATTGCGTTTAGTATGGTGATGTGTTAGACAGGTATAACAATTCTAAGACATACTTACATCAATTATCCTCATGGAGTCTCATCTAGCTGGAGTATGAATCCAGGATCCTTATTCAAGATAGCTGTTAATGGACGAATCCATGTGAAGATTGATGTTTAAATATCTACAACGGCTCCTTGGCTCGTTCTTCCGCTTATCTCGCTACTGAACGGCTATTGGCACGTGGTCAAAGTCATGGGAGAGGCTAGTGGAAGACTGTCGGGTTGTTAGGAAATATTGTTATTGGTAGTTTCTTATTTAATTGAGTTATGATCGAGTAGAAAAAACACATGTATTATCACACACACTAGAGCAGAAGCAATAAACTCTCTCTAATCACTAGTTTACTTTGTAATCTCGATCATCAACTCCACAACACTTGTAACCACCTTTTATTATCAATATAATTGACGGTGATAGTTTTCACCGTCCGGTGGTTTTTTGTGCCGGAGATTACTATAATCACGTACTATCCGACCAAAGGTTACCTCGTTGATCCTTGACCGAAGTGATTCAATCAAAGATTACCTTGTTAAGTTTTGACCGAAGTAAGATTATCGTATTCAAGGGCTTTTTCCCTCCTGATCAAATCATTGTGTTTACCAAGATTTCGATTACACATTCAATATTGTCGTTTTAGCACTAAAACTCACATAACAGATTTGGATACATTATCCTTAGCAGATTTTTGTCCAAAACAATTTGGCGCCCACCGTGGGGCAATTGGTGCTATAATCCATATTATTCCTATCATTCTCAACCTTTTCATACCCATATCACTAACAATGGCCTCTCAATCAACCTCTGCATCATCAACCATGCCGGCCACGGCTCCTCTCTCATCAAGGACTTTGCCACCGATGCCTCTGCCAATCACGGGAACGCAACGGTCTACTGCTGCTGGGAGCAAGACGCAACTACCAGTCTTCCATAGCTCAAAAACCGCTGCTGCTGCCCCGGTGATTAATACAGACAGTGATGTTTCATCTATGTTTTCGCAGGTAAAAGCATACATGGAGCAGCAGAACAAGACCAACCACAGGATCCTCCGTGAGATAGAAGATCTCAAGAAGAACAAGAGGCCAGCAGAGGATCTCACCCCCTGATGCCAAGGATGCTGGATTTCACCAGTCCAGAATCCATGGCTCAGTTCTCACAAGGATCATTTATCCTTCAACAGGGGTCCATGGGTCAACAGGCCCAAGGATCCTCGTTATTTCAGCAAGGATCATCTATCCTTCAACAGAGGTCCATGGGCCAACAGGCTCAAGGATTCTCGTTAGATCAGCCAAGGTCGACTAACCTCCAACAAGGAACCATGGGTCAGCAGAATCAAGGATCCTCATATTATCGGCAAGGATCAGCCATCCTTCCACAAGGATCCTACGGTACCCAACCTCAAGGATCCTTCATCCCAAATCAAGGATCCTTCTTTCCGAATCAAGGATCCTCTGGCGTCCAACATCAACGATCCTTCGAAGTCCATGAAGGAGACATAATCCCCATGCAGACCATAGCCTCTGGAGGACCAACTCTTATCCCATCTACTCATCCGAGATGCCAACCTTTACTCAGCAAAGAGGTAACTTGTACGATCCCTTATCCTTAGATACTAACCGTGGTTCCATGCAGGATGCAGGTATCAACCAAGCTATGACCAAGGAGCCGCGGAAGCTCAAGGATATGATATCCAGTCTTCCCAGGGTCATAAGACTAATTCACGAGATACCTGAGGGAAGCCACAAAGTATCCAGATTTGCTCCGCCTATCTGTGATGCTGAAATCCCGAAGCGGTTCCAGACTCCGAATATGAAGACTTACGACGGGACCACTGATCCTGAAGAACATGTAGCACAGTATAGGGAAATGATGGAGATCAATCCTATTCCGGAGAGACTCAAAGAAGCTTTCCTATTCAAAGGCTTTGGATACACACTAACGGGAGCCGCTCTAAAATGGCTGCTAAGTCTTCCTCCTTTTTCGATTACTTCTTTCTCTCACTTAGTTAACTTATTTAACACTCAATTTTCCTGTAGTCGGAACTTTGAGAGTTTAACCAGTGATTTATATCGTGTTATCCAACCTAGTGATTAATACCTTTGGGATTTTGTTACCAGGTTCGACAAGGAAGCTCTGTAAATCCCAAATCTTGACATGACTACTGTTGTTGAAGCATTCAAGATGAGAATTCAGAAGAGCTCCCCCTTTTATGATGATTTAGTGATGACTCCGTGCAGGACACTAGACGAAGTCAGAAGTAGGGCATTGAGATACATCCTATTGGAAGAAGACAGAAGGATCCAAGATCGTCTTGGGGGAAAACAAAATAAGAAACCCCCGAAAAGAATAAAGGATCCTGGAACAGGAACAACAATTCGAAGCCGTACGCCAAGTTCAACAATCAGAACGTACGGGCAGTTGAAGAAGGAGATGACGATGAAGACTATCCTTGCATCTCCGACTATTGTTTCTCTGTGGACACTCATGGCTTGATCTATGCCATGAAGGATTTGGGAGAAAAAGCAAGGTGGCCCCGAAAGAACGAGAAGACTGTCGGCTTCAAGGACAAGTCTAAGTGGTGCGCCTTCCACGAAGATTTTGGCCACACGACAGACGAGTGCATCGGCTTAAGGAGGGAAATTGGATACCTCCTGAGCAAGGATCACATTAAAGAACTCTTGGGAAGGAAAAAAATCCAAGATCCAGGATCCTGAAGACCTTCCAAAGAAAGCGACACCACCACCGCCAGATACTCATGTGATCAACTTTGTCTCCAGAGACTACGAATTATTTCAAGATTCTTGTGCTATAAAAGAAAATCCCGTAGAACAATTCGATTTGGGCGATGAAAGAAGACCACTCATCCCCACTACTCGAGTGACCGATCAGAGAATCTTTTTCAATTCAAGGATTCAGGATCCTCATCAGGACAAGCTGGATGTGCAAACGGTCAATTTCATCTCCGGAGGTTCAGACATATGTGGAACTTCTTTCTCTGCAGCAAAAAGACTTGCAAAAGAGATAAAGATGGATAACGAAGATCGACCAATAGTGTCAACCACCTTAATAACAGACAAGAGAATCTTCTTCGATGAGGAAGACAAGATGAACATTCAGGATCCTCATCACGACGGTTTGATTATTACTTTATTTATCTCTAACCATTATGTACGCAGGATCCTAGTAGACGGTGGCAGCTCGGTCAACATTATCCAACGTGATGTCCTCAAGAAGATGAACATTCTGGATTCAGAAATCATTCCTAGAACTTCGGTGCTAGTCGGTTTCAGTGGCGAAACCAAGAAGACATTGGGGGACATCAACCTCCCAATTTATATCGAAGGGTTAAATTCATACAAAAAATTTTGTGTTATAGATAACCTTTCCTGTTGCAATGTTATTTTAGGTAGGCCTTGGCTCCATGGAATGAAGGCTGTAGCATCAGCTTATCACCAATGCATCAAACTACCTACTCCTTGGGGAGTTGTAAAGATAGTGGGTGACCAAGCGGAGGCCAAGAACTATTATTCATCATCAATGAAGCCAACAGCCAAGCCAAGCCAAACATAGCATAGCAATTACAGCAACATCCTAGGGACGTGCTGGAAGCTCGGGAGAAAGACCTTAAAGAAGTATCATTGGACCCCGAGGATCCAGAAATAAAGGTGTTCTTAGGATCCAGTATCCTCAGTAAGATTGAGGAGGATATAATATCCTTCTTAGGGCGAAGAAGATCTACTTTTGCTTTCAAGCACTCGGACATGACAGGTATTTCAAAAGAGGTAATCACTCATAAACTCGGCCTTGATTTATCTGTTAAACCAGTCCATCAGAAGCGAAGGAAATTCGCTCCTGAGAGGAACAAAATCATACAAGAAGAAGTTGAAAAACTTCTTAAGGCCGGTATTGTAACAACTCGGTCTTTTTTCATTTTAAATATAACCCGACCCATTTCGTGTTTGGAAAACTTTATCAATTTAATTATCACGTTTATCGAGTAATATAATTGTTATAATATTATTGTTTATTTACTTATTTATATATATATATATATATATATATATATATATATAACTTTGAGATTTTGGCAGAAATTACCCAAAATTAAACTTTAATCACTTATTGTTCCCACCTTCAATCTCCATGGACTAAAATGAAAATATTTTTAATATTATTCTTATTATTACTATCTCCAAACCATTTACCCAAACCCAAATCAGGACCCGAATCCGTATCCAAAACCAAATCTGCGACCCGCATTGTTTCTTGATCCTTAATTTTCGTTCTAATCATGGAATTGACATTAGAAATAGTTTATGTTTCCTAAAGGCGCATAACCGACTCAATTAATTTAAGAAACAACGATCTCGTTAATATGAAATTGTTGAAACGACAACCCGTCAAGCATCATACACCAATATTCATCATATCGTTCATGATAATGCAATTAATCGCACCCACACCATCCTTACAGCTTCGTCAACAAAACCCTATAGTCTATTACGTTAATATAATCTGTAAATACCCGTTTTGATCCCTCTTCTGGCCGTCAGCTGCAACCCGGAACTCATCGTCCATCCATCATCGTTTAGGGTAATGTTTAAATGATTTCGATTCTCTTTTAACCGTATTTCAAAAGCCCCATATTGATTTGGGCATACATCAAACAGATTATCGATTTGCAGATTTAGGGTTTATCAATTGATTTGGGGTTTCGCAGGTTAACGTATATAATTTCGTTTTCGCGTTATAATAAACTTAGTCGCTTGGTCTGATGGCTGTGTGTGTCTGTTAATTGGATGAGCCGGCCAGACGTCACAGGTTCGAGTCTGGCCAGCCCCTTTTGCCCTTTTATATTTTCTGTTTTATAGTTTTTAGTATATTAATGTTTTACAAAATATTATAATTAATATTTAATATAAAATAAACCTTATTTAACCCGACATCATTATTGATGCTTCTCGTCGTTAAAACGTTTTTTTATAAAATTCTTATATACATGTATGTATGGATGTATGTATGTATTATTCTTTTTATATAAAATATAACAAACGTGTTAAACGTATTTTCTATATTTATAAATCTTTTGTTAAAGATTCTAAAACATATTTTATGATAATTACATATTTAAACGTTTATTATTATAATATGTCGTAACTCATATTTATGTAAACTAATTATTTATAAATTAGATTGAATGATAAGCAAACGATTCTTAAAAAAAATGATTAATAATATTGTTTTCATAATAAGATATAATCCGTATAAATCAATCGTTCAAATCCATAATATTAAAATTCCAAACCTAACTCAAACTCCATCGAAATCTTAATTTATTAAATTATGTTATATCTTCATAATTAATCTTATTATCATTAATAACTAGGAACTCTTGCCATCACATCCCGAGAAGCTTGGACTCATTTAACTTTGTTTCTATCACCGTTTCATTATCACTTGTTCTACTTTTTCAGGTGAGTAATCACTCCCCTATTTTACTTGTTTCAAATGTTTTGGGGACACTTGCGTACCATTTATCATATTATTTATCTTATTATTTCTCAAACGCAAACTGTGATCTTTGTGTTGTGTATCAACTGAATGACTGTTTGTTACTTGCTATTTGCTTACTTGCTTACTTGAATCGCATTCGGAGAGGTCCAACATAATCTCATTATAGTATGATCATACGACCGTCGTAGTGGCCGGAGCCCGATCGCATTGGCAATGGTTTCACCGGCACTCATTAGTTACTTAACACTTTCATTGTTTATACTCACAGATAACAGTTTTGCTTATTTTTACTATATTATTTATATCATTATATATTATCATTTTGTTTGTGTCAAAACTGGTGAATCTACTCACTCAACATGTGTTATTGACAAATATATATATTTTGTACGCATTTGCAGGTTATAGATTGGATTGCTTATCGAACTGAAGCTCATGTAGAGATGACCTTAGGATGTTAAACATAAACAAGAATAGTTGGTTTTGTATTGTAATTTTCGTTGACAATTAATAAATTAGTTAGATATTGTCGCTTTATAATGTTGCATGATAGTAACCTTGTGAGCTGTGACAATCCTATCACGCCCCGACATTTCCGCCTTAGGTTGGGGTATGACAGATTGGTATCTGAGCCGAAGGTTTAAGATAGGTCGTTAGAAAAGTCATAGAAATATGCTTAGGACCCCATACGTGTCTATTTGTTTACCTTATGTGTTATATTTAATTGTTTACAGCTTACGTAATTACCTGCTAGACTAAGTACTTATTTAACTGCTTAGTTTAATGCTTATTTTACTGTTATGCACACACAACTCTGAGACTATGTCTCACTCTCAAAATATTTTTATAGCTCCGAGGCAATGCCTCATTCCTATGATATATATTTACATTTAAATTTTTGTTGATTGTTTTTCGTTGACGGGAATTTCTTTTAGGATTTCCCTAAGTTTTACTTTTACATTTTAAGTGTTTAACGTAATCAGTTAACGGTTACATTTTTCCATTGCGTTTTATTATTATATTACTTTTTAAATGTCTAGTCGGGTGAAAAATCCATGGGACTCCATGAACATGCCAACTATTCATTTCCACAATTATTATATTTATGATATTTGGTTGGATCATTATCACGTGTGGTGATACATCTATAAACTTACGTTATTTATTATTATTTGTTTATGTATTTGATTTTATTTGAAACAAGTTATCAATTGACTTAATTACTTAATTGAAACTTTTGTTACTTGTTTAGTTGTTTGTACGTTTGATTTCATTCGAAACAACCTATTTAGTTACTCAATTACTTAATTATTCAATTACATTGGATCAAGACTTATTGATTCAATTCATTCACATACTCACAATTATTTTTATCCTCATGATGGAGCACAAATCATTCACTAACTGGGACTATGTTATCACAAGTCCATCTAAACAACTTATTATTTAATTATCTAATCGGTTATCTCGCACTCATATTATCACATTCACAAATTATCAAGAATAATTAATAACTATATTCTCATACGCATATTATAACATTATTAAACTATCAAATATAATAAAAGTATTATTAAATACCTTAATATTTAAACAATATCCCTCATGTTCACGATTATCACGTTATCAATTACATCTCAGTTATCACCCTCAAAATTTAAGTACTAACATTTTAATTTGTTATGCTTCGACAAGAATCTCATATCAAATCACGCCATTGATTATATCATCTACTTAACAAATTGTCGTATAGATTATCTCATTTAAATTCTGACTTACCCTTAAGTCATGATTAACGCTAGCCCAACTTATGTCGAATATCACTATTTCCTCAAAAACTAATAAGAAATTTACACAACTTATTATTTATACTCATTTAATCTCAATTTACATAATTATAAAATGATTTCTACAACACAATATAGATCATATATTCTCTACACTCGCTTTATGACCGTAAGTACAGTTAAAGAGATAGCTCCTGCAATCTCTAGGGCATAAATTCTAACTCAAAACACTAATACAATCCATTTAATCTTGTCCACTAATTTCTTTAAAAGAAATTTCGATTCATTTACCCTTACTCACCCTCATAACAACGATAATAACAAGCGCAAGCTTAATAATCAAGTTTAGGTTACTACGTAAACCAATTATCAATCTCAACGAAATCATATTGTCCCAAACAAGAAATCTTACACCGGATACGCTCGTTATGTCTTATTCACGACTTTCGTCATCCAACTCAATCCTTGTGTCATTCCTACACTTACTATAACCGTTATGGTTATCCCGTTAACACTTGCCGTACACTGCCTACGACACAAGATATCCCACAACGTTCTATGTCGTCGACTTAGCTTTATAAACTTGCCCTAATCACCTACTCAATGCATTGATCTTTAAACATTCACGCCGAGATTAAATTATACCGGCACCGTACCATACTACCCATGCTCATTTAGCTTAAACCTACCAACCATATGCCTATCAGGATTTCTTCATGTAACAAGGTCGTTCTCGCTTATTTGATTCTAGACCCGCAAGACTTAATTTCATCAAGCTTACCTTAGTCAAACCTCGTTTCACAAACCTATTCGAGGTGCCCCAAATTATTTGATCTCAATTATTTAAGTTTTCATAAGCTCAATTAACAAAGGTGTTTTGAAATTAAACCAATCCTAGTTATGTTTTCACAAAGAAGATTTTATCGTCTTCATAATTTTCATCTAAACGTATTTTGTATTCAATTATACCTTAAACGATTATTTGTCTAAATTAGTTATTTTGAAACAAACCCAACTTGGAAAATCCATCATTTAAGTATTTCTTTCGCATACAATAAAATATTTCTTATCTTCCCAAAGATCAATATCGTTGGTTGTCGTACTTATCTGGTTTTTATTTAATCAAAAAAAAAAAATCTTAGGAGTTGATTCGTTAACATTATGTCAATTAATCAAAATAGATTCTCATAAACTGAAAAAATTCTTCAATTTTAAAAGACAAAAATTTGACAGTCAGTTATTAGTCGATCATATTATTCAATTTGTCTTTTCTCATTTACCTTGTTTGCTTATTAAATTATGGACAACGTGTCAATTTCTACTCTCAACTTTGATTTTTAACATTTTTGTACGTCGTGTATTTATTGATCTTGCGCATTACAAGTTACCTTTCATCTTGTAAAGTTTTATCGTTGAAATTGAATTGTTATAGTTCTATTATTAATTGAACTTGTCCTCATTTAAACAAAATTATTTCCGCTATGGAATTTTATTTTCCATTATTTAAATTAATTTTCATTATAAAAAAAACGAATTTCATTGAATTCCCACGGTGATTTAATTGGAATTTTATTATTAATTTCACTATTATCTAATGACATTTGCACGATTGTTGTCGAAAACCTGCGGTGATTCGTGAATATCCGCTTCTCAATTTCATCTATTTACAGATTGTTTGTATACATAATTTTTTTTTTTGTTTTTCTCATTAATATTTTTGCATTCTCAATTACTACTACCAGTACTTTAATATTTTAATTTACCTCATCTTAAATACACAATTGTGACATTTCAATGTTGTATAAAGTTCTCTTCAAATTTCATGAGTTTCTCATTTAACTAAACTAAACCCCTCAAAGTCTTCGTTTAATCTTGTTCAAATTTGTACTCTCGATCTTATGAATTATACCTAGAATGTTGCAATAGTTTAAAAAACAAATTCACAGGTTATTATTCGTCTACAATTATCGATTAATGCCTTCATAATCTTTTGTTGATGTTAACCTTGCAATCATAGAATTTTTGGTAAGTTCATGTAAATTTGTTAGTTGGCTCGTATCCTCACTCTCTTTCTTCACAATCGATCTTGTTGACGCATTATATATCCCAACTTCAATGTTTCCGCTCCTCTTAACTTTTAAGTTACTTTAAAATTTTCACTAATTTCACTAATCAAACTTGAAAGTTCACCTAAATTGCGTTATTAGAAATATTTTATAAAATCTTCTGATTTTACACTTATAATAAATTAACTCCCAATGATCTTATAATATGTTAACACTTTTCTCATATTTATAATAAATTGATAACTTTTCTCACCAAATCATGTCTTTTAAATATTTTGTAAACCACATGATGGGACGAGTTATGTGGACCATCCGACGACCTAAGTAATTATGGAGGCCTACATAATTATCGAAGTTCTCGCATGGAAATCATAATGCGTGCAATTGTGTGTCATGATATAGAATCGAAAGTAGTTGGGATAACGGTACAAATGTAGAGATGATAAGGACATGGTGGATACGCCGCTGGTACATCCTATATATAAGTGCCCTTATCGGATTTTCATTTGGAGCGTTTGTTGTACTATTCAAGGTTATGTGTTGTGATAAATTTTAATTTAAGTTTTTTTTTCCTAAAAATTCAAGGGTTTTGTTATAATATCCTTTAATTTCAGGATGAAATTCCCTAAAGTAGGGAGACTGTAACAACTCGGTCTTTTTCATTTTAAATAACCCGACCCATTTGGTGTTTGGAAAACTTTATCAATTTAATTATCACGTTTATCGAGTAATCTAATTGTTATAATATTATTGTTTATTTACTTATTTAAATATATATATATATATATATATATATATATATATATAACTTTGAGATTTTGGCAGAAATTACCCAAAATTAAACTTTAATCACTTATTGTTCCCACCTTCAATCTCCATGGACTAAAATGAAAATATTATTAATATTATTCTTATTATTACTATCTCCAAACCATTTACCCAAACCCAAATCTGCGACCCGCATTGTTTCTTGATCCTTAATTTTCGTTCTAATCATGGAATTGACATTAGAAATAGTTTATGTTTCCTAAACGCGCATAACCGACTCAATTAATTTAAGAAACAACGATCTCGTTAATATGGAATTGTTGAAACGACAACCCGTCAAGCATCATACACCAATATTCATCATATCGTTCACGATAATGCAATTAATCGCACCCACCCCATCCTTACAGCTTCGTCAACAAAACCCCTATAGTCTATTACGTTAATATAATATGTAAATACCCGTTTTGATCCCTCTTCTGGCCGTCAGCTGCAACCCGGAACTCATCGTTTAGGGTAATGTTTAAATGATTTCGATTCTCTTTTAACCGTATTTCAAAAGCCCCATAATGATTTGGGCATACATCAAACAGATTATCGATTTGCAAATTTAGGGTTTATCAATTGATTTGGGGTTTCGCAGGTTAACGTATATAATTTCGTTTTGGCGTTATAATAAACTTAGTCGCTTGGTCTGGTGGCTGTGTGTGTCTGTTAATTGGATGAGCCGTTCAGACGTCACAGGTTCGAGTCTGGCCAGCCCCTTTTGCCCTTTTATATTTTCTGTTTTATAGTTTTTAGTATATTAATGTTTTAAAAAATATTATAATTAATATTTAATATAAAATAAACCTTATTTAACCCGACATCATTATTGATGCTTCTCGTCGTTAAAACGTTTTTTTTATAAAATTCTTATATACATGTATGTATGGATGTATGTATTATTCTTTTTATATAAAATATAACAAACATGTTAAACGTATTTTCTATATTTATAAATCTTTTGTTAAAGATTCTAAAACATATTTTATGATAATTACATATTTAAACGTTTATTATTATAATATGTCGTAACTCATATTTATGTAAACTAATTATTTATAAATTAGATTGAATGATAAGCAAACGATTCTTTAAAAAAAATGATTAATAATATTGTTTTTATAATAAGATATAATCCGTATAAATCAATCGTTCAAATCCATAATATTATAATTCCAAACCTAACTCAAACTCCATCGAAATCTTAATTTATTAAATTATGTTATATCTTCATAATTAATCTTATTATCATTAATAACTAGGAACTCTTGCCATCGCATCCCGAGAAGCTTGGACTCAGTTAACTTTGTTTCTATCACCGTTTCATTATCACTTGTTCTACTTTTTCAGGTGAGTAATCACTCCCCTATTTTACTTGTTTTCAAATGTTTTGGGGACACTTGCGTACCATTTATCATATTATTTATCTTATTATTTCTCAAACGCAAACTGTGATCTTTGTGTTGTGTATCAACTGAATGACTGTTTGTTACTTGCTATTTGCTTACTTGCTTACTTGAATCGCATTCGGAGAGGTCCAACATAATCTCATTATAGTATGATCATACGACCGTCGTAGTGGCCGGAGCTCGATCGCATTGGCAATGGTTTCACCGGCACTCATTAGTTACTTAACACTTTCATTGTTTATACTCACAGATAACAGTTTTGCTTATTTTTACTATATTATTTATATCATTATATATTATCATTTTGTTTGTGTCAAAACTGGTGAATCTACTCACTCAACATGTGTTGTTGACAAATATATATATTTTGTACGCATTTGCAGGTTATAGATTGGATTTCTTATCGAACTGAAGCTCACGTAGAGATGACCTTAGGATGTTAATTATAAACAAGAATAGTTGGTTTTGTATTGTAATGTTCGTTGACAATTAATAAATTAATTAGATATTGTCGCTTTATAATGTTGCATGATAATAACCTTGTGAGCTGTGATAATTAGATCACGCCCCGACATTTTCGCCGTAGGTTGGGGTGTGACAGGTATGATCAAAGAGGTTCAATATCCTCGATGGCTAGCTAATGTGGTCGTTGTTTCAAAAAAGAATGGAAAGTGGAGGGTGTGTGTTGATTTTACAGATCTAAACAAGGCATGCCCCAAGGATCCTTTCCCATTACCACATATAGATTCCATGGTGGATGCGACGGCAGGACATGAAATGCTTACCTTTATGGATGCTTCCTCTGGATTTCAACAAATTCAAATGGAACCATCCGATCAAGAGGATACAACATTCATGACTCCTACCGGCATATACTGTTATACCGCTATGCCGTTTGGACTAAGAAATGCAGGGGCAACATACCAAAGATTAGTCAATATGATGTTCAAGGATCAGTTGGGTAAGACTATGGAGGTCTACATAGATGATATGGTAGTGAAGTCAAAGAAAGCTGAGGATCACCTTAGAGACCTCGAGGAAGCATTCAATATCCTCGACCAATATAACATGAAACTGAATCCGTCAAAATGCCACTTTGGTGTTAAGGCTGGAAAATTTCTGGGATATATGGTGACCAAAAGAGGAACTGAAGCAAGCCCCGAGCAGATTGAAGCCATCCTCAATTTGAAATCCCCTATAAACGTAAAGGATGTCCAAAGGCTCACAGGAAGAATAGCTGCTCTCAATAGGTTCATCTCAAGATCCTCCGAGAAGTGCAAGGACTTATATGACATCCTTAGGAAGAATAAAAAGTTTGAATGGACGGAAAAGCATGAAGCTGCGCTTACAGCCTTGAAGGATTACTTATCCTCAGCTCCAGCTCTAATGAAGCCTGTGGATGGAGAATCCTTATACCTGTATTTAGCTGTCTCAGGAAACGCAGTAAGTGCCGTCTTGGTAAAGGATCATGAAGGTGAACAGCATCCCGTTTACTATGTAAGTAAAAGTCTTCTAGATGCAGAGGCTAGGTATTCTCATTTAGAAAAGTTAATTCTTGCACTCATTATGGCTTCTACTAAATTGAGACATTATTTCGAAACTCATCCTATTGTTTTGAGAACTAATTATCCTGTGAAGAATGTTCTTAGAAAACCAGAGTTATCAGGTAGAATGGCCAAGTGGGCTGTAAAATTAAGTGCGTATGATATCCAATATGAGCCAAGAACAACAATCAAGTCTCAAGCACTAGCGGACTTTGTGGCTGATTTCATTAGTGATCTACAAAAAGAAGCTGACGTGGAGGTCCAACAACTAGAAAAGACCAAGGATCTTTGGATACTCTTCACCGATGGTGCTTCCAATGTAAGAGGAACATGATTGGGGATCCTACTGAAATCGCCACATGTGGACATATTACCCCAGTCCATAGCTTGTGAGTTCCAAGCAACAAACAATGAAGCAGAATATGAGGCTCTAATCGCAAGTTTGCAATTAGCCAAAATCATGAGGATCAGGTATCTTCAAGTTTATGTAGATTCTTTATTGATAACTAACCACTTTAATGGCTCGTATGCTGTTAAAGGTGAGAAACTAATTAAATATTTAGAAATTGTGAAGGAGTTATCGAAATCCTTCGAAATATTTAGTATTACACAGGTACTGAGGGAAGAAAACACTGGAGCAGACGCCTTGGCAAACTTAGCCTCATCTTTGAAGATTCCTGAGGATTTGAAAATCCCAATAATCCACATTCTCTTGCCAGCAATAGGAGAACAAGAAGTTGGAGAGATAACGAATGATAAAGAAATCGTACTCTGGGATCATTTATCCTCAAATAAAAAAGGATCATGGATCCATCCTATCAAGAACTACATCCAGACTGGAGAAATTCCGGCCACAGAAAATCCCAAGTCCTTCAAACTCAAGGTATCCCAATATATTTTGTTAAATGATATGGTATATAGAAAATCTCTCGCAGGTCCATATCTCAGATGCATCGAGGATCCTGAGATCCAAGAAGTACTCAAGGATTTTCATGAAGGAGATTGCGGCAATCACACAAGTGGAAGAACATTATTTTCCAGAATACTCAGAACTGGATACTTCTGGCCAACAATGAAGAAGGATGCAGTGGAATATTCAAGGAAATGTGATGCTTGTCAAAGACTCGCGAACATCCTTCATCAACCAGCAGAGCCTTTATATCCTATATCCTCCTCATGGCCTTTCATGAAATGGGGTATGGATATTGTAGGCAAGCTACCAAAAGCACCAGGTGGAAAGGTCTTTATGCTTGCTATGACTGACTACTTCTCCAAATGGATTGAGGCAGAAGCGTTTGTACAAGTCCGAGAAAGGGAAATAATATCTTTTATTGAACGAAATATTATAACTAGATTTGGTATTCCTGCTGAAATTGTTTGTGACAATGGTTCCCAATTTATCGAGAATAGAACCACTAACTTTTGTGAAAGTTGGGACATCAAAATGATTACTTCCACTCCGGTTCATCCTCAAGCCAATGGTCAAGCCGAGTCTAGCAACAAGATCATCATCAACAATCTAAAGAATAAGCTAGGATCCAAGAAGGGAAAATGGGCTGAAGAACTTCCTTATGTTCTTTGGGCAGACAGGACTACGCCTAAAAATGCAACAGGCCAAACACCCTTCTCATTGGTGTTTGGATCAGAAGCAGTAATTCCCACAGAAATGGTGATTCCTACGGCAAGAACGAGCATCCGTGATCCTGAAGCCAATGAAGAAACCCTTCTTGAAGACTTGGATACTATAGAAGAACTCAGAGACCTAGCCAAGATTAGGATGGCAGCATATCAACAAAGGGTAGCTGGGGCATACAACAAAAATATCAGGATCAGAAGATTTCAAGATGGAGATCTAGTGTTGAGGAAAGCCTTCCAAAACACAACTAATCCGGCTGATGGAAAGTTAGCACCCAAATGGGAAGGACCTTATCAAATTGAGTCGGAGGCAGGAAAGGGGCATATCATTTGCTCACAATGGAAGGCAACAGGTTACCAAGAGCATGGAATGCCATCCACCTCAAGAGATATTTTTCTGATTAGGATATATTATCCTTAGAGGATATATTATCCTTAAAGGGTCAAGGATCCCGAAATCGGTAACATATATCTAATCAGTTATTCTTTTTGAATTGTTATTGTTAATTTAAGGATAATATATTATTAACATTTTATCTTTTCCAAGTTTGAGTAACCATGCAGGATTTTAATAAATAATTCGGTGATCAAGAGGTTGGCCACCTCTCCTTTACATTTGAGGTACTATCCTATTTCTCTTGGCCTAGCCCACGATTGGATATGACCCCTGATGGTCATATCCCCTACGGTTTAAAGGTTTTCACCTTTCTTATAAATAGAGTTTCTACACTCTCGCCTGGAGCGCACGCTATCCAACGTATAGTCCGGGGCAGCGGGACCAGTACACGTTTAGTGGCTGACAATTTCGTTGTCTTCGGCTATATGGAGGATCCTACGATTTATGGTAGACGTACCATACCACCGGTTTATAACGTTTTCACGTTATCTCAAGTTTGGGCTTGTCCCCAGTTTTTGAGCTTGTCCCCAGTTTGGGCTTGTCCCCAGTTTTTGGGATTGTCCCCAGTTCACGGGCTTGTCCCCAGATTACACGGGTTTGTCCCCAGTTGCACGGTCTTGTTCCCAGTATATTGTTTGGGCTTGTCCCCAGCTTAATGGGTTTGATCCCAGTTAACAATATGAATTATTCGCAACAGATTTTATAAGTTCTTTGTGAAGATAAAAAATCTAAGGATCCCGGATCCTAAAGTTATCATTGAGAGTTCAATACTTCTAGGTCTATCTAGACCTGCTGGTATGATCTCTGTTAATTAACTTATGTATCATATTGGCTGCAATAAATTTGGATATTTCAGCTTAGAAGGTTATTCCCTTAAAGTTGTTTTATTACTAAATTTTTTTTTACCTATTTTAAGGATACTCTATCCTAAAATTTGCCCTTTGAGGGAATTCTATTATATAAATTTTATCAACTATTAAAGATATTTTATCCTACTATTTGTACTTTAAGGATATTTTATCCTGAATAATTTTCTTAAGGATCTTTTATCCTGAAAATCTTTTACTTAAGATTATCTTTCAAAAGTATCAATAATGCTAAAGTTATATCTAACAATCTTTTAAAAATAAACAACAAGTAAATAGTCAAAAGATTTATATATTAATTAAGATAAGCCGCCAGGACTTATCTAAAATTCTTAACCCGGACTTCACCATGCAAAAGATGGACCATCCATCCGGGTTAAGTGAGAGTTACTAACAGTTCATAAGTGCAGGAAAATTAAAAACAGGGGCAACAACGGCTTCATCCCCACAAACAGAGGATCCTTCCATCTTTGTCACCCCCGCCAATTGTCTTAAGGATCATGGATCCTTTATCCTAAATACTATTGTTTATTACAGACCAAATTGTTCACGAAAACACCAACACAAAATAAAAAAAAGTGGGCTCGGGCATTGTCTTTGATATCCTTCATTGCCCACGTAAGCTGCATCTTCAACCGCAGCATCACCTTCTCCTTTACCAGCTTCGTCCATCTCCTTGACACCACTAGGCCCAACCTCGGTATTCTCAGCCATATCCTCTTCATCCTCGCCACCAAGATCATTCAGAGTAGGGGTGCAAACGAGCCGAGCTGCTCGCGAGCTACTCGAGATCGGCTCGTTAATAAGCTCGAACGAGCCGAGCTTAATCGAGCCCGAGCCCGAGCCCGAGCTCAAGCCTAACAGTAAGCTCGTTTAATAAACGAGCCCGAGCCCGAGCTTCACTTATCGAGCTCGAGCCGGCTCACGAGCCTAAACGAGCCTGCCATTTATATAATTTTTTAAAATATATAGTTAATAATTATTAATATATATATATATATATCATGTTATAAAAATAAACAAAAATAAGTAAATAATATATATTATTTTATACAAAAAATTATAAAAAAAAATATATAAAAATAATTATATTATTTAATAAATAACTTTTATATTATAAAAGGTAAACGAGCCGAGCCCGAGCCGATCTCGAGTTTGAAAAATCTACTCACGAGCCGAGCTCGAGCTCTATGTAAGTTAAACGAGCCTAGCTCGAGCCTGGTTGAGCCCGGGCTCGGCTCGGCTCGTTTGCACCCCTAATTCAGAGCATTGGTCCACTTCTCCACTTCCCAGGTCGCTTTGTCGAAAGCGGGGTCACCGGCCTTCTTCGCCATCTTGATCCGCGCCTGGAATACTGACCTGGCAGCCTACACTTTGGCCTCGTCTGTAGCCTGCTCCACTGCCTCTTGACGTTGGGCTTCGGCTAAGGATAGCTGATCCTCCAACTGTTTTTTCTCCTTGGAGAGCTGGATCATAGCCTTATCCTTGGCAACCACGGCTTTCCCTAAACCCGACAGCTTGTCGCTCATTTGGCCAATAATCTTTTCATAGTGCTATTTGAAAGCATTCATAGCCTACACACAACAAAGTACTCAAAATCAGAAGGATATTGGATCCTACAACTCAAAGTGTCAGGATACAGGATACTTACAGAGAGGACAATGTCGTAATGGGTCTCAGGATCAGAGGATCTTTTCCTCTTGGAAGCCGCAGACTTGGCCCTGGTCGTTGCAGTCTTGGGCTCGGAACTAGTGCCCGCCTTCGTAGCCTCCTTCTTGACAACAGGATAAGTGACCATGCAGTCGATGTATTCAAGAGAGAACTTGTCGGCTGACTTCTGGGATTTCTTGGCGCCTGAAAAGGAAAAAAGTTATCAGATAAGTTCTCTTATTCTAATCTTATTTATATTAAAATTATTAACTTACTTGACATGCTTGAACTCGAGGAGATATCACAAAAACCTTCAACAAATCGAGCTTGAAAGGTCCTAACTTCGGTATCCAGTGCTAGGAACCGTTTTGTCTTTTCTTCTGTGCCAGGTAACTTGCCTAAAGAAGCAAAGTTGTCAACTGCAAACAAAAAAGAAAGTTCAGAATTCAAGTCAAAGCATCAAGGATCCTGCTATTTCTTAAGGATCCAGGATCCTACCCTTTCTAACCCGTTTTGAAGGAAGATCGATTCCTCCTGGTATAGAGTCACGCTTTACAAAAAACAAAACTGATTCCTCCACAGGTAATCGTTTAAGGTGACTTTTAATAACGGGTGAGGTTGTCGGGGCTTAGATTTGAAGATAAAGCGGGCAGGACCGTAGGTAGTGAGGGTATACAAATGTGATAACTCCGGAAGACCGAAATCAATCTTTTGCGCCTTGATGATTCCCTCGATAGTGTTGAGAACCCTCCAAACCATAGGCATGGCCTGTATGTAGGATATGTCGGTGGAATCAAAGAAGCATTGAGTAAAAGACGGAAAAGGGTATTTGTAGCCGATCAGAAATGGAGTCGCCGGAAAGCAGACCCAGACCTTGGAATATACATCACATCTGACACTGGATTCGTAGGGTCGGAATAAGGTTTTTGGAGGAAACAGTGCGCGAAAATCATCAACCTCTGGATCCGTGAGTTTTGCAGATTTCGGTAGACGGGTTGGCCAGCAGACATTGGGGTTCCATTTCCGTTAACTCAAAACCGTCGGAGGTTTGTTCAGAAGGTTTAGAGGGAGACGGAGAAGAAGAAGACGAAGCAGCAGACATGGTAAAAGAAATTAAGAGAAAAGTAAGAAGGATACCTGATGCGTCGGATGAAGGTGTGTTTATAATCAAAGATATAGGGCGGCATATATAGACGGTTATAATTAACCTGAGGGCTAAATGGTAAATATCCTGGCAAAACCGTCCCATCTATCAGTTTTCGCAGTAATTTTGAAATTCAAAATAACAGCTGTATTCCACTGTCACCCGCCATTTTGGGGGCAATTGTTAGGGCATGAATTTTATGCTGAGGATCCTTAATCCTTAACTATCTTATGGATAGATTATCCTTGAGATGTGTATCAGGGTATAAAGGATCAACGATCCTCGGTATTATTTGTTTACTAATAATTGCGTTTAGTATGGTGATGTGTTAGACAGGTATAACAATTCTAAGACGTACTTACATCAATTATCCTCATGGAGTCTCATCTAGCTGGAGTATGAATCCAGGATCCTTATTCAAGATAGCTGTTAATGGACGAATCCATGTGAAGATTGATGTTTAAATATCTACAACGGCTCCAAGGCTCGTTCTTCCGCTTATCTCGCTACTGAACGGCTATTGGCACGTGGTCAAAGTCATGGGAGAGGCTAGTGGAAGACTGCCGGATTGTTAGGAAATATTGTTATTGGTATTTTCTTATTTAATTGAGTTATGAACGAGTAGAAAAAACACATATATTATCACACACACTAGAGCAGAAGCAATAAACTCTCTCTAATCACTAGTTTACTTTATAATCTCGATCATCAACTCCACAACACTTGTAACCACCTTTTATTATCAATATAATCGACGGTGATAGTTTTCACCGTCCGGGGGTTTTTTGTGCCGGAGATTACTATAATCACATACTATCTGACCAAAGGTTACCTCGTTGATCCTTGACCGAAGTGATTCGATCAAAGATTACCTTGTTAAGTTTTGACCGAAGTAAGATTATCGTATTCAAGGGCTTTTTCCATCGTGATCAAATCATTGTGTTTACCAAGATTTCGATTACACATTCAATATTGTTGTTTTAGCACTAAACCTCACATAACATATTTGGATACATTATCCTTAGCAGGTTTTTGTCCAAAACATGTATAATGTTGCGTCTATGCTTTGAACCAAATGCATTCACTTACTTGCATCCAATTTCCTGACAAAAATTCCATTTTGTCTATCTTCATTTGATATGCGTAATTTCCACAAATCAACTATAAGATCGACCATGTTCATTTAGTATTCAAACAATTATCAACCGACTGTTAGTGTTATCAGGCCACCTCCCTCCGACGACAAACCACTTTCGCTGCAAGGGGCATATGCTCTCCATAAACCCCTACACAAAATCACAAATCACAACCACTGCAAGTGGGCAGTGGGTTTTGCTTCAATATTCATTTTCTTAAAAAAACACGACTGCTTTATTTGGTGAATGGTGAGTTGGTAACGGATGTTCGGTTTAGGGGCAAATTCAAACTTAAATGTTCTTTCATGTTTCAACGACTCAAGGTGACTACTTGTTAAACAAATATAGGTTCCCATATATCAAAATATGAATATACATTAATTTGGAAAGTTGTTGGAATTGATGTATTTGTTCTTGAGGTGACTTTCGGACAGGTGGAGCGCCCTATCTTTCTTATTATTCCGAGTAGATTAGATAAATAGTTCGTATTTATTTCGAAGAGATAAAATAGTTATTTTCATAAATTGATAATGTAAGTTTATGTTAATACCCATATATGTTACACATGTAAAGTAACATATCTCAAACAAGTAGCAGAAGTTAAACTAGTAAGATGCTAGTTCTTAATATGAAGTATCTGTGTGACTGTGTGAGTAAGAGTATTCTCAATTCATTCTTTAAAGTTGTCAAACCCATATTATTTAGGGTAAATTTTAAGAAAACCATCAAAATCACCTCTCCAATCCATTCCCTATTATAGGGATGAGTTATATGGCAACTAAAGTAAATCCCTAAATATAGGGACTCATTTTTTATCCATACCATATAATATATCACATATCTACCAATCACCATTTACTATATAATAAGACAAAAGAGAAAAAAAATAATAAAGAATTAATTTATGGATATGAATAGGGAATAGAATGTGGAAGAATTTTGAAAAATAATAAATAAATGTATGAAATAGTAATTTTTAACTAAATTATAGGGAAAGTATATAGAATGGTATGTGAATACTCAAACCGAGTATATTTACAATAGTATCTTGGTTGTGTAAAATTGATTTATAAATTCAATAACTAATTTTGCTTAGTCTATAGAGCCCACTTACAACGGAATCTTCAAAAGGAGGCCTATGGGCCATGGGCGACCTTACTTTTCAGACTTGACACATTTTAAGATAATCTGAATGGCCCATGACTCCTTTTAAGGTTCATGATATTTTATTGGTTGACAGAATTAATTTAATAAAATAGCTATGTAGAAACTGCGAAAAGAATAACTTTGATTCATGTAATAAAAAAGTTAACCAATAAAAAAAAATAAAAATAAAAATTCTAAACAAGGTTAACCCAACATTTATCAAACGCTTTAACCTCATGATCATCCCACGCACGTGCCACCAACTCATACCGGTTTCCATGCACTAGCCCACACCACCGGTGTCTCCTTCCGCATCAAGAATATTCCGGCACCGGTTTCCGAAGGCGACATCGACCACCCTTCCTTATATCTCCTCAGCAGCGCCCTCACATCATCGCAACCCTCTTCGCTAAGCGAAACACACTCAAACCCGCTTGCACGAAGCCTACTCCACCACCTCACCGCCGTCTCCCGCCTCTCTACCGAATACTCGGGCCGCCTTGCAACAAGGTCCATCACGGCCCGACCCGCCTCCCGCTCCAACATCAACCTTTCGTTACTAGTTTTAGAAAAACTATCGCTCAAAGCGTCGAAGTAAACCCGAAACCATCT
Organism: Bidens hawaiensis; assembly: GCF_021521415.1. Lineage (NCBI taxonomy): Eukaryota > Viridiplantae > Streptophyta > Magnoliopsida > Asterales > Asteraceae > Bidens > Bidens hawaiensis. The sequence goes on along the minus strand of NW_027491177.1, from coordinate 1,479,999 downwards.
TAAACATTCTTGAAACCCTCTCAAGAATTCAATCCCATCAGTCCCGATATCCAAGTCTGCTTCTTCTTCGACAATCGTTAAAATTTTAGGGTTTGTTCTACGAAACATTGAAATCAAATGATTCCTACGATCGGTGCAAACTGACCGTAATGTACCATTCAAGTTTATTGCTAAACACTCATCAGACTGAATGTCCAATTTTCCTAAATCCAAATACGCTAGATCGCCCGAATGGTGTACTACATTGAACTTAAACGGTACACCCATTAACCTTGCAAATTTGCCCATACGACTCCCGATTTCTTGCATTAACGATTCCATTCCGTTGTAGCTGTCATCAGACTTACCGGTGAGGATAACAGTGAGACGAAGATGAGGTGTTTCGTCTGTCCGGGTAGCAATGGCTTCGAGCAAAGTCGGCCATTGCGTGCAGTACGTGTTGCTGATATCAACTATGTGTAGTTTCGTTTCACCTTCAAAGGCTTCCATGATGGCGGCATTACACGCCACATGTCCGAATGTCGTCCAAGGGCTGACCTCTTGAAACTTGAGGCCCAAGTTTCTAGTTGTTTCAAAGCTGCATTTTCTCTCAGAGACTGATGATAAAGTCCGGTAACTTGAGTCGCCAGAGTTCGTCATGCGACAGTGAAACGCTTGGAGAAAATAGTACGAAAGCTTCTCATCGATGTCACCGTAAGGCGAACTAAGCTCGTTGAGCATCCACATTACTTGCTGAAGGCGGGAACTGTTATTATCCGCGGTGGCACGTGCTGCTTCTAATAAAAGCTCACTCGCCCAGCCGGTGGCCGAGAGAGAATTAGAGAACTCCATACCGATATCTTGGGGTACATAGTTAACATTATTATTGGATTCAGAACAAGAAAAGGCATGCGATTTCGACTGCGGAGGAGTGGTCGAAAACGAGTGATGCAAATGTGATGGTTGTAGTTGGTTAGGATCAGAGTAGAAGTGTTGGATTGATGAAGAAGAAGAGAGGTCATCTTCTTCCATGAAGAAGCATTCTTGAGGTGGTGGTTGTTGTTGGTGGTGGTGGTGGTGGTGGTCGGTGGAGGATCTAGAGCTGCCGGAGCTAGTGATGGTGGAGGTGAATGATTGATGATGGTATGGAAGAGTGAAGATGGTATCCATAGTTACAACTTACAAGGAAAGATGTTTTGTGTTGTGTTGTCATATATACGAGGTACTGTGTATGTTTATGTAGGTGGGATGAGATTGGTTTGCCTGCCGGTATTTAACAGAACAATATCTGAAAGGGTGTTTATGTTTTTTGGGTAATTAATCAGAGCAAGTGGAAGTTTGAAGGGTGTGTTTGTGCTTTTGGGGTAAACGTGGGGGGAAATCGGTAAAGAGAAAGTTTTATGATAGTTTTGGTCATATATAAAATTAGGATTAACTCTTACTGCATCTTGAAAAGTATATAATTTATCATAAGTTATATTTAGGATTATTATTATTATTATTATTATTATTATTATTAAGTATTGCGGGAGAAAAAGCTGTAAGAGTGACACATCTTTTAACGACCATGCCTTGCCTACTCAAATTCTTATTATTCTGCTTTTTGATTTTCCCATGCGACCAATCTTCATGCTTCTTCCTTTCCTCCCAAATTCCCATAATTAAATGATTCTTTGTTCAACCAAATTCCTATGAACGGATTTGGGCCTTAAAATGTATTAAGATATGAATTAAATTAATAGGCTAACTTATTTACCTAAGCGTGTCTGATAGGTTCGTTTAGAGATGAATCAATCTCCTTAGATAGACCCTTTGAGCGGGTTAGACTCCAAGAATAATCAGATTAAAGACAATATGTGACACCATTTTCTTTATAATTTTCATTAAACTTCAATGCAAATACATGGAATATAAATATGCAAACTTAGGAGTAAACCACTAACAGCCACTAGCCTTATTTTAAGGAAACTAGAATGCCACTAAACAACTAATGCATAATTAAACATTTAAACTAATGATTAACGGGCTTTCTGGTATGGGCTTGTTGTCTAGCCCATCTGGTTCAGAATGCTGGTAGTATCAACTATCAACTATCAACTATCAACTGCCTCACCCTTAACAAACAGCTCATCCTCGAGCTGTGGAGCTGTGATTTCTCCAAGGCGGGCGCCATTCAAATCTCCCACCTGAATTCGGCGCGGTCTCAACAATACGACACAATGGCCGCCGGTTGGTTCTTCGCGCAACATTTGGAGAAGTCGAAACAAAATGCCATGGAGCTGATTAATTAACTAAAACTAACGAAAAACTGAAATTAATTAAGCTGTAAACAAGAATATAAAAGGATGATCACCCATTCACCCCTAAGTTTCAGGTTTTAGAAGCTAGAAGTATAACCTAGATTGATTTACCGAGTAAAAAGGTTACATACACATAACCACATTTGTTCCAAGAATTCAAAGGACAAAGCCAAACACGAAATCCGGTCGTGTTGACCTAAAGGTTTGAACAACCAGTTACTCGGTTAGAACACAAGTTATAACCAAAACTCAAAACAAAATCTAACTTTGTTAGAACACAAGTTATAACCAAACCTCCTAATCAAAATCCAACAGATTAAATTAAGAACACAAGTTATAACCAAACCTCCTAATCAAAATCCAACAGATTAAATTAAGAAAAATCTAACTTTAGCACTCTTCAAAACTCAAAACAATGCATAAAATATTTATAACCAAAACAAAGTCAAGAATTACAAACGAGATACGTTCAGCTAATGGTTAAAACTCGGTTAAATACTTAAATACACTTAATAACTAAACCAAACAGCTAGGTTTGATCACAAGAAAATTAACCAAACATAATAACTAAGAAACCAGATACTGTGACTATCGTATTCTTCAAAAAAAAATACGAACTACAAATCCACTACCTATTTTCTACAACGAAACTCGAGAAACATTCTCGGTTACGTCCAAGCCACAATAATTGTTGCCTTTATTTTTCCTCTATTGTGCTAGGGGTGAGCATAATTCGGGTATACCCGAATTTATATGACCGGACCAGAAAAAGCCGATCACTAGCCAACGATAATGAATGTGGGCGGTCTTCGGGTCTGGATTTAAAAGAGAATCTGTTATCAGGTCGGTCTCGGGTTAATCCCATTGCAAACCAATAAGAACCGAATTCGACAGCATCCAAAACAGAACCAGCTAAATGTAATTTGAATCTGGGAGTCTCATATTATGCTATTAAACACCAATCATGATACTTATATCAAGAACTAATTAGCTAAATAAGTAAAATAGTCAAAGGCAAGTTTCACACAGGCATTTCATCGAACACTTGGCATGAATATATCAAATACACTATGGGGTTGCCAAATTTGATTCAATTGAATATCATAATCATAATTTATACATGATCATAACATCCAATATTGAACAATTGCACTTCAAATTAACGAAATCCGGTATGAATTTGAGCTAATCACTTACCTTTTGGAGTCTGCAATTGAATAATTAATTATTGGCCAACCAATTGATCGATTTGGGTCTTCACGTCCTAAAAACCCACATTACCTAACATTACTACATTTTGCTTTATTCAAGGCCCACATCACATTCTTGATTTATGGAAGCCCACTTTATTTACTAACTTCATGGCCCACCTGAGTTTTTCTTCTCTTCTTCTTATTTTTTTTCCTTTTAATTACACTTACATAACATGTATGCCCGTTACTTTTAACCAAAACCCGACTTTGAGAAAACTCAAACCCAAAAAAAACACTAACTCGAGATTGAAACGCAGTAATCGGGGATTGACTTGGGTTTGATTTTTGGGCTTCTGGTCAACCCGAAAACACAAATAAACATTTTGTTTTTAAAACCTTTTATAAATATTAGGTATGGGCTAAGGCTATCAATATCGACACTTCGCATTCTAGGCACCGTATAAAGTAGAACCTTACGCATGCCACCTGTTATGGTTGATTGATCATTTATTGTAGTGGCGCCCCAAACTATTTAGGAGGCCTAAAGCGAAGTAAAATTCAAGAACCTTTTGCATTGTCTTTATTCGATAAACTTTTGAAATTATTCCATTTATATGATCTATTAACAAAACTTGTATTAGTAACTTTGATACAAATATGTATTCAGTAACAAAAAAATATATAACTCCAAAAAAATAATCTACAGTTGGAGCAGTAATGAAAGGTTAATATTTTTTTGAGAAAAAAAAAACAAGTATCAAACTACTGGGATTCGAACGTGGGCGTTCATAATTGCAGCGCCCATCTCTTACATCTACACTGCATAGAACACTACAGAGAACAAATGTTGAAGAGTTTATTTATCTATTCAAGTCATGGTTATCTATTTCCTATCCAACCATAATTGAACATGCAGTCACGATAGCGTCCGAACATTTTCAATTGAACTTGAGGCAGCACCCTAATTCTCACAATAGTTCTTATTCCAGATACGTGTTTCGTCTGCTTTGCAACTGAAATTTCGATTTTCCATCTTTAAAAAGCCAATCGGCTTTGGTTTAACAAAAAGATGAAAATCTCATTATCATCTATTTGCTTCAAATAACCAACCAAGTCTTCTAGTTGCAGTATACCAAAGTGAAGATATCGTATATCAGTTGGTGTAGACCGTAGCTAATCTTGTGTGCAAATAAGTGACTCGAATGTCTTCAATGTTAGAGAGGTTCCATGTTATATCACCCTAACACATTTACTAAATGTGAACTCAGATGCAATAGTTGTTATTGCCTCATTGGTTCCAAAACATACCTAGAAAGTTGAGAAAGATATTACACTTAATTTGCTTTCCTGTATCTTAGACATCAAAGGTAACATCTAATTTTTTTCTTTTTCCATGTTCCATCACTTATTAAATAAATAAAATAAATACTTCGACTTCACTATTATAATAATACTAGCTTTTAAACCACGTATTACGGGGTTATTTTACATTATTTGTTTCTAATATTTATATTTTTATGGATTTTAATTTTATTTGCCGTAAGTAAGTTACTAATATAGTTAGAATTTGATGACGAAAGGGTTTTACAAATAAATGATATGTCATAACCCGGTTTAAAAACTATCTGGTTTAGTGAGACCCACGACCTGCTTAATTTTTTATTATAAAATTGTTTTTTAAATATAAATAATATATTATAAAAAGCTCATCTTAATGATGTAATTATTTGGAAAAAAAAATACTAACATGTGAAAAAGTTATGGCCGCTAAAAAAGTTGTAGGGTGGTTGGTTTTTGTAAGGCCCCGAACCCGGTAGCCCTACTTTAGCGTCGGATTTACTCATAAACGCAGTTCTTACAAATCAGAGTTCATTAAAACTTTTGCGGAATATAAAAACTTTCATGAAACGTTACAGCAATCCAAAACTTGCCTTAATTAATCATTCTTGTCTTTCAAAATAAACGTCAATTACATTAAAACATCTTGAGTCTTCAGATGCCAGTCTTCTATTCGCCCACCATGTGCCCGCTCAAGCTAGCTGTTTCATTCTTCTCACCTGCGTGCATACTAAAAGTCAGCTACGCTGAGTGAGTTCTAGTTAATAAAGCAACTTATCATACAACCACTACATGCATCATATACGAATCCGAAGACACGTAGTCCACTATCTAACCTGTTTACCTTACCACTTAGCCTCTTATTTACACCTACCACCTTATCACTTTGCCACTTTAATAACGTATAACGTTATGCCACTTTGCCACTTTAATAACGTAAAACGTTATGCCACTTTGCCACTTTAATAACGTAAAACGATATGCCACTTTGCCACTTTAATAACGTAAAACGTTATGCCACTTTAATAACGAAGGCACGTATAGGCTTACCCTACCACGTACTATCGTTATGCCACTAACACTCTTACTAGACTCTTGCCACTTCTAACACGCTCTACCTCTACTTATCTACAACACGCTTCATATCATTTACATAATAAGCAAGTCACATCAGCAATCATACACACATAATAACGATGGCACGTACAGGCTTTTCCCTATCACGCGCTCACGTTATGCCACTAACACCCTTACTAAACTCTTGCCACTTCTAACACGCTCTACCTCTACTTGTCTACAACACGCTTCATATCATTTACATAATAAGCAAGTCACATCAGCAATCATACACACATAATAACGATGGCACGTACAGGTTTTTCCCTATCACGCGCTCACGTTATGCCACTAACACCCTTACTAAACTCTTGCCACTTCTAACACACTCTACCTCTACCTGCCTATATCACACTTCATATCAGTTCAGTATTTACGTAATAAACAAGTCACATCATAACATTCATACACACTATCAACCACTTGGAATTTACTATCCTTGGCGATACGTGCAATATCCGAAGATCGTTTACGTACCGACAAGCGTTATAAAATATATACCTCGTATAACATCCATAGCATACACTTACCACTTAAGGTAAGTGTATTCACACTTCACATCGAGTATGCACACAGCCCCGAAAACATAACAAGGAAATGGGGCTAGAAACTCACCTGAACTCTGCTCTTCCTCTGATAGTTGTAAATTCCTTCTTTAACTGAGCTCGGCTGACTGTATAAGTTACACGTATCAATACTCGCCTGATCTAATCTGGTGGCCAAGTATTAGCTTACTTTTACTTATCGTTTTTAATTTATTTTCTAATCGAACTTGGCGTTAGGCGAAGTTAAACCTTAGGCGAACTTAGCTTTAGGCGAAGTTAAACCTTAGGCGAACTTAGCTTTAGGCGAAGTTGTCATCAGGCGAACTTAGCTTTAGGCGAAGTTGTCATCAGGCGAACTTAGCTTGCAGACGAAGTTCATCAGGCGAACTTAGCTTGCAGGCGAAGTTGTCCAGCTGCGGTACTGTTTGACCTTAATCACCTTCGTTTCTCAACCAAATAACTCGATTTAGGTACCCACGGAATCGTCTGACCAGCGCCTACAAACCCCAACCATCAAATCGACCTAACATCGATGTTTAAAGAGTGCGATTTAGGCATATAGGTTACGGGTTCATTTTATCAATCGATTAACCCATCAAATCATAACCATTTTCAGTAAGTTTAGCTTTGTTGGATTCGTTTTTACCATACAAACTCAGATCTATCATTTCTCAAATCAAACCGAACCTATACGAACGATTTCTAACTATAAACGTACCTTAAACGAGTCGAACTACGAACACGGTTAAGCCTTGATGTTGTTTTGGTCCGTCACGACGTTCCAGCACCAACAAGCTCGGGTTTTCGCCTTCGGATCTTGGTTCGGGTTATAAGATGGTGTTGTGTGTGTTTTGGTAGTGTATGGAATATGTGAGAATGAGGATTAAATGGTGATTAATGGTATTTATATTTAGGGATCATGGGCTTAAGCCCATGGACTCTCCTTCCTTCTTTCATAACCCAAGTCCATAACCCATATCCATTACCCAACACTAGCCCGACCCATACCAACTCCTACTCTATTTATTTATTTCCTGATAACCCGAGTAAACTTTCCCTCTATTATTAAGTAATATAATTAATATTATTTTGGAAATTTCGGGATGTTACAAGTCTTCCCTCCTTAAAGAGGTTTCGTCCCCGAAACCAAACTTATTCCCTATAAAAGGAAAACTTCTTATATTTACACACTTTATTGAATCGCCTTTGCTTTCTGGGTTATCCTTCTTACTCCTGACTTGTAGTCATTGAGCGGTGATCATGTGTTTTAGCTATTAAGGTAGCTTGTCCATGAGGCCCTCAACGTGCCAAGTCTCATCTTACCTTCCCGAGTAACTTTTTTTTTTATATATAATAACGCTAACTCCTAAGGCGACGCTTTTCCCTCACACAACTATTTATCATAACCAACACGCATTCAAGATAAATTCATAGGTCGTTCATACAAAATCACAAAAAGTCACAAGTACTTCATAACATAAAAGGAAATCATTCAAGCTTGCTAAACAAACATAGGTTCAACTGTAACATAAAACACTCTTTAACTACTAAACATAAAACAACTGTGACATGCCACTTATTCTCCTGCAACCTCCTCAGCAGCTAATAGACCATCCTTTCACGCGTCTCCTCTTCCTTCCCCCACTGCCACGGCTTTTCCACACTCCCTAGCTATGTGACCTGACTTACCACACTTGTAACACTTCTGGTCCTCGGTGCATTCACGGGAGATGTGCCCCTTCCTCCCACATCGGTAGCACTGATTTGGACCAGCCTTGCATTCCCCCAAGTGCATCTTCCCGCACACCTTACATGCTTCCTTTCCTGCCATCTTCTGTGTCTTTCTCCCTGCTCGCTCCACGACATCCCCAGCTCTTTTAGTTCCTTTCCCTTCTTCCTCATCTTCCACTTCCACATCATCCGCCGCCAGATCAACATAGACCATCTCCGCCAACTCGACCGCAGACTCAAAGGTAACAGGTTTGTTGGCCCTGACTAACATGCGGACCTTCCGGGGAAGTCCTCTAACGTAGCACTTGATCCGTTTCGCCTCGGTGTTCACCATGTCAGGAACTAGCCTAGACATGCGGTTGAATTCAGTGGTGTACTCACGATGTGTCATCTTGCTCGCCTTCAGATTCATAAATTTCATCTCGGCCCTCTCAACCTCAGCATCAGCACAGAACCTTTTCATCACTAACTCCTTAAGGTCATCCCACCTCATGGCCTTAATCTCCTCTCGGGTCTTCCTTTGTTCGACAGTTTCCCACCAGTACATGGCCTCATCTTCAAATGACTGAGTGGCATAACCCACTGCTTGGTCGGGACGGCATTCGCTAATTCGGATTTTCTTGTCCATTGTGGTTATCCACTGGAGAGTAGCGATTGCGTCTCCCAAACCAGTCAGCTTCGGCGGGTCGCATCCTTTGAAGGACTTGTAGTTACACCCACCTCGACCTCTCTTTCCATCACCAACCTCGACAGATCCAGCTTCACTCGAGTCACCCTTCCCTCCCTCACCATCCTTCCTACCATTCTCTCCTGATCCTTCAGCAATTTTTTCAGCAGATCCTTCGGGTTTCCCAGCCTTCATGGCAGTTGCCACAGCTTGGGCAATGGCAGCTAGAACAGCAGGGTCAAGTTGATGTCCTTCGTTGTTGCTCGAGTTTCCTCCAGCTGCGCCTCCTTCGTCTCCGGTGTTGGAAGCTTCTTCTACCGAGGGTTGCCGGACAAGACGAGGCCTGCCACGACGTCCAGTGCGACCCCCAGTTCCAACAATTTCTCCCGCTCCAGCCATCGTATTCTAAAAGGGAAAACACAAACATCATCACTCAAGGAACTATTTAGTACAAGGATAGCAAGGCTAACAGGTAATAACAGTGGCCAGCTGTGACTAGCTGATCACGTTGCTTTCCGTGTCCTATACACTTCCCTTTATGAGTCTCTTTGTGCTGGTTCTACTTAAGCAGTTAGTCAAATCAAACAATCAATTATTCCTATCCTGTCGTTCACATATCTTTTCTTTCTCATTAACATATATCATTTAATCATACACTTTACCTTTACTGAGCTTGCTTGAGTGACACATGGCTATCTTGAACTGGCATATTCTCTCTTTCTCATTTTAAATCTCACTCTCTGTTCGAGTCTAAGCATGTAGGATGCTTAAATCTCTCGAACTTATGCTCTGATACCAACTTGTAAGGCCCAGGGGCCAGTAGCCCTACTTTAGCGTCGGATTTACTCATAAACGCAGTTCTTACAAATCAGAGTTCATTAAAACTTTTGCGGAATATAAAAACTTTCATGAAACGTTACAGCAATCCAAAACTTGCCTTAATTAATCATTCTTGTCTTTCAAAATAAACGTCAATTACATTAAAACATCTTGAGTCTTCAGATGCCAGTCTTCTATTCGCCCACCATGTGCCCGCTCAAGCTAGCTGTTTCATTCTTCTCACCTGCGTGCATACTAAAAGTCAGCTACGCTGAGTGAGTTCTAGTTAATAAAGCAACTTATCATACAACCACTACATGCATCATATACGTATCCGAAGACACGTAGTCCACTATCTAACCTGCTTACCTTACCACTTAGCCTCTTATTTACACCTACCACCTTACCACTTTGCCACTTTAATAACGTATAACGTTATGCCACTTTGCCACTTTAATAACGTAAAACGTTATGCCACTTTGCCACTTTAATAACGTAAAACGTTATGCCACTTTGCCACTTTAATAACGTAAAACGTTATGCCACTTTGCCACTTTAATAACGTAAAACGTTATGCCACTTTAATAACGAAGGCACGTATAGGCTTACCCTACCACGTACTATCGTTATGCCACTAACACTCTTACTAGACTCTTGCCACTTCTAACACGCTCTACCTCTACTTATCTACAACACGCTTCATATCATTTACATAATAAGCAAGTTACATCAGCAATCATACACACATAATAACGATGGCACGTACAGGCTTTTCCCTATCACGCGCTCACGTTATGCCACTAACACCCTTACTAAACTCTTGCCACTTCTAACACGCTCTACCTCTACTTGTCTACAACACGCTTCATATCATTTACATAATAAGCAAGTCACATCAGCAATCATACACACATAATAACGATGGCACGTACAGGCTTTTCCCTATCACGCGCTCACGTTATGCCACTAACACCCTTACTAAACTCTTGCCACTTCTAACACACTCTACCTCTACCTGCCTATATCACACTTCATATCAGTTCAGTATTTACGTAATAAACAAGTCACATTATAACATTCATACACACTATCAACCACTTGGAATTTACTATCCTTGGCGATACGTGCAATATCCGAAGATCGTTCACGTACCGACAAGCGTTATAAAATATATACCTCGTATAACATCCATAGCATACACTTACCACTTAAGGTAAGTGTATTCACACTTCACATCGAGTATGCACACAGCCCCGAAAACATAACAAGGAAATGGGGCTAGAAACTCACCTAAACTCTGCTTCTTCCTCTGATAGTTGTAAATTCCTTCTTTAACTGAGCTCGGCTGACTGTATAAGTTACACGTATCAATACTCGCCTGATCTAATCTGGTGGCCAAGTATTAGCTTACTTTTACTTATCGTTTTTAATTTATTTTCTAATCGAACTTGGCTTTAGGCGAAGTTAAACCTTAGGCGAACTTAGCTTTAGGCGAAGTTGTCATCAGGCGAACTTAGCTTTAGGCGAAGTTGTCATCAGGCGAACTTAGCTTGCAGGCGAAGTTCATCAGGCGAACTTAGCTTGCAGGCGAAGTTGTCCAGCTGCGGTACTGTTCGACCTTAATCACCTTCGTTTCTCAACCAAATAACTCGATTTAGGTACCCACGGAATCGTCTGACCAGCGTCTACAAACCCCAACCATCAAATCGACCTAACATCGATGTTTAAAGAGTGCGATTTAGGCATATAGGTTACGGGTTCATTTTATCAATCGATTAACCCATCAAATCATAACCATTTTCAGTAAGTTTAGCTTTGTTGGATTCGTTTTTACCATACAAACTCAGATCTATCATTTCTCAAATCAAACCGAACCTATACGAACGATTTCTAACTATAAACGTACCTTGAACGAGTCAAACTAGGAACACGGTTAAGCCTTGATGTTGTTTTGGTCCGTCACGACGTTCCAGCACCAACAAGCTCGGGTTTTCGCCTTCGGATCTTGGTTCGGGTTATAAGATGGTGTTGTGTGTGTTTTGGTAGTGTATGGAATATGTGAGAATGAGGATTAAATGGTGATTAATGGTATTTATATTTAGGGATCATGGGCTTAAGCCCATGGACTCTCCTTCCTTCTTTCATAACCCAAGTCCATAACCCATATCCATTACCCAACACTAGCCCGACCCACACCAACTCCTACTCTATTTATTTATTTCTCGATAACCCTAGTAAACTTTCCCTCTATTATTAAGTAATATAATTAATATTATTTTGGAAATTTCGGGATGTTACAGTTTTGAATTAGGGATCATATATGTAACTATTATTTAAATTTATAAAAAATGTAGTGAAGTTGAGGAACTAGAGAGCAAATCAAGTCAACATTCGTACAACTCACTAATAATAATAAATCATTACTATTTATCAGATGCGGCCCAACCATTTTAGAGGCCTAAAGCGAAGAAAAATTCAAGGCCTTTACCAGAAGTTAGAGAGACGAAATTACAAAATTTACAATTTCTAATTTTCAAATTACAAAGTTTTTCCGTGTTTTGGTATATGATTATGAAATTACAAATTTTCAGTTTTGTTTTAATAAAAAAGTTTGATTTATATATAATATAATCAAAAAGAAGATATAAATATTAATTTAAAAGCATCCAACTTTCTCGTGGAAATGAACAACTGCAAAATGAATAGAAAATAAGAAACACCTAGAATAGGAAAAAAAAAATAAAGATAAAAAAAAGGCAACTTAGAAGAATTGAACGTGAGTAATGAAAGAGGTTTTATGAAGTGAAACATTAGTAACTTAACCACCAATCCAACATCTACAACTGCTATAAATATCAACTGTATGTTTTTAATATGCATTTCGGTATATATAGAAGGTATTTAAACGTTTTAAATGGAGATCTTATTTTCTCGGAAGCCTCAAACCCTAGCTTTAGCTGATAATACTGTAGGATCGCCCATGCTATTTATCATAGGCATTTTAATACTCATACATGATCATTCTTCATTTGGAAGTTGATAAAACTCAAAATGTGCTTATTACAAACACTAGATAACTATAGAAATTACCGCGTCTCACGCCCAAATACTTGTCACAAAAAAAATTTTGTGATACTATTATTTTGGATACTAAAATAGTACTTATATAAATTATACTGTATATAAATAAATACTATGAACGGTGTGCGGAGTATAACATTACTTTAGATTCAACAAACAAATTTATGAAACGAATCAATATGTTGACTAAATAATATACAACTATCGTCTTATGGGGGTTTCGCATTACTCGTTTATAATATTTATATATTTTTTGGATTTTAATTTTATTTATTATACAAAAGTTAATAGTATACTTAGTATTTGATGATAAAAAGGTTTCACAAATAAATGATATGTTATAACCCGATTTAAAAGCTATTTGGGTTTGATGAGACCCATGACCCGCTTATTTTTTACTATAAAATTGTTTTTATTTATAAATAATATTTTTTTTAAGAAATCAAATATTAATTTTTAGTATATCTTTGTTTTATGAGATTTTCATATCGAATATTTGGTGAGATTAATTTTTAATTTAATTAGATGTTATAACCCGTTTGAGGAATATCTGGGTTTGGTGAGACCCATACCCGTGAATTCGGGTCAAATGCATGAGAAACCTCTATTTACAAATAATGCAATCAATCTGGTGGCTTGAGAGAATGTAAAGACGCTTTTAAAGGTTTCATTTATGTATATTACTAGTTTTTATCCCCCGTATTACGGGGGCTGTTTTACATTATTCGTTTTTATTATCTATATACTTTTTTGGAGTTTAATTTTATTTATTGCAATGAAATTTATAATATACAGAGTTTGATGATAAAATGGTTTCACAAATAACTATTATGTTATAACCCGGTTTAAAAGTAATATGAGTTTGCTGAGTCCCAAGACCCGCTTATTTTTTTTTACTATAAAATTGTTTCTTAATTACAAATATCTTTTTTTTTAAATCATATAATAATTTTTAGTATATCCTATTTTATAGGATTTTCAAATCAATAATTTGGTGAGAATAATTTTTAATTTAATGAGATGTTATAACCCGTTTAAGGAATATATGGGTTTGGTAAAACCCATACCCGTGAATTTGGGTCAAATGCATGAGAAGACTACATTTAAAAATAAAGCAAATCTGGTGACTCCAAAAAAGAAGGGGATTGACCACATCACGACATGTAAGATTTTTATGTTTTCGTTTATATATATTATATAAATTATACTCCGTAGAAGATTATTAACCTTATCTTCGCATTCTTTCTCAAAATATTTTGAATCACTATCCCCTAAATCAACATAATCATTATGATTATTGATTAACCAAACTAGAGAATGAATCTTTGTCTTATAATTATAAAACAATGCCTTTATATTCGATCATTAATTTCCTTTTCTTTATCGGAGTCCATAACATATGTCAAAGTTAAACAACTAAGATAAATGTTATTTCGGAATCGAAAACTAATGACATATACAACAAGAAATTCATATTAACTAATTATCCGTATTAAAAAAAAAAACTAAATTATCCAAACATTTATTAAACTTTGTATTCATAAACTCTTATCTATTTTTTATTTCTTATCCTCATCCGAAAAGGCACAAACTATGCTATAGCTAAATATATGGCCAATCATCACCAAACAAAACAAACTAATTATCCGATTTTACACCTAATTTTGGAGACTTTTACTCCCATTGAGGATGCCGTCTCATCTTTTCTTCATACAAATTGTGTTTATTATAGCTTTATCTATTTAAAAATCGTAATTTTTAAACACTAAAAGATAAAAATGTTCAAAACTTCAACACTCAAGTTTACAAATTACAATTACCCTCATCTTATTTCTTGATGCATATAAGGCTGAGGGGTATGGTTCATTGAGCATTACTAGTGGTGCTAAGGTGACACCAATGGTGTCATGGGAACACCAGGTCCCCTACCCCTAGACCACTAGTGGGGTTGAAAGGTAAAAGAAAAGTTAAGTTAGTGTTGATGTTGTTAGTGATACAGAATGATGAAGAATGACCCTTAACACATAGCCTAAGCATCCGCACATCTAGCATTTCCCTAACTTGTAATTATCTAATCATTACAATTTTAAAGAGCATAAGCAAATCTAAGTATTGTTTCCTATAACTCATTTTTATCAATTTTGATCACTTGATATTAACACAGAGAAAGAAACCTTTGTAGTGAAAGATAACCATGAATATGCCCATAACTGATGTTGAGTTATGAGATGGAACCAAAACTGAAACTTCAAGATTGGACGTTACTTGTAACTTACTATATATGTAAGAAGCAAGGTGCAACAATTATTAAATATTGTTTAGCCCTGTTTTCAATTCTTTGTTACATCAAGATCAAATAATAACGACCCACTCAACAATTGCATCAAACAGTAAGAAGGAAGAGGGGTATTCCACTTACCATAAAGAGAGGCAGGAGAGGCAGGCACTCAAGCAAATCACAAAGAGATCAAAACCCATTTCACCTTTCATGCTTCATTATTCTTTTCTTTCTTTGCCACCCAACAAATGCATCTAATCATATCAAATCAAATAATGACTCTCCATTTCCCCAAACCCCTCATACCTTTCACCCTTTTCAAAGTCAGCATTCCTATAATGTAAAACTTACATTAATCTAATCTAAGCTATTCACTGTTTTATTAAAATGGTCGTGTTAAAGAGACATCACTGTGAAATCTACATACCGAAATGCATGTCATGCATATGAGTTATATGATGCCAGTATCAAGTTTATACAACAGAGACTGTCGAATTATACGGGTCATATGATAGTGCGACAATGGTTGTACATGTCATATACCTTTATCAACAGTCATTTGTGTGTCAGTCAACACATTATACGAGCCTTTCAATCTTTTCAAAGTCTACATCCCTATAACTCAAATATGTACACTAGCATGCATGTCATGTCATACGGGCCATATGATATAAAAATAAGTTTGCACACTAGAGACTGGCACATCACACGGGTCGTAGGGTGAAATGATCAAACGAACCTTATGATTTGGCAAACACAAACTCATACAGCCCATATGACATGTTAGTGGTGTGTGGAAACTACTAAGAATATCAAATTAAGTGATATAAGAACTAAAGAAAATAAAAAAAAGGAGATAAACAAAAACGTCAAAGGTTGCTTCACAATGACATATACTTATAAAACAGTACAAACTTTATCCAGAGCTAAAGCTTAAAAAGGGTATTGAAAAATACAATTGAATTAAACAGAAAGTAAACAAAAAACTCCACATTTCAACAATCAGACATTTCACTGTATGTTAAAACTTCACCATCCTCTAGACTCCAGTAATGTACCCCACACCCTGCTCTCACTAGTTTCCACTAGCAACACTTTCTCATTGTCATTCAATATTCAAATCCCCTTATGGTAGATCATACCATACGTTGGTAGATTCATATTTCCCAAAACTCAAATCTTATTCGCTCGAGATCACCCGATCAAACCAATCAACGAATTCACGTCTTATCTAAACAAAACGTTACTACAATCGCCTATTACTGTTCTGCGATGCGCATTATTGTTCAAAACCGTTGTACGTAAGCTTCCTCTTTATACCAATGTTGGAAGAACTGCTTCTTTGATTACTCAACATATTTAAAGAATTTGATTCAGGGGTGGTATTCTTTTTATTCACAAGCTCCTTCATAAGATTGTAGCAACGATATATACATTCCTGCTTGTAAAAGATAAACGAAACCGTCAAATTAAAGGTAGATTAATGTTGGATGATTGAGGTTAAATAAATTTTAAAAAATAATAATAAAAACACTTGCTTTTTCAAGAGAGTAAAGTGATGACACAACACCAATCTTGCACTCCAATGTATTTTTTGTTAACTGATCATCACAAGCTAACAAGACTGCTGCTAATGCAACAACAGATGGCCTATGATCCATCAAATTAACCTCTGTATAAACAAAAAACAACTAAAGCTTAAAGGGTATTTCAAATTAAGCTTAAAGATTCAAACTTTAATATACCTTTGGAGAAATCAATAACAAATTCACTAGCTTTGGATACAAGTGACTCATTACAGTCACATTCATCACAAATCTTGGAAAAAAAGTGGTGAAGGTAAGCAAATGGAGTGATGCCACACATTTTCCATTCTAATGTTGTCAAAACCATCAACTCCATTCTTTGAATCCCACTGCTATCAAAGCTGTACCCTTGTGGTTTATAGTGAGACAATAATGGTACCTTTTGTTCCTCCATTTTTGCAGCCAAAGATAAACATGCAATGCCCAACAATTGAAAAGCCCATTCTTTCCCACTCTATAAACACCATCAATTCATAAATCTTTGTTAATCATCATTAATCCCCAAAAAAAAACACTTTTGGAACAAATTGATGTCTACATTTTAAACAAGATAATTATTATTGAATACCAAATAAACACAATCAATTCATAATATGTTTATTAATCATCAATATTCTCAAAAATTACCCTGCTTTTCAAAAGAAAAATAAACCATCTTCAATTTTTTTAATTTTCCAAAAAATAAAAAAATAAACTTTTTAAAACAAATTGTAGTCTACATCACAAACAACATAATTATTTAATTACCATATAAATCTCTAACGAATCTAGATTAAAAAAATTTTAATTTAATCATACAAATACACCACACTTACATCGATAATTCGCTTTGAATTGAACCGATCAAAGTATGTCAAAGAAAGATAAGCAGTACGAAAATGAAGCCCCAAACTTTCTTTAGTCTGCATCAAATAATAATAATAATAATTTAAAAAAAAATCAACATAACTGTTAAAAACAAAGGATTAGTCATTTCATATTTCATACACTAAATATCCAATTAACAGCATCTAATCTTGCACATTTGAGCCGGTTTTTAGCAGTGTCATCATCAGAAACACAAGATTGACAACCATTCGATCTGGGTT
Organism: Bidens hawaiensis; assembly: GCF_021521415.1. NCBI lineage: Eukaryota > Viridiplantae > Streptophyta > Magnoliopsida > Asterales > Asteraceae > Bidens > Bidens hawaiensis. Next base: position 1,462,278 of record NW_027491177.1, on the reverse strand, counting down.
CAGTTTGGATCAACAATTGGATGTAGTGATCGTCTTCTGATCTGGGTTTGAAACCAGTGTGGGTGATTTTGACTTGGTTTAAAGATGAATCGTCTTCTTCACATAGAAGACTTGTTAGAGAAAATGTGGTGTCTGAGTCATCCATTGTTGTTGAGAATCAATGGAGAATCTGTTGGATTGGATTTGATGATGAAATCTAGAGAATATAAAGGCGCGAAATGAGGGGAGCTGGTGAAGAGCAGTGGTTTCTGTGCCGCCAAAATTTGGCCATGGGATGATATTATTATTATTACTATTATTATTAGTAGTAGTAGTAATATTATTATAGCAAGAGATGTGGACTCGTGGGAGGTTTATTTTCTTCAGGGTTTTGGTTTTTATGTTTTTTAATTTATTTTATTTTTTTAATTAAATGTGAAATTTGATTTGTGGTTATTTTCTTGAGGGTTAATTATTTGGATGTGGAAGCTATATACATAAACGAAATTTTTAAAAGTTCTTTGTTTGCTTTTTACATTCTCTCAAGCCATCAGAATACATTATTTGTAGATGAAGGTTTCTAATGCATTTGACCCGAATTCACGGGTATGAGTCTCACCAAACCCAGATATTTCTTAAACGGCTTATAACATCTCTTTAAATTAAAAATTAATCTCACCAAATATTTGATATGAAAATCCTATAAAATATGAATATACTAAAATTTAATATCCAATTTTTATTAAAAAAAATATTATTTATAATTAAGAAATAATTTTATAGTAAAAAAAATAAGCGTGCAATGAGTCTCACTAAACTCAGATAGCTTTTAAATTGGGTTATAACATCTCAATTATTTGTGAAACTCTTTCATCATCAAACTATATGTATATTATTAACTTCTATACAATAAATAAAATTAAAATCCAAAAAAATATAAAAGTATTATAAACGAATAGTGTAAAATGACCTCCGTAATACGGGGGATAAAATATAATTTTTATGAATTCTTTTGGAATATTAAGATATGTTTTGTTTGTTGTTTGAGTTTCAAAAACTGATGGTTGTTTGCTAATCATGTGATGATTGAAAAGGTTATTGGAACTTAGGAGAGATCGGGTGATCAACTACTGTATGCTATTGTTGGGATATATTAAGGATATGTTGTTATGTTGTGTTGCTATACTTTGAGAACAGTAAAGGGTGTAGATGTAGCTTTTGAAATTTTAGATTTGTGGTTTCTTGTTTATGTGTTTTTTTGAACGGCCAACTAAGTAACGCCGGGTATTCCGTACGTGGTCCTCATTGGATAAAGGTAGCCCGAGCTGGCCGCTAGTCCAGACGGACGGAGCCCCTAGCGGTCCACCTGTTGAGGGATTCACCAGATAAAAGCCGACCCCACGCTCGCCAAACGGCACGACAGCGAGGAGCCGGTAAAACCGGGTGAGATTAAGACTCGAACTATGGCAAACCAGAGTCATCTCTCATATCTCCCATATAGATTGCTGGTAGTGAGGTTTGAACTCCCTACCTCTCACTAGTAAAATGAGTGCTCTACCATTGAGCCACATCCAATTTATGTTTCTTGTTTATGTTTAGGTGAGGGTTTTGGTTTTTATGTATTAATTTTTTTTAAAATGTGAAACTTGATTATATTGTTATTTTCCTAAGAATTAATTATTTGGATGTAGAGATAAATACAAAATTGAGATAAAATATTGGACTTTGTATTTTATAAATTACAATAGATGAGGACATCTCAGACATAAATTTTTTTAAATATTTGGATATGTTTGTTAGTTGTTTGAGCTTTAAAAACTCATTGTCGTTTATCATGTGATTATTGAAAAGTTTATTAGAACTCAGGAGAGATCAAACAATCAACTATGGTATGCTATCGTCAGGATATATGAATATGACATTGTGTTGTTCTACTTTAGGATTAGTAAATGATGAAGACGTAGCTTTTGAAATATTAGATTTGTGGTTTCCCGTTTATATTCACGTGTTTAGACTTTTAGTGAATCAGGAATGGTTAGATGGACACATAATAATGTCTTTGGTGTATTTTGTTTGTGTTTAAGTTTTTTTTATCTTTTAAATATTAAAATTACTATGTTTGAATTTTTTTTATAAGATTGTAATAAAGTTAAGTTTTTAAAAGTGATTTATAACATATGTGAAAATGAGATATGGCATATGCTAAGAAGATGGAAACAACCACAAATGCTATCTTAAATAAAGTGTAAACGGTAAAACTTTAAATTTAACCGAATATAAATATAAAGGTTTGATTGAGAATCACTTGTTTTTTTTTTTTCACAAAAGTTATGAGATTTAGTATGGACGGTTAACTTTTTAATTCCTGAAAACCAATTTTTTTAAAAAAGGAAAAATATATATAAATGTAGTCATTTTTATTCCTCTCATCTTTCTTTCTTTCTTTCTTTCTTTCTTCTCTTCTAAAATTTTTTATCGAATCATAGTGTTGGTGGCGATATAATATTAACAATAACAAATATATAGATATGGCGTGGTATGATGGTATCGAGAATCTTAAAAACTTTGTGGTTCTTCAATGAACGCCTTTGTTTATATATACGACCAAAGTTTGATATTGATGCTTGCAAGTTATTCTATTCGCTGATGTACTTAAATATGAATTAAACAAATTACAAGTCAAGCATTAAAGTTTTATGATTCTTATAGATATTTGCATTCTTACTGGACCATTCTCTATACATATTGAACATATAGAAGAGACAAGTTTGAAAACAATTCCTAACAACTATATTAAATGCTAACAACTATATTAAATGCTAACAACTATATTAAATGCTAACAATTCATAACGTACGTTATATATTAAATGCTAACAACTATATTGTTCATAATGTATTCATAAACAATTCATAACGTACTGTTCAATTCCTTATATTATGTAGATGACGTGATAATTTTTATATAGTTTTTTATTATTCGTTTTCTTGTTTTCATCTTACAATAATATTCATTTTACAAGTAAAATTCATTTAATCTTGTGCTTTCAAAATTTGAATTTCCTACCATATTTATAGGGATAAACATAATACCAGAACACTTTGGCACGTGCATTATTTGTTTTAATGTGATATTATAGTTAAACCAAAATATAAGGCACACATCAATTTATACAAAGGCTTTATACTTTCGGACTCTTTCTCAACACATCAATTAAATCTCACTTAAACTAACAAAACCATATAAATATAAACCATAACCTGTGTACCATGTTCGACTTCTTTGCCACATAAGTACCCCTTCCCATTCATTTGACCACCCGACCCCTTATGCATTTTTTATATTCTTTCCCTCACCCGACACAACTAAGCTAATGAGTATGACCTAACTCCCTAACAAACGATTCCTTCAAAAGTTACTAATGGATTATGGATAGTCATTTTTAAAAATGTTTGTAAAAGAAGTATTATATTGTAAAACATTGTCGATTTGCTGGGAAAGCATTAGTGACGCAAAATTTCAAAACATAACACTCCTGCTAATTATATGTATTATTAATTTTAAAAATGTTTGGTCATGAATAGAATGTTGGGATTGACAGTTTCAAAATTAGTATATCACCTATTTGTTTTGCAGTATCGTCATTGATGCATGGCTGCAATCACTATAGTTTTAATTATATGAAATAAACATAACACTCATGCTAATTATATGTATTATTAAGTCAACCATAACACTGTTACACCAATCACAATGAAAACATGAACCAAATTATAGTTAAAATAATTGCAAATGTTTCATATTAAATACAATTGTAAGACAACTACAATAATTTCTTTTTATCATTTGCAATTTGAGTTATGTGTTGGTAGGGCTGTAAACGAATTGAACGTTCAACGAATAGTTCGTGAACCGTTTGGCGGGAAGTTCATTTACGTTCATTTGTTTAATAATGTTTAGTTAAATTAAGGAGTTGTTCGATGTTGTGTTCGTTCATTTGTGTTTGTAAACACTCACTAATGTGTTCATCTATGTTTGTTTGTATAAGTTCGTTAGTTAAAGGTTTGTTTTATATTTTCATGATATTTTTTTTGTAGTAATCAACCTAACAATTAAACTTTATAACTTAATTGTTTGTGTTCAGTTCGTTTTGTTAAGGGGTTGTTTTATAAAGTCTTGTTTTAACTAACAACAAGTTTAACTTGTGTTTCATTGACGTTATCATAATAAAACCGCCAATTAAGGGATGATTATAGTTATATTATTATTAACGCAAGTGTTAACTTTATATTTAATTAAGGTGATTGTGTCTAATGTTTTGTATTAAGAATGTTGTTTTTTTCTTAAATAGTACATATTTGTGAACCGTACGTGAACAAGTTCAATTCCTTAACAAACAAACAGGAACAAGAATTTTCATTCGATTAGCATTCATATAAACCATTCGTGAACAAGTTTATGCTAAACAATTGAACATGAACAAGACTTCATTCGATTCGTTTACAGACCTACATACGAGTGTTACAGTTAAGTATCGTGAGAGTTGATTAAAGTGAGAAAAATGCTTAATATGAAAAGACAATGCCGCCATTAAAATTATATGAAAATATATGTTACATTCTTTGTCATAAATTTAAGCTAAAGTACTTTAATATTCTCATACCTGTCGCTGAATCCTGTAAAGTCTGTAACACCCCATTGAAGTAACTAGAAATGTACATGATCTGCATAAGACCCGTGAACTTGTTTTATAACTTTTAACTGTAGTTTTATGTTTTATATATTTATTACCTGAACGTGGTCACTCACAAGTGACGGGTACTCGGGGTACATACAAAAATGTTAACTCAGTGAGTGATATTTAGCTCATTAATACCCTGAAAGAAACATTTATAGTATTTTAATTTAATCAACAGAGTAAAATAATATAAAATGAGAATGAGTACCATATTTTATGAATCACGTGACCAACATATAAATGATTATTATGATTACTTGGGAGCGTTTTCACGTGTTAATATGGGGCACACTGCTACACCACCTTACGCTCCTTGATTTTTTTTATATTCATTTTTTTTTCCTATTTTAATAATAATGTTTCAACTGATGGCTAATCTAAAATACACTTTGTTTTTATTATTTAGAAAATATAAGTATTTTGCTTGGCAATAAAACAAATCACTTTTTATATTAATTATTATTAGTCTAACGTACCATCACTTTTAATCTAATTCTTTCTGTATATTGTAAAATCACTTTTCATATTATTGGCATGACTTAATTAGTTCATATTTATAACCATTTAATGTTTTTTTTGGTTTAATTGTTGTTTATGTTTCTTAGTTTTTCATTTCTAAAATTTTGGAACACTTTTTTTTAACATAAAGAAATCCGCAATCAACTCAAAATGAGGCTAAGTAGTTTACAAATTTATGATAGATAGATATATGGACTCAGATAGCCACTACAAATCATATGTTTTTCAGTGAGGGAAGTATCCGTACAAATCCCCCTAGGAGAAGGAAGCTGGTAATACTCTATCGAAAAAACAAGGCGTGGGTAATGAATTTACCGACACTTTCCCAGTAGAAATTGCCTAATGATTATTGATCGACGGATTGACGTCAGGACCTAATGACGCTTGCCATTGAAGTTTCGTCGAAGGGTCAACATCGAGACATTTTATCAAGAGATCACCATTGGATTTAACCGACATAATATATAAGGAAACACCACTGGTAATTGTCCTTTAGTGTCTCGTAACCGACTTATGCATCAGATTCAAAGCACCAGACACAAATAAATCATGTGGTTCTTGTAGTCATCATTATCAATCTCTCAAACATATATCTCAAATTCCTTTCTTTTGGTACTATTGTGTGCACGCATATTAGCGCCAATGTACCTATTGTGCATGCGCTTGCATTCTTGCACCATGTGTCAAAGGTATTTGTAACATCCTGAAATTTCTAAAATAATATTAATTATATTACTTAATAATAGAGGGAAAGTTTACTCGGGTTATCGGGAAATAAATAAATAGAGTAGGAGTTGGTATGGGTCGGGCTAGTGTTGGGTAATGGATATGGGTTATGGACTTGGGTTATGAAAGAAGGAAGGAGAGTCCATGGGCTTAAGCCCATGATCCCTAAATATAAATACCATGGCATTAATCACCATTTAATCCTCATTCTCACACATTCCATACACCACCAAAACACACAACACCATCTTATAACCCGAACCAAGATTCGAAGGCGAAAACCCGAGCTTGTTGGTGCTGAAACGTCGTGACGGACCAAAACAACATCAAGGCTTAACCGTGTTCGTAGTTCGACTCGTTCAAGGTACGTTTATAGTTAGAAATCGTTCGTATAGGTTCGGTTTGATTTGAGAAATGATAGATCTGAGTTTGTATGGTAAAAACGAATCCAACAAAGCTAAACTTACTGAAAATGGTTATGATTTGATGGGTTAATCGATTGATAAAAAGAACCCGTAACCTATATGCCTAAATCGCACCCTTTAAAATGGTTGGGGTTTGTAGGCGCTGGTCAGACGATTCTGTGGATACCTACATCGAGTTATTTGGTTAAGAAACGAAGGATTTAAGAGCGAACAGTACCTGCAGCTGATGAACTTCGCCTGCAAGCTAAGTTCGCCTGATGAACTTCGCCTGCAAAGCTAAGTTCGCCTGATGACAACTTCGCCTAAAGCTAAGTTCGTCTGATGACAACTTCGCCTAAAGCTAAGTTCGCCTGATGACAACTTCGCCTAAAGCTAAGTTCGCCTAAGGTTTAACTTCGCCTAAAGTCAAGTTCGATTAGAAAATAGATTAAAAACGATAAGTAAAAGTAAGCTAATACTAGCCCACCAGATTAGATCAGAATACGTGTAACTTATACAGTCAGCCGAGCTCAGTTAAAGAAGGGATTTACAACTATCAGAGGAAGAAGCAGAGTTCAGGTGAGTTTCTAGCCCCATTCCTTGTTATGTTTTCGGGGCTGTGTGCATACTCGATGTGTTGTTAATACATTTATCCTAAGTGATAAGTGTATGCGATATGTGATATATGTGACAACTGCCCAAATCCGACCCGACCCAGGTACCCGTTTACGAATCCGATTCTTTTTATAATTTAAAATTTGATTATTAATCTTTGTAAATTTAACATTAAATAAATTATAATTTTATATTACTTACTAATAATAATAATTTCTTGTCGCTGTCCCGGCTCTTTCTCTTTCTTGTCGCCATCCCGCCTCTTTCTTTTTCTTGTCGCCATCCCGCCTCTTCTTCTCTCTTGTCGCCGTCCCGCCTCTTTTTCTCTTTTGTCGCCGTCCCGCCTCCCTTTTTCTCTCTTGTCGCCGTCCCGCCCCTCTGCTTAACCCTTAAGCCTTGAAACCCTTTTAACTCTTTGCTTGTCCTTTGGTTCTTCCCGCCTAAGGATGTCTGCGCAGCTCCACGCTCCACACTCCTTACAAGGAAGCCTGCGCGAAGACCAGCTGTTCCTGCGAAACGCGAGGCGAACTGTTTCCGCAGCGCGCTAAGAAAGGTAGCTCTTCCCGCGGCGCGCTAAGGATTGTAGTTCTTCCCGCGGCGCGCTAAGAATGGTAGTTCTTCCCGCGGCGCGCTAAGGATTGTAGTTCTTCCCGCGGCGCGCTAAGAATGGTAGTTCTTCCCGCGGCGCGCTAAGGATTGTAGTTCTTCCCGTGAGGCGCTAAGAATTGTAGTTCTTCCCGCGGCGCGCTAAGGATTGTAGTTCTTCCCGCGGCGCGCTAAGAATGGTAGTTCTTCCCGCGACGCGCTAAGGATTGTTCTCTGTCTGCCTTCGCCCTCGCGCACGCTCGAGTCTTCTCGCGCTAGACCTTAAGTCTTTTCTTCTGTTTAGGTCAGCTTGTATGTTTTTGAAATATCTTATCTTTTGTTTGAGCACTGTAGGTCAGTTCCGACATCTGTCCGAAAAGCCACTTTCGGCGCAGCATGCGCACCAATCCTATTGGTTGACAGAAAAAGTGACTGACATAATCTTTTGAAATCTTCTTTTGCATGTCTTGAACAGTGTTTTATCTGACACCTCCCATGCTTTACCTGTAACCTGTCAGCTTTTCCTCATCCCCTGCAGCTGCCGGCATATCTTTTGATATCTTTTGCTTTTGTTTTCTTGTGCTTTTTAATATCTTTTGCTTGATTTGATAAGATCTTTTCCTCCTTTTAAGGGATTGTGTTCCCTTGGGTTTTTCCTATAAATTAAGCTAATTTCTTGTTTATTAACACTACACACACTACACTTAAACACTCCCCAAAACCCCTCTCTCTTTGCTCTCTGCCGTAGTTCTTCAGCGACGCCTCCAACTCCTCTCTTTGCCTCCTTCTTCTCTTCTGTTCTGCCCAGATTCTCGGTAAATAATTAATATATAATTTTTCCTTTTAAATAATTTGTTTAAGTGACTTACTGCATATATTCAAGACATAGAAACCAATCGTTAAACCAATAACCTCTTATTTATAGGTTAACTTGTGCTTGTTTAAAAGTTGGTTCTTGCATTATCTTTCAACGCACCGTTTACAAGTGAGTAATCTCGTACTTAATCCCCTTTTATTTTTAATGTTTTGGGATGTTCATGTGTTCGTACAACTTGAGTCTTAAACTTGTTTATGAAATTTATGTGCGCAAAACCCCATGTGTTATGGACGTTTACTTGGCTGTTTATTTGTATGTGTGAATCATTAACCGCTTTGTTCGGCCTATTCCGAAGTTTTCATGGATCCATTAGATGAACACGGGAGACCTATCGTTTACGGTTTTCTTGTTTTGTTTACACATACACGTATGATTATTTGTTTTTGTGCTCGATTGGGAGCACGGATTGAACTATGAGCTATGATCTATTTAGGCTTGATCACAATCTGATTACACCCTATGTTAAACCCCAGTTAAGCACATGTTGCGCGCAGTGTTTGTTATTATCTATTTATATCTATTAAACTTGATTTCTCACCGACACGCAAGTGTTGACGTTTTATTTTAACACATGTTCAGGTTTGTTGTAGCTGCTTTTGGGAATCTCAAGGACACGTATGATGTTTTCTTTTTCTTTGGACCTAGATTAAAATGTAACAAGACAAATTATGTTATTTAAATATTTTAAGTTATAATATGATTTATGTTACTTTATGTCGTGTTCTGCGCGTGCGCAATGAAATGTATTTATTAAATATTGACACCCAAATAGTGTCGCGAGTAATGAAACAATACGTGGCGCCCCGATGTATAATCCGCCATCGGTCGGGGTGTTACAGATTGGTATCAGAGCTCCGTGACTTTAGGATAGGTGGTTAGACGTAACGACCTAGAATACCTAAGAGTCCCTTCTCGCGCATGAGAAATATCTCATGTTTGCGCGCTAATTGTTAATTACTCGATATTTATAAAATATGCTTGCGCTTACGCAGCACATGATTTCATGTTTTATTCGCGATCTTTCGATTTTATTGTTAAATTTCAATTTATTTCTTTACTTGCATATTCGTTTGTTGTGGGGATTGAAAATCCGAGAAGTCATGGTGGTACATGAATAGTTGATTTTCAATTACCATTAACTTTATGTTTTAAATTGAAGATTTGAAAAGTCATGGTGATACATGAATTGTCAATCTCCAATATTCATTTGCTCGATATTTTAAATTGAAGATTTGAAAAGTCATGGTGATACATGAATTGTCAACCTTCAATGCTCGTTTACTCGATATTTTAAATTGAGAACTCGGAAAGTCATGGTGATGCATGAATTGTCGATTTTCAATTCGAATTTATTACTTGTATTAAGTTTGCATTTAAATTCATATTTTACTTCAAAATTTGATAGCATTTAACTCCGTGAAACAAGCTTTACGACGATATACTTTGCGCTAAAACGATTTCCCATACCAAGATATTAACAAAAATTAAAACTTTTATAGAATGCCTCCGCTATCTCGCCGTCATCAGAGGAGAGAAGCCTCGCGCAGACGTAGGCAGCAACGTTCCCAGGAAATGGCCGCCGCAATAGCCCAAGCCTTAAACCAAAACAACACCAACCTCTCCGGATACAATATTAAATCCTTTAATGCGGGTAACCCTCCGAAATTCACAGGGCTTGAAGGAGCCACCGTAATGCTCCAATGGCTCGAGAAAATTGAGAACACCTTCCTCCATACCCAATGCCCTCCAGACCGACGAACCTTATACGCCTCAAGTGTCCTAGAATCAAGGGCGCTTACTTGGTGGAACGGAGTAGCTCATGCGCGTGGCGCAGAGGCTGCTTCTAGCATGCTTTGGGAGGAATTCAAGGAACTTGTGACTAGAGAATTCTGCCCTCCCAACGAAATAAAGCGCCTTGAGGAGGAATTTTGGAACTTGAAGCAGTACAATGGCGAAGCGCGCGAGTACGCTATGCGCTTCCACGAACTAAGTTTGCTTGTCCCACACCTAGTTACCCCTTCCCGCCGAGCCATCGAGAAGTTTCTTGGGGGTCTTCCCATGGAAATTCAAGATTCTGTATGGGCCAGGAACCCAGTAACCCTCTCTGACGCCATCGAGTTGGCCGCTGTGCTCAGCGACAACCATGTCAGGGCAGGAACCCTGTTCCTGCGGGGAGTCGAGAAGACCAAACTCACCAAAACTGTCCCTGAACCAACAGAAACCAAGCCAGAACCCTCTAACCGTAACAACCTCAAGCGCAGGCGCAAAGCCTACGCGCTTACCAACCCGCCCGTTGTCCAGCAACCCGCCTACCAACCTCCAGTATACGCTCCTAACCCACTGTCAACTTACCCAACACCCCCTGTAGTCCATAACTATGCCTTAACCAATCCCACACTCCCTGCCCCGTCAACTAAGAAACCTTACACAGGAAACCAACCCTTTTGCCCAACCTGTAGACTTCATCACCCAACTCAAGCCCCGTGTCGACAATGCAACCGATGTGGCCGTAATGGTCACACTGCTGAGTACTGTAGAGTCCTTCCCGCCAACCCAATCGCGCAAACACCACCAACTTACCCGCTAAACCCACAACCAACATACCCTAATCCACGACCCAGGTCGTGCTATAACTGCGGTGACCCCAGTCATTTCCGGAACGCGTGCCCGAGACTGCAAGTACAAATTACCCAAGCTAATCCGGTTAACCAAATTTCAAACCAAGTGACGCGCGGACGAGCTTTTAATATAACCGCGCACCAAGCGCAAGCGAATAATGACGTGGCTAATGGTACATTTTTTCTTAACGGACAATATGCATCTATACTTTTTGATACTGGCGACGATAGAAGTTTTATTTCTCGCGCATTTGAACAAAAACTTGCGCGACCGCGAGTAAACTTAAACGAAAACTTTTCAGTTGAATTGGCTAATGGTGAAACTATTTTAATAAACTCCGTAATCAAAGATTGCACGCTTAACCTTAATGAACACGATTTTCTAATCGACCTCATTCCCATGCCTCTTGGAAGTTTTGATATTATTTTTGGTATGGACTGGCTCTCGCAAAATCGCGCCGAAGTAATCTGCGCCAAGAAATTGATTCGCATTCCTCGGGAAAATGGTCAAGATCTTCATATCTACGGCGAGAAACCATCTAACGGCCTTAAACTTATGTCATGCTCTGAAGCCCGAAGACTTTTGCGGAAGAAATGTGTAGCGTTCTTAGCTAATGTGGTCAAACCCGATGAAGGAAAGAAGAAACTTTCTGAAATCCCTATCGTGCGTGACTTTCCTGAAGTCTTTCCCGATGATCTTTCTGGTTTACCTCCCGCTCGGGAAGTCGAGTTTCGTATTGATCTTGTCCCTGGTGCATCCCCTGTAGCCAAATCTCCTTATCGTCTTGCACCCGCTGAGATGCAAGAATTAGCAAGTCAACTTCAAGAGTTGACCGATAAAGAATTCATTCGCCCTAGCTCTTCGCCATGGGGTGCTCCGGTGTTGTTCGTTAAAAAGAAAGACGGTTCGTTTCGCATGTGTATCGATTACCGCGAGCTGAACAAGCTCACCATTAAGAACCGGTATCCCTTACCGCGTATTGACGACCTCTTTGACCAACTCCAAGGTGCCACTTGTTTCTCCAAGATCGATCTCCGTTCTGGCTATCACTAGTTGCGTATCCGCGAAGAGGATATTCCCAAGACTGCCTTTCGAACCCGCTACGGTCATTTTGAATTCTTGGTCATGCCCTTCGGTTTAACCAACGCACCCGCTGTCTTCATGGATCTAATGAACCGGGTGTGTAGGCCTTTCTTGGACCGATTCGTGATCGTGTTTATCGATGACGTTCTGGTGTATTCTAAATCCAAGACCGAGCATGAACAACATCTTCAGTTGGTGTTGCAAAAGCTTCAAACCGAGCAACTCTATGCCAAACTCTCCAAGTGTGAGTTTTGGTCGGATGAAGTACATGTGACATCTGCCCCGATCCGACCCGACCCAGGTACCCGTTTCTCTGACCCGATCTCTTTCTTTTATGATTTAATATTTATACTTATATTTTACTTTTAATAATAATATATATTTTCCTTCCCGCCTCTTTCTCTCTCTTTCTTTCCGCCGTCCCGTCCCTCTCCTCTCTTTCCGCCTTCTTTTCCCTCTTGTCGCCGTCCCGCCCTTACGCCTTGTTTCCCTCTTTTTCTTCTAACTCTTTGCTTGTCCTTTGTTCCTTCCCGCCTAAGGTTGTCTGCGCAGCTCCACGCGCCAGACCCCTTACAAGGAATCCTGCGTGAAGACTACCTGTTTCAGCGATACGCGAAACGAACTCTTCTCGCAGCGCGCTAAGAATTGTAATTCTTCTCGCAGCGCGCTAAGAACGGTAGTTCTTCCCGCGACGCGCTAAGGATTGTAGTTCTTCTCGCAGCGCGCTAAGAATCGTAGTTCATCCCTCGACGCGCGAAGAATTATAGTTCTTCCCGCGGCGCGCTAGGAATTTTAGTTCCTCCCGCGGCGCGCTAAGAAATGTGATTCTTCCCGCGGCGCGCTTAGAAATGTAGTTCTTCCCGCGACGCGTTAAGGTTGGTTCTGTCTGCCTTCGCGCTCGCGCTCTCTTGACCTTCTGTGTCTGCCTTCGCGCTCGAGCCTTCTCGCGCTAAACCCTTTGAGTTTTCTTCTGTTTAATCTAGCCGTTTGCTTTTGTGTTGTCTTATCTTTTGTGCTGTTGACCTAATCTGCTTTATGTCTGAAAAGTTACTTTCGGCGCAGCATGCGCACCAACCCCATTGGTTGGCAGAAAAAGTGACTGACATTATCTTTTGAGATCTGCTTTTGCCATGCTTGACCAGTACCTTTAACTGACCTGCCCATGCCTTTTTACTGTTCCCTGTCAGCTTTTTCTCTTTTTCCCTGCTGCCATATCTTTTGATATCTTTTGCTTTTGGAATCTTTTACTTTTTGAGATCTTTTTCCCCTTTTCTAGGGATTGTGTTCCCTAGGGTTTCTCTATAAATAATAATAATATTTTCCTAACACTACACACACAAAACACTTAATCTCTCCTGTTCTCCTTGCTCTCTCTGCCGCCTCCCTCTCTGCCTCCGTCTTCCTCCCTGTTCTGTCCTGCTCTTCCGGTAATATATATATATTATATATAATAATTTACTTATTAATTATGCTAACTTATAATCAAGACTTAAAACAGATCGTTAAAACAATAATCTTTAACTATAGGTTAACTTGTGCTTGTTTAAAGTTGGTTCTTGCTTTATCTTACACCGCATCGTTTATCAAGTGAGTAATCTCGTACCTAATCCCTTTTTGCTTTTAATGTTTTGGGATGTTCATGTGTTCATACAAACTTGAGTCTTAAACTTGTTTATGAACTTTAGTCGCGCAGTATCCCATGTGTTGAGGACGTTTACTTGGCTGTTTATTTGTATGTGTGTATCATTAACCGCTTTGTTCGGCCTATTCCGCAGTTTTCATGGATCCATTAGATGAACACGGGAGACCTATCGTTTACGGTTTTCTTTGTTTACACTTGCACAGATGTTTTCTCGTTTTTGTGCTCAATTGGGAGCACGGATTGAACTATGAACTATGAGCTATGATCTATCTAGGCTTGATCACAATCTGATTGCACCCTTGTTAAACACCAGACATACACGTGTTGCGCGCAGATTTATTGTAATCTATGTATTGTATTAAACTTGATTTCTCACCAACACGCAAGTGTTTGACGTTTATTTTAACACATGTTCAGGTTTGCAGTAGCTGTTTTGGAGCTTGTGGACACATAGGACGTTTTTACTTTTGGACCTAGATTAAAATGTATCAAGACAAGTTATTGCTGTTCGAATATTATGATTTATAATATATTGATTTATGATGATTTATGTTATCTTACTTTTACTTTGCGCGTGCGCGAATGAATGTATTTATTAAATATTGACACCCAATAGTGTCACGAGTAATGAAACAATATGTGGCGCCCCGATGTATAATCCGCCTTTGGTCGGGGTGTTACAGATTGGTATCAGAGCTCGTTGACTTTAGGATAGGTGGTTAGACGTAACGGCCTAGAATACCTAAGAGTCCCTTCTCGCGCATGAGAGAAATCTCATGTTTGCGCGCTTATTGTTAATTACTCGTTATTTATAAGTATGCTCGCGCTTGCGCAGTATATGATTTTATGATTTATTTCGCGATATTTCGACTTTTGCTGAATTTCGATTTTTATTGATTTTTCTTGCATATTCGTTTGTTGGGATTTGAAAATCCGAAAAGTCATGGTGATACATGAATAGTTGATTTTCAATTTCCATTTATGATTATGTTCTGAGGTTGGAGACTTGAAAAGTCATGGTGATACATGAATTGTCAACCTCCAATACTCATTTTCTTGTATGTTTTATATTGAAGATTGAAAAGTCATGGTGATACATGAATCGTCAATCTCCAATACTCGTTTGCTCGTATATTTTAAATTGGGAATTCGGAAAGTCATGGTGATACATGAATTGTCGATTCTTGATTCGAATTCGTTACCTTTATTAAGTCTGCATTTAGGGTCATTTATTTTACTTTAACTTTTGACAGTAACTGACTCCGTGAAACCAAGCTTTTCGAGGTTATACTTTGCGATAAAACTAAGATATTAACTAAAATTAAAATTTTTATAGAATGCCTCCGCTATCTCGCCGATTTCAGAGAAGAGAAGCCTCGCGCATGCGTAGACAGCAACGTTCCCAGGAAATGGCCGCCGCGATAGCCCAAGCCTTGAGCCAAAACAATACCTCCAGTTATAACATTAAGTCCTTTAACGCGGGTAACCCTCCAAAGTTCACAGGGCTTGAAGGAGCCACCGTGATGCTCCAATGGCTCGAGAAGATTGAAAACACTTTCCTCCACACCCAATGCCCCTCAGACAGACGAACCCTATATGCTTCCAGTGTCCTGGAATCTAGAGCGCTTACATGGTGGAATGGAGTAGCTCATGCGCGTGGCGCAGAAACTGCTTCTAGCATGCTCTGGGAGGAATTTAAGGAGATTCTGACGCGAGAATTCTGCCCTCCCAACGAAGTTAAGCGCCTGGAGGAAGAATTTTGGAATCTTAAGCAGTACAGTGGAGAAGCGCGCGAGTACGCGACGCGCTTCCACGAGCTAAGCTTACTGGTCCCTCACCTTGTTACCCCTTCACGCCGAGCCATAGAGAAATTCCTTGGGGGTCTCCCCATGGAAATTCAAGATTCTGTATGGGCCAGAAACCCAGTAACCCTCTCTGACGCCATCGAGTTGGCCGCTGTGCTCAGCGACAACCATGTCAGAGCAGGAACCCTGTTCCTGCGGGGAACTGAGAAAACCAAACCCACCAAGACTGCCCCTGAACCAACAGAAACCAAACCTGAACCCTCAAACCGTAACAACCTCAAGCGCAGGCGCAAGGCCTATGCGCTTACCAACCCGCCCATTGTCCAGCAACCCATCTACCAACCTCCAGTTTACGCGCCTAACCCTCTGTCAGCCTACCCAACACCTCCTGTAGTCCATAACTATGCCTTAACCAATCCCGCACTCCCTGCCCCGCCACCTAAGAAACCTTACATAGGAAATCAACCCTTTTGCCCAACCTGTAGACTTCACCACCCAACCCAAACCCCGTGTCGACAATGTAACCGATGTGGCCGCGTTGGTCACTCTGCCGAATACTGTAGAGTCCCTCTCGCCAACCCAATTGCGCCAACACCACCAGTCTACCCGCAGAATCCACAACCAACCTACCAAAACCCACGACCCAGATCGTGCTTTAACTGCGGTGATCCCAGTCATTTCCGGAACGCATGCCCGAGACTACAAGTGCAAATCACACAAGCGAATCCGGTGAACCAGATTTCGAACCAAGTGACGCGTGGACGAGCTTTTAACATAACCGCGCACCAAGCGCAAGCGAATAATGACGTAGTTAATGGTACATTTTTGCTTAACGGATTTTATGCTTCTGTACTTTTTGATACTGGCGCCGATCGAAGTTTTATCTCTCGCGCCTTCGAGCAGAAGCTTGCGCGACCGCGCAGCGATTTAAAAGAAGATTTTTCAGTTGAATTGGCTAACGGCGAAACTGTTTTAATTAACTCTGTGATTAAAGATTGCACGCTTAACCTTAACGAAAACGATTTTCTGATCGACCTCATCCCCATGCCTCTTGGGAGCTTTGATGTTATCATTGGTATGGACTGGCTCTCGAATAATCGCGCCGAAGTTATTTGCGCCAAGAAGTTGATTCGCATTCCTCGAGAAAATGGTGATCTTCACATCTACGGCGAAAAACCCTCCAGTGGTCTTAAGCTTATGTCTTGCGCCGAAGCCCAAAGACTCATGCGGAAGAAGCGTATTGCATTTTTAGCCCATGTGGTCAAACCTGCTGAAGAAAAGAAGCTTCGCGATATCCCCGTTGTGCGTGATTTCCCTGAAGTTTTTCCTGATGATCTTCCTGGTATCCCTCCCGCTCGTGAAGTCGAGTTCCGTATTGATCTTGTCCCTGGTGCTTCCCCCGTAGCTAAATCTCCTTACCGTCTTACGCCCGCTGAGATGCAAGAATTGGCAAGCCAACTTCAAGAGTTGACTGCTAAAGGATTCATTCGCCCTAGCTCTTCGCCCTGGGGTGCTCCGGTGTTGTTCGTTAAAAAGAAAGATGGATCGTTTCGCATGTGTATTGATTACCGCGAGTTGAACAAACTCACCATTAAGAACCGGTATCCCTTACCGCGTATTGACGACCTCTTTGACCAACTCCAAGGTGCCTCTTGTTTTTCCAAGATTGATCTCTGCTCTGGCTATCACCAGTTGCGCATCCGCGATGAAGATGTTCCGAAGACTGCTTTTCGAACTCGTTATGGCCATTTTGAATTCTTGGTCATGTCCTTCGGTTTAACCAACGCACCCGCCGTTTTCATGGATCTAATGAATCGGGTGTGTAGGCCTTTCTTGGATAAATTCATGATCGTGTTTATCGATGATGTTCTGGTGTATTCTAAGACCAAGGCCGAGCATGAGCAACATCTCCGGTTGGTGTTGCAGAAGCTTCGAACCGAGCAGCTCTATGCTAAGCTTTCCAAGTGTGAATTCTGGTCTGATGAAGTACAGTTTCTTGGTCATGTTGTAAACAAGATGGGTATCCATGTCGACCCATCCAAGATTGAAGCAATCAAGAACTGGTTGACGCCATCCACTCCTTCTGAGATCCGTTCCTTTCTGGGCTTAGCTGGTTATTACCGGCGCTTCATTTCGAACTTCTCGAAGATCGCTTTGCCTTTAACAGCTCTAACGCACAAAGGTAAACCATATATTTGGGGCTCGAAGCAAGAAGAAGCCTTTCTAACGCTCAAGCGTTCGTTGTGTGAAGCTCCTGTCCTTGCGCTACCTGAGGGTAACGATGATTTTGTCGTGTACTGCGATGCCTCCAACCAAGGTCTCGGTTGTGTTCTTATGCAACGAGGCAAGGTTATCGCTTACGCATCAAGGCAACTTAAGGTTCACGAAAAGAATTATACAACTCACGACCTCGAACTTGGTGCAGTTGTTTTTGCCTTGAAAATCTGGAGACACTACCTTTATGGTACTAAGTGTATCCTCTACACTGACCATAAAAGCCTTCAGCATATCTTTGATCAGAAGGAACTTAACATGAGGCAACGCCGATGGAACGAACTCATCAGCGATTACGATTGTGAGATCCGGTATCATCCTGGTAAGGCTAATGTGGTAGCCGATGCGCTCAGCCGAAAACCCTGCCAGCTTAACTGTATCTTGCCGCGCACGCATCTTCACTTTGCGCCGATTCAAAGCAACCTTGAATCGCGTATTCGTGACGCGCAGCGCGCATCCATCAGTAATGGTAACCTTCGCGCCGAGTTAGCGTGTGGCGCGGAAGCGCACTTTGTCCCTAATCTGAGTGGAATTCTCTGCTATCTTAATCGCATCTGGATTCCCTTTGATGAGAATCTTCGCGCTGATATCCTGAGTGAAGCGCACAAATCTCGGTATTCTATTCATCCTGGCGCTGATAAGATGTACAAGGATTTGCGCATTACTTATTGGTGGCCCGGTATGAAAAAGGATATTGCTGTGTTCGTAGCTAGATGTCTGACTTGTTCTAAAGTGAAAGCTGAACACCAACGCCCATCTGGTTTGCTCGAACAACCAGAAATTCCTACGTGGAAATGGGAATGTGTAGCGATGTACCTATTGTGCATGCGCTTGCATTCTTGCACCATGTGTCAAAGGTATTTGTAACATCCTGAAATTTCTAAAATAATATTAATTATATTACTTAATAATAGAGGGAAAGTTTACTCGGGTTATCGGGAAATAAATAAATAGAGTAGGAGTTGGTATGGGTCGGGCTAGTGTTGGGTAATGGATATGGGTTATGGACTTGGGTTATGAAAGAAGGAAGGAGAGTCCATGGGCTTAAGCCCATGATCCCTAAATATAAATACCATGGCATTAATCACCATTTAATCCTCATTCTCACACATTCCATACACCACCAAAACACACAACACCATCTTATAACCCGAACCAAGATTCGAAGGCGAAAACCCGAGCTTGTTGGTGCTGAAACGTCGTGACGGACCAAAACAACATCAAGGCTTAACCGTGTTCGTAGTTCGACTCGTTCAAGGTACGTTTATAGTTAGAAATCGTTCGTATAGGTTCGGTTTGATTTGAGAAATGATAGATCTGAGTTTGTATGGTAAAAACGAATCCAACAAAGCTAAACTTACTGAAAATGGTTATGATTTGATGGGTTAATCGATTGATAAAAAGAACCCATAACCTATATGCCTAAATCGCACCCTTTAAAATGGTTGGGGTTTGTAGGCGCTGGTCAGACGATTCTGTGGATACCTACATCGAGTTATTTGGTTAAGAAACGAAGGATTTAAGAGCGAACAGTACCTGCAGCTGATGAACTTCGCCTGCAAGCTAAGTTCGCCTGATGAACTTCGCCTGCAAAGCTAAGTTCGCCTGATGACAACTTCGCCTAAAGCTAAGTTCGTCTGATGACAACTTCGCCTAAAGCTAAGTTCGCCTGATGACAACTTCGCCTAAAGCTAAGTTCGCCTAAGGTTTAACTTCGCCTAAAGTCAAGTTCGATTAGAAAATAGATTAAAAACGATAAGTAAAAGTAAGCTAATACTAGCCCACCAGATTAGATCAGAATACGTGTAACTTATACAGTCAGCCGAGCTCAGTTAAAGAAGGGATTTACAACTATCAGAGGAAGAAGCAGAGTTCAGGTGAGTTTCTAGCCCCATTCCTTGTTATGTTTTCGGGGCTGTGTGCATACTCGATGTGTTGTTAATACATTTATCCTAAGTGATAAGTGTATGCCATATGTGATATATGTGACAACTGCCCAAATCCGACCCGACCCAGGTACCCGTTTTCGAATCCGATTCTTTTTATAATTTAAAATTTGATTATTAATCTTTGTAAATTTAACATTAAATAAATTATATTTTTATATTACTTACTAATAATAATAATTTCTTGTCGCTGTCCCGGCTCTTTCTCTTTCTTGTCGCCATCCCGCCTCTTTCTTTTTCTTGTCGCCATCCCGCCTCTTCTTCTCTCTTGTCGCCGTCCCGCCTCTTTTTCTCTTTTGTCGCCGTCCCGCCTCCCTTTTTCTCTCTTGTCGCCGTCCCGCCCCTCTGCTTAACCCTTAAGCCTTGAAACCCTTTTAACTCTTTGCTTGTCCTTTGGTTCTTCCCGCCTAAGGATGTCTGCGCAGCTCCACGCTCCACACTCCTTACAAGGAAGCCTGCGCGAAGACCAGCTGTTCCTGCGAAACGCGAGGCGAACTGTTCCCGCAGCGCGCTAAGAAAGGTAGCTCTTCCCGCGGCGCGCTAAGGATTGTAGTTCTTCCCGCGGCGCGCTAAGAATGGTAGTTCTTCCCGCGGCGCGCTAAGGATTGTAGTTCTTCCCGCGGCGCGCTAAGAATGGTAGTTCTTCCCGCGGCGCGCTAAGGATTGTAGTTCTTCCCGTGAGGCGCTAAGAATTGTAGTTCTTCCCGCGGCGCGCTAAGGATTGTAGTTCTTCCCGCGGCGCGCTAAGAATGGTAGTTCTTCCCGCGACGCGCTAAGGATTGTTCTCTGTCTGCCTTCGCCCTCGCGCACGCTCGAGTCTTCTCGCGCTAGACCTTAAGTCTTTTCTTCTGTTTAGGTCAGCTTGTATGTTTTTGAAATATCTTATCTTTTGTTTGAGCACTGTAGGTCAGTTCCGACATCTGTCCGAAAAGCCACTTTCGGCGCAGCATGCGCACCAATCCTATTGGTTGACAGAAAAAGTGACTGACATAATCTTTTGAAATCTTCTTTTGCATGTCTTGAACAGTGTTTTATCTGACACCTCCCATGCTTTACCTGTAACCTGTCAGCTTTTCCTCATCCCCTGCAGCTGCCGGCATATCTTTTGATATCTTTTGCTTTTGTTTTCTTGTGCTTTTTAATATCTTTTGCTTGATTTGATAAGATCTTTTCCTCCTTTTAAGGGATTGTGTTCCCTTGGGTTTTTCCTATAAATTAAGCTAATTTCTTGTTTATTAACACTACACACACTACACTTAAACACTCCCCAAAACCCCTCTCTCTTTGCTCTCTGCCGTAGTTCTTCAGCGACGCCTCCAACTCCTCTCTTTGCCTCCTTCTTCTCTTCTGTTCTGCCCAGATTCTCGGTAAATAATTAATATATAATTTTTCCTTTTAAATAATTTGTTTAAGTGACTTACTGCATATATTCAAGACATAGAAACCAATCGTTAAACCAATAACCTCTTATTTATAGGTTAACTTGTGCTTGTTTAAAAGTTGGTTCTTGCATTATCTTTCAACGCACCGTTTACAAGTGAGTAATCTCGTACTTAATCCCCTTTTATTTTTAATGTTTTGGGATGTTCATGTGTTCGTACAACTTGAGTCTTAAACTTGTTTATGAAATTTATGTGCGCAAAACCCCATGTGTTATGGACGTTTACTTGGCTGTTTATTTGTATGTGTGAATCATTAACCGCTTTGTTCGGCCTATTCCGAAGTTTTCATGGATCCATTAGATGAACACGGGAGACCTATCGTTTACGGTTTTCTTGTTTTGTTTACACATGCACGTATGATTATTTGTTTTTGTGCTCGATTGGGAGCACGGATTGAACTATGAGCTATGATCTATTTAGGCTTGATCACAATCTGATTACACCCTATGTTAAACCCCAGTTAAGCACATGTTGCGCGCAGTGTTTGTTATTATCTATTTATATCTATTAAACTTGATTTCTCACCGACACGCAAGTGTTGACGTTTTATTTTAACACATGTTCAGGTTTGCTGTAGCTGCTTTTGGGAATCTCAAGGACACGTAGGATGTTTTCTTTTTCTTTGGACCTAGATTAAAATGTAACAAGACAAATTATGTTATTTAAATATTTTAAGTTATAATATGATTTATGTTACTTTATGTCGTGTTCAGCGCGTGCGCAATGAAATGTATTTATTAAATATTGACACCCAAATAGTGTCGCGAGTAATGAAACAATACGTGGCGCCCCGATGTATAATCCGCCATCGGTCGGGGTGTTACACTATATGTGATGGATATGAATGATTGCTTGTCGGTACGCGAACGATCTTCGGATATTGCGCGTACTGTCAGGTTAAAAATAAAGGTACGAATATTATATATCGAAGATGTATGAATATTACACATGAATACTTGTCGGGGCGTGAACGATCTTCGGATATTGCACGTATCGACAAGGGGTATGATTGTTAAATGAATGATGTAAAGAACGCCTAGAGTGTTCTTATGCTATAATGTAATTATTGTATATGTGGAGTATGTGTATACAGGTACACGAATGGTATGTGAGTTCTACGTTCGACATAGTAAGTTAGGATGGCAAATCCCTCTAGCTTCTGTCGGACATAGACTCGGCTAGTAATGGCGTAGTTAAGGACTGCGGGCCTTATACGTAATATAGATGATAGATGTAAACGTAGATAGGAATTAGGTTGCAACATAGGGAAGGACTGTGGACCTTGTACGTGTTGTGGTAGCATAGGGGAGGACTGCGGACCTCGTACGTGCTATGAATTAGGTTGCAACATAAGGAAGGATTGTGGACCTTGTACGTGTTGTGGTAGCATAGGGGAGGACTGCGGACCTCGTACGTGCTATGAATTAGGTTGCAACATAGGGAAGGACTGTGGACCTTGTACGTGTTGTGGTAGCATAGGGGAGGACTGCGGACCTCGTACGTGCTATGAATTAGGTTGCAACATAGGGAAGGACTGTGGACCTTGTACGTGTTGTGGTAGCATAGGGGAGGACCGCGGACCTCGTACGTGCTATGAAATAGGTTGCAACATAGGGAAGGACTGTGGACCTTGTACGTGTTGTGGATGTAAGATGGTATAGGGAAGGACTGCGGACCTTGCACGTACCATGAATGGTGAACATAGGTAAGGACTGCGGACCTTTTACGTGTTCACGACCTTGAGTACAGGTATAGACGGCGGACTATGAACGTACTCTCGGTAGACTGAGGTTAGTGATTGTAGATATGTATGTATGTATGGTAGTAAGTATGTATGTAGAACAGAAGGGTAACAAGTTAAGTATGGATATGTATCTTCGGATATGTATATATGTGTATGTATTGTATGACGTCCGATTAACTAGAACTCACTCAGCGTAGCTGACTTTTAGTATGCACGCAGGTGAGTAGGATGAGGCAGCTCGCTTGAGGAGACACGTGGCACCGAATAAGAGGCTGGCATCGGAAGACTCAAGACATTTAAGTTTAATGTTTCGTTTATCTTGAAAGACAAAATGATGTTTTAAGACAAGACGTGTTTTGTTATGAAATGTTTTATGAAAGCTTTTATATTCCGTGAATGTTTTAATTAACTCTGATATTTAGAACTGCGTTTATGAGTAAATCCAACACGAAAGTAGGGTTACCGGTAACGGGGCCTTACAGTATTCTCTCTTAAGCAAGGATCCTAAAAATACAATCGTGCGCATATACAGTCAATCATCACTAATGCCATAAATTTAAACATGCACATACACTCATCAATGTTAAGTCTAAACTTACACAAAATATTTGGAACCTGAGTTAGCACTTTGGATCAAGAGTGTTCTTCCAAAAATGCCACAAGTACCACTATATTGTAGTTTTAGTTCATGAACTTGATAATAATTTGATTGAATAAATGTTGTCTAAATAAGTATGTTATGAGAAAAATGCTTCGCTGCTAGTCATCAAGAGGGTTGTCAAATTAAAAACACTCAGTACACACAATAAATTGGGTGTAAACCCCATCTTATTAAGTCAGTGTTATAAAATAATTCTCTCATGTTTTGGTAAGTCATTGTAACCCACTACCCCTCAAATGAGTAATTGATCAATTATGAGTCATTAAACAAACAACCTTTTATCTCAAGATTCTAGTTTTCTAGAGAGATTCGATATGTTTGGATCACCGTATCCGATATAAGAATTATCGATACCTAAACATCCCTTTACGTGTTTGTGTGTTGAAACGAGTTATGAATTAGTGATATTGATGGAACAAACTTTACACCTTAAATAACAGGAGTCAAATACTGTATTGTCATTTATAACTTAAATAAGCGTTGAAAATGATTAATAAGCGAGTCCATCTTTGGCATCTTTCGAGTTTTGTCAACTAGCCTCAAGCATTATATGTTTAATGATAATACTAGAGTGAAAATGCACGACATTAGATTTACATAGGACATGATTTAAGACAGTACTATCGAAGGAAAAAAGTAAGTTATGAAAGAAAAACGGATACACAACATGACTCTATGGTTGGTAATGATGACCCATTGACTCGTTTGATAATGTTACCATATTAGGCTAAACAGTAACAACTGTCTTAAATGGGCTTAGAAGTTTATAAGCTAAAGTCTAAACAAGGTCCAAGTACAGGTCCTATGTTAAAAATGTGGTGATGAAAAATTTCACAATATATAACATTTTTCTTATAGGCAATACTACTATACAATATTATTTTTTTAACGAATAATGAATAGAAGCGCGGCTACCTTGGGTAACCAAATAGCAAAAGACGACCTTGTATGTCTGCGATCGCAGACAAAAGTAGGCAACCCAAGCCCACCATCTCTTGTTCCGAGGAAAACTTGCCGCTTGAAGGCCAACAGTGACGAAAGCCAATTGAGATTGGATTCGAATTTAAGACATTGCAGCCTCCAACATAAATATTCATTTCCCCTCCCATGCCCAGTTGAATTAAAACTATTGACTCCTCTACAATATTATGTGCAATTTAATTTTTAGTTAGTATATTATTATCTTTGCATGAGTGGCCTTTTATTTTATTAAGTGTCTCGTTTATAATTGTTTTCATTTGCCAAAGCCCAAATGTATTTCTAAAATTTAAATTACACATAATAAGGTGATTAAACTATTTTAACAATATAGTACTTATTATTACTTTCTAGTTTTTGAACTAGAATAAGTATTATTACATTATATTATTTTTTATAATATAATTATATGATAGTTTAAAGCTGTAATTTACTCTAGTTATTTGTATGTTTAGTAGATTAATTTGTTTATACCGGATCCCATCCATCGTCTATAGTTATCATTTTAATTCAAATGACGGGTCTATTCAGTTATGCTAATTATTGCCAAACAACATGTGGCATTTATTTTATATATATATTGACTTACTTATTATGCATACATTGACTTATTTCATCACTTATCTATTTCATTTGTATTATCGCACTATATCAAACAAAACGTACAATAAACCATTTGTCCCATATTGCTCAATTATTTGATTCACTAGGTCACATGGTTAGTATCATATACGATCAAAGCGATTCATCTTTATGATCCAACTATTCTTGTCTTTACACACTTTGTTATATGACAAGATTCAAGAAGACGCAATTATCACACGTCTCATAGTGCTGTAAAATATTTGTTTGATCGAGCATTGAAACTTGATATTTGAGTCTTAGGCTTGACGTATCTTCACACAAGCGTTACTTTTTTGAATCGCTTAAGAGAGTTGTTATATTTTTAGTTTTGTCTTTAGCAAAGTTATCTATAAAATTGGAACTAGTGAGTTAGATGATTGATTGTTTTATAATTTAAAAAATTTAAGAGTTGAGCGCATATGAGTAATATGAAATTTAAGGAATAATTATAGATACTAACTTTTACAAAGTAGTTATTACATCGAAACAAACAGAAGACAAACAAGCAACAAATTACGCATATGAGTAATATTAAATGAAAATATCTGTATTTACACTAGAACCAACATAAATACCAATATTGAGTTTAATGTTATATAAGTTACACACACAAAAAATATTGAGTAATCCAACCCAAAAAGCCCATATTCTAATCCGCAAGTAGTTTCATGCTATCCTGAATGGGTGTTCGATATTCGTCTTTAAACAGAATATGAAACCGAACCAAAGCACTAAAAATTGTATACGGGTTTTGTTTAAGCTTTTAATCGAATCTCAAAAGTAATGGATTCTTGAAATGAGCTTAGAACTTTTCATCCCATCACATTGGAAAAAAAACTAATTTACCTCATAAGTTACTAGAGGTTCTTGATTAGTTCATTTTTAATTCAGAATATATAACTACCTACAAATTACATGAGTTTTGATGCTCTTATTTGTAACGATCCTTCAAACTCATTTCAATGGTTATACAACTTAAATTCACAAATTCGAAGTCCATATTTGTCAAATTCTTACAATTTATTCTTAACTTTTAAGTACACAAAAAACCCCTAATGAACTATTGAGGATGCAATTTGAATTTTTTTTTATTATTTTTTTTGCCATATAATGAGAACAATTCATGTTATTTTTAGTTAATGATCATAGAAAAGGTTGAGAAAAACAAATTTGACAAACCTAAAAAGCCATAAATCACAAATGTAAACCAATAATCAAATCTAATTCATTATTGTAAAGACGAGTAGTACTGTTAAGCTCAATTGTGATGTCAAGTATAATTATCATTTCCTCGAAGAAAACTAAAGAGTGTTGTAGATCAATGAAGAATGAAGAGAGAACAATGAAAAATACATTGAATTGTTTTGTTGTGCATGTATTAGCAAGAAGAGAAGGAAAATATACATGTTACACTTACATAAGTATACAATGAAGGGGCACAAATTCTTGGAAATTAATACATCCCTTAAAAATGACTTCTATTTGATACTTTATCTAGACACACAAGGGTTATGCACTTTTGGGTGTTTTTTCTTTACCGGGCTTGTAGCTTTAGGTCTTGAAGCCCCTAGGTCATCTGAAACTCTTGTACAAGTATTATATGGAAAATTGGAAATGTATATTGAAAACTAAAACCTAATTGTTACGTTAAGACCGACACAAAAATCATACTCACCATTGAAAGTCGTCGATATGAACAATTATTTAACATAAACTTGACATTAATCTTACTTAGATCAATTATTAGCGTTGATATATAGCTTTATGATAATAACTGAGATGAATGATGACACAAGTGTTTCCAAATCTGGATTTAGGAATAGAGTGATCAAAACAAAGAGAGTTGTTTGGTCTTGTGACCAAGCTCAAACGATGAAGTATATAGAATATGCATAGAGCTAGCGCTTCCCCGTGTGTTATATTGTATCAAGCTATACTGTTTTTAAAACTTGAGAACTGGAGAACTATATAAAATACTTGTACATGGTGCATTAAAATTAATCAAAGTAGCGAGGGATAAGAGAAAGTGTGATGGTTATGTAAACCATGAGTGTATTATACGTGTCGCATTGTCAACATTATTTAATTTCTGATTTAAACATCTCCAAATAATGCTATTTGGTCTGAAATAGATACGTCATTATTTTGGTCCGTTGTTTAAGTTGATCAAA
Organism: Bidens hawaiensis; assembly: GCF_021521415.1. NCBI lineage: Eukaryota > Viridiplantae > Streptophyta > Magnoliopsida > Asterales > Asteraceae > Bidens > Bidens hawaiensis. The sequence continues at coordinate 1,434,846 of NW_027491177.1, read as the reverse complement.
ACCGTTAATTAGAAAACAATCTAAGGACCATTACGGTAACTTACACATTTGTTTGTTCTAACGTTTTTAAATGTTTTCCATCGTTGTTCCATCTTTTGGTTCTCCTCGGACGTCCTCCCTTGAATAGCCTAGCTAGGAATCCACCACCAATCTACGCCGGTGATTGGTGGCTGGAAACAACGACCCACGGCTTAATCGGTGGTGCCTGCGTGGATATATTGAATCGGATTTCATATGTGCATGCATTCACGTTCAAACACATGCATACATAATATTATTGACGTTGGTTTAGGCTTCAGCAAGTCGATCATATTCATATATTTCGACATCATTTCTCAATCAGGTAAGTTTCTCGTTGTTTAGAATTAATCGGAATCCGATTCTAGAATTGGATTCCAAATTATATATGCAAATGAAAAACGTTCAGCTTGGAATTTATTATTTTGATAACTATTGTTTCAATAAAAATTCATTAGAATTTTAATTTTCAGAATTTCACATGTGAAATTCGCAATGGCGATTTCTGGATCAATTGGTCACTACTCTCGTTTTTTAGTTATCGAAATTCACACAAAAATCATATATATGAAGTTGTGTCAATTTGAAAATTCGGGAGAATTACCATTGTTTCATGACTCTCAGATTATCCAAGCGTTGTGTTTTACGAATTCCCAACAAGGAATTGAATCGTCGAATAATATACACATTAATACATGTCGATTCATTTCTATTTGGTCATGACTCGTGAACATAGAGTTTATGATTGCAATTGCGTTGATCATCATTCGACAGGTGAACACTTGAAATCTGAAGAAAACAAACAAGTCATGGAAAATAGCCACGAAGAAGTCGCCAACAAAACCAAACCTGTACCTCCTCCATTATCTGCTCCAACAACAAAATTCATCAATCAACGAAAATGTTGCAGTCTGAACAAAAACAGGCCAACATTGATAGGAAGAAATTGTACCATCTCTCAAGCTAGGGGACCATGGGACTGTCTTTTTGATGAAGCTTACAGAGCAGATGTTGAGATTCTTACCGACACCGATTCCATCATCTATGCTCATGCTAGTATTCTTGTAAGTTTAATTATTTATATACAAATATTCTTCCATGTAAAGTTTAGCTTCCTTTTGATTGATTCCATTCTTTCAGGGTATTGCATCTCCTGTTTTCAGAAGCATGTTTAAGAAATCGAGACGCAAGCATGACATTTCGATTAATGGTGTCCCACCAGAAGCTGTTCGCATTTTTATGCGCTTCTTGTACTCTTCATGGTATATGAAATATAGACTTTATTGCAACTTATATCTATATCGTTATGTTTTATTTATTGTCTTGTTGTAGCTATGAAGAAGCGCAAATGGAGGAACATATATTGTCCCTTTTGGTGCTTTCGCATGCGTTTGCAGTACCGCAACTGAAACAAGAGTGCGAGTACCAACTCGAACATAGATTGCTGAACATGGAAAATGTGGTTGATGTGTTTCAGCTATCAGTGTTGTGTGATGCTCCTAGGCTTACAATCATTTGCCAGCGGTTCGTGTTAATGTGCTTCCAAGGAGTGTCTTTTTCTGCAGGATGGAAGGCCATGAAAACAAGTCATCCACATATTGAAAAGAAGCTTCTTGAATCTCTAAAGTTTGAAGACCATGTAAGCATATACACGTTCGATAATGTTGAATTGATTTGTTGATATGATTGTGTTATTAATATCTAAATTTGGTTATATAGAGGCAAAAAGAGAAGATGAGAAAGTTGAATGAGAGGAAAGTTTATCTTGAGTTATATGAGGCAATGGAAGCACTTGTTCATATATGCAGAGACGGTCGTAAGCCACATGACCGAGAAGCTTGCAGGTATGAAGCTAACAAAGGGCTTGAATCTCTTCTTCAACATTTCTGTGGATGCAAGTTGAGAGTTGCTGGTGGCTGTCCTCATTGCAAGAGAATGAAGCAGCTTTTGGAGTTGCATTCGCGAATCTGTGCTGATTCTGATGTTTGCAGGGTTCCTTTATGCAAGTGCGTCGCGTTATCATAATAATAATAATGCTAGTAACAAAAATTAAAAATACCATGGTTGATATTATTAATAACATTTTACTTGTTTGAGAATAGGAAGTTGAAGCAGAGGATGATGAAAGAAAAGAAGAACAAGAAAAAGAATAAGGATGATGTGAAGTTGAAGATACTGGCGAAGAAAATAATGAGAACGAAGAGTATTACGGGAGCTCCATATTTCACGTTGGCATCATTATGAGGACGAGGGTTAGCAACGGGTATAGTAATAGAATAAAATTTGCAACTGTTGTCGTTTTGTATCCATAATCATACACAAGAACACAAGTATAGTGTATATCTTGTTCTTGCATTTATTGTACAGCTGTATGTACACTGAAATCTTCATGAGTCAGGACGAAATATTGAGGAAGTCTAATACTTCTAATCTATGCACCAAATTGACTAATCATGTATGTCGTCTACTCGTCTGTCCTACGATGTTTTGTGATTGTATAAAGAAGTAAAAGCAATGATAATTATATGAGTATCATATCAGTATATCACATATAGAGCAATTTGTAGCTCAGTGATTGAACAACCATAGCGGCGTGTACAAATTGGTAAGGTAAAACTGAATGCGACTGACTAGACCGAATGGAGTACATGTTATATGTAGATCTAGTAAATTCAAAGTCTGACACGAGCATAGGACCCTGGCTGACCGGCTCTCCATCAATTCATTCGTTGCACACCTGGAATAAAGAGTTGCAAATCGTGCGAGGTTCTTACCAAGACATCATTGTGTCGGTTTCTTCCACTCGTGTCACAATGCATATCATACTGCCTATTTATAAAAGGTTGTTGACCCTAACGGGCCACCCTTGTCTTGGACTGGCGGAATTTGGGCCAACTTGTGTTAGGATGGCTCATCAACAATGTTGAGACTATTAGTACGATCTTCTCATCACTCTCGAACTGCTATTAGAACGACCTTAACAACCAAAGATAGGTCAGCTCATTTACTACACACCTACTTACTATTCTCATTTAATACAAACAACCAAAAGGCACTTGTTGTCATGCTAGAGTGAGGTTAATGAATAAGTTCACGCTTAGCGTTACGACTTACGAGGCTAGTTTGTAATTTATCCTTGAGCAAAGAAGATTACTTAATGGTGTGAAGTTCTCAAGCTTTGCCTGGAGAGGTTATTTGTACTAACATTATATTTGGACTTTTGGTTTGGTGGTTTATAATAACTTTTTTACATATTGGATTCAGGCATTAAAAGTGTACATATTTACAGAGGGTTGGAATGATAATTGAATAAACCTATTTCCATCATGTATTTGTCAACAAATCCCAGCTAACAAAGATCGGGCACGACCTACGCCACCTCTTCGTGCTATATTTTATACGTAAATCGAGATGGGGATGTAAATAGAAATATAACCCGAGGTTAGGCGTATAGGCGCACGAAAAAACCTGTTTGGACCTGCCAACCAGGTTTTTAACCCGGCCCACTACACAAAAAAAAAAACCAAAACCGGTTTGGCTCAAACTGGTTAGGACCCGACCTGACCCGCCAATTCGTGTACCAATTTGTAGTCTAGTTCCCTCAAACCGGCTTGGAACCTACCCGGTTTGAATTGCTTGCCAAAAAAAACCATTTTTACCCAAACCAAATTTAACCCAATCCAAACTGGTTTGATCGGGATGAACATTCTTGCCTCCAAACTGCTTTTAAACCCGATCCGGTTTCTTCCAAACAGGTTTTGACCTGGCCTTGACTAACCCGAACCGAGTACATGTGTAGGTTCGCGGAGGCCATGGTTCAATCACCCATTTATCAGGGCAAGGGCCTAAGCCTAAGAAGACCAAAATTCTGGCTTAAGCCATTGTATAACTTTGGGCTCAAACAGACCTACAACCTACAGGGTCTGGGTTTTCTTTTGAGTCTGAGTCAACCTTGGGTCTGGCCCGTTTACTCATCTCTAGGTCCAAAGACTATGTACTGTTTTAAACCCCTGAACAGAACAACAACAGTAGCTTAAGCTCCGTCGCAAAACCCTACATCATTTCAGTTTCAAAGAACATCGTAAAATCATACTATTAGTATAAGTTCTTTCATTGCCATTACTGTATGAAGCTTGCATTAATATTTTATTAGCTTCAATCAGCCCTCACTCGCTCGTCTGTCTGTTACCTATATGATATGTTCTAATGACAGTGCCATTTTATCACTCACCAGGTCTATGGTAAGTCATCTCAATCTTGCACATTTTGTTCTTAATATAATAATTATAGGTGCTAATAATTCTAACAATTTAAACATACTCTTTTACTTTTGTACTCAAGTATACCACTTTAGGATAATTAATTAAACAAAACTTAACACCATCTTTAATCTTTAGACTTCCATTAGACTTTAGTCAAAATATAGCTCTAATTTTGGTATTGGGTGAAGTTATATTTGATCTTTAAAGGTGTTTAAGAGACAAGATTTATAACATAATTTAAGTACAGTAGTGACCCCTGAAAAAGACAAAAAAATTAGTATTAAGTTGAGCACTACATGCTAAGAAAAATAATGCTCTACTAAACTTCAAATTATACCTTAATAAACATTAACATTATTTTCTGTTAAGAATGTATACAAGGAAACAAGATTACTTCTATTATCAAGTATATGTATTCTATACCAGTTAAAAACATCCATCTTCTTCATCATTTGGACTCACTCTCATGATTTCAAAATATAGCAAGATAAACCTATTTTGTACAAGCTGCTGCATTTCACGGAGAAGAATACGCGCTCTCATCATCAGAACTTATATTATGACGCACGTTATATCTATCCAAAACCGGTAACGATGCAGTGGGAGCGATCCTGAACGATCTTGCCGAACCCATCACGGTTCTATCCTGCATTTGACCGACCTCCTTGCAAACCCGATCCAATATCCCTAGAAAATCCCTTACAATCATAAATATTCTGAACGGTTGTACTCCTTCGCGTGCAGTATCACCATGAAAATACTCAGTCACGTCTCTTACAGACGCCAACGCCTTCCTTTCGTCAATCTTGATTTTTGCAATTTCGATTTCCGCTTCTTTTAAAAACTTTTTCATCGACTCAAAAAACATTCCTTGCGTGTCGGCCTTTTCATGACCCGTTATTCTGATCTTTTGAAGCCCGATTTCAAGCTTTGTCACGTACCCGCTTAGCACATCTGAATCCATTCCCGCTGCCTTTTTAACATTGCTTAATTCTCTACTCAACCCGCCGACAACTTGCAGCCCTTGATTCTTGAAACTGTTGTTTTTAGCTTCATGATCTGAGTATTCTGATCTTATAATTTCTTGAACTACAAAGTGGAGTAATGTGGTTTTGCCATCGGTTCCTTTTATATCCACTAGTTTTAAAAGCGTGTCGAGTTTAAAAGCTGTGGCTTCACCACGATTAGTACCGACATTCATTCGGTTACCCGTTCTTAACACAGCTTCAAGAAGCTTAAGAAACAGACGACTGTTCTTTAGCTCCTCACTTGCATCCTGATAGATATTTTTATACACAATGACCGAGTGAACAAAATAGAAAATACTTGATTTATGAAATGAAATACCTCTAGTGTTAAAAAGGAAGTCCTGAGGTATTTAACTTCTGTATCAAAGTTTGCTCTGTAAAGCATGGCTTCAACTCTTTTGAATGCAAATGGTATATCAAGTATCGCCTTTAGAAACCGCTCTGCAGACCCGAGTTTCGACACGTCACCTTTATAATCTCTAAGTTTGATCTCTTCTTCTTTGGTTGGAGCCATCTTTACCAGTGTTTCTAATAGCTCTGCACCTAACCCTTCTGGATTCCCTGTTATAAACCCAATACAATACACTTGTTAAACTAAAGTCTAAAAGTAACAAATTTATAAAAGTTGCATAATTTGTAACTAATTTACCATCTAGAAGTGCATCGGCTACTTCATCTCGGGTTACATTTAATGCTCTTAGTAGAATGGCTATGTTTTGTGACTTCTTTGGATCTAAGACTCGGTTTTCCTTTACGACTGGAGGTAGAACCGATCGACGGGGCTCTTCTTTTTTTGCAGGGCCACCCGAGTTGCATCCGAATAGGGATTCCATCATGTCCTCATTTAATCTAGGGAAATCATACATATTGAGCATTAATGTTTTGACTAAATGTCTAAATGATGTGTGTTTCAGTGTGTGTATACTTACTGGAAGGAGCTTGATTTTAACTGATCCCAAACGGTTGCTCTATCGGAAGTCGCCCGCACTTTGTCCCAGTGTAGAGGCTTCAGCTTCGGTTTCAACCCGTCTGCATCATCAGCTTCAACACCATTGTTTGTAACATTCTCTAACGGCGTTTCCTTGATTATCCCCGGGATCACTTTAGGACTAAGGCTTCTTGATTCCGACATTGCCTGTTGTTGAGTGAAAGCCGGTTTCATAGGAGATACTCTCATCTTCTGCTGCGGTGGCATTGCTGGTGGCATCGGTGGTGGTGGAGGCGGAGGTGGCGGTGGTGGAGTTGGTTTAGATTTGTTTGGAGTCTGCGCTGCGAATTCGGTCCTTTGGGGACTATACGTTATCGCTAATGGCTGATTCGATGGGGGAGATAGAGGCGGCCGTGGTGGCTGCTTGGTTGAAACATCCGGGGAAGACGAAACCGAAAGCCTAGACCTCGGTGAAGTTCTTTTCGAATGAGGAACCGGGCTAGTCGAGCGTCGTGGTTGGATCACCAAACTCCTACTATTACCATTGCCATTACCATTAACACTACCATTACTCGGATTAATCTTTGATTTTCGAATCGAATGCCCGTCTTCGGTACTGGCATTTGATCCATGAGGGGTGTAAAAATCATGGGTTTCGTGGCTTTCGTCATCCGAAGAAGACGAAGACATTGCGGGTGGAGGCGGTGGTGGTGGTTGGGGTTTATGTAACGGTGGGAGGGGTTGAAGATCAGGGCTGGGTCGGTACCGGTCCAAGGCCTTGACAGAAGCCAGTTTATGATAAGGCGAATGATTAGGTGGTGCATTGGTGGGTTCAGTGACAGATCTCGGTGGCTCAACGGTCCCAATGTATAGAAAACTAGACGGTGGCATATTATCTTCACTATCCTCATTCTCATTCATATTATTATTATTAATATTATTATTTCTCCTGCGTGAATGCACCAGCTTTTGCGTGTCACCGGCGTGTTTCACTTTGTGTTTGTAGACGTAAAACGCTAATGCTGATAGCATACCCAGAGTAACAATTCCAACTGAAATGGCAACAGCTATTTTTTTGGCGGGTTTGGTGGGTGGTTGTGGGGCAATGGGGTGGTTGTTGGTGGTGTCGGCGCCGACGGCACCTGGTGTCGGTGGTGGTGGTGGGGTTTGGGTTGGTTGGGCATTTGGGTTTTCGTTGAAGAATGGTTGGTCGGGTGTGGTGGTGGTGTCAGGTGGTGATGGTGGTGGTGGTTCGGAGGTGACCGGGAAAAGTGGCTGGTGGAGGATTCTTCGTTGGGTTGGGTGGGCTGAGGAGAGTAAGGTTAGAAACGATAGAGATAGGATAAAAAGGAGTTTCATGGTGTTGGTGGTGTTTGTTGTTGCTAATGTTGTTTCTTCACGCAATTCATGTTATCCGGGTGGCTTTGTTTTCTCGTCTCGTCTTGTCATTAACATTAGCAAGTGTGTGTGTGTGTGTGTGTGAGAGAGAGGGAGTAAAAATAATAATACTAAATAATATTAGAAAGAAGAAGAAGAAGAATTTGTGAAGCTTCTTTGATCTGCAACGCAAGATCTGGATGGTAGCTATGTTTTTTTCTTTATGGTAGGTGGGTACAAGTGATTGCAGCTGGGGTTAACTGCATTTGGGAATATTTGTTCTGGAATAAGGGGAAATTAATGGTTGGACTTTATTGGATGGATTTATGGTGTGGATGGTAATGGAAAAACTCACCTTTTATTATTATTATTATTATTATTTTTAAATATTAAATTGGAATTATAATTTATAAAAGCTTTTAATTAAACCACCAACTATGGTTTTAAAGAATGACAAACAAAATAGATCACAGACCAGTTTTACTTGTTTGACGGTTTAAACCTTTGTTATATTTTTGTAAAAGTTATTAGCTTGTATTTAAATATTTTTTCATGATTATATTATAAGTGCTTAAATCAGATAAAACTTAAATAAAAGTAAATATAAATAACGAAAAATTAAACAACTGTTCTTTCTTTCACTATGGACGAACTGTGAAAACCAGCATACCGTTAAGATCTTACTGTTTGGAATTTGGATACAAAACAAGGAAAGTGAATGTTTTGTTGGTTTCAACAATTTATTTATAAGCACTTATTTGATTAGATTTACTTGTTGGGTAGGGTGAACAATATGGCACATTGTATCGAATATATATTAATTAATGGCATTTATGAATCATGAATTAAGGATATTTACTAAAGCGTGTTGATATCCAACTTTTTAATTAACTAGATTAAGAGACTCGGTAATCTGTTTTTACCTTAAATTAATTAGTGGGTGTATTTATGTTATATTATTGAATGATGGTGAGGTCGTTTTTGAAGTGTCACGTGAAATGCAATAGGCACCGACTGTCTCTTTTGTGGTACATGGCCACGTCACTTTAAGCATCTTACCTTTGCTTTTCTCCTTTGCCAACCCACAATTCCTTCCCCTCGGGATACACAATCAAAATCACCTGCTCATAATATAACGTCTTGTCTTCTTTTAAAATTAAGGGGCGTTTATATATATATTCACTTATCACATATATCCTCCTTTTTAAACATAAAAATTATCAAATTTACCTATTTTGATTTATTATTTATTTTAAAATAAATTATACAATGACAAGTTTACCCTTTTACCTATATCTTCTACACAAGATGGATAGCAGTTCAAAACAACAAACAAATCAACAGGTGACCGTACACCTCCATGGCTCCATGCCTACCATCGTTAACCTGATGCGTTCAATTAAACGATTACCACCAACCTATCAAGTGGCTTTAGGTTCGCCGGAAAACATCAAGCTTGGCGGAAAAACCCTATGCGCCGCCGTCTCCGCTAGTTGTCTTCTTCGGTCTCATCATCCCGCCATCGTCAGAACACCCCCATCATCGATAATCGTGTAACGTCATCTCTGTTCTTCATCCGTCGTTGCCGCCAGTGACGTGGCAACATCCGTCCGTCTATCTTTGTTTGCGTCGCGGGAAACGAAGGCAAACCGAGTTTATGTTGGAATTGAACATTAGAACATCAGAAAACCCATTGCTTGCGATATGAAAACCCGTATAATAATTAACAAAATTGAATGCCATAATCAATTGGATTGAATGGCCGATGAGAAACAAATTCAGATAAGGGTTAGGTTTTTGTGAAGTTTAAATTTCTTTGTTAAGTTTAAAAAAGGCATTAGTAATTTATAAATGAAGGGGATATATGTAATTTTAAATTTTAGATTAGGGATATATGTAATAAACGAAGTTAATAGGGGGATATTTGTAAATCTTCCAAAAATTAATATTTCATGTTTTTGAAACGGGTTATCAACTGTTTATATTGATATGACGTGGTCTGACTTATTCTGAAATACCATTAATGAATAAGCACATCACTGTATGAAAATCTTTCGCATCGAATCTCAAATTTTAACCATCATTACAATTTACATGTCACTTGAACAAAAGAACACTGTAGATATAAACTAAACTAAACCATTTATAAAAACTTTAGATTTTGCAATTATATAATGTGTTTAATCTATATGATTAACATACATTAATATGATCATTAAATCAAGTCATGTCAAAATCAATCTCAACTCTCAATCTTAACTCGCCTTTTAAAAAAAAACCTTATCTATGGTGCCACTGTTGAGTAAAGTGATACTAGAGTGGATTCTGCTTTAGTTTATTATATTTGTTTTTAGATCTTTATGTCAATATATTATTACACAAATTCACAAAATAATGTATTGACAATGTTTGAACTTGGAACGTGCATCATAATGCGTTTAAATTTAACTTATAAGGAATTTTTTAAATACATAAGTTTTCTGTTTAAAATTTAATAAATAGTATTTTTAAAGAAATCATGAAACAATATAGAAAGGATTTGACAGTGAATAATAAGATATTCCAATTTCACTATCACAAGTAAGGTACATACTTATACTTTGCTTGAGCACATAATCAATGATGCACCAACACCATATGTACACACATGACGTGACACATACATATATAAAACATTCGAATTATAGTAATTATTAGTTTGTATTTAATAAAAAAATAAAATGTTCAAATTTAGCTCAATTGTACCAATGATGGCTAGCTCATTTGGCAAATCCTCTACTGAGTTAGTTCTAAGGCTACGGGGACGTTGGCATCCAGGTTCGATTTACACTTGTGACAAATTCTTGAGTGTATTTACCTCCTAGGATGGCTGCTGGTGCTAATAAATAACACTTTTGGGGCCAGACAACAGGGTCAAACCCGGGTTTACCTTGGCGTAGGTCTCCTATAGTGTTTTATCGCGCACAAATGTAACCACTGCGCTACATGCAGTCCAAAAAAGTACTAAACTTAAGATATTTGTGAATATATAAGTATGATGCGTAAAAGAAAGCAAGACGAAAATTGTCTTATTAGGAAAATGTGGTGTGTAAGTTGCAAATGGGCCCTTTTCTACAATTTAATTGCATGACATGAAGGCATGATTAAAACTTTGAATTCCCTTTCAAAACCAACAGGAACGCAATGGACAATAATACAATGGTCAACATCACAAGAATATCATAAATAGGTGTATGCATATGAAACTTTTATTCATTTACCAATAGTATAATATCTAGATATATTAAATATTAAAATAAAATTTAGACTAGTTTTTTCTTGATCCCGTAAACCTTGTACTCAGACTAACGGATAAAACCTAGCACCTTTGATACTTGGTGGATAAGCTTTCTAGTGGTTTAAAACTTGTATGGGAGGGCTGGAAATGATTGTAAGCTCTTGTCGGTAAAATATGATTTAGTGATGACATCGTAAGGACAAGAATGGGTGGGTATAGAAAGTTTTGTAAGCTATAACATCGTATATATTGCTTCAAAATGGGCGGTGGAGGCTCGCTAACAATCCTGATTTTAGGTCAAGGTTCTAAAATCGATTCGTGGTGGGTAGCCGTGTATACATGCTTGACGGGCACAACTTGTATTGTTGAAGTGATGTGTGGAATCATATTGTCATATCTTCTTGTTATTCATTCTAAAAGTATTCTTTTCTTGTCTAAGGTTTCGAGCAAGGTTGGAATTTGAGATTTCGTGTCCTTTTGGTAGGATTTTTGGTTAAGTGATTTTCTTCGTTGTGAGAGACTCATTTTACACTCATTTTTTTCTCTTGATCCTTCTTCTTTCTACTACTTAATTTTCTGAAGTAGTAGACTTATGGAAGTAAACAAGTCAATAGGAAAAACTTGACAACTAAATCCAAAATGCAAAGGTGAAGGTGAGTTTATACAACTTTGACCTTAAATTTTGTGTTAGTATAAAAGAATGTTGGCTTTATAGTTGATTACGTAAGAGAAACAACATAAATTAGCATAAAGTAAGTTGGTACATGTGTGAAATAAATAGAATTCCACAATTGAACTAGAGGCGTACATAAACCTCAAAGTAGAGTTTAACTTTCAATGTGATTAATATAAGCATCAAATATATATACGTGCAATTAAGATATTCTATGAAGTAATAGGGTATCAATCATGAACTTGAATCAAAATGTATTTAAAGGACCTACAATGAACTTTCCATACGCCCACGGGTATATCCTTACACAGGACCTACAATGAACTTTCCTATATCTTCTGTCATACGCCAAAAGTGAAAGAAGGAGCGGCGTATATGCATACACCGCATGATGTATGTGTATGTCAATGTCAAAACTTTCATGAATCGTTTCATCTTCTTTTAGTATGTTAAGATATCTCATAACATGAGTGTGCAATCATAACTTAGTGTTTTTAATAGCGTTAACTTCGTAGAAATGTAACGAAGTTTTAGTATGTAGTACCACTTAGGTTACTCGAACTTTATTTTGTAACATGTTAAACATGTAAAAAAAAACTATGATTAGAACATTTGGTGAAACTTTAGTGACTTAAGTGACACGCGCATGAACTTCGTTACATATCTATGAAGTAATCCGGGGTTTAATAGAGTTTAAACCGAAAGATAGATAATGAGATTTTTTTTTATCATTAGTTATTACAACTTTGATATTGAAATGCCAAAGAGTTTGACGAGAAAACTAATAAATTAAAGTATCATGAATTGAAATTAGTGCAAGGTATGTTTTTTTAACTTCTCATGTGCTAAAATGTGATTAAATATATGATGATATATTCTAAATGTAGTTGCAATAAATCAAGCATGCATTAAGATATGTTTTCAAATAAAGACATTTTGCTTTGCTGTATGCAAAACATGTTACTTTTTTCTTTAAATCAAATTAGTAAATTACACTTGGAGTTATACGTATTAGCAAATTGAAGAAGAAAAATAAACTTGTAATTTGAGGAACCTTAAATTTTTATATATATATTAGAAATAAATAAATGAAGCTCGCTTCTTTATAATAATAAAAAAAAACGTTTTCTATTAATTAAAATAAAAAACACATTTATATAGTGTTTGCTCTTAACTTTTTTTTTTCCGAGTCGGCATGTTACAGGATTTCAACGCTCAACTGCTCAAGGTCCAATATTCTCCGGTGAATCCATAATGCGGTGTTCGCAAATTTAATCTAATGGTCCCATATCCTTGTTTATTAATTTGGTTTAAAAAGTCAGCATTTGGTCAGAGTTTCAAAAATCTCTTTCTTCTTGGATAAGAAAATAACTTATTTAAGAAAGTAAATAATTCAAGAGGTCTTACGTACAATCTCAAACAATGAAAAAGTTTAAGAGTGAATAAGGATAGATTTACCATTTGTCGTTCAGAAGAGAAAAAAAAATAAGTCACTTGCCATTCGGAAGAGAAAAAAAAAGTCATGAAACGAGCCTTTTTTTCCATATTTTGTTAAGCAACAGACACTTGAAAATTTTTTTAAAAGATGTCTCAAAACTCAAGCTTTTTAAGAAATTTAAATTTCGTATTTTTCTCATAACCTAACAATATAATAACAGCATAACTGATGGTCATAAATCGACTAAGGTTTCTTCAAGTGTATGGGTTACCATGCACTTTCCCGCAGCCTATAACTTCACCTGTTCGAAGGGGACGTGACGTGAGTAAAGCTTGGATTTGTAAACAAAATGCCTACACGAATGTGCATCACGTGAGAATTTATAAATTTCACTTTTTCCCCTTACTATTTTTATTTTTTAACTAACAAGTTTGCCCCCATAATTTTAGTCTTTTTCCCAATCAAATAAAATATGAAAAACCTTGAATATATGACTAACTTAATTACATTCTATATGTGAGACAAAAATTAAAGACTTCAAAAGTTTTTATCAGACCAAAATACCAACATTGTTTTTGAACTAGGAAAAGAAGAATCTATTAGAGGGGGAAATAAAAGATATTTTGTTCTACTATAGAAAATTATTTGATTTTTGTCTTTTTTTAAAGAATTTTCAGGATACACAAGAAAATTCATTTTATTTTATATTTTTAGGGTTTAATGATACCTAAGAACATATTCACCCATTTATTTTATCTTTTAAAATGATCTGTTGGTTTTTAGGTGTAATCATTTGATTTGGTAATAATATTAAAAATATAACAAATAGAAAAGAATAATGTCATGGGCTGTATATCAACGCCAATCTGCGGTAGAATAGAAGGTTCCATCGGAACAGTCTTTTATTTCAATGTACCTCTTCACTATTTTTTTCCAAAGGGGGAGGCTGTGTGAGGAGAAATGACAAAAAGATATTGAAACATCAATTTAGAAGAGATGATGGAAGCAGACGTTCATTTTGGCCATGGTACTAGGAAATGAAACCCTAAAATAACACCTTATATCTCTACAAAACGTAAAGGTATTCATATTACAAATCTTATTCGAACTGCTCGTTTTTATAAGAAGCTTGTGATTTGGTATTTGATGCAGCAAGTAGGGGAAAACAATTCTTAACTGTTGGCACTAAATATAAAGAAATTGATTTAGTAGCATTGGCTGCAATAAGGGCTCTGTGTCATTATGTTAACAAAAGATGGCTCGGTGATATGTTAACAAATTGGTCCACTACAGAATTGAGACTTTATAGGTTTAGAGACTTGATAACCGAACAAAAAACGGGGGACTCACCCGTCTTCCGAAAAAAGGCACGGCTATGTTGAAAGACAATAATCTCATTTGCAAACATATCTGGGCGGGATTTGTAGGTTCCTGGACGGATCGTACACGGGATATCGCTAACAACGCAGGTGCGGAATCCCTGCGCAGGTAGTTACGAGTGTAGAGATAGAATCACACGAGCAATAAATCAACCACGTTATATTGATAACCGAACACGTGACTCACGGTCACTATTACAGAAAATAACACGTAACACCAATATGAAACACACTGAAACAAACCCTAAACGACCAACCCTCAAACTGTTTCAGCGAAACAGTTTTATACACGACAACTTCGCCATTGGCGAAGTTGTCCATAACTTCGCTGATTCAACAAGTTCGCCATAGCGAACTTGTTGACAACTTCGCGTATTACAAAACAATCATAAACAAAACATAATTACATTACAGACTCGATTACAAATGCTAGACTATGAACTACTGACACACATGTACCAACAGACTCCCCCTTGGCAGTAGCTTCATATCTTGATCTTCAAATCTTGAGTCTTGTAATCTTCACCTCTACGCGTGCGCCCCTTCTCTCACACATACCGACACTACCCCTTGATATTTCCTAGCTTGATCCTTCCAAGCAGGAATGTAGAAGATCTTCTTCTCGTTGAGCACTTTCAAATCAGCCTGCGACAGATTAACAAGATGCATCGGGTCGTAAACCCGAAGTACTTCTTGTTCATCCTCATCTTCCATTACTGCCTCAGCTGTCTCGCAATCTACGTACCACCATTTTAAATCTTTTAGGACGTTCTTGGGCATAACTTTCATCGGTACTTCTTTCAAATGACGGACTGGTTTATACTTCATAACCATCCATGGTTTGCCGTCAGCCCTCATTCCACGATCTTTGTCTTCTATCAACTTTCCTTTTTGAGGCTTTAGCAGTTCAAACTTTTTGTCTTTAATGGCTTCTTTACATACAATCTTCTCAATGATTCTTGCCATATCATCATTGCTTCTATTGATCAGCCCCAATCTCGCTAAATCTTTCACCTCACATTCTGGTAAGGAATTCAGAGATCTCAACAATCTCTTAAAGTACTGAATGCCGTCGTACCGTTTGATCACAAATAGTTTCAGCTCTTTGTCGTACAACCAGCATATGATTCCCTTCTTTGACTCTGCATAGCCCTTTATACTATAAGTCTTTCTGAACATCGTTGGCACTGCAGGCTTCTTGGTTTTAACAAACCACTGAGCACAGCCTTCTTTCCAGTTCGGCTGCTCCTCCCATACTGTATCTTCTATCACACTCTCATCCCCCAATTCTGATCTCTCAACAGCTGGAATCTCATGTTCCACTGAATCATCCACAATCTCACCTTCTTCTAATACATCTTCCACATTAATCTGTTCTCCTATCCTCTCAATCTCATCCATAGGCAACACGTCGTCATCATCCATCAACTCATCGTCCTCCTCCTCATCCAACTCCTTCAAAGCATCGATAACGTCTTCAACATCAGCGTCGTCATCCACAACTACAACATCATCACCAGCTGCATTTGTAGACTCCCCCTCAGTTGTGGAAGCCCCAAGAGCCTGAGAGGTTCTTGGCAGCTCATCACCTGCACCGGAAGGTGCATTGGGATCATCGTCATGATCTTCTCGTCTTTTCGTTCTCAACTCATCGCCCCTACAAGTATTCTCCCCCTGAGATGCCAAGTAATCCTTGAAGGCATCTATTATTCTTCCATGTTCAACCAGGAGGGCAGCTTGTAGTCGATTGGATTCCACTAGGCTTTGAATGGTCTTTGTCTGATCAGCAACAATCCGCTCTAGTGATGTAATCCTCTCGGAATCTGAAGTAGGCGTTGGAGTTGGCGGGACATCAGCAGAAGTGACCGCAGGTGGTACACTTGGTAACACTGCAGTAGAAGTGATTGTCGACTCCACAAATCGTGCAACTACCACCGGTGGATTAAGCGGTTGGGGTGGTAGGGACACAATTGCTGGGGCCGACGTCTCGACCGATGTAACCTGTGCTGTAGTAGTAATAAGAGACATACCAGACAAGGCAGGTGGAGCAAAACGTACTAGTCTTGAAGATTCTCCAGCTCCCGAACCTATACCTCTCTGTTCTCTTCTTGAACGTCTAAGCACAATCTGCACTGCCTCCTCTTCATCCACTTCATCCTCATCCTCCTCCACAGTTCTCGGCCTCTTTCCCGTAGTCCGTTCCCGAGACACCATAAGTCTTCTTGCCTCAGCAAACGTCTCGTCTAGATCAGAGTCAGCTACCGAAGTAGCTGCACTGGTAACATCCATAAATTGAGGACCCGAGACATCCATATCAAACACACCATGTACGCCAAAGGCAGCATTAAGATCAACGTCTTCAGCAGTAGACACAGCATGAGATACAGTAGCTGGCACAGCAGCAGAGGCAACAGTAGAAACCACAGGCGCAGCTGATACAGCATGAGGTGCTGCCGCCTGATGTGGTTGGGGATCTCTGAACTCGTCCCCTCCTGCAGGAACATACTCCGGGTTGATGAGATACCCGAAAAGTGGAGTATGCCTGGGACGCCGCTCAGGGTTGCTACGAGTGCTCGACGTCCTGCACTGAGCAAAGATACGTTTTGTTACGCACTCAACGTATCTGATAGGGCGTCTTTGCGGTATAGACGGAGCGACATGATTAATAATCATTTGTAGAAATCGAGGATACATAATAAAACGCTCGCGCGCCGTCGCCCGTCTCTGACGATCAATCTCGTAAAAGATTAGCTGACTAAAAGAATATCTGCGGTTGTAAGTCAGCGCAATCATGGCCGATTGCATCGTCGCACCCATCCCGTCTGTTCCTGCCTTTCTGCCGGACATGCATACTATTAACACATGCATCAGAAAGCGCCATTGATCCAGCAGAAAGCCTTTCCTCCTCTGCGAGTCCCCCAGCGGACCCGAATAACCCATCCTCAAGTAAGCTCCGTCACGGAAAGGAGCTACGAACTCCGTTGGGTCGTCTCTCATTTCATCACCGAACTGCAGAGCCAACCGTATGTCTTCCGAGGAAAACTGTATGTTGTGACCATTTACGGTTGCTCGCATCACCGGAGGCTCAGGTCTGCAATCATAATACACCGTCTGCCAGAAATCTTCAATGTTAGGCAGAGATATGGGTAGTGTATTAGTGATTGCGTGAAAAACTCGTGATCGTTGGAGAAATGTGATAATCTCCCTATAGTCTTCAACGCCTCGTGCGTCTGGATCCAAAGTGATGTATTGGTTATGGGCTGGAAAGAATTGTCGTTGCTCATCACCATCATCACCACCAGCACCTCCAACAGCAGCCATATCTGCATAAAACAAATCAAGTTAGAGACCATATAACCATCTCACAAGTTCGCTGTGTACCATGTGCGAAGTTGTGATGTACACAGAACAGGCGAATTTAAAGGTGAGGCGAAGTTGGGAACAACTTCGCTTCATCTGTAAGTTCGTCTGAAATCTTATAAAAAAAATTGAAATAGGAGAAGTTGTGTTCAAGGCGAAGTTATGGATAACTTCGCCATAGGCGAAATTAAGCTTCAAGCGAAGTTGTGGATAACATCGCTGAAGGCGAACTTAAGCCACTGGCGAAGTTGAGAATAACTTCGCGTAAACCTTAACTTCGCCTGAATCTGAAACGGCGACTGTTCAGATTCAAACAAGTTTTATCCGACGTTTCGGACCGATTTATGGATATAACAATGAAGTCCAACATATTTCAATGGTGTTAGGACGAAAAGGTCGTCCATGAACACGTAACGTGAGGTCGAAAAACTTGGTTTCGAAGGTTCGACGACCCGAGGTCTCGAACCGGGTAAAACAATAAAGAGAAAGATAGGATGATATTGACAACACATACCACTAGTATAGTAGAAACAAGGAACACAAGATCGAAAACGGAATGAAAACAAGATCGCCGGATATAATGTATTTGATAATATGTTCGCCGGAAAATAAGAATTTATGTTACTGATACTGTTTCAAAATCCTTATATAGGGCAGAGTTTGTTCAGGCGAAGTTACGTTTAACTTCGCCTAGGCGAAGTTAAGCACAACTTCGCCGAATTCAACAACTTCGCCCGTATTTTCAAAATCAGCCCTTTAAGTTTGAAAAATCTTGCAGTTAACACTAGAAGTTTCCAAAAAGAGTTAAACAAATATGATCAAGACCCAGTAACCAACAATAAAATAATATAACTACAAAAACTAAAAAACTTAGAAAAATTTTAACGAAATAAGGGATCAAATTTCAGTCTAGTCAGAGACCACTACGTTTTAGAAAAGATCCTAACAGGAATCATACTAACGATGTGACTGTCACTTAGATCCGTGTTTAGCTGTATTATGACATAGAGACACAGGTTGTAAGCATGTAAATAACGTAAATGGTTTTCATCGTTTCTGTGATACGGATTAAGGTTCAATTAAGCTCAAAAATTTAAGATGGCAACATCTCAGAGATAATGATGTCTTCTATCTATTCTCAAAGCGTATTTGGCTATACCCAAGTCACCCCGAGTTGACTTCGACCCATAGTGTCTGATTAATTTGTATATACTCGTTGACTGCATCCCGTTCTCTTCTTACTCCAGACATGAGAAGTCTTGATTGTTACTATGTCTCATAAGTACTTAAAAATATACACGTATATATATATATATATATATATATATATATATATATATATATATATATATATATATATATTTTAAACAAACATTTTTATCGACTTCGGAGTACTAAACCACTGCAAGTCCCGAATCTGGATCACTGCAGTATCTTGAAATGCTTTCTTCACGGGAATCAGAACACTTACGGGCTCGTGTATGACTGGGTAGTCGCTTTTCTGCCTATCCTTCGAAAAGATATGTATGAAGACATACAAAACTCTTAAGGAGTTTCCACGTAAATTCGAGTAAATTTAAGTTAGTATCACATACACTTTTACGCACCATAAAAATTACCATGACATACAATGACTGTTCTAAAGCCTTTTAAGCCTAATAACTTCACTAGTTAAGCACACACAATCAGTATATATATCATTTTCCAAGGTTGGATCAATTTTCTGTTAAACACAGCATAGAACTTCTTACGAAGTAACAGACTTGAAAATTAATTTCATTTCCCAAAAGAGAAAAAAAAAAAAACTTTAATTTCAATCGCCCCAATCACGTCAAAGTCGTCAGGTAAACGGCTATCCTGAAGATCCAATGGATCAACTGGACCGACCACATACAAGTATGTGTCCTTCTTACTAAGTATGACCGACAAATTTTCAGCAACTGAAAGAACACACGTCATAGCTGCCCCGGTTACTTTCAGTCTTCCGGTTAATGGCTATCCTTATTTTCTAAGTCGAAAAACGAGGACCAAAACATATCCGAGGATATGTTCATCAAACTGAGGTAACCGACTGATTTTAAGCAAAAATGACCCTTTTTTTTTTTTTTTTTTTTTTTTTTTTTTTTTAAAACAAAGACATGGTTACTCGGGATTGATCATCCCGTTTAGCTCAATTAGGTTTTGAAATCTGGATTTATCAAACGCTTTTGTAAACAAGTCAGCAAAATTTTCAAGTGTATCAACTTTTTCGATCTTTATCAGTTTCTTCTCAGCACAATCCCGTATGAAGTGATGACGAATGTCAATATGCTTAGTTTTACTGTGCTTCACGGGATTGTTAATTACTGAGATGGCGGCAGTGTTATCAATTAAAATAGGAGTAAGTAAGAAATTCAGACCATAGTCGCGCAATTGTTGCTGAATCCACAAAACCTGAGAGCAGCAGTTGGATGCTGCCATGTATTCAGCTTCGCATGTTGAAATTGCAACTGATGTCTGTTTCTTGCACTGCCAGGAAACTAATCTTCCTCCAAGAAACTGACAGCCTCCTGTTGTTGACTTCCGACTCTGATTACATCCACCATAATCAGAGTCTGTATATGCCACCAGTTCAACGTCTCCTCCCTTTGGGTACCACAACCCTAGTTTCGGCTTGCCCTTAAGATACCGCAAAATCCTCTTCACACCTTTCATGTGAGATTCCTTTGGGTTTGCCTGAAAACGAGCACAAAGACAAACAGAAAACATTATATCGGGCCTAGAAGCAGTTAAATACATTAATGAACCTATTATCGCCCGATACAGAGTAGGGTCCACATCTGCGTCACCATCTGATTCAGCGCCCAATTTGTGATTGACGCAGATTGGGGTGTCATATGGAGAACTGTCCTCCATCTTGAATCTCTTCAGCACATCATGAACATACTTTGTTTGATGAATGAACATCCCATCCTTCTTCTGATCAACCTGCAATCCTAGAAAGAAGGTTAGTTCACCCATAGCACTCATCTCGAATCGTTTCTTCATGACAGCTTCAAAATCCTGACACATGGATACTCTTGATGCAGCAAAAATGATGTCATCCACGTAGACTTGAACCAGTAGGAAGTCACATCCTTCTCTCTTCACAAACAACGTACTGTCAATCAATCCTCTTTCAAAACCATTTTCCAGCAAGTAGTCTGATAACGTTGAATACCAGGCACGAGGTGCCTGATGTAACCCATATAACGCCTTGCTCAACCTGTATACGTGATCCGGAAAGTCTGGGTCAGGAAAACCCGGAGGTTGCTCAACAAACACAACCTCATCAACTTTCCCGTTAAGAAACGCGCTCTTCACATCCAACTGAAACACCTTCATCTTTTTAGATGCAGCAAACGCCAAAAACAATCTAATCGCTTCTAACCGGGCAACAGGAGCGAAAACCTCATTGTAGTCAATACCCTCTTGCTGATTAAAACCTTTAACAACCAGCCTCGCCTTATTTCTCACGATAATCCCCTTTTCATCTCTCTTGCACTTGAACACCCATTTCGTGCCTATAGCATGCACATTCTTTGGTTTTTCAACCAAAGTCCAAACTTCCATTTTTTCGAACTGAGCCAACTCTTCTTGCATGGCTTCGACCCACGAGCTGTCCTTTAAAGCCATTTGATAATTCTTCGGTTCAACTTGGCTTATGAAGCAAGAGTACAAACATTCGTTCATGATACCTGTATCTTTAATGCTTGTATAAACACAGGTGTGCTCATTCAAGCTACTTCTGGTTTGTACACTAGAGGACACATCACCTATAACATTCTCCAATGGGTGATCTTTGTGAATTCTCGTGGTCGGAACAGCACCGACATGCAAATTGTCTTCCAAGTTTGAAGAGATCTCATCTATGGTAGTTTCATGCTGAGAGTGAAAAGGATTAATAAACTCATCTTCAGTTGAGGCCGCAGGGGTATCGATAGGGTTTGATGTGGAAGGCTGAGATTTTTCTGTCATCTGATGTTGCACTACCTCCTCTTCCTCATCAAATATCATCTTCGTCACTGCTCTTTCGTCTTCTTCAGAAATTTCCAAAGTAGGTACGTTAAACGACTTAAAAAGTTTAACATAGTCAAACAGCTCAGCAGGTCCATTGCTTGGTTTTGGCGGTTGGTAACTAGTAATGTCGGTGTTACAAACCACCTCCACCTTGCAAGTTGTCGTATTGAAGACCCGTCTGTTGGGAGTCCCAACAACATAACCGACTAGGATTCCCTCATCAGCTACTTCACCAAATTTCGAATTAGTCTTCAAAATCGAACAAGGAGACCCAAAAGGTTCAAGACCGCACAAGTTGGGCTTCCTTCCGTGCATAAGCTCGTAACAAGTTTTTCCAAGTCTCTTAACGGTTAACACCCGATTCAGAACATAGCAGGCTGTAGCAACTGCTTCAGCCCAGAACATCACAGGAAGCTTTGAGTCTGCCAGCATAGTTCTGGCTCCTTCAATCAACGTTCGGTTCTTCCTTTCAGCTACTCCGTTCTGTTGTGGAGTATACGGAGCGCTGTATTGATGCTCAATACCCTTCTGAAGACAAAAGATTTCCATCTCAAAGTTCTTGAACTCTGTCCCATTGTCGCTTCTGATGAATTTAACTGATTTACTCATGACGTTCTCGACTTTTGTAATTAGATTCTTCACCATCTGAGTCGTCTCGTCTTTCGTTTTCAGAAAATATACCCACGAGTATCGCGAGTAATCATCAGTTATCACCAAGCAGTAAGAAGTACCGCCTAGACTTTGTACATTCACCGGACCGAAGAGATCCATATGAAGTAGTTCTAGAGTACCAGCAATTGAGTTGATCGTCTTGGTGAGATGGCTTTTCTTGTGTTGTTTTCCCTTCTTGCACGCTATGCATTTATCTTCAAAGTTAAAACTCTTTAAGGGAACGCCCATCACAAGCCCATTTTTGACAATGAAGTTCATCTTACGAAGATGAATATGTCCCATTCTCCTGTGCCATAATTCTGATTCTGATTCGCTTGCCTTTGTCATTAAACAGGATTCTCCGGTGGCCATTTCAGTAGACCTCATATCCATCACGTATGTATTCGTTTCACGTGGAGCTTTCATTACTATCCATTCTTCTGGTATATGAAAACCAGGCTTCAATACAATCGCTTCATTCTTAGTGAAATGGACAGTGTATTCTTTATCACAAATCTGCGACACACTCAGCAGATTGTGCTTTAATTCCTCCACAAAGTTTACATTTTCAAGTGTCATTCTCCCATTCGACACAGTTCCTCTACCAGTAATCCTTCCACCGCTTTCACCAGCAAAACTAACTCTAGCTCCCTGAACAGGTTTTAAGTCTTGCAACAAGTGTTTGTTGCCTGTCATGTGCCTGGAACAGCCGCTATCTACAATCCAAAGATTGTTTGCAGCCCTGTTCAACTGTTCCTGCACAATAAAACAAAGAGTTAGAATCTTGGGACCCAAGACCAATTGGTCTTGGATCGATACGTCCCGTACCCTGGCTTTCTCAAGTTAGCGTCAGGATAATTTCTGTAAGTCCTGTTAGGGAATCTCCTTGCAGATTGGGTGTAATGCCTTCCAAACCTTTGAGAATTGAAAGTGTTATATCTTGAGGTTTGGTTGTAAAAATGAGGTTGGTCTTTATGAAAACTTGAATTCGTTACATTTTGGCATTTTTTAAAGTTTTCATTTTTAGCAGGAACAAAATGACGCTTATTCTCATTTTTATTTGGCTTCACACCTCTGAATCTCGGCTCCAGAGGGCAATCTGCAACTAAATGCCCTAATTTGTTACATCTAAAGCAACACCGACTCTCCAATTTCTTGTCAAATGTTGGTTTGGATGTAGAGGAAGTGTTACCAGCCGTTCGTCTCACATAAGGTGGGACATACGGGTTGAGTGGAGTACACTTTTTAGAAGATTTATTTTTATCTCCACCGGTGGGTAACACTACATTCTCGTTCGTCTTACCAGATTCGGACAACTTATCCGAATCCGATGAGACTGGACTCGTAACAGAAATATTTACACTAGAAACAGGCGAACTCGTTTCGCCATTACTAACAGTTGGTTCTTTAAATGTAACCTTGATGGGAACTGTCTGAGGAACTTCAAACTCAGCAGATTTCTGTACACTAGGGTTAAAAGTGTAATTATGGTTATACGGTGGTGGAACCTCGTGATAACCAATTCCTCCTCTCTTTGGAGAGGTACCTTGATCACTAACAAGGTGATCAAGAATAGCTGAGGAATTTCGGAACTGCTCGAGTTTTCGGTTCAGTTCCACCACTTTCACCTGGTGGTCAGCAATCTGCTTTTCACGTTCAGCAATAAGTTTAGTTTTTTCTTCTAAAACCTCATAGCTTAGGTCAATTACATCAATTTTTTCAGCAAGTTTAGTTTTTAAGCTTTTGACATCTTTTTCACATGCTTTTATTTTAACTTTAAAACTGTTTTCTCTTGCCTTAGTAAAATGATGATCTTCTTTAAGATTTTTAAATTCAGCATCTAAACGAACATACTGATCAGTTATGGTCGCAAGTTGCTCAGACAAATTCTCACATTTTGTACAAACAGGTTTAGGACTTACCTCGGAGCGATTATCTTTGTCATTTGCCATGAAAGCGGTTTCTTCTTCATTTGCTTTCTCAATTTCTTCAACCTTCTCACATTCTTCAGCTTCAGACTCAGCCATGTTTGCTTGCTCACCAGATCCACTTGAGCGTTGATTCCAGTTGTACTCTCCTGCCTCTCTGGTCAACATGGCATTTATCTCTCTGTTAACTCCTGAGTGTTGTGTAGGTCGACCTTGTCCTCGTTCAACCCTCTCATTTCTGCATTCCTTGGCAAAGTGCCCGTACTGTTGACAATTATAGCACCTTACCTTGGATTTGTCGAACCCGGGCCTACCACCAACAAACTTTCTTCCAGTTTTGTGCATAAACCGTTTAACACGCCTCACAATCATTGCCATTTGCCATTGCAAATCCATCTCCTCCAGATCATCAGCATCGATCTGGTCGTAGTCCTCATCCAGAACAGCAGGGTCCACAATCTTCCCCTGGATGTAGTTTTCATAGGAAGCAATAAATGATGCATAGACTGCAAACTGCTCTTCAGCAGATTTTACACTCATAGGCATCTTGGAATAATTATTGCTTGAGGCATGTGCAGAAAAACCACTTGAGGACGCTTGAGGCTTTGAAGTACTAGATCCTCCAGCAACGAAACATACATCACCATTCATGTTAACAGAAACATTTCCTTCATGAGGTGAGTCAGGACCTGACTCCCCTTTCGAGTAAAAGGCAGCAGATTCAGGCCTTGAACTTGAGCCTGAGTTAACCTTAGCACCATACATACCAGGGTCTTGTATCTGATCTGTTGGTGTTTCCTTTCGAACCATATTAAGCTCATAAGTTCTGATCTTGTTTACTGCTGTTTCTAGATCATAGGTTGGAAAGTCTCTGTATTCCCTCATAAGGACGGTGTACATTTCCCACTTCGGTGGGAGAGCATCGAGAAGCTTTTCAACGATCTCTTCTTCTCGGTAAGCAATTGAATAATTGCTGAGTTCTGTCATTAGATGATAGTATCTGGTGATAATATCATCCAGTGATTCGTTCTTCAAAAATTTGAAAACGGAGAACTGGGTCTTCAAAAGTTTTACCTTCGATGCACGGATACCCACATTCCCCTCGAATCTATTTTCAAGAGCATCCCAAAGCTCTCTTGCAGAAGTGTACTTTCGGAACGTATGGAGAACCTCTTGAGGAAGTGCCATTGTTATCGCAGCATGGGCCTTGCTTTCGGCCTCGTACATTTTCTTCTCTTCGTCCTCTATTTTGCTGTACTTCTTAACCACATCGCGACCTTCGTACACCATGGTTGGTGGGATATATCCATCCTGGATGCACACCCACATCTTTGCATCCTGATATTTAATATATTGGATGAATCTGTCCTTCCATGCCACGAAGTCAGTTCCTTTCATCAGCCTCGGGGCCTTAGTGGCAGACCCCGCTTCTACTTCCATCTTGACCAAATCGGAGATGTTGATCGACGACATCCTTGCAAAAACCTGAAAAACCTGAAAAAAACAAAAAAAATATTAAAACAGCTCAGTAGGCGAAGTTAAGAATAACTTCGCTTGAAAGTTAACTTCGCTGAAAAGAGAACTTCGCTGAGTTCTTAAATTCGCTAGATTTGGCGAAGTTAAAAAATAACTTCGCTTAGCTCTGGCGAACTTATGAGTTGAGCGAACTTGGGTATGAAGCGAAGTTGCGGATAACTTCGCTAAGGCGAACTTATGAAGTGAGCGAAGTTGTGGTTAACTTCGCTAATCCTTATATCTTCGCCAAAAACCCTAATTCCAGCGACGGCAACTTCGCCTGAAGAATGGTAACTTCGCCCGATGAACGGTAACTTCGCCCGATGAACAGGGAAGTTTGTTCAGATCTGTTTTCGTCAATCCAGCAGCTCCCGATCAATGCAAAGGCTTGAAAATGACTGTCAAGCACTAGCAAAACTCAATCCCAACAAAAACACGTCCCGCGAATAGGTCAAACGAGACGTTTTCTACACCCGCGTGAAATCCCGAACCTCACAATCGAGCCGATTGGCTCTGATACCAAATGTAGGTTCCTGGACGGATCGTACACGGGATATCGCTAACAACGCAGGTGCGGAATCCCTGCGCAGGTAGTTACGAGTGTAGAGATAGAATCACACGAGCAATAAATCAACCACGTTATATTGATAACCGAACACGTGACTCACGGTCACTATTACAGAAAATAACACGTAACACCAATATGAAACACACTGAAACAAACCCTAAACGACCAACCCTCAAACTGTTTCAGCGAAACAGTTTTATACACGACAACTTCGCCATTGGCGAAGTTGTCCATAACTTCGCTGATTCAACAAGTTCGCCATAGCGAACTTGTTGACAACTTCGCGTATTACAAAACAATCATAAACAAAACATAATTACATTACAGACTCGATTACAAATGCTAGACTATGAACTACTGACACACATGTACCAACAGGATTATATATATGACATGGTTACCTGATATTTTAATCATTGTTGATCAGCACGATGAATATACATCTCTTTAATAATGTATCACATTAGGAATTCCAACAATTTGTTTAATCGATACATATTATGACCTAATCTCGCAGATATTTCGATTCCAGCGAATGATGACGCTATATCTTCAATCCGATTAATTCTTAACAAACTAGTATTTAAAACAAATTTATAATAAGTATTTCTATTTAAAACAAATTTATAATAAGTATTTAAGCCACAAGTTTTGCTAATAATCATCATTCTCATATTAAATCTCACCATTTTTAATAAATTTATCATAATATAACAATATTTTTCATTTCTAAAATTTATGCTTTAATTATTTGAAATTTAATATTTACTTCAATTTTTTTTTCAAATATCTGAAATGTATAACTATTTCTTATTTTATAAAAAAAATGTTATTCAAGATATATACATTTATTGAATTAAAATTTAAAGTTTGAATTTATTACATTTATTCCGTATATCTCATACCAGTTAATACCCATAATAATTCAAAGTGAACAGATTTGTACTCCATAAACAATATATATATCATGTGCCATCTATAAATTCTTTAACTTTCATTGCTATCATTTTGCACAGTCGGGTTTTGAAGGTCCAATTAAATCCATGGAAAATAGATATTATTTATGGTTTAAATTTTCTTATAATGGATTCGAAATATAAAGTATACTACTACGAACTAAACATTCATACTTATAAGTTTTTTAAGAAAATGCATTGATAAAAATTTTAAAGGTATTTTCTTGCTTTTCTGTTTAATTAATTTGTATTAAAAATTGAAACTTTTCATAAAATCAAAGTTTACTATAAATTTTTAAAAATGTTGTAAAAGTTGTTGTACGACGACTTTGTATTAAAAGTGATTGATAAGTTTATTATTTGTTATAGGGATATTGGTTTTAAATACTCTCAGCTTTCACCCGTTGGTAGATATCTCTTCCAACTTTCTATTTGTTACCCACCACTCCCAACTTCCACTCTATTTGTTTCTGGCACTCCCGAACTTAATGGACCCTAACTCCTTTAGTGAATATGTTGATGTGGACGTTTTATGCTTGAGGTGGCATGCCTACATGGAAAATACCCTTTTCAAATAAATTTAAAAGTAATCTTGAAAAAATTAAAAACATTTTAATATATAAATGATTAAACAAAATATCCAACCCTACCTCTCCATAGTTCTGTTCACTACTGCCATAGCTCTCCCTCCTCCGACGAGCCACCCCAACATTTTCCGATGAAGGCCGTCATAAAAGACCACCACAGACCGTCTTCCACAGTCGTAAACATCACCACCACGGTTGGTCCATCTCGTTTTCCCCATCTACCGCTGCCACTTTCTTCACCTCCACCCACCACCATCTACAAATCGTCGGTCAACAACCCACCCCCATCTGAAAACCTTCATCATCTCTCTATAGATATGTCGCCGAAACCATGATTAAGGTTACTATCAGCGCCGATAGTTTTATCAACAAAGGGTTTTGGTAATAACCCAAAATTGCTGCACCATTGTTTGATTGCCTGCCCTAGCGACGTCGGTGCCGCTGCAAGGGAAGAAATGCACCCTGATTAGGTTTCGGATAGTCATTATTAGGGCTCGTTTATTGTCCTAGGGCACCAAGTTGAGTTTCTGTTAGCCATGATTATAGTTCGTTTATGGCTGGCCGTAGTATTGTCGGCAACGGTGAAGATGGGAGATAGTTGATATAAAGGGTTTTTGAGAGAGATAAGGATGTTTAAAGGGTTTTGTTAGGACTGATATTTTCTCCGCTGAGGATATATTATCCTTGAAGATATGTCTGAATCAGTTATCCTCCAGAAGAGCTCCAGAATCATGTCGAAGATCAAGGATCCTCAGAGGTTAATATTATTAACAATTGTTTCATGTGTATAGGTTAATATTCAACAGAAGTAACGGCTATGTGACTTGGTCCTCCTTAAATCTCGCAACTTGGAAGCTACCAGCACGTGGTCAATGGACGTTGGAAGACTAGTGGGATAGTGGCGAATAGATATGACTTATTGTTGTATTTATTTTCTATATATCGAGATAAGATCGATTAGATAACTCACTGTATTCACACACACTCAGAGCTGAACTCACTATTCTCTTTGTACACATTATCAATTCTTGTAACATCGATCTAATCCCCACAACCTTTGTAACCCAATTTTTTGATATTAATAAACCGGTGATCGACGAGTTGTCATCACCCGAGGTTTTTTTCTTTTGATCTGAACAAGGTCAAAAGGTTTTTCCTCGCAACAAATCACTGTGTTCACTCCATTTTCGTTCATATAATTGTTATTATTATCGTAGCACTAGACCTTACATTAACATATTTGGATACATTATCCTTAGCTGATTTTTATCCAAAACAATTTGGCGCCCACCGTGGGGCCATCGGTGCTACAATCCATATTATTCCTATCATTTTCAACCTTTTCATACCCATATCACTATCAATGGCCTCTCAATCAACCTCTACTTCATCTACCATTCCGTCTACGGTTCCTCTCTCATCAAGGACTTTTCCGCCGATGCCTCTGCCAATCACGAGAGCACCACGGCCTGCCGCTGCTAGAAGCAAAACACAGCTGCCAGTCTTCCAGAGCTCAAGAACCACTGCTGCCACGCCGGTGGTTAGTACCAACAATGATGTTTCATCTATGTTTTCACATGTTAAAGCATACATGGAGCAGCAGAACAAGACCAACCAGAGGATCCTTCGTGAGATAGAAGATCTCAAGAAGAATAAGAGGACATCGGAGGATCACACTCCCCTGATGCCCAGGATGCTGGATTTCACCAACCAGGATCCATGGCTCAGTTTACTCAAGGATCATCTATCCTTCATCGGGGGTCCATGGGTCCACAAACTCAAGGATCCTCACTGTTTCAGCCAGGATCATCTATCCTTCAACAAGGGTCCATGGGTCAGCAAACTCAAGGATCCTCATATTTCCAGCAAGGATCACCTATCCTTTAATCAGGGTCCATGGGTCAACTAACTTAAGGATCCTCAACTTTCCTATAAGGATCATCCATCCTTCAACCAGGATCCTCTTGGTTATATCACCAAGGATCCTATAATTCCCAACCTCAAGGATCCTTCTTTCAGAATCAAGGATCCTCAGGAATACAACATCAACGATCCTCCGAAGTCCATGAAGGAGATATAATCCCCATGCAGACCATAGCTTCTGGAGGACCAACTCCTATCGCAGATTCTTCTTATCCCAACTACTCATCCGGGATGCCGACCTTCACCCAACAAAGAGGTAACTTGTATAATCCTATGTCCTTAGATACTAACCGTGGTTCTATTCATGATACAGGTATTAACCAGGCTATGGCCAAAGAGCTACAAAGCTCAAGGATATGATATCCAGTGTTCCCGGGGTGATACGTCCAATTCCTGAGATACTAGAGGGAAGCCACAAGTTATCCAGATTTGATCCACCTATCTATGATGCTGAAATCCCGAAGCGATTTCAAACCCCCAACATGAAGACTTAAGACGGAACCACTGATCATGAAGATCACGTGGCACAATACAGAGAAAGAATGGAGATCAATCCCATTCCTGAGAGACTCAAGGAAGCTTGTTTGTGTAAAGGCTTCGGATCCACACTGACAGGATCATCATTAAAATGGCTGCTATGTCTTCCACCCTTCTCAGTTACTTCTTTTTCACATTTAGTTAACTTTTTCAACAACCAATTTTTCTGTAGCAGGAAATTTGAGAAGTTAACTAGTGATTTATACCGAGTTATCCAACCTAGTGACGAATCCCTTAGGGATTTTGTTACGAGGTTCGACAGGGAAGCTCTGGAACTCCCTAATCTTGACATGGCTACCGCTGTTGAAGCATTCAAGATGGGACTTCAGAAGGGCTCCCTCTTTTATGATGATCTTGTGATAACTCCTTGCAGGTCCTTAGATGAAGTCAGAAACAGGACACTCCGATTCATACCGTTGGAAGATGACAAGAGGATCCAGGATCATCTGGGGAATCAAACAAAGCAAGAATTGCAGGTTTACTTTTAGCCTAACAAATGAGGATAAGGTATCTTCAAGTTTATATGGATTCTTTACTTATAACTAACCACTTTAGCGGCTCTTATACCGTAAAAGGTGAGAATATGATCAAATATTTAGAAATTGTGAAGGAATTAGCAAAATCCTTCGAATTGTTTAGTATAATACAGGTACCAAGAGAAGAAAATGCTGGGGCAGATGCTCTGGCAAATTTAGCCTCATCTTTGCAAATTCCAGAAGACACAAAGATTCCAATCATTCATGTTCTCTCACCAACAATAGGAGAACAAGAAGTTGGGGAGATAACGAATGACAAAGAAATTGTACTTTGGGATCCACTATCCTCGAATTATCAAGAATCATGGATCCTCCCAATCAAGAAGTACATTCAAACTGGAGAGATTTCAACCACTGAGAATTGACGGGTGGTCCATGGGAAAACCCTTAAGTGATTTAAAAGCCGTTAATAATCATGTTTTGAATTGGTTTATTTTGTGGAATTAGATAACTACGGTATTGTTGGTAATTTGTAGGTTCAAAGGAGGTTCCGGGGCTATTATGGTGTATACCGAGGCAATCGAATGCGCCGGAGACGTGCGAGAGGCCAAAACATGTGGAAAACAAGGAGTTGTGGCTGAAGTCCACCGTGGCCCACGGTGTGAACCATGAGCCACGGTCCAAATGAGCAAAAGACCACAGAGGATACCGTACCGTGGCCTCTGTGGTCACCGTGAAGCCCACCGTGACCCACGGTTGAACCATGGGCCACTATCCAGTATTGCAAGAAGACCATAGTGACCCACGGTGGAGACCGTGGGCCACGGTCCAGATCGTAACTGCCGATTTATTTTAATTTATTATTCGTTTTTGGGCTGTCTTTTGATTATCTTTTCATCCCAAACACCTTAGAGACAAATTTTTTAGAGCAAGAACAAGACTTTGGTGATTTTAATCATTTGTTTGGGTTTATGATTCGTTCGATTAACCTAATTGATGTGATGATTAATCAAACGATGTGTGGCTAGTACTCTTATTGTTCTCTCCCGAATTGTAAGGTTTTCTAATTAGATAATTGTTAATCGTTTATATTATTGGTGAGATAGTATTTTGATCATATGATTATTTTGCTATGGTGATTGTGTGTTTGTTTTGTAATTGTTAGTATGGTATAAATTCGTGTTCTTGACTATCCGTTCTTGGTGCCATAGGAAATCGAGATTTAGTAGAAGAGAATTACGCTGTGTTCCAGAGTTGAACTTAAGGAAATAAAGGAAAGGAAAAGGGGAGAAAGAAAGAGAGGGTGATTTTTTTAGGGAAAGAAATGGAAAGAAAGTAGATGATAGTGTGTTCTAGAGTTTCATTAAAGGGGAGAAAGGAAAGGAAAGAGAGTGAAATATAGAGAGAAAGAAGAGCAAATTGTTTCTTTCCAAAATGGAAAGAATAGAATGGAAAAGAAAGGAAAAGAGAATGAAGGGTAAGAAAGGAAAGGAAAGGAATGTAAATGGTTTCTTTTCTTTCCCGTTCTTTCGTTAAGCAAACTATGGAACACATCGTTAGGGTTAACAATACTAAACTGATTACTGAATGACAACCTTGCGTTTTTGTAATCCAAGTACTTAGTCCTTTCTTATCACATTCAAACGCATTTTCACGAACTTTAATTGTGTAGTTCATCTCACAAGTAAACATTAACTTTATCAACGTTGGAAACCTGAAATCGGGAGAGAGCATTCTTTCTTATACTATTTAAAACTCGTTTATTGTTTTAGCTATTTTTGTTAATCAAAACCAAACAACCAACTCTTTGAATTTACTTTGCACTTAGCGTAATTTAGTTTAATTATAAAGCTACTTAGTAATACATTTTCCACAAACTCCCTGTGTTCGATACCCGCTTATCGCTATCTAATAGTTGTAACCGGTTTATTTTTGAGTGAGTCTTCGACCTCACGTCAAATTTTGGCGCCGTTGCTGGGGAGTACTGCGCAACGTGTGTTAGTGTTAGTAGTTTTTGTTTGTTATTTTCGGGTTTACGATGGTTGTGTTAGTGTGCATACTAGAAGATCTAACAAGTCATCACTACTAGTAATCGATCCCGAAATTGACAGAACGCTTCGAAGAAACCGAGTTCTACTTAGAGAGAACAAGCTTCTGGGTTCTCCAACCGCATCAAACAGCAACATGGATTCACCAGTTCCCACTTCGGGTCAACCTGTCCCGACTAAACCTCCACCAAATCCACCTCCACCAATCACCACTAATATACCTACAACATCAAGTGAATTACCACCTCACACAACCGAACCTATCCCTGCTCAATACACCTACACAACATCATTCACATTGCCATCTATTTCCAACCTTTTCCCTACATTTGGTGCATCATCATCTCAACAAAACCAACCACCAAATTTTCAACAATCACAATCAAGTTACCAATATCAACCCCAACCTTTCATGCAACATTCAAGATCACAAGGTGACGGATACGGATATGGGTTTGACAGTGAATTTGATGGGTATGAAGTGGAAGGTTACTACATGGGAGGTGATGGAAGCAAAAGGGTAAATCCGGGAAATTTTGGTTATGGCCAATGGCAACAATCAGAACCGTTGCAAGAGTTTAATCGACAACAACCACCGCCGGTTGTTCAACAACCCAATCAACAACCGCCAGTTATACAACAAGCTCAACAACAACCACCAGTCATTGTTAATCAACAAGTTCTTCCAACACCGATTATTCAACAACCACAAGGGCAACCTCAAGGGCAACCTCAAGTACAACAATTCCAACCACACATGCCCCAACCACAGTTTCAACAACAATTCGCGCAGCCAAGGCCCGTTTATAGGAAAATGGGTCAACCGAGGGTACCAAATAAGGCATGCAAGAGAGATGGTTAGGGGGATTGAAGCCCATTCCCGTCCCATAATTACTAATAATCCGTCTCCGGTGGTTATCCCTCACAATCAACAAGGGAGGACATTCGAGGTGAGAACAAATTCACTTCAAAGTCTTCCGAAATATAAGGGTCTAGCAACGGAGGAACCTTACTTCCACTTGGAGGCATATGACTTCATTTGCAACACAATTGTGGGTCAAGGTTTTACATCGGATGAGGTGAAGTTGGTTCTATTTCAGTTTTCATTGGAAGACAAGGCAAAGAGATGGTTTTACACTTTGTCTTCCGCGTCTATTTATACTTGGGCCGAAATGTAACAAAGATTTTTGGAAGAATTCTATACGGCCCAAAAGACCAACGATGCGAGAAGAAGTTTGAGAACTTTCCAACAACAATCGGGGGAAATGTTTCATGAAGCATTCTAGAGGTTCAATATGATGATCAAGAATTTTTGTCATCACGGTATTGCTTTATGGGAATTGTTGAATGCGTTTCACGAGGGGTTGAGTATGGAGGATGAACGAGATTTGAGGTAGATCACGAATGGTACATTTGGTACTAACTATGAACAAGATGATTGGGCATATTTGGAACAAATGGCGGTCACTTCAAAGAGAAAAGCCCAAACCGGACGAAGAGCAAGACCAGCGGTTGGTAGACCGCAAGTGCAAGCCGTGGAAGAAGGAAATGTACAAGCCACTAATCAAGTAATCAATGTTTGTACAAATTGTAACGAGTTGGGTCATGCTTCGGAGGTGTGTACGGTAGGTCAAGCACTGGTGGAAGAGGTGAATGCACTTCAAGGGGGAGGTGGTAGGAATTACAACATGAACTCCAACACCTACCACCCCGGGTTAAGAAATCATCTGAATTTTCGATATGGAAATCCGGCCACTCATTCTAACCCGAATTTTCAAGGAAATCAAGGCAATTATGTTCCTCGCCAACAATACAATAACCAAGGCAATTTTCATGGTTGGAATCGTCAAGGGTTTCAAGGTCAAGGGGGTGGCGGTCAAAGTGGGTCAACGGGTCAAAGTTCATCAAGTGGAAATGAGGTTATGGACATGTTGAAGTTGATGCAACAAGACATGCAACGAAGAAATCAACTTGATGAAGTGAGAATGCAAAAGGATGAAGTTAGAGATAAGGTCATCCAATCGTTGACCACACAAATGGGTCAACTGGCAACGAAAGTGTCAGAATTGAAGAAAAATAATGGTCAACTACCAAGCGACACTAAGGTAAATCCGTCCCATAATTCTTCTCGTAATGTTCCTATTAACCACATTAGTGTCTTAAGAAGTGGTAAAGAATACAAAAAAGATTTATCACCTGTGGTTGATGGGGAAGTTGAGGATATTACGGGTAAAGAAAGTGATGATGAAATAGTAAAAAATAAACCCACTAAACATGTCACTTTTGAAAATTCGTTACAAAACCCGGGTCAAACTTCAAATTTAAACGATAAAAATAAGGAAGTGGAACCAAATGCGGTCCCATTTCCCTCGGCTTTACTCGACCCGGATAAGAAAAATGTAATTGTTAAAAGGGGCCCTCAAAAGGAGGAGATGTGGGAAGTGTTTAAGCAAGTCAAAGTGAATCTTCCTCTACTTGAGGCAATAAAACAAGTTCCCGCGTATGCTAAGTTTTTAAAAGAACTATGCACTCAAAAGAGGCAACAAAAAGTGCTTAAACGAGTGGATTTAACTGAGCGGGTAAGTGTGGTTTTAAAAGGATATCTACCTCCTAAGCTTCAAGATCCGGGAACGCCCTTAATTAATATTCAAGTAGGCGGTTTTCAAATGTCTAGGGTGTCACTAGATCTTGGGGCCGGAGTAAGTATTCTCCCGGGGGGTTTATATGACCAATATGACTTTGGTCCTTTAAAATGTGTTGAGACCACGGTTGTATTGGCAGATTTGTCTCATAAACTTCCCCGTGGAATCGTGCGGGATGTGATTGTGAAAGTGGAGGATTTTTACTATCCTGTGGACTTTTTGGTGTTAGACTACTCTTCGGGTGACCCAAGTCAACAACAAAATGTTATTATGGGTCAACCATTTTTTAACATTGCTCTTGCAATCATTGAATGCAGTTGGTACCGTTGACATGGCGTTTGGTAATCATAAAATGCACCTTAATGTTTTTACTAATGTTTCTAATTCTTTGAGTGGTGAAGAATGTTTTATGGCAGATTTGGTGGACCATTGTATTCCTCATGAATATGATGAAGATTGTGTAGAAGCTTGTATTTGTGATGATTATGAACAGTTACACGTGTGTGCTTTGAGGATGGAAGAACAAAAACAGGATGTATTAGCTATGCAAGAGGGAAGGCCGCCATGGACACATCAAATTGAGAATTTGCCAACGGAGATTAATTCGGACACAAAGCCGTCTTTGGAGTGTCCACCAAAGGTTGAATTGAAGGAACTCCCAAGTCATCTAAAGTATGCATTTTTAGGGGAGAATGGAACCCTTCCGGTTATCATTGTTGCTAACTTGGAGGAAGAACAAGAGAGGGCGTTGGTAAAAGTGTTGGGAGCACATAAGGCTTCTATTGGATGGACGCTGGCAGATTTAAAGGGTATTAGTCCTTCGATCGTTATGCATAAAATAATTACTGATGAGGAGGCTAAACCCACAAGGGAGACTCATAGACGATTGAATCCAAATTTACGAGAAGTGGTGAAAAAAGAGGTTATCAAATGGTTGGATGCGGGGATCATTTATCCCATTTCAGACAGTGCATGGGTGAGCCCGACACAGGTAGTGCCCAAGAAAGCCGGCATCCAGGTAATAAAAGGTGATAATGGTGAACAAATCTCCACCGACCGGTAATCGGGTGGCGAGTGTGCATCGATTATAGAAAATTAAATAATGCAACCTCAAAAGACCATTTTCCACTACCATTCGTTGACCAAATAGTTGAAAAACTTTCGGGTCAAAAATATTATTGTTTTTTGGATGGATATTCGGGTTACAATTAAATTGCAATTCATCCCGATGACCGACATAAGACCACCTTCACGTGTCCATATGGTACTTTTGCCTTTAGGCGAATGCCATTTGGACTGTGTAATGCCCCGGCTACCTTTCAAAGAAGCATGACGAGCATCTTTTCTGACATGGTCGGGGAATCACTTGAAGTTTTTATGGACGATTTTTCTATTTTTGGCTCAACTTTCGAGTCGTGTCTTGTTGATTTAGAAAAAGTTTTAAAACGATGTGTTGAGACAAACTTGGTGTTGAGTTGGGGAAAAAGTCACTTCATGGTGCAAGAGGGCATTGTGTTGGGTCATGTGGTTTCAAGTAGGGGAATGGAAGTTGACCAAGCTAAAATAAAAGTAATTTCATCTTTACCACCCCTGAAAAATGTTAAAGGGGTGAGATCGTTTTTGGGACATGCCGGATTTTATAGGAGTTTCATTAAAGGTTTTAGTGCAATTTCAAAACCTTTATGTTATCTCTTATTGAAGAATGTCCCCTTTGAGTTTACTAATGAATGTTTGCAAGCTTTTGACAGTTTGAAGGAGAAGTTGGTTCAAGCATCCATTCTACAATCACCGGATTGGTCAAGCCCGTTTGAGATCATGTGTGATGCTAGCGATAGCACAGTTGGAGCGGTATAGGGTCAACGAGTAGAGAAGAAGCCAGTGGTAATATACTATGCAAGCAAAACTTTATCCGAGGCACAATTAAATTACACCACTACCGAAAAAGAGTTACTCGCGGTGGTGTACGCCTAGGATAAATTTCGGTCGTATATTTTGGGAAGCAAAGTTGTGGTGTACTCGGATGCCCGGTATTTGATGGAAAAGAAAGACGCGAAACTGCGTTTGATTCGATGGGTGTTATTGTTGCAAGAATTCGATCTTGAAATCTGGGACAAGAAAGGTTGTGAGAATGTAGTGGCGGATCACTTGTCCTCGGATTCCACTTGAATGTATTGACGATTCGATAGATATAAACGAACGATTTCCCGATGAACAACTGTTAACCGTATCGACCGCTCCATGGTATGCTCATTTTGTGAATTATTTAGCCACGGGATTTATGCCAAGTCATTGGGTGAAGAAAAGAAGGCAACGATTCATAGTGAAACAATATATTTGGGATGAACCGGATTTGTTCAAGATTGGTTCAGATCAAGTGATAAGGAGGTGTATTCCCGATTCCGAGGTGTGGGATGTTTTGACTCATGCACATGCACATGCACATGCATCGGCGTGTGGAGGTTATTTTAGCGGTCAAAAGACGGGTTACCGGGTGCTTCAATGTGGATTTTATTGGACCACGATTTTTAAAGATGCAAGTGAGTATGCCCGACATTGTTTGAATTGCCTAAAGTTGGGTAGTATCTCGAAACGGGATGAAATGCCATAGCAACCGATTTTGGTGTTAGAGATTTTCGATGTATGGGGAATTGACTTTATGGGCCCGTTTCCAAACTCGAAGGGATTTTTAATATCTTAGTTGCGGTTAATTATGTGTCCAAGTGGGTAGAAGCGGTAGCAACAAGAACTAATGATAATTCGGTAGTTTGCAAATTCGTTCAATCAAACATCTTTGCTCGGTTTGGTATCCCGCGGGTTATTATTAGTGATGGTGGGTCACATTTCAAAAATTTCAACTTTGGAAAGCTTTTAAAAAGATATAATGTGAATCACCGAATTGCTACTCCTTATCATCCGCAAACTAGTGGACAAGTTGAAGTGTCCAATCGCCAAATTAAAGAAATCTTGATGAAGACGGTGCGTGTCGATAGGAAGGATTGGTCTTATAAGTTAAATGATGCACTGTGGGTGTATCGTACCGCCTACAAAACTCCTATTGGCACAACTCCTTATCGGTTAGTT
Organism: Bidens hawaiensis; assembly: GCF_021521415.1. Classification (NCBI taxonomy): domain Eukaryota; kingdom Viridiplantae; phylum Streptophyta; class Magnoliopsida; order Asterales; family Asteraceae; genus Bidens; species Bidens hawaiensis. The sequence goes on along the minus strand of NW_027491177.1, from coordinate 1,396,156 downwards.
TATGGAAAAGGATGTCATTTACCAATGGAGTTGGCACATAGGGCGTTTTGGGCGAACAAGAATGTGAATGCGGATTATAAGGAAGCGGGTGAATTGTAAAAGTTGAACGAAATTGAGGAAATCCGGGATGAAGCGTATGAATGTGCTTCCGCATACAAGGATAAACTAAAGAAAGTCCATGATGCAAAGTTGTGATAAAGGACTTTTGAAGTGGGTCAAAAGGTGTGGTTGTACAATTCAAGGCTAAAGTTATTTCCGGGTAAGTTAAAGAGCAAGTGTATGGGCCCATATATCATCACACGAGTGGGTCAATTTGGTGATGTGGAGATCGAAGATATTCAAGAGCAAACAAAACAAGTGGTGAACGGTCAAAGACTGAAACCGTATTCGGAAGGAAAGTACATCAATATGCTCGTTGTGGATAAGGTGAGTTACTTGTTAAGCTCACCGGATGAGGAAACAAATTAAGAGGCCAAGGTATGTTGTACATTGTAGTTTAGGTTAATGTAGTTTTTATTTAAAATTGTTTTTTTTTTAAATTACCTTCTTCGCTTTGGAGTTGTCCAAATCAAGTTTGGGGAAGTCTTTGTGATTTTTAAACCGTGTTGAGGACTACTCGGGGTTTTCATGGGGGTAGGGTAATTTTATTTTTAGTTTTTATTATTATTTTAATTTGGTAAATAAGTTTTAATTATTTTGGTTTGTTTCTTTTTTCTTGGTTCTTTATGTTAAAAAAAATTAAGTAGAGGTGAACCGTGGACCACGGTCCAGACCGTGACCCACGGTCGGTTCCATGGTAGGGGGGTACCACGGTACGGTGCCTTCTATTTGGTTTGACACAACTCAACCGTGACCCACGGTGTGGACCGTGAGCCACGGTCCACTTCGAACCAGCAAACAGACCTGATGCAACCGTGACCCACAGTTGGGACCGTGGGCCACGGTTCGATCGTAGCTGAAGAGGGGAACCGGTTTTTGGTGTAAATAAACAATAACAAAATAAATTTTAAAACAATTCTACACCACACAATTCACCTAACATCATTATTTACTTCAATTCTCTTCTTCTTTTTCTTCCTCACAATCACCTCTTCAAACCCTAACTCCCAACTTAAAGCATCCATAATTTCCTCATATCTTCACCTAATCAACCGATTTTTGAGTCTAAATTGGCTAGAATTTCACAAGGGTTTCAATTATATCATTGTATATGAAATAATCCTTTGTTTTGTTGGTCGATTTTGGACAAATAAGTCCGAAGTTTTGGGGTTTTTGGTTTAGTTTGAAGCTTTCTTCATCTACATCTTCTACAACACAAAGGTATGGAATCTCTTTTAATTATTGATGGTATATTGTATTGAAGTTGTAAGTTTGTCATGATTGTTTCTATATACCCACTTTTTTGTTTGAGTAATGATTATAATGATTATATGGTATGGTTGTGGATAGTAGATAATTGTTACAAAAATATACTTGTTATATGGATTAACTGGAAATTATATGTTGAAGCAAATGTTGAAAATTTTGGTCAGTTGATTAACAAGTGATTATCCACAACCATAGTAACAAGCAAGTGTGGGGAGGTGTATGTTGACTAAAATTGGTTGTTTGCTTGGTTGTTTTTTGTGTGTAGATGGGTAGAACTTCAGACAAGGGTAAGTGTCACACCCCACTTTAGGGCCTAGGCGTGTGACCATAAGTTGGTTCCTGTTTTGTAAATAAATCAGAGTTGCGGGTTTTATTTCAGCGGAAGTCTTTAATAAAATATTATTACTTTGAAAACTTATTAAACTCTCAGGTTTAAATACCCGTTCAATGTTTCAAATACATTTCTTTTGAAAACATATTTCTTTTATAATATTTTGAAATAAAATATCTGAGCCATCAGATTGTATGGCCCCGTTACCGGTAGCCCTACTTTCATGTTGGATTTACTCATAAACGCAGTTCTAAATATCAGATTTAATTAAAACATTCGCGGAATATAAAAGCTTTCATAAAACATTTCATAACAAAACACCTCTTGTCTTAAAACAACATCTTGTCTTTCAAAATAAACAAAACATTAAACTTAAACGTCTTGAGTCTTCCGATGCCAGCCCCTTATTCAGTGCCACGTGTCTCCTCAAGCGAGCTGCCTCATCCTACTCACCTGCGTGCATACTAAAAGTCAGCTACGCTGAGTGAGTTCTAGTTAATCACATAATCATACAATACCTTCTTACATTTCAAACTTAACCTCTTAACTTTCTTACATACACACGTAAGTGCATATACTTTCATTCTTACCTTCATACTTCTTTTACATACATAATCATACGTTTTAAAGAGCCTTTCGCCCTATAACCTCACAGATATTATAAGGGTCTGGTCCCTAACATCACATATATTATAAGGGTCTGGTCCCTAACATCACAGATATTATAAGGGTCTGGTCCCTAACATCACAGATATTATTAGGGTCTGGTCCCTAACATCACGGATATTATTAGGGTCTGGTCCCTAACATCACAGATATTATTAGGGTCTGGTCCCTTTGTCTCGTGTAACTGTACCGTACCTGTTCATACATACTTTCCTTGACAATACGTGCAATCTCCGAAGAGCGTTCACGTACCATCATCATAACATACATACATTATGCATACATCATATATTCATACATACATCCTATCTTTCATCATACTTATCAATCATATCTTAACTACCACCTGACGGTACATCCAATATCCGAAGATCGTTCACGCATCGTCAAAACAATCATCATACATAAATCATACAAGGCATACACTTACCACTTAAGATAAGTGTATTAACTATCACATCGAGTATTCACACAGCCCCGAAAACATAACAAGGAAGTGGGGCTAGAAACTCACCTCAATGCGGTTGCGTTCACCGTTTACGGTTATTCCCTTCTTGAGCTGTGCACGACTAACTGTATAATAATTATACGTTTCAGTAAACTATCACTACACATATTGCCTTTCTAGTTTAATCATTACCCTCAACGAACGGGGGTCCGGGGGCAGCGCCCCTGGCAGCGGGGTTCTAGGGGCGGCAGCCCCTAGCGGGGTCCAAGGGGCAGAGCCCCTGGCTGGGGTTAACACATTTTCCATTAGGGTTTTGAATCCTTAAATAATTTGCTACTTAAAGTCCAAGGGCTTCTTTGTAATTAAATCATTCTTTTCTAAGTCCAGGGACTGTTATTGTCATTCAGTTAAACTTCTAATTCGTTATTGGTTCATAGCGAATTGGATTATCCTCGCGAACTGGTTCTTATAACGAACTGAACCCTTAACGAACTGGACTCCTTAACGAATCAGTCCATATAGCGAATTGGACCTTCTAATTCGTTATTTCTTTTAACGAACTAATCATAACGAATCAAGGGTAATTCGTTACCCTTTTCCCTTAACGAATCAGAGACGAATCATAGACGAACCAGAGCTAGTTCGCTGTGCTCCCTTAAGCGAATCAACTAACGAATCACCTTCAATTCGTTAAGTCCCCATAGCGAACTAGGGTTAGGTCAGGGAATGTCAGAACATTCCCTGACATTCCTTATCCTCGTACCACTATTCCGGCGCCGCCTTTGCCGGAAAGCCGCGACGGAAAAACGCGATTTCGCCGGAAAAACGGGTTTTAGCTCGTTTTTCACTTTTTTTCGTTCCGTTCAATCCAGATCTGAGCTAGGGTAACTCCTAAGCTCATCATAGGTTCGGTTTATACCCGAATCCACCCGGATCTCGTGACTTAAACGGTTTAACGGTGTCGGCTCGTCGTTTCATGATTATATCTAACGGATTTAAGCTCAAACAAAAAAAATACTATCATTACCTCGGGTCGGTTCTCGGTTTCCTTCTTGATATCGGTTTAGAGAGAGAGAGAACTAGAGAGAGAGTCTTAAGTGTGCGTTTTGGATGGTGTAAGGGATATGTGTAAATGAATTAAATGGAGGATTAAGGGTATATATATTTTTGATCATGGGCTTAAGCCCATGGTCTTTCCTTCATTCCTCCATAACCCAAGTCCATAACCCATATCCATTTACCCAACACAAGTCCATCTCGTATTCTATTCAACTAAACCGATAACGACTCGCTATCAAATAAACGAACTTTATTTTATTAATATAACCGAAAGTAGGATGTTACACAGATAGCATCTAATGACTATAACTCCAATCTTCTATTCCTCTTTGCTTGTATAGTCTAACCTTTCTTGTTTCCCTGTAACATGGGGGAAAAATACGCCAGCACAAAGCTGGTGAATAACGTTGACTCTAAAATCTCTTTTTCAATACTTTGTGAAACCAACAATAATACCTTTGTGACTACTCATTAGGCACCCAACTACATTGGGATCAAATTACCTTAAGTACCATGTACAATTAATTATATACACAATATCATTTCTCTGAACAGTCCCGTAGACCTTCAGAGGCATGTTGATGATATGCATGGCCTCGGGGAAATGCCGAGTCACCATGTATGTTTGGATCCAGACACATATATACTCTTAGTCAGAGTGTCCGTTTCTTATTATTGTACACAAAGTTTTTAAGGATTCGTAAATCCTATGCAAACATTCAGACTCATTATAAAAGGTTTGGGGCGTATTCACCTTTTATGTTTATAATCAGTTTCTGATACTGATTCCTGTTTTCTGTTTTCTTCTTCTTGTTTCGTTACCTCGGACCTATAGTACGAGAATAACCTTTGCATAAATAACTAGATCAACAATCTAGCTTTAGACCTTTAGTGTATTTCATATAGCTTTTAACCTTGATAAAATCATTTGTTTATATAAAATATTTGGACCTTTAGTCCCTTTCTTTATTTACCATTTACATGCTACGTTTCTTCTTCAAAAAGAAACGTCTATACTAAGTTTCTTCTTCAAGAAGAAACATTATTTAACTATACTCTTTTAAATATTATATTTCTTAATATTAAAGAGATATTATTTAACTATAACCTTTGCTTCAGAAAAGTTATATTATTCTTAATTGTAATCAAGGTTTGGCTATAACTTTGACTATGGTCTTAAGCCATTTATACTAATATAATAATAACTTAGGCAGAACCCCTTACCTCGCACGGGTATTCGGAGTTAAATTTCCTAAGTTTATACGGGCATCACTTCTACTCTATATGCACGTTTATCGAGGCGTTCTTGATCCACCTTTCTTGGCACGCAAATCGAGGCAATGTTCGGTCGCCGGGTCGTGCGCATACTTCGAGAAAAACACCGGGTATTTCTCATCCGGCTCTCTGCAGGGGAATCTCCACTCACTGCTTCCCCTAATATCCTCCCTTTACCACATCATGGGGGTTTACAGGAGATCCCAGAGGCTCAAAAAAAGGGGGAGACAGGTTTTAGAACCAGCAAACCCTAGAAGTCAAAAAAAGGTTAGGTTCTAAAGCAGCTATCGGAGCAGTAGCAGCTTGAAATTCGCATACCAAAGACGAAGGAATTCCCCACTTTCTAATGCAATATTGGCACATATTACGAGGTTATGATTGTCGGGTCGGTGGCACGCAAAACGATGTTCGGCATGCAAACTGAGGTAGAGAGAGTGTGATATTCTAGAGAGAGAGTGGGAATGTGTGTGTGAGAATGAGCCGTAGCCTCCCCTTTTATATCAAATTTTACACTCCATCGCGATACGCGATAGAGTTCTTCATGTGGCCGTCGCGTATCGCGACACCGCCACTTCTGCATGAACGCCTCGTGTCGCCACATGGCCTGACACGTTTTGCCACGTGTCCTGTCATGCTGAAACGTGTCATCCGGACGTGACACGTGTCCGTGAGTCATTACGGGTCATCGCGATACACGATGCCCGTCTTCTTGGATTCATCGCGTAGCGCGATGGGTTCCCGGATATTATTTTTCACTTTTGGTCCTTCAACTTTCCTAAGTTGTCAAATTTGGATCAAGATTTTGGGGATGTTACATCCTCCCCACATTGGAATGAATCTCGTCCTCGAGATTCGTTGGTTTAAGAGTGAATGGTTCTTACTTTTCTATAGTTGATTATATTCTATCTAATTAGGTTCTTGTTGTTGCAATCTATATGTAGAATTACTAGGGTCTTTATTTTGTTAACTTACATCCTCGAATGATGTAACCAGTCAATAATTCAAAATATCATTAGTACATATAAATTGCTAAACACATTGATCAGTTGTGTTTAACTATTTACCTTACCGTTTTGTATTCTAAACATTTACTGATGCTAACTACATTGTTGTTTTGATTCAGTCTGTCGAATCTATTCCATCCTTGATCTTGATTAATGATGTTTAGTATAAACAGTACTCTTGTATTTTGACTTATTTGCTATACATAGCGATCGTATTTCTTGAATATCTTCAAGCTCTTTTTCTTTGACTTTTCGATCAACCTTACTAGGTAGGTAATAATATTCCATCAGTTGAATTTGTTGGTGCATAAATGTCAGTAGTTCATAGTCTAGTGTCTGTAATCGAGTCTGTAATGTTATTTATGTTTTTGTTTAAGCGAAGTTGTTAACAAGTTCGCCTAGGCGAACTTGTTGAACAAGCGAAGTTATGGACAACTTCGCCTGAACATGCCAGGCGAAGTTGTCGTGTATTTATATATAGGTTACGGCTTGTTTTGTGTTGGTTAATCGTTAAGTCAGTCGTTTGAGTTAATCGAGAGTCTGTATCAGTGATTCATATCACGTGAGTTCGGTTATTAATATATAACGTGTTTCGGTTTATTCGTGTGTGTTTGTTTGGTTTGCTTTCTACGCTCGTAATGATCTACGCAGGGATTCCGCACCTGAGTAGATCGAGATATCTCGTGTGATCCGTCCAGGGAACCTACAGAATTGCTTAAATATCTTGTAACGTTTGTTATATCATCCTCCTAGATGATAACTTTTCTCAACGTTTTCCTTGTTCTAAGTTTTCGGATGAACTTAATATTTGAACCTCTTGATTGTTCTTTAGAGGTGACGAATATAAGTATTCTTGTGTATTGACACGATCTATATGATAATATTTCATTTATAACCTAGGGAATTAAATACCCTTCTTTGATTACAAAACTTCTCGTTTAAGAACGAGTTACAATTAATATACAAAAGTTAGCTAGTCTATCTTGACATTTCTTTGATGTGATCTTGTCATTCATTAATCTTGACTAGCTTTTCTTTTCGGGCATTCAGTCTTAAAGTGACCCGTTTCTCCACACGTAAAACATACTCCTAGCTTCTTACGACATTCATCTATTGTGTGTCCTGCTCTCTTGCAGTATGCACAATTGTTTGAATTTTATAGTCGACACTTCCCAGTATATTTTCTTCCACAAGTTTTACAGGCTGACTTGGGAGTACTTTCTTCTTTTCCTAACTTCTCGGAATCTATAGTTTTCTTGGTTTCTTGGTCTTTCTTCTTTTCTTCTTCTTGATTCCTTATCATATTGTTGATTAAGTATCCGGCCACTTCCATAGCCGAATCAACTGTTTCTGGCATATTGGATCGTACCATGTCTCTTATTTCTCTTGGTAGTCCATATATGTAACGAGTTACTTTATTATATTCCGGAGTTACTAGATGTGGAACTAATCGGCAGTACTCTAGGAATGTATTGTTATATTCCCTAAGATTTGTGCCAATAACCTTGTGATTCCATAACTCGGTTTGAATTCGATACATCTCATGAGTTGGGCAAAATTTCTTCAATATGAGACCTTTGAATGTTTCCCAACTTAGATTATACATTGTTTCTCGACCCTTGTTTTGAATCAGGGTATTCCACCATTCAAGAGCTTCTCCCTTGAACATTTGTGAAGAATACTGGATAGCTTCCTCACCAGTACATTTGCTTATGGTGACGATTGATTCTTGTTCTTCTAGCCATCTCATAGCGGCAATACCGTCTGAGTCTCCATGAAATTCTTTAGGATTGTAAACTTTAAAGTTCTTAAAGTTACATCCTTTTTGAATTTTACATTTCTTTCGTTTCTAGTTCCTTGGGTTATTGTTAGCTGTAGAGTTATCACAAGTTTCTTCCTTTCTTGAAGAAACAGATTTACTTTGACTCCTCTTGTTAGATTTTGGTCGACTTTGACTCGTAGAAAAGTCTTTCATAGCTTCCTTAATCATCTTTTGAATTCCCTCTTTATATTGGGCGGGAATTTCATTATCTTTATTATTAATGTTTTCTTCGTTTCCCGATTTCTTGGGAGGACTGTTGTGAGAGTTTGCACTTTCTTCTCTTGACATACTGCAATAAAATTTTAAAAGATAAGTACAATATTCGAAGAACTTAAAACATATCTTTTATTCATCTTATTATAGTTACAAGAGTGCATATTATTTTTGTTATAATTATACTCTCTTTTAAGGTTCTATTTCTTCCATCGAATGATAAATTTCTTAATTTTGCTATCTTTCTTGATAGTCTCCTTTTCTTTTTCTTCCACCTCCATCTCTTCCATTGTTTCTTTCTTTTGAGTGCGAGCAAGGTAAGAATCTTGAGTTTCCGGAAAATATTCATGCTCTCGAATATATTCTTCCGGATGATTTATTACTTCTTTTTTCCTTTGGCATCATTGGTTTCTTAGATCTACTTGATATGTCTCCATACGTATTTTGATTCTGAATAATCCGAGCTAGTGGAATGTTAGAATCAAATGAATCTGAATCTCCCTCCATTTTTTGTTAGGCATGTACTTTCATCGCTAGATATAGGAATTGGGAGAAAAGACGTTCCCATAAATCCTTTTCCTTTGCCAAATCGAGGCTGACATGATCCTTGGCTAGATTGACAATCGGACATCTGCGCGAGGTTTAATTTTAAGGATAGGTATACGTTCCTATCTTATTTGTTATATCTTATCCGTATTTAGTTATGAATGATTTCTTGATACTTTTCAACTAAGTATCTTGTTTGCTTGAATCATTATTTGTATAATAAGTTTTCAAAACTTATCCTTAATCAAAGCCTAGGTATAATTAAATACCTAATTCGCTAAGATTGATGGCTCTGATACCAACCTGTCACACCCCACTTTAGGGCCTAGGCGTGTGACCACAAGTTGGTACCTGTTTTGTAAATAAATCAGAGTTGCGGGTTTTATTTCAGCGGAAGTCTTTAATAAAATATTATTACTTTGAAAACTTATTAAACTCTCAGGTTTAAATACCCGTTCAATGTTTCAAATACATTTCTTTTGAAAACATATTTCTTTTATAATATTTTGAAATAAAATATCTGATCCATCAGATAGCATCTAATGACTATAACTCCAATCTTCTATTCCTCTTTGCTTGTATAGTCTAACCTTTCTTGTTTCCCTGTAACATGGGGGAAAAATACGCCAACATAAAGCTGGTGAATAACGCTGACTCTAAAATCTCTTTTTCAATACCTTTGTGAAACCAACAATAATACCTTTGTGACTACTCATTAGGCACCCAACTACATTGGGATCAAATTACCCTAAGTACCATGCACAATTAATTATATACACATTATCATTTCTCTAAACAGTCCCGTAGACCTTCAGAGGCATGTTGATGATATGCATGGCCTCGGGGAAATGCCGAGTCACCATGTATGTTTGGATCCAGACACATGTATACTCTTAATCAAAGTTTCCGTTTCTTATTATTGTACACAAAGTTTTTAAGGATTCGTAAATCCTATGCAAACATTCAGACTCATTATAAAAGGTTTGGGGGCGTATTCACCTTTTCTGTTTATAATCAGTTTCTGATACTGATTCCTGTTTTCTGTTCTCTTCTTCTTTTTCCGTTACCTCGGACCTATAGTACGAGAATAACCTTTGCATAAATAACTAGATCAACAATCTAGCTTTAGACCTTTAGTCTATTTCGTATAGATTTTAACTTTGATAAAATCATTTGTTTATATAAAACATTTGGACCTTTAGTCCCTTTCTTTATTTAACATTCATATGCTACGTTTCTTCTTCAAGAAGAAACGTCTATACTGAGTTTCTTCTTCAAGAAGAAACATTATTTAACTATACTCTTTTAAATATTATATTTCTTAATATTAAAGAAATATTATTTAACTATAACGTTTGCCTCAGAAAAGTTATATTATTCTTAATTGTAATCAAGGTTTGGCTATAATTTTGATTATGGTCTTAAGCCATTTATAATAATATAATAATAACTTAGGCAGAACCCTTACCTCGCACGGGTATTCGGAGTTAAATTTCCTAAGTTTATACGGGCATCACTTCTACTCTATCTGCACGTTTATCGAGGCGTTCTTGATCCACCTTTCTTGGCACGCAAATCGAGGCAATGTTCGGTCACCGGTTCGTGCACGTACTTCGAGAAAAACACCGGGTGTTTGGCACGGATTACGAGGTTATGATTATCGGGTCGGTGGCACGCAAAACGATGTTCGACACGCAAACCGAGGTAGAGAGAGTGTGAGATTCTAGAGAGAGAGTGGGAATGTGTGTGTGAGAATGAGCCGTAGCCTCCCCTTTTATAGAAAATTTTACACTCCATCGCGATACACGATGGAGTTCTTCATGTGGCCGTCGCGTATCGCGACGCCGCCACTTCTGCATGAACGCCATGTGTCGCCACGTGGCCTGACACGTTCTGCCACGTTTCCTGTCATGCTGACACATGTCATCCAGACGTGACACGTGTCCGTGAGTCATCACGGGTCATCGCGATACGCGATGCCCGTCTTCTTGGATTCATCGCGTAGTGCGATGGGTTCCTGGATATTAGTTTTCACTTTTGGTCCTTCAACTTTCCTAAGTTGTCAAATTTGGATCGAGATTTTGGGGATGTTACAGTAAGGGAATGGCATCAACTTCTAGTGGTCGAGCAGCCCAAGCAAAGAGGCAAAGAATGCAGGAAGAGCAAGCACATGTGCAAGTACAAACGATAAAACCCACTTGGAGAGGTGGGGGATTGTCAAAGTACGCGTTGGAATGGCAACCGAATTTGTTCATTGATAAGATGGCCACCTTGAATAAACGAATTGAAGGATATATGTGTGAGAAGGAGGTAAACGATCCCGGTTTTGAGGCTTTTGGGATAGTTATCAAATTTGAAGCTTTGGGTTGGGAAGCAGCCCTTAAGTGTTACGATGAGGAAAGTAACACCTTGTATGATAGAGAAATTGAAGAATGGGTGTCCACATTGAGATGTCCCCACTACAAGAAGGGACACGACATGAAATTAATTGGAACAATGAGCGGACAGGAAGTCGTGATGTCCTTTGACACATTCAATCAGATCGTTTTATTTGACAGTAAACCAAGCAACTCATATAATTACCCTTATGTCAAAGATTTGTTTGAATGTCCCGACAAGCACCCTCAATGGTACAACATGTTAGCAAAGGTGATTAAAGCAAGAGACGGTTTGAGTGATCAGATTTGGAGAAAATATCTGAAGATTGAGGCAAAGTTGTTGATGTCCATTTGCTTATACAATGTGGTGCCCCGTCGGGGGGACATTTCGGTAGTGAGGAACAGTGATATTCCAGTTTTGTACGCATTGATGTGTGGAAAGCCTCTTATTTCTTTCCGATATTTAGTAATGCACAACATTTGGAACAGTCGAGAAAGTAACAAGCGGAAGTTAATTCCGCATTGTCGACTGATCACAACATTGCTAAAGAATCATGGTGTGATAACTGACGAGTCAGTGGGAATAACCAAGGTGTTCAATGAGTTTAAGTTGTCGGATTTGCCGAGTTGGACATACACACAAACCGATAGGCATCACGTGCTTGTGTGTGATAAGGTGAGATGGAGTGTAGTAAGAGAGGATGTTGTAGTGGAGGGGGATGATGAGAGAGAATGGGCAGAAGAGTTAGGTGAGCCCGATTACATGGATGTGGGCGGTGGTAGCAGTTCCCAACACGGGGGTTGGGATTATTCGGATGGTTATAATTCTTATGGTAATAATTGGGCCCATGTGGGGTCAATAAATGAGGTGGTGGAGAGGCATAGGCCTTCCACGTATGAGAATTGGTCGGATGAGTCACGTGCATTATTTGACCATCAGACCTTCATGGGGGCCTATGCTGAACGGGCCGAAAAAGAAAGCCACGACAGGTTGGAGATGTGGAACCGTACAAATTCTTATGGGCGAGAACTTGAGATGAACATGAGATACTTGGATGATCGTAATCGGAGGATGCATTATCAATGGCATGCAGGTGAACCGGTCGTGTTGGATCCGCAAATCGTAGATTACACGGTTTTACCTCCGTATGATGGTTGGTACGATATCCCTAACCACCACTTCATCATTCGATGTGGGTTAGCCCAATGCAGTCAATGGCACCACCAACACCACAAGGAGGAGGAAGCAGCGGCGGCGATGGGGCGTTTAATTTCGGCCAGTTTTCAGACTTCATGACATCTATTTTCAGGCCGGCGCACCCGTCTTACAACTGATCGAGCCGCGTGATGCCAGGTGAACATTGTTCTGTATATTACTGTATAGTTGTTATTTTTTTGTGTCTTTATGTGTTTTTGGGTGGATGGGTGGTGGATGTAATACTTATGATTAAGTATTATGATTGGTGTTGAAAAGAAGGTTGTGTTTTACTTAGTAGTTTGTTTCATTTTTTCTCAAAACCGTACATTGGGGACAATGTATCCCAAGTGTGGGGATGAGGAAATTTTCGTTTTGTTTTTAAAATTTTCGTAAAAAAAAATCAAATCAAAGAAAAAATAAAAAAATCAGAAAAACTAAGAAATTTTTTTTGTTGTTATTGTGTGTTTAATGAAATCGAAAAGTGGTAAGATGGCGGGGTGAAGTTTTGGTCCCTTTTCATGGTCACAATTCCCTAAATAACACGTGCCTAGTTGTTTTTGAAAAAAAGGAGATTATGTAGTTTTCTAACCGTGGTTAGCTTGCTTTCGGTGTAATAACTTGCATAACACATTAGTTTACACTTGAGAATTGAGAAAGTATTGGTAGGTGAGACGGTTGTATTCTCCGATAGAACTTGTACAATTAGTGCATTTCGAGATCTTAGCTTGGCATGAGTGCAAAAGTGATAGAAGCACTTAGTTTAAGCCTCGTCTGGATGAGCGAGAGTGTGGGATTTGGGGGGTTGGGGCCTCATGTTGGTACATGTGTGTCAGTAGTTCATAGTCTAGCATTTGTAATCGAGTCTGTAATGCAATTATGTTTTGATTATGTTTATATTTGTAATACGCGAAGTTGTCAACAAGTTCGCTATGGCGAACTTGTTGAATCAGCGAAGTTATTGACAACTTCGCCTATGGCGAAGTTGTCATGTTTATATACTGTTTCAGCCGAAACAGTTTGAGTTGATCGTTTAGGGTTTACGTTTCAGTTGTTCACTTCGTGTGCTACGTGTCATTGTCTGTAATAGTGACCTCGGGTCACGTGTTCGTTATCAATATAACGTGTTTGGTTTATTGCTTGTGTGTTCGATCTCTACATACTCTACACTCGTATCTACCTACGCAGGGATTCCGCACCTGCGTTGTTAGCGACATCCCGTGTACGATCCGTCCAGGAACCTACAATTGGTATCAGAGCCATCGGCTCGATTGTGAGGTTCGGGATTTCACGCGGGTGTAGAAAACGTCTCGTTTGACCTATTCGCGGGACGTGTTTTTGTTGGGATTGTGTTTTGCTCGTGCTTGACAGTCATTTTCAAGCCATTGCATTGATCGGAAACTGCTGGATTGACGAAATCAGATCTGAACAGTTTCCTTGTTCATCGGGCGAAGTTACCGTTCTTCGGGCGAAGTTACCATTCTTCAGGCGAAGTTGCCGTCACTGGAATTAGGGTTTCAGCGAAGATATAAGGATTAGCGAAGTTAACTACAACTTCGCTTACCTCATAAGTTCGCCTTAGCGAAGTTATCCGCAACTTCGCTTTCCACCCAAGTTCGCTTACCTCCTAAGTTCGCTCATTCTAAGCGAAGTTATTTTTAACTTCGCCAAGTCAAGCGAATTTAAGACCCAGCGAAGTTCTCTTTTCAGCGAAGTTAACTTTCAAGCGAAGTTATTCTTAACTTCGCCTACTGAGCTGTTTTAATATTTTTTTATTTTCAGGTTTTTCAGGTTTTCGCAAGGATGTCGTCAATTAACATCTCCGATTTGGTCAAGATGGAAGTAGAAGCGGGGTCAGCCACTAAGGCCCCGAGGTTAATGAAAGGAACTGACTTCGTGGCATGGAAGGACAGATTCATCCAATACATTAAATACCAGGATGCCAAAATGTGGGTGTGCATCCAGGATGGATATATCCCTCCAACTATGCAATACGAAGGCCGTGACGTGGTTAAGAAGTACAGCAAAATGGAAGACGAAGAAAAGAAAATGTATGAGGCTGAGAGCAAGGCCCATGCAGCTATAACAATGGCACTTCCTCAAGAGGTTCTCCACACGTTCAGAAAGTACACTTCTGCGAGAGAGCTTTGGGATGCTCTTGAAAATAGATTCGAGGGGAATGTGGGTATCCGTGCATCAAAGATCAAACTCTTAAAGACCCAGTTCTCCGTCTTCAAATTTTTGAAGAACGAATCACTGGATGATATTATCACCAGATACTATCATCTAATGACAGAGCTTAGCAATTATTCGATTGCCTACCGAGAAGAAGAGATTGTTGAAAAGCTTCTCGATGCTCTCCCACCGAAGTGGGAAATGTACACCGTTCTTATGAGGGAAGACAGAGACTTTCCAAATTATGATCTGGAAACAGCAGTAAACAAGCTCAGAACTTATGAGCTTAATATGGTTCGAAAAGAAACACCAACAGATCAGATACAAGACCCTGGTATGTATGGTGCAAAGATTAACTCAGGCTCAAGTTCGAGGCCTGAATCTGCTGCTTTTTACTCGAAAGGGGAGTCAGGTCCTGACTCTTCTCATGAAGGAAACGTTTCTGTGAACATGAACGGTGATGTCTGTTTCGTTGCTGGAGGATCAAGTACTTCAAAGCCTCAAGCATCCTCAAGTGGTTTTTCTGCAAATGCCTCAAGCAATAATTATTCCAAGATGCCTATGAGTGTAAACTCTGATGAAGAGCAGTTTGCAGTCTATGCATCATTTATTGCTTCCTACGAAAACTACATCCAGGGGAAGATTGTGGACCCTGCTGTTCTGGATGAGGACTACGACCAGATCGATGCTGATGATCTGGAGGAGATGGATTTGCAATGGCAAATGGCAATGATAGTGAGGCGTGTAAAACGGTTTATGAACAAAACTGGGAGAAAGTTTGTTGGTGGTAGGCCCGGGTTCGACAAATCCAAGGTAAGGTGCTATAATTGTCAACAGTACGGACACTTTGCCAAGGAATGCAGAAATGAGAGGGTTGAACGAGGACAAGGTCGGCCTACACAACACTCTGGAGTTAATAGAGAGATTAATGCCATGTTGACCAGAGAGGCAGGTGAATACAACTGGAACCTGCATTCAAGTGGTTCTGGTGAGCAAGCGAACATGGCTGAGTCTGAAGTTGAAGAATGTGAAAAGGTTGATGGAAATGAGAAAGCTAATGAAGAAGAAACCGCTTTCATGGCAGATGACAAGGATAATCGCTCCGAGGTAAGTACTAAGAATATTTGTACTAGTTGTGAGAATTTGTCTGAGCAACTCACTACGATAACTGATCAGTACGTCCGTTTAGATGCTGATTTTAAAACTATTAAAGAAGATCACCATTTTACTAAATCAAGAGAAAACAGTTATAAAGTTAAAATAAAAGCATGTGAAAAAGACATTCAAAGCTTAAAAACTAAACTTGCTGAGAAAATTGAAATAATTGATCTTAGTTATGAAGTTTTAGAAGAAAAAACTAAATTGATTGCTGATCGGGATAAACAGATTGCTGACCACCAGGTGAAGGTGGTGGAACTGAACCGCAAACTTGAGCAGTTCAGGAATTCCTCGGCCATCCTTGATCACCTCGTGAGTGATCAAGGTACCTCTGCAAAGAGGGGAGGAATCGGATATCACGAAGTTCCACCACCCTTTAACCACAACTATACCTATAATCCGAGTGTTCAAAAATCTGTTGATTTCGAGGTTACTCAGACAACTCCAATCAAGATTACAAGGGTAGAACCAAGTGTTAGCTGTGGCGAAACGAGTTCGCCTGTTTCTAGTGTGAATATTTCTGTTTCGAGTCCAGTCTCATCGGATTCGGATAAGTTGTCCGAATCTGGTCAGACAAAAGAGAAAGTAGGGTTACCCAACGGTGGAGATAAAAATAAAATTTCTAAAAAGAGTTCTCCACTCAATCCGTACGTCCCACCCTATGTGAGACATACGGATGGTAACACTGCCTCTACATCCAAACCAACATTTGACAAGAAAATGGAGAGTCGGTGTTGCTTTAGATGTAACAAGTTAGGGCATTTAGTTGCAGATTGCCCTCTGAAGCCGAGATTTAGAGGTGTGAGGCCAAATACAACTGAGGATAAGCGTCATTTTGTTACTGCTAAAAATGAAAACTTTTCAAAGTGCAAAAATGTAACTAATTCAAGTTTTTATAAAAACAAACCTCAGTTTTTCAACCAAACCACAAGATATAATACTTTCAACTCTCATAGGTTTGGAAGGCATTACACTCAATCTGCAAGGAGATTCCCTAACAGGACTTACAGAAATTATCCTGATGCTAACTTGAGAAAGCCAGGGTACGGGACGTATCGATCCAAGACCAATTGGTCTTGGGTCCCAAGATTCTAACTCTTTGTTTTATTGTGCAGGAACAGTTGAACAGGGCTGCCAACAATCTTTGGATTGTAGATAGCGGCTGTTCCCGGCACATGACAGGCAACAAACACTTGTTGCAAGACTTAAAACCTGTTCAGGGAGCAAGAGTTAGTTTTGCTGGTGAGAGCGGTGGAAGGATTACCGGTAGAGGAACTGTGTCGAATGGGAGAATGACACTTGAGAATGTAAACTTTGTGGAGGAGTTAAAGCACAATCTGCTGAGTGTGTCGCAGATTTGTGATAAAGATTACACTGTCCATTTCACGAAGAATGAAGCGATAGTATTGAAGCCTGGTTTTCAGATACCAGACGAATGGATAGTAATGAAAGCTCCACGTGAAACAAATACATATGTGATGAACATGAGGTCTACTGAAATGGCCACCGGAGAATCTTGTTTAATGACAAAAGCAAGCGAATCAGAATCAGAATTATGGCACAGGAGAATGGGACATATTCATCTTCGGAAGATGAACTTCATTGTCAAGAATGGGCTTGTGATGGGCGTTCCCTTAAAAAGTTTTAACTTTGACGACAAATGTATAGCATGCAAGAAGGGAAAGCAACACAAGAAATCCCATCTCACCAAGAAGATTAATTCTATTGCCGGTACTCTAGAACTACTTCATATGGATCTCTTCGGTCCAGTGAATGTAAAAAGTCTAGGTGGTACTTCTTACTGCTTGGTGATAACTGATGACTACTCGCGATACTCGTGGGTATATTTTCTGAAAACAAAAGACGAGACAACTCAGATGGTGAAGAATCTAATTACAAAAGTTGAGAACGTCATGAGTAAATCAGTTAAATACATCAGAAGCGACAATGGGACAGAGTTCAAGAACTTTGAAATGGAAATCTTCTGTCTTCAGAAGGGAATTGAACATCGGTACAGCGCTCCGTATACTCCACAACAGAATGGAGTGGCTGAAAGGAAGAACCGAACGTTAATTGAAGGAGCCAGAACTATGCTGGCAGACTCGAAGCTTCCTGTGATGTTCTGGGCTGAAGCAGTTGCTACAGCCTGCTATGTTCTGAATAGGGTGTTAACCGTTAAGAGACTTGGAAAAACTTGTTACGAGCTTATGCACGGAAGGAAGCCCAACTTGTGCGGTCTTGAACCATTTGGGTCTCCTTGTTCGATTTTGAAGACTAATTCGAAATTTGGTGAAATAGCCGATGAGGGAATCCTAGTCGGTTATGTTGTTGGGACTCCCAACAGACGGGTCTTCAATACGTCGACTTGCAAGGTGGAGGTGGTTTGTAACACCGACATTACTAGTTACCAACCGCCAAAACCAAGCAATGGACCTGCTGAGCTTTTCGACTATGTTAAACTTTTTAAGTCGTTTAACGTACCTGATTTGGAAATTTCTGAAGAAGACGAAAGAGCTGTGAGGAAGATGATACTTGATGAGGAAGAGAATCTATTGCAACATCAGATGTTTGAGAAATCTCAACCTTCCACATCAAATCCTATCGATATCCCTGCGGCCTCAACTGAAGAAGAATTTATTAATCCTTTTCACTCTCAACCAGAAACAACCATAGATGAGATCTCTTCAAATTTGGAAGATAATTTGCATGTCGGTGCTGTTCCGACCACGAGAATTCACAAAGATCACCCATTGGAGAATATTATAGGTGATGTGTCCTCCAGTGTTCAAACCAGAAGTAGCTTGAATGAGCACACATGTGTTTATACAAGCATTAAAGAAACGGGTATAATGAACGAATGTTTGTACTCCTGTTTTATAAGCCAAATTGAACCAAAGAACTATCAAATGGCTTTAAAGGACAGCTCGTGGGTCGAAGCCATGCAAGAAGAGTTGGCTCAGTTCAAGAAAATGGAAGTTTGGACTTTGGTTGAAAAACCAAAGAATGTGCATGCTATAGGCACAAAATGGGTGTTCAAGTGTAAGAGAGATGATAAGGGGATTATCGTAAGAAATAAGGCGAGGCTGGTTGTTAAAGGTTTTAATCAGCAAGAGGGTATTGATTACAATGAGGTGTTCGCCCCTGTCGCCCGGTTAGAAGCGATTCGATTGTTTTTGGCGTTTGCTGCATTTAAAAAGATGAAGGTATTTCAGTTGGATGTGAAGAGCGCGTTTCTAAACGGGAAAGTTGATGAGGTGGTGTATGTTGAGCAACCTCCGGGTTTTTCTGACCCAGACTTTCCTGATCACGTATACAGGTTGAGCAAGGCGTTATATGGGTTACATCAGGCACCTCGTGCCTGGTATTCAACGTTATCGGACTACTTGCTGGAAAATGGTTTTGAAAGGGGATTGATTGACAGTACGTTGTTTGTGAAGAGAGAAGGATGTGACTTCCTACTGGTTCAAGTCTACGTGGATGATATCATTTTTGCTGCATCAAGAGTATCCATGTGTCAGGATTTTGAGGCTGTCATGAAGAAACGATTCGAGATGAGTGCTATGGGTGAACTAACTTTCTTTCTAGGATTGCAGGTTGATCAGAAGAAGGACGGGATGTTCATTCATCAAACGAAGTACGTTCATGATGTGCTGAAAAGATTCAAGATGGAGGACAGTTCTCCATATGATACTCCAATCTGCGTCAATCACAAATTGGGTGCTGAATCAGATGGTGACGTAGATGTGGACCCAACTCTGTATCGGGCGATAATAGGTTCTTTAATGTATTTAACTGCTTCTAGGCCTGATATAATGTTTGCTGTTTGTCTTTGTGCTCGTTTTCAGGCAAACCTAAAGGAATCTCACATGAAAGGTGTGAAGAGGATTTTGCGGTATCTCAGAGGCAAGCCGAAACTAGGGTTGTGGTACCCAAAGGGAGGAGACGTTGAACTGGTGGCATATACAGATTCTGATTATGGGGGATGCAATCAGAGTCGGAAGTCAACAACAGGAGGCTGTCAGTTTCTTGGAGGAAGATTAGTTTCCTGGCAGTGCAAGAAACAGACATCAGTTGCAATTTCAACATGCGAAGCTGAATACATGGCAGCATCCAACTGCTGCTCTCAGGTTTTATGGATTCAGCAACAATTACGCGACTATGGTCTGAATTTCTTACTCACTCCTATTTTAATTGATAACACTGCCGCCATCTCAGTAATTAACAATCCCGTGAAGCACAGTAAAACTAAGCATATTGACATTCGTCATCACTTCATACGGGATTGTGCTGAGAAGAAACTGATCAAGATCGAAAAAGTTGATACACTTGAAAATTTTGCTGACTTGTTTACAAAAGCGTTTGATAAATCCAGATTTCAAAACCTAATTGAGCTGAACGGGATGATCAATCCCGAGTAACCATGCCTTTGTGTTTATTTAAAAAAAAAAAAAAAAAAAAAAAAATCTGTGTCATTATTGCTTAAAATTAGTCGGTTACCTCAGTTTGATGGACATATCCTCGGATATGTTTTGGTCCTCGTTTCGACATAGAGAATGAGGATAGCCATTAACCGGAAGACTGAAAGTGACCGGGGCAGTTATGACGTGTGTTCTTTCAGTTGCTGAAAATTAGTCGGTCATTCTTAGTAAGAAGGACACATACTTGTATGTGGTCGGTCCAGTTGATCCATTGGATCTTCAGGATTGCCGTTTACCTGACGACTTTGACGTGATCGGGGCGATTGAAATCAAAATTTTTCTGGGAAATGAAATTACTTTTCAAGTCTAATACTTCGTAAGAAGTTCTTTGCTGTGTTTAACAGAAAATTGATCCAACCTTGGAAAATGATATATATACTGATTGTGTGTGCTTAACTAGTGAAATTATTAGGCTTAAAAGGCTTTAGAACAGTCATTGTATGTCATGGTAATTTTTATGGTGCGTAAAAGTGTATGTGATACTAACTTAAACTACTCGAATTTACGTGGAAACTCCTTAAGAGTTTTGTATGTCTTCATACATATCTTTCCGAATGATAGGCAGAAAAGCGACTACCCAGTCATACACGAGCCCGTGAGTGTTCTGATTCCCGTAAAGGAAGCATTTCAAGACACTGCAGTGATCCAGATTCGGGACTTGCAGTGGTTTAGTACTCCGAAGTCTATAAGTATGTATGGTGAAAAAAAAAAAAAATGTGTATATTTTCAGTACTTATGAGTCATAGTCACAATCAAGACTTCTCAATTCTGGAGTAGGAAGAGAACGGGAAACAGACAACGAGTATATACAAGTTAATCAGACACTATGGGTCGAAGTCAATTCGGGGTGACTTGGGTATAGCCAAATACGCTTTGAGAATAGATAGAAGACATCATTATCTCTGAGTTGTTGCCCACTTAAAATTTTGAGCTTAACTGAACCTTAATCCGTATCACAGAAACGATGAAAACCATTTAAGTTATTTACATGCTTACAACCTGTTTCTCTATGTCATAATACAGCTAAACACGGATCCAAGTGACAGTCACATAGTTAGTATGATTCCTGTTGGGATCTTGTCTAAAACGTAGTGGTCCCTGACTAGACTGAAATTTGATCCCTTATTTCGTTAAATTTGATAAGTTTTTCTATTTTTGTAGTTATATTAATTTATCGTTGGTTACTGGGTCTTGATCATATTGGTTTAACTCTTTTTGGAAACTTCTAATGTTAAGTGCAGGATTCTTCAAACTTAAAGGGCTGATTTTGAAATTACGGGCGAAGTTGTTGAATTCGGCGAAGTTGTTATTAACTTCGCCTAGGCGCAGTTAAGCGTAACTTCGCCTGAACAAACTCTGCCCTATATAAGGACTTTGAAACAGTAACAGTTTCATTATTTTCATAACTCCGGCGAACTTATAATCAATAACAAAAACAGTAATTCCGGCGATCTTGTTTACTTTCCGATTTCGATCGTTGTTTCCAGTTTCTAGTGTTTATTGACGGTATGTGTGGTCAATATCGTTCCCAAACTTACTCGTTCGTTATAGTTTTAACCGGTTCGAGACCTCGGGTCGTCGAACCTTCAAAACCTAGTTTTTCAACCGAGTTTTACGTGTTCATGGACGAGCTTTACGTCTTAACACCATTACTATATGTTGTTCGTCACTCCTAAATCGTCAAATTTGTGCGAAAACATCGGATCTTGGCCGATTGAATCTGAACAGACGCCGTTTCAGATTCAGGCGAAGTTATGGTTAAGGCGAAGTTATCCGCAACTTCGCCTGAAGCTTAATTTCGCCTGTGGCGAAGTTATCCGTAACTTCGCCTTGAACTCAAGTTCGCCTGAGGCGATGTTGTGATAAGGCGAAGTTATCATCAACTTCGCCTATACCAATTTACTTAACAGTTTTTAGACGGACTTACAGATGAAGCGAAGTTGTTCCCAACTTCGCCTCACCTTTAAGTTCGCCTGTACAGGTTTAATCACAACTTCGAACGTGGTACAAAGCGAACTTGTGAGTTGCTTAACTGTTCTCTAACTTGTTTTGTTTTGTGCAGATATGGCTGCTGTTGGAGGTGCTGGTGGTAACGACGGTGATGATCAACGACAATTCTTTCCAGCCCATAACCAGTACATCACTTTAGATCCAGACGCACGAGGCGTAGAAGACTACAGGGAGATTATCACGTTTCTCCAGCGATCAAGAGTCTTTCATGCGATCACAAATACACTGCCCATTTCTCTGCCTAACATTGAAGACTTTTGGCAGACAGTGTACTATGATTGCAGGCCTGAGCCTCCGGTGATGCGAGCAACCGTAAATGGTCATAACATACAGTTTTCCTCGGAAGATATACGGTTGGCTCTGCAGTTCGGTGAAGAAACAAGAGATGACCCAACGGAGTTCGTAGCTCCTTACCGTGATGGAGCTTATTTGAGGATGGGTTATTCGGGTCCGCTGGGGGACTCGCAGAGGAGGAAAGGGTTTTTGCTGGATCAATGGCGCTTCCTGATGCATGTATTGATTGTATGCATGTCCGGCAGGAAGGCAGGAACAGATGGGATGGGCGCGACGATGCAGTCAGCCATGATAGCGCTGACTTACAACCGCCGATATTCTTTTAGTCAGCTGATATTCTACGAGATCGATCGTCAGAGAAGGGCTGTGGCGCGCGAGCGATTCACTATGTATCCTCGTTTCTTACAGATGATTTTGAATCATGTCGCTCCGTCGCTACCGCAGAGACGCCCGATTAGATACGTCGAATGCGTGACGAAACGTATCTTTGCTCAGTGCCGCACTTCGAGCACTCGTAGCAAGCCTGAGCTGCGTCCCAGGCATACTCCATTATTCGGGTATCTCATCAATCCGGAGTATGTTCCTGCAGGAGGGGACGAGTTCAGAGACCCGCAACCACATCAGGCGGCAGCACCACATGCTGTATCAGCTGCGCCTGTTGTATCTACTGTTGCCTCTGCTGCTGTGCCAGCTGCGGTATCTCCTGCTGTGTCTACTGCTGAAGACGTTGATCTTGATGCTGCCTTTGGCGGACATGGTTTGTTTGATATGGATGTCTCGGGTCCTCAGTTTATGGATGTTACTAGAGCAGTTACTTCGGTAGCTGACTCCGATCTAGAAGAAACGTTTGCTGAAGCGAGACGACTTATGGTGTCTCGGGAGAGAACTACGGGAAAGAGGCCGAGAACTGTAGACGAGGATGAGGACGAAGTTGATGAAGAGGAGGCAGTGCAGATTGTGCTCAGACGTTCACGAAGAGAACGGACAGGTATGGGTTCCGGAGCTGGAGAATCTTCGAGGCTGGTACGTTTTGCTCCACCTGCCTTGTCTGGTATGTCTCTTATTCCTTCCACAGCACAGGTTACTGCTGTCGAGACGTCGGCCCCAGCAATTGTGTCTCTACCACCCCAACCGCTTAATCCACCGGTGGTAGTTGCACGATTTGTTGAGTCGACCGTCACTACTACTGCAGGGTTACCAAGTGTACCACCTGCGGTCACTTCTGCTGCTGATGTCCCGCCAACTCCACCGCCTACTTCAGATTCCGAGAGGATTACATCACTAGAGCGGATTGTTGCTGAACAGACAAAGACCATTCAAAGCCTAGTGGAATCCAATCGACTACAAGCAGCCCTCCTGGTTGAACACGGTAAAGTTATAGATGCCTTCAAGGCATTCTTGGCATCTCAGGGGGAGAAGACGTGTAGGGGAGATGAGTTGAGGACGAAACGGAGAGAAGATCATGACGATGATCCCAATGCACCGGACGGTGCAGGTGGTGAGCTGCCAAGAACCTCTCAGGCTCTTGGGGCTTCCACAGCTGAGGGGGAGTCTACAAATGCAGCTGGTGACGACGTGGTAGCGGTTGATGATGATGCTGATGTTGAAGATGTTATCGACGCATTGAAAGAATTGGATGAGGAGGATGATGAGTTTATGATTGAAGATGATGTGCTGCCAGTTGATGAGATCGAGAGGATTGGAGAGCAGATTACGGTTGAAAACGTGATAGAGGAGGGTGAGATTGTAGATGACTCCGTGGAACATGAGATTCCGGAGGTTGAGAGACCAGAGTTGGGTGATGAGAACGCGGAGGAAGATGCTGAGTGGGAGGAACAACCGAAATGGAAGGAGGGTTGTGCCCACTGGTTCGTAAAGACGAAGAAGCCGGCGGTCCCTAAGATGTTCAGAAAAAGTTACAATATTAAGGGATACGCGGAAGCCAAGAAAGGTATTATCTGCTGGTTATACGACGAGCAGCTGCGGCTCTTCGTGATCAAGAGATACGATGGCATTCAGTACTTCCAGAGAAAGTTGAGATCTCTAAACACACTGCCAGAATGTGAAGTAAAAGATTTAGCCAGATTGGGATTGATAAACAGAAGTGAAGACAACATGGCTAGAATCATTGCGAAGATCGTGTGGAAAGAGTGCGTTAAAGAGAAAAAGTTTGAGCTACTGAAACCACAAAAGGGGAAACTTGTCGAAGACAAGGATAGAGGTCTGAGAGTTGATGGAAAACCTTGGATGGTCATGAAATACAAACCGATCCGGTGCCTTAAAGAAGTACCGATGAAGTTTATGCCCAAGGACGTGCTCAAAGATCTAAAATGGTGGTACGTGGATTGTGAGACAGCTGAGGCGGTAATGGAAGATGAGAATGAACAAGAAGTACTTCGGGTTTACGACCCGATGCATCTTGTTAATCTGTCGCAGGCTGATCTGAAAGTGCTCAACGAGAAGAAGATCTTCTACATTCCTGCTTGGAAGGATCAAGCTAGGAAATATCAACGGGTGGTGTCGGTATGTGTTAGAGAAGGGGCGCATGCGTAGAGATGCAAGATTACAAGACTCAAGATTTGAAGATCAAGATATGAAGCTACTGCCAAGGGGGAGTCTGTTGGTACATGTGTGTCAGTAGTTCATAGTCTAGCATTTGTAATCGAGTCTGTAATGCAATTATGTTTTGATTATGTTTATATTTGTAATACGCGAAGTTGTCAACAAGTTCGCTATGGCGAACTTGTTGAATCAGCGAAGTTATTGACAACTTCGCCTATGGCGAAGTTGTCATGTTTATATACTGTTTCAGCCGAAACAGTTTGAGTTGATCGTTTAGGGTTTACGTTTCAGTTGTTCACTTCGTGTGCTACGTGTCATTGTCTGTAATAGTGACCTCGGGTCACGTGTTCGTTATCAATATAACGTGTTTGGTTTATTGCTTGTGTGTTCGATCTCTACATACTCTACACTCGTATCTACCTACGCAGGGATTCCGCACCTGCGTTGTTAGCGACATCCCGTGTACGATCCGTCCAGGAACCTACACCTCATACATTATACATATGAGGATGGTTATGTAAGGGGAGGGGGTTGGGTTCCTTTAAAAAACCTTATTGGGACTATTATTTTATTTGATCAACCCCGGTGTTATACTGCGAAACGATCCGACTTAATAGGTTTTTATGTAATTGTTTTAGTATTTATCAGTTAGATATGTGACGCATTATGTTTATCAAGCTGGTAGGTAATGTTCAAGTATTATTTTAGTTTGATTAAAAAAAAAGTTTGTATTAGAGTTGCAATGTTAAAGGTATTATTTATTGAGTGATCAAAAAAAAGTTAGTGATGTTATAGTTGTTTATTTCATTGTTTTCTTAGTTTGTTTGTAATAAGTCGGATCGGATCGCTTGAGCAACTTTCAATATTTTCTTCCATACTCTTACACTTGGCCCCGTTACAACCAGTTTTAAGACCATTTTGATTTGTATTCATGTCAAATGCATTTACATAGGTGGAGATTTGATGATTGTACAAGCGTATGCGAGGAGAATTGATTAAATATGAAATGCATGGATGATCACCAAGGAAAAGTAATGTGTAAATGTGTGTTATGTATAGGTAAAAACCGAAAGCATGTTAGGTTTGGTTAGAAATCTTCGGTTTAAATGGAACATCAAGTGAACTAGTGCACCCGATAAAAATAAGGGAATAGGGTATGACTTGGGAGCTTAACTGAACCGGGTTTGTGGTAAGACTGGTGGATACAAGTTGAATGTAATAGAAAGTTTGTGTTGAGATGTTGCTTGAGGGCAAGCAACGTTTAAGTGTGGGAATGTGACGAGTGGTCCATGGGACAACCCTTAAGTGATTTAAAAGCCATTAATAATCATGCTTTGAATTGGTTTATTTCGTGGAATTAGATAACTACGGTATTGTTGGTGAATTGTAGGTTCAAAGAAGGTTCCGGGGCTATAATGGTGTATACTGAGGCAACCGAATGAGTCGGAGACGTGC
Organism: Bidens hawaiensis; assembly: GCF_021521415.1. Taxonomy (NCBI): domain Eukaryota; kingdom Viridiplantae; phylum Streptophyta; class Magnoliopsida; order Asterales; family Asteraceae; genus Bidens; species Bidens hawaiensis. Next base: position 1,369,719 of record NW_027491177.1, on the reverse strand, counting down.
CAGAGGCCAAAACATGTGGAAAACAAGGAGTTTTTGCTGAAGTCCACCGTGGCCCACGGTGTGAACCGTGATCCACGGCCAAATGAGCAAAAGACCACAGAGGACACCGTATCGTGGCCTCTGTGGTCACTATGAAGCCCACCGTGACCCACGGTTGAACCGTGGGCCACGGTCCAGTATTGCAAGAAGACCACAGTGACCCACGATGGAGACCGTGGGCCACGGTCCAGATCGTAACTGCCGATTTGTTTTAGTTTATTACTCGTTTTTGAGCTGTCTTTTGATTATCTTTTCATCCCAAACACCTTAGAGACAAATTTTGGAGAGCAAGAACAAGACTTTGGTGATTTTAATCATTTGTTTGGGTTTATGATTCGTTCGATTAACCTAATTGATGTGATGATTAATCAAACGATGTGTGGCTAATACTCTTATTGTTCTCTCCCGAATTGTAAGGTTTTCTAATTGGATAATTGTTAATCGTTTATGTTATTGGTGAGATGGTATTTTGATCATATGATTATTTTGCTATGGTGATTTTGTGTTTGTTTTGTAATTGTTAGTATGGTATAAATTCGTGTTCTTGACTATCCGTTCTTGGTGCCATAGGAAATCGAGATTTAGTATAAGAGAATTAGGGTTAACAATACTAAACTGATTATTAAGTGACAACCTTGCGTTTTTGTAATCCAAGTACTTAGTTCTTTCGTATCACATTCAAACGCATTTTCACGAACTATAATTGTGTAGTTCATCTCACAAGTAAACATTAACTTTATCAATGTTGGAAACCTGAAATCGGGAGAGAGCATTCTTTCTTATACTGTTTAAAACTCGTTTATTGTTTTAGATATTTTTATTACTCAAAACCAAACAACCAACTCTTTGAATTTACTTTGCACTTAGCTTAATTTAGTTTAATAATAAAGCTACTTAGTAATACATTTTCCACAAACTCCATGTGTTCGATACCCGCTTATCGTTATCTAATAGTTGTAACCGGTTTATTTTTGAGTGAGTCTTTGACCTCACGTCAAGAATCCCAAATCCTTCAAACTCAAGGTATCACAATATATTTTATTAGATGATATGCTATATAGGAAATCTCTTGCAGGTCCTTACTTGAGGTGCATCGAGGATCCTGAAATCCAAGAGATGCTCAAAGATTTTCACGAAGGTGATCGTGGTAATCACACCGGAGGTAGAGCCCTGTTTTCTAGGATTCTAAGAACAGGATACTTCTGGCCAACAATGAAGAGAGATGCAATGGAATACTCAAAAAAATGTGATGCTTGTCAAAGGCATGAAAACATCCTTCACCATCCAGCAGAACCTATGTATCCTATATCCTCTTCATGGCCTTTCATGAAATGGGGTATGGATATTGTAGGCAAATTACCTAAGGCACCAGGAGGAAAAGTATTCATGCTTGCAATGACGGATTACTTTTCAAAATGGATAGAAGCAGAAGCTTTTGTTCAAGTACGCGAAAAAGAGGTGATATCTTTCATTAAAAGAAATATTATTACTAGATTTGGTATCCCTTCGAAAATTATTTGTGACAATGGTTCCCAGTTTATCGGAAAAAGAACCACTAACTTTTGTGACAGCTGGGGCATCAAGATGATTACCTCTACTCCAGTGCATCCTCAAGCTAATGGTCAAGCGGAGTCTAGCAACAAAATCATCATCAACAATCTAAAGAAGAAACTAGGATCCAAGAATGGAAAGTGGGCCGAGGAGCTACTTATGTTCGTTGGGCCGACATGACAACACCCAAAAATACAACAGGCCAAACACCCTTCTCATTGGTGTTTGGATCATAAGCCGTTATCCCCACAAAAATGGTGGTTCCTACAGCAAGAACTAGCATCCGTGATCCTGAGGCCAATGAAGAAATTCTTCTTGAAGACTTGGATACTGTTGAACTCAGAGACCTGGCCAAGATCAGAATGGCAGCTTATCAATAACGGGTAGCTGGGGCATACAACAAAAGTATAAGGATCAGGAGATTTCAAGAAGGAGATTTAGTTTTGAGGAAAGCCTTCCAAAATACGACCAATCCGGCTGATGGGAAGTTAGCACCCAAATGGGAAGGTCCTTATCTAATCGAGTCGGAAGCAGGAAAGGGGGCATATCATTTGCTCACTATGGAAGGCAACATGTTACCAAGAGCATGGAATGATATCCACCTCAAGAAGTACTTTTTCTGATCAGGATCAAGTATCCTGTGAGGATCTATTATCCTTAGAGGATCAAGGATCCCCAAAATTGGTAATATCTATCTGATAACTTATTCTTTTCAATTTCCTATTATTAATTCCAGGATAATATATTCTTAACAATTTGTTTCTTCCAAGTTTTAAGTATCAATGCAGGATATTAATAAGATGTGTAATAACCAAGAGGTTGGCCACCTCTCCTTCACCTCTAAGGTACTTTACTATTTCCCTTGGCCTAGCCGACGATTGGGTATGACCCCCGATGGTCATATCCCCTAAGGTTTAAAGGTTTTCACCATTCTTATGAATTAGAGTTTCTACACTCTCGCCTGTAGCGCACGCTACCCAACGTGTAGTCAGGGGCAGCGAGACCAGTACACGCTTAGTGGCTGAAAATTTCGTTGTCTTCGGCTATATGGAGGATCCTACGATTTATGGTAGACGTACCATTGTTTTGGATAGAAATCTGCTAAGGATAATGTATCCAAATTCGTTTAGTGAGGATTAGTGCTAAGGTGATAAAAACAAGTATGTATCGATTACAAACGCAAACAAAAGGATTTGTTACGAGGAAAAGCCCTTGATCTGGTTCGGATCGCCAGCACAAAAACCCCGGGCGATGACAAATCGTCTATCACCACTTTATTAATCAAAAAAGGTTGGTACAAAGGTTGGAGTTGTTGATCAACAGATACAATGAATGCTATGTATGTGTGATCACAGATAACTTAGCAGCTAGGGTATGTGTGAATGTGTCCTCTAATGTTGATCACAACTCGATATATAAAGAAAAAGAACAAGTAACTAACTAACAACTAAGTCCTATAAACTCGCTAGTCTTCCACTCTTCATCATCGTGCTCTTTGACCACATGCTAATAGACGTTTAGTAACGAATTAAGTGGTGGACTAGGTCTAGGAGCCGTTGTTGATATTTAAACATCGGTCTTCATACAAAATTCATCCATTAATAGTTATATTGACTAAGGATCCTGGATCCAGACTTCAGCTAGAGAATTCTCCACGAGGATAATCGGTCTAAGCACCTCTTCAAGGATAACATATCTTGTCTTTAGTACTCAGTAACCAATCTTATCATCTTGCTGCTTCTTGCTTCAACTTATTCTTCAATCTCGATCTTGTGCTACAGATGCCTTGTAGTGGGATATACGGTAGACTGGATCATAAAGTTGTTTATACCTGGCTAACACATCACCATACCAAACGCAATCATTAGTAAACAAATAATACCGAGGATCATTGATCCTTCATAGCCTAATACATTTCTTAAGGATAATCTATCCATAAGATAGTTAATGATTAAGGATCCTCAGCATAAAATTCATGCACTAACAATTGCCCCCAAAATGGCAGGTGATTGTGTAAAACAACTGTCATTTTGAATTTCAAAACCCCTGTAAAAAAGAAGATGATTAGACGTGTGTCAGGCGGTTAATATCTATAAACATAATTATACGCCACCTATATATGCGATCATAATCCTCTTATAACCACACATCCAGCCGTCTTTCAGGTATCCTTCTTTCTTCTTGTTTATTTTCTTTCAACATGTCGACTGTTTCTGTATCCTCTTCTTCTTTCAATCATACCGAGCCCGATGATCTCTACTCGCATGGTATCCTTCAAGCCCCTTCCTTCGAGATCTGTAAGTTCACATATCCGGAGATTGACGAAATCCGATCACACTTTCCGGCCAACACAGTTTTCCGACCCTTCGATTCTTCAGCCCGTAGTGACAGTATCAAAAAACTGGGTTTGCTTTCCGGCCCAACCGTTTCTTATAGGCTATAAGTACCCTTTTCTCGATTTAACCCAAAGATTCTTCACCTTAACGGGGATTAGTTATATCCAAACCATGCCGATGTTGTGGAGAGTTCTTCATACCATAGAGAGGATAATCGAAGAAGAGGGTGTCGAGTTCGGCTTAGCAGAGTTATCATACCTGTACAATCTGGTTACCCATGGTTCCAAACGCTTCGTCTTCAAATCGTAACCCCACCAAGTGATCTCCATTTCCAAAGTTACTCTAAATGGTACCCTCTGGAGGAATCAATTTTTCTTTGTAAAAAGGGATTCCATACCGGGTGGAACTGACCTTCCCAAAAAGTCCAAAGGGTAGGATCTAGGATCCTTAGGTAACCAAGGTAGGATACTCTATTCTTTTGCTAATATGTTTCATTGCTCGTGTAGTTGAAAATTTTGAGTTGCTGTCTGATCTACCTGGAGTTGAAGATAGAGTGGAGAAGTTTCTATCATTGGATCCTGCAATCAGAACCTTTCAAGCCAAGTTCATAGAATCTTTTCAAGAGTCAAACTCAGAGTCAATCATGTCAAGTAAGAGTAATAATTTTTAATATTAAAAAGTGAAATAATCGAAAACTTATCTGCGAATTACTGTTTACAGGCGCTCAAAGGCCAGGAAAGTATGCTTCCAAGTTCTCCCTTGAGGATATCGATTGAATGTTTACCAAGAAAGAAACCCCGAAACCAACTCCGACATCCGAGCCTCGTCCAATCACAACTCGAGCCAAGTCAGGAGCTAAGAGGAAGAAGAGTTCAGATCCAGAGAACCCCTTTGATGCCGAGAAACAACTTCTGGAAATGCTTTCTACTGTAAGGATCCTTTCAATCTTCACTGTCTAAGTTTCCTTCTTAACTTATCCTGTTTTCTTGTTATAGGCTATCAACTCCGCTCGAAGCCATTATGAGAAAACTTTTGGGGAGTATGAGGAGACCCTTACTGCAATGAGATCCATGGCTGCTGCCAAGGACAAAGCACTCTCCAAGATGAACAAGGAGAAGAAGCAGGCAGAAGACCATGCTTCCACACTTGCAGTCAAAATGCAGGACGAGATCAACCGAGCCACTGAAGAGGCAAAGGTCTGGGCAGCTAAGTCGGTCCTCCAAGCTATAATCAAACTGGTGACTGAGGCCAATGATCCATCCTTTGATAAATCTTCATGGGAAATCAAGAAGTGGAAGCAATCCTTGATCGACTTGGGTGGAGGCAAGGATGAATCTGAAGGTGAGATGGTTGATGCAGGTGAAGCAGGGACGAGCGGTGTGAAGGATCAGGATGAAGTTGAATGAGGCAATGAGGCAATGGTGGAGGTGGAAGCAACCGCATGAACGGGCGATGAAGGATACAGAAGACAAGGCCCAAGCCCGTTTTATTTTGCTTTATGATGTTTTTATGAACAATAACTTTGGTTTGGAATAGACAATAGTAACTAGGGTAAAGGATCCATGATCCTTAAGACAATTTGCGGGGGTAACAAAGGTGGATGGATCCTCTGTTTGTGGGGATGAAACCTTTGATGCCCCTGTTTTTAATTCTCCTGCACTTATGAACAATTAGTAGTACTCACTTAACCCGGGTGGATGGTCCATCTTTTGCATGGTGAAGTCCGGGTTAAGGATTTTGGATAAGTCCTGGCAACTTATTTTAAATAATATAAAACTTTTAACTATCTGCTTGTTATAGTTATTTTGAAAGTTTGTTTAATTATAGCTTTAGCTTCATTAAAAGTTTGGAAAAATTAATTTTGAGTAAAAGATTTTTAGGATATAAAATCCTTTTGAAAATTATCTAGGATAGAATATCCTTAAATATTGGCAAAGGTTACACAATAGAATATCCTTAAAGGGATAACCCTTAAAACGTTTTGAAACTATTGCAAGTAAGACAATATAAATTTGTTAAAGAAACCATACCGGAAGGTCCAGGTAGACCTAAGTTACCATAAGCATTGAACCTTCAATGATCCTTGAAGAAATAACTTTGGGATTTTGTATCCTTAGAATTTTGATCTAAGAGAGTCCCCAGTTAACATCCATATTTAGGCTTGTCCCCAGTTTTGGGTATGTCCCCAATTTCACGGGCTTGTCCCCAGTTGCACGGGTTTGTCCCCAGTTTCGGGCTTGTCCTCAGTTTATTATTTGGGCTTGTCTCCAGCTTAACAGGTTTAATCCCACTTGACATTATGAGTTGTTTGCAACAGATTTTCTAAGTACATTGTGAAAATCAAAACTTATAGATTCAAGATCCTTAAATTTCTTCTACAAGGATCGCCGAAGGTTCAATAGTTACGGTAACTTGAGTCTACTTAGACCTTGTGGTATGATTTCTGTTTTTAAATTCATATTGGTTTGGCTAGGATCCTTATATATCTTTTGGTTTAAAGATTTAACATCTTTGAATTACTTCTATTAGGATATTATATCCGGAATTTTGTTTTTTAAGGATATTGTATCCAGAAATTTCTATAATCACTTTTTCTTAAGGATATTCTATCTTAAAATTTTTACTCAGAATTATTTCTTAAAATTCTTAATAAGAATAAGATTATATCAAATAAATTTTCAAAATAACAATTAACAAAGCAAATAGTCAAAAGATTTAGATTATCATTAATATAAGTTACGTGGACTTATCTAAAATCCTTAACCCGGATTTCACCATACTAAAGATGGACCATCTACCCGGGTTAAGTAAAGGTTACTAATTGTTCTTAAGATGCAGGAAAATAAAAGTCAGAGGCACTAAAGGTTTCATCCCCACAAACAGAGGATCCATCCACCTTCGGTACCCCTGAAAATTTTCTTGAGGATCAGTGATCCTTAAACCCTACTTACTATTGTTTATTACAAACCAAATTATCCTTAAATAGAAAAACATCAACACAAACAAAAAAGTGGGCTCGGGCCTTGTCTTTTATATCCTTCATCGCCCACTTATGCTGCTTCTTCACCCTCTGCAGCACCTTCTCCTTCACCAGCTTCAGCCACCTCCTTGACACCACTAGTCCCAGCCTCATTTTCCTTAGCCATCTCTTCATCATCTTTGCCACCAAGAGCCTCCAGGGCAGACTTCCACTTTTTCATGTCCCAGGTCGCCTTATCGAAAGCAGGGTCACCGGCCTCCTTCGCCATCTTGATCCGTGCTTGGAACACCGACCTAGCGGCCCACATCTTAGCCTTGTCTGTAGCCTGCTTCACTGCCTCTTGGTGCTGGGTCTCCGCTAAGGATAGCTGATCCTCCAATTGTTTTTTGTCTTTGGAAAGTTGGATCATGGCTTTGCCCTTGGCAACCACGACTTTCCCTAGTCCTGACAGCTTCTCACTCATCTGACTGACAACCTTTTCATAATGCTCTTTGAAAGCATTCATAGCCTACAACCAACGAGAAGAATAAGTTATGAGGATATTGGATCCTTAAAATCGATATTACAGGATACAAGATACTTACATTAAGGACCATGTCATAGTGAGTTTCGGGATCAGAGGACCTCTTCCTCTTAGATGCGGCAGACTTGGCTCTGGTCGTTGCAGTCTTAGGCTCGGAACTGGTTGCTGCCTTCAAGGCTTCTTTCTTGATGTCCGGAGAGGTGACCATACAATCAATGTCTTCTAAGGAAAACTTGCTAGCTGACTTCTGAGACTTCTTGGCGCCTACAAAGGTTAAGTAAACAGATAAGTATTTCTTCTAATTCTATTTACCTTAAAATTACTATAATAAACTTACTTGACATACTGGAACCCGAGGAGATATCACAGAAAGCTTCAACAAAGCGGTCTTGAAAAATTCTAACCTCGGTATCCAGTGCAAGGAACCATTTTGTTTTTTCTTCTGTACCAGGTAACTTACCCAAAGAAGCAAAGTTGTCCACTGCAAACAAAAAGAAGATTCAGAATTAAAATTAAAGTATCAAGGATCCTACTATTTTCTAAGGATCCAGGGTCCTACCCTTTCTAACCCACTTTGAAGGAAGGTCAATTCCCCCAGGTATGGAGTCACGTTTTACAAATAAAAATTGGTTCCTCCAAAAGAGATCGTTTAAAGTCACTTTCAAGATCGGATGGGGTTGTCGAGGCTTGGATTTCAAGATGAAGCGGGCATGACCGTGGGTAGTAAGGGTATACAGATGTGAAAGTTCTGGGAGACCGAAGTCGATCTTTTGTTCCTCGATAATTCTTTCTATAGTGCTGAGAACTCGCCACACCATAGGCATAGCCTGAATATAGGATATGCCCGTGGAATCGAAAAAGCTTTGGGTAAAGGCAGGGAATGGATAGCGATAACCAATCAAGAAATGACAAGCGGGCATACAAACCCAGGTCTGAGAGTAAATGTCACATCGGATTCCGGCATCGTATGGACGGAACACTGTTCCCAAAGGAAACAATGTTCGGAGTTCATCTATTTCGGGATCTGTTAGCTTGCAGATTTCAATAGAAGGGTTTGCTATCAAGTATTGTGGTTGCATCTCAGATAACCCAGATTCATCGGACGCTTGGTCGGTGTGACGCGAAGGGGAAGAAGAAGACGAAACAGTAGACATTATTCAGAGACAAAGAAAATAAGAAAAAAAGAAATGGATACCTGATGCGTCGTTTGAATATGTGATTATAAGCAAGATATAGGGCGGCATATATAAGCGGTTATGATTATCTCAGGGGCCAAATGGTAAATTTGTCTTGTGAACCGTCCCATCATCTAGTTTTCGCAGAAGTTTGAAATTCAAAATGACAGCTGTGTTCCACTATCACCCGCCATTTGGGGGGCAATTGTTAGGACTGATATTTTCTCCGCTGAGAATATATTATCTTTGAAGATATGTCTGGATCAGTTATCCTCCAGAAGAGCTCCAGAACCATGTCGAAGATCAAGGCTCCTCAGAGGTTAATATTATTAACAATTGTTTCAGGTGTGTAGGTTAATATTCAACAGAAGTAACGGCTATGTGACTTGGTCCTCCTTAAATCTCGCAACTTGGAAGCTACCAGCACGTGGTCAATGGACGTTGGAAGACTAGTGGGATAGTGGCGAATAGATAAGACTTATTGTTGTATTTATTTTCTATATATCGAGATAAGATCGATTAGATAACTCACTGTATTCACACACACTCAGAGCTGAACTCACTATTCTCTATGTACACATTAGCAATTCTTGTAACATCGATCTAATCCCCACAACCTTTATAACCCAATTTTTTGATATTAATAAACCGGTGATCGACGAGTTGTCATCACCCTGGGTTTTTTTCTTTTGATCTGAACAAGGTCAAAAGGTTTTTCCTCGCAACAAATCACTGTGTTCACTCCATTTTCGTTCATATAATTGTTATTATTATCGTAGCACTAGACCTCACATTAACATATTTGGATACATTATCCTTAGCTGATTTTTATCCAAAACAGGTTTTTAGTTGCAGTATAGGTGGTAGACGGTGGCGTCAATGGAGGAGGAAGACGGTTGATGTTTGTAGTGGAGGGTGTTGATGGTGATAGTGGTGTTGTCTGGTGGTGTTGGTGGTGGCATGAGAGAGAGAGAGAGAGAGTTTAAGTCATTGAAAGAGAAAGACCAATTTCCACTTTAATTTTTTTAATTAGGTATTTTACATGTAGGCGTGCCACCTCAGCATAAAACGTCCTCATCAGCATCTACACTAACGGGGTTAGGGTCCGATAAATCCGGGAGTGCCAGAAACAAATAGAGTGAAAGTTGGGAGTGGTGGGTAACAAATCGAAAGTTGGGAGTGATATCTACCAACGGGTGAATGTTGAGAGTATTGAAAACCAATATCCCTTTGTTATATATTAGTTATTTATTAAACATTGTATTTTAATAAATTACTCGTGTAGTAAATAAATCTTAAACTAGTATAATTATATTTATGCTAAATAAACATGCACATTCATATTTTGAGTTTTGACAGTACAACATAAATTTTTGCATCCTCCTGCCGAAGTTTCCAGAAATGTTTTTGGTGTATATTGTATCCACGTAAGCCTATGGGCCTTGATATTGACTATTCAGATATAACTACCACGTCAAGTTAGTTGCCGTTGTAGGGCCTTGTTTTACCTCAGTTTTCTTGGGCCCCTTTTGACAATTTTCATCTGAATAGTAAACTACAACTAGAGCCTAGCCCGTTAATACTTTAGCTATAGTGGGCCTCACTATACATTAAGCCCATTTTATCAGTTACAACTTATAAAGTTCAACAAGTTTTAAACTCATTTTATATAGCAAAGCTGTTGTTGACTTGTCTTTTTGACAAGGTGTATATAATATATAAAACGTTAAAAGAGTATAAATATAAATTAAAATAGATACATAGTGTGCTTTGCGATTCATTGAATGCGTTGGTCCCAATGAAAGGGATAAGTGATTCATGAACATGATGGCATGATGAGATACAGATCTCGTGTTTGCAAATTTCATTCCATCATTACACACACTTGATTTCTATCCTTTTGAATATTTAGTTTTCTGGTAATTCGAATTTGTTACCTACCAATTCAATTTTTTTGGAAATTATCTTCTTTGTTATATTGTATATATTTAATTAATTGGTGTAACGACATATATTTAGAAGTTAACTTACTCTAAAAGAGGCTTAAAATCAACTTTAAAAGCATGGCACTTAAGAAAAACAATATATCTTAACAATATAACAACAAACAAAACATATGTAACACAATCATACAAACTACAAAGTTACAAGTTTATGTTGTACCAACTGACATTATCAGAACCAAGAACCTTACAACCAATATTATACACTCTTAAAAGGAAAAGAAATAAAATGAAAACTTTACAAATTATATATATATTTTTTACTTTGTCATTGATCGCATCACTTGCTAACTTTTAAAGCAACTTATAAAGATAATTCTATTTTATATACACTAACAGTAGCTAGGTATCATAAAATAATTATTTTTATGGCTGTAAATGAACCGGATGTTCAACAAACTGATCGTGAATTGTTTGGATTTCGGTGAAAAATTTATTTATGTTTGTTCGTTTAATAAATGAACGAACACGAATAAAAACATTGTTTGTCTAGTTAAATGAATGAAAATGAATAAAGGTTGTATTTCTTTGTTTGTGCTCGTAAAAGTTTGGTAATGTGTTCATTTATGTTCATTAGTTAAAAGTGTGTTTTACAGTTTTATATATTTTATTTATAATAACTAACATAGCATTTAAAATTAATAAATTTATTGTTTATATTCCAATTCGTTTTGCTAATGGTTTGGTTTATAAAGTCTTGCTTTGACCGATATGCCAACAAAAAATTATGACTTGTGCTTCAATGACATTATCATAATAAAATCGTTGATTAAGGGATGCTTAGTTTATGATGATTATCATTATTTAAAGTGTTTAATTTTATATTTAATTAAGGTGACACGGTCTAATTTTTTTTATTAAGAGTGTTGTTTTTTTTCCTTAAATAGTACATGCTCGTTTGTGAACAAATTCAATTCCTTAACAAACGAACACGGACAAGATTTTCCGTTCAGTTAGCGTTCATGAACCGTTGTGAAATGTTCGATGCTAAACGAACGAACATGAGCTAGGCTTCATTCGTTTGGTTAGTTTACAACCCTAATTGTTTGGGTTAGTATGAAAATAGCTTAAATATGGAAACCAATTTAATAGTAAACAAAATTCCTTTCATTATTTTATTTTGAACTACAAAGATTTTATATCTACGAAAAGAAAAGGGTTACATGACTAATGGAGGATTTTTAAGTCACTCGACTCAACCATTGACTTATCTGTTCCTATTACAAAACCAAATAAACAATAATTTTTTTGTTTGCCATAATTATAATTTCCATTTCTAGAAAATGTTTACAATAAAGTGGTAGGCAAACGAATGGATAATTGAACCGAAAATAACAACATCCAAATCATTAACGTGGAAAAGTGTATCATTCTGAAACTTCCAAAAACTCCACCAAAACAAGAACATAATAACAAGGCGGAATGTCAAGCTCCAACCAAGTGGAGACAGCCCTTCAAGAACGAATACCAATATGACACTCCCAAAAACATGAAAATTCATCTCCATAGTGCAATTGCATATAGGGTAAAATACATCCTGAATATCAATATTTTTTTACTAAGATTAGTTCTAGTTGTCAGACCATACATTAATAAACACTACACCATAACATTAACCTTTCTTAGGATGTGGTGATTCCATTTAGTAGGTTGATTTATATTTGTCAGCAGATAATAGTCAATATATCTCCTCACCCCCGTCTTGCATATCCAAATCCCATATCCACACATCCTTATCTTCGAACCAAGGATGAGCAACCACATCGGCTTCTAAATCCAACAATTTTGATTTCTCAATACCGGCGTCCAACGTTAAATAACCAATCATCATTGAATCTCTTATTATTAGCGATTAAACAATTTTCTTTTGTTCTAGATTGAAAAGTCTAGGAAATCTTGATGAAAGAGCACGCCTAAGAGTGTTTAAACTACCAGCACCCAAAGCACCACAATCTTTATATGTCAATACCATGTCCACTTCACGAGTTCACCCCAAGCCATTAATTCTTCTAGAATTGTCATCACCACCCCGAAAAAATCTTGAACAAATAGGCTCCAAAGAATTTTGCTTCTTCAAAGGCATACGGAATAAAGACATGTAATAAAGACCCCCGATTTTTTTTATAATTGCTATAAATTTTATTTTAATATTTCTGGTCTTAAATGAAAAGAACAAGAAATTAGCAATATATGGTATTCTGGTATATCAGATTAATAGCATATAAACTATCTCACGTTATGATTTGAAATCAATAAACTTAATCATGATTAGGAATTATTATAAAAACTATAAATATGCATACCATAAATATAAATCAATTTTGTTAAACCTTCGATACAAAATATTTTTTAACAGCCATTTGGATCACTAACAAGCTACCGGTCTACCCGATCATCTCCATTTTCCAAGTAATCCAAAGATCACCCTCAGGTCAAAACAAAACCTACAATATATAAGAAAACCCCTTAACCCTAACTGGAACCCCCTGTATATAAAACAATACACATATAAATGAACAATACACATAGTGCTATACTTTAGTATATATACATAGCTTAATTTGCGTCGAAAGTGAAAATACAACAATATGTATATAACCAACCATTGTAACAAAGTAAACATCTAAATGAAGGGAAATTGAATTTATTTTATTGTTAACCTTCTTTTTTTACCTATATCCCACTTAATCTAATAAATATTAGTCTATATGTTTTGTGATGAATAAACTAACTTAAAAGCCTTAATAAATGTCTTTAAATGTTTAAAAATTTAGAATGCTAACATGTGACATTTAAAGAACTATTATCATTATATCTTGGTTCTCAAAAAGCAAGACATAAAATTCATAAATTGACAATTATATATTCATTGGATTTGTTAGGTGTGTGCCAATAAAACTTTATCACTTGTATAATTAGGTTCCAATGAGTCAATGACTATATATATCATCTAATTTACTAAAAACTAGATCGAAATAGTAAGTAAAGTTGGATAGAATTTAGGAGTTATGAATTTGAAAGAGTTTTTGTTTTAGTCAAATCTAATGAAAATTCGTTAAAATTTATGAGATTTACCAAACTTGAATAAAACTTACCTACCAGTTGTTTTCATATTTTTGTTTCTAAGTTTTTAATCATATATAGACAATTTAGAAAAATGAAATATAACTTTTAACACCCGGCTCATGAAAATAATAAATAGTGTTATACTTGAGTAAGCATCCCGATCATAAGGGTAATTTTCAAAGACTTGACATCAAATCGTAATATGACTTTAAAACATGATACACCCATGTAGTTAACTCTAAATTAAATTTATACCGCAAGCCTTAAAAGTTTTTGATAAATCAGAAACATAATTCAAATAGATGAAAAGTTTCGTATATTTTGATATATAACCAAAATATTAAAGACTGCAACGTTGTGGTTCTAACAATTAATCGTTGGCCAAAGAAAATAGAAAGAATCTAGAAAGAAAATAGATCAAAATTTAGACTTTTAATTCATTTTATTCAGATCCATAACTAAACACTTAAGAGTGCTTAAATAGCAAAGCAAAAGATACGTAACAGAAATAAAATAACTACTACCAGCATAACACTAACAATAAACCTAGTGCAACATGAAGGAAATAAAGGAAATAATAACAAAAGCATTATCCCACGTTCTCTTTATGCTTGCATGGCATGGAGTATGATGTGGCACACATCATTCCCTTCCGCTTGAAGAAACCATGTCCACATGGTTGAGAATCTGGACACGATATGACAATTTCCCACGGTGGATGCTATTCGAGCCTTCCAATGGCGTTCGGAGCAGTCATAACGATGTGCCACGGTGGATGCCATTCTAGATATGCCACTACACCTTTTACCGATGCCATGTTTCTCAACAGTGATTGAAAGTCAATCTCTCCAATGGCATCTACGGTTGGTGATGACCTCTCCTTGATTTCTTGAAAACACTGATTGACGATTTTGGTGTAAAAATCCTCACATCCAAGATGGAAGATAAGAACCTTTTTTTTCCATAACAATTGTAGCCTTATTCAAACCATTAGAAGTACTAATGGCAGCAAGTGTGGGCTTGACCAAGTGTTGTGATGTTGATGCCTTGCAGATTGGAGGAAATAAGGGGTTGGTTTTAGTAAAAATAAAGACTGTTTTGGGGCTGATTTTAGCATAGCAGTAGGTACCCATTTTGGTCCAACGGACAAATTGAAGGGACTTGTTTCGGTGGTGGTGCGGTAGCAGAAACGGTTGGTGTGTCACACCCCAACCTACGACGGAAATCCGGGGCGCGAACTGATTGCTCACAGCTTTTCAAAGGTTACTATTATGCATTATTAAAATGACAATATCTATTAATTAAATTAAGTTTTCAAATAAATCAAATACAACAAATACATAATCCAAAATCATGCATCAATACAACTTATATCACAAATGATCTTGATTAATTATCTTCTAACTTAAATTCTTTACTAAGTCTTCACCAACCTGCATTAAATTTCTACGATAACCTGCATATGCATTTAAAATAGAATTTTGTCAATAACACATGTTGAGTGAGCAACACACCAGTTTAGTTGTACATATAGTATATATAACAAAATACGTAGCTGCAACAAGTCATATGAGAATAACAAATTAACCAAATGAGCAAGTATAACTGAGATGTCGAGAAGCACAAAGGCTATAACGACTGGCGTATGATCATACTATTATGAGATTATATTGGACCTCTTCGAATGCGGTTCACGTAAAGCATGTAAGCACATAAACAAGTAAGGTATAAGTTCTTAACACATAACACAATAGTTGCAGTTTTGAGTATAAGTATATATGAGAAATATAAGTTTTACGCATATGTCCCCAAAACAGTATGAAAATGAGTAAAAAGAGGGGAATGTGGTACTCACCTGACTGAATACGCAAAGCGAGAAAGAGATTTAGTAAGGGAGCGATAAATCACACTCTTCGAGAATTATCGACGAGAAATTCCTAAGTAACAATAATTACTGAATAAATAACTATGATCGCAACATGGAATCTAAAGCTAGGTAGACGTTCGATATTTGATGACCGAGTATAATCTTACGAATGTTAAATATCCATTATAAAAGTTTTATCGTAAATAACATGATTTAGTTATAAAAATATTTAGATATATATATATATATATATATATATATATAAAGATTACATAGTTTATATAAGGAGATTCGTTTTAACTATTTATTTTAAAACTGAAAATACTTTAATATGTATATATATATCTTATTATTAATAAATATTTCTTTTGAAATTAATGTTGTAAATAATAGATAAGTAGATAATAACATTTATATAAAAAAGTTCGATCCCTTATAAAATACTCGTTAATATGTATTTTAGACTAATATTCTTTCCTCCTCTTTTTTTTCTTTATTAAAACATTTATTATAAAAACCTTTATTGATTTTTTTTACTAATATATATATATAGATATAAATATAAACATGTACATATATCCGTGTTATAAACAAGGTTCGGAATGACAACGACTTATTATGTCGGTTTTAAGAAAATAATACTCCCTCCGTCCCAATTTAAATGTCCTAGTTTGACTTTTCAAGTCTTTCTTTTACAACTTTGACCATAAATATTTTTGTTCGTGTCATATAATTCTTGATGAAAATTATATGAATGGATTGGGTTTTAAATGTATTTTACATTGATATAATTTTCATCAAGTATTATATGACACGAACAAAAATATTTACGGTCAAAGTAGCAAAAGAAAGACTTGAAAAGTCAAAATAGGACATTTAAATTGGGACGGAGGGAGTAGTTATTTGCAAGTTTCATAATACTTATAATATTTAATTATGTGAATTAACATATTAATATAATTATTAAAATATAATTATTAAAACAAGTTCTAAAATTAATATAGATAAAAACGGGACTGGGGGGATTCGAACCCGCGCCCCCAGCGCTTAACGCTTAACACAAACACAATCGGCCAACTGAACTAGCTGAGAAATTTGTTTAAATCTCAGAAACATAAATAAATAACCAGAAGACTAGATACCCAGATAGAAACATGAACCCTAACAATATCAATTCGATCCATCCTGACATAATCAATTGAATTGATATTGGGGTTATTTATGAGCATCATCGCGCGATCCTATTGATGTAATTAATTACCTCGTATGTCGCTATTTGATGGGTTAACGAAGTACAACAAGTGACGGCCAGAAACGAACTCAGAAACGCGATTCGCGGATAATAAAAGTTAAATTGGATTTGGGGCATTGTTTGCGCTAGTGAAAGGGTTATGCAGGCGTGTTTAATTAGGTTATAATGATCAATAGATAGTATATTGATAAACGAGTAAATGACGGTTTAATATAATAAGAAAAAACGAATCACAACGATCAAGTTAACACAATTAGATTGTCGGTTAGGCTGTAATTAAGGACGGATTGATATAACATTGATTCAATTTCCATATTGAACGCAAAGATTGTGGTCCAAGCTATACCAAGTATAATCGGGTTCTAATTACGGGTTAGGATCTGGATCATATCTTGGGTAAACGGATCCAGGATGGGTTATAATAGGAATTTGCATTCTAGTCCTTGGGGTATGAATATGGAAACAATAAGGGTAAAAGTTTGAGTTTGGGTGATTTTTGCCAAGGTAAGAATATATGTGTATGTTTTATATAAAATTAAATAATTATATAATAAAAATTACTTTTCTCGATAAACGCGATTAAATAACCCGAATGTCAAAACGAGTCGGGCATTTAATAAATATTAATTCGCAAAACCCGAGTTGTTACATGGTGGAGGTGATGGGTTGTGGTGGGCTTCGAATGTCAGTCAAATCGATCGTAGAGCGGTGAACACGGTTTCAAATTGGTACTCGAGTCTCGCAAGTGATTCATTCACCCATTGACGGAAATCGATTTCGGATAGAGTTTGAGCAGCCATAAGTCCAGGGGATCACGGCAGCTCTGATACCACTGTTGTGGTTCCAACAATTAATCGTTGGCTAAAGAAAATAGAAAGAATCTAGAAAGAAAATAGATCAAGATTTAGACTTTTAATTCATTTTATTCATATCCATAACAAAACACTTACGAGTGCTTAAATAGCAAAACAAAAGATAAGTAACTGAAATAAAAAACTACTACACCATAACACTAACAATAAACCTACTGCAACATGGAGGACATAAAGGAAATAATAACAAATGCATTATCCCATGTTCTCTTTATGCTTGCATTGCATGGAGTATGATGTGGCACACATCATTCCCTTCCGCTTGAAGAAACCATGTCCACATGGTTGAGAATCTGGACATGATATGACAATTTCCCATGGTGGATGCCATTCAAGCCTTCCAATGGCGTTCGGGGCAGTCATAACGATGTGCCACGGTTGATGCCATTCGGGATATGCCACTACACCTTTTACCGATGCCATGTTTCTCAACAGTGATTGAAAGTCCATCTCTCCAATGGCATCTACGGTTGGTGATGACCTCTCCTTGATTTCTTGAAAACACTGATTGACGATTTTGGTGTAAATCCTCACATCCAAGATGGAAGATAAGAACCTTTTTTTCCATAACAATTGTAGCCTTATTCATACCATTAGAAGTACTAATGGCAGCAACTGTGGGCTTGACCTAGTGTTGTGATGTTGATGCCTTGCAAATTGGAGGAAATAAGGGGTTGGTTTTAGTAAAAATAAAGATTGTTTTGGGGCTGATTTTAGCATAGCAGTGGGTACCCATTTTGGTTCCGACAGACAGATTGAAGGGACTTGTTTCAGTGGTGGTGCGGTAGCAGAAACGGTTGGTGAAGGTGATGGGTTGTGGCGGGCTTCGAACGTAAGTCGAATCGATCGGAGCGCGGTGAACATTGTTTCAAATTGGTATTCGAGTCTCGCAAATGATTCATTCACCCATTTCGGATAGAGTTTGAGCAGCCATAGGTCCAGGGGGATCACGACAGCTCTGATACCACTGTTGTGGTTCCAACAATTAATCGTTGGCCAAAGAAAATAGAAAGAATCTAGAAATGATATAGATCAAGATTTAGACTTTTAATTCATATTATTAATAACCATAACAAAACACTTACGAGTGCTTAAATAGCAAAACAAAAGATAAGTAACTGAAATAAAATAATTACTACCACCATAACACTAACAATAAACCTACTGCAACATGGAGGACATAAAGGAAATAATAACAAATGCATTATACCACATTCTCTTTATGCTTGCATGGCATGGAGTATGATGTGGCACACATCATGCAGAGTGTTTAGTTTTGGGGTTTATATACTGAAGTAACCAACTTGTTCATTCAAAATTCAAGTTTAGAAATTACATTTGAATCGTTAAAAAGTTTGGTTTCGTAAAATCATGCCATCTCTTCTTTTTCTTTTGCCTTTCTTATTTTTCCCTTTATTATAAACAATTACTAGTTTCAATTATAATTTCATTTACTATATATAAAATATGCATAACTTTTTACTGAAACCTGACAAGAAAGAATTCCAACTTGAGAAAAGATCATCTCAACCCGAATCGAAGTAATTCAGGTTGGTTATTAGGCCTGAATTCTAGATTTCGGGTCAAAACGAAAAAGGCAAATAAAAGTTTTGTTTTAAAACTTGATATTGTTATTAGGTATAGGCACAATATATGTAAAACTCTAAGTGTTCTACATGGTCTCATTCCACCTATTATGGTAGATTGAGTGTTTATATTCACCTAGATCTTGATTTCAACCTCGTTTTCAACAGAAAAGATAGAGACAAATGATTGTGAGCCAATCAAACAATAATAAGATAGACAAAAAAAGATCAACAACTATGATTTTCATTAAACCCTAACATGAATTGCATAACTTTCTTTCTACCTCGGGTAAGCTCCCATGGGGTGGTGACTCACACAACGATCAACCCTTACACATGATGCCCCAACACACTATATTTAGTCTCATGAGCCTTGTTCTCCAAACGAGCCACTTATTCAACAGTTATCTATTATGTATTATGTATATATAACACTAATCTATTAGCTACATATATAGGCTATTGTATTACATCTATGTAGCAGTATCTATTACTTTTGTATAACAATAATATATTACCTGCATATATAGTATGTTGTATTACATATATGCATTACTTTTGTTTGAATAGGCATTTTATAACTTCATGGATTGCGGTGTGCTTGATAAGAGGCATATGGAATTTTACAAGGTATTGTATTACATATATGCAATTATTATTTACTAAATGCATATGAACTATGGTGTATTACATATATGCAATGCTACTGTTGATGTATTTAATATATGCATTACTATTGTTTTAATAGGAAAATGACATCTTCACAGAATGCGATGTGTTTTCTTTGAGGCACACAGAATGTTTCAAGATATTTTTCTTTCAGATATCAACGTATGCAAGCAACAAGCGGAAGAATATGCAAGAAAACACAGAAAATGGAAAATCCAACAACGTAACTAGTTAAAAGGGCGTCTTCTTCGTAGTTTTATATTGTTGTTGTGTATGATGAAATTTGTGCATAGGTTGTTAGAACATGAGATTGAATTTGAATATGAATTTTATGGTATATTTACATGGTGGTCTTAACTGATGTATGGAATTTGTAGCCAAATGTTACAGTTAAAACTCGTATTCGTATGTGTATGTAATACATATATGCAATACAAAACATAAATTACATATGTGTAAACAAACATATAACGTTGAGTGAGCTTTGTATATTATGAGGTGAACAGATATAGTCATTAAACTAAAACGGGTCAAAATATAGCAATATAAACCGAAATGGGTCAAAACATAGCAATATAAAATGAAACATATTAAAATGCAACATATAAAATGAAACGAGTCAAAAAATATCAATACAAATGAAACGGGCCAAAATATAGCAATGTAAAACGAAACATGCCAAAATGCATTAATAAAAAATAATGGAACGGTTTTAGGTGTAGGAATTTGAACCGAAACGGGCCAAAATATATCAATATTAAATCAAACAGATCATAGCATAGCACTATAAAATGAATCGGGCCAAAATATAGCAACAAAAATCAAAAGGTTTTAGATATATGAATTTGCATCTTGGCTACATTTTTGCATTCATTTTCCAACAATCTAATGTGCAATTTAGCAAGTTTTTGATGTGTATTTTTGCTGAATTTTGGCAACATTTTAACTGCACATTCGCATTCATTTTCCTACAATCTGATGTGCAAATTAGGCTGCATTTTGGCCAAACTTTCCAGTATTTTTAGTGTGTATTCTGGCAGCAGCATATCCCAATATATAACAACCATTACTTCAGCTTATTAAAACAAAAGCTGAATTGCAATACATTAATATAAAACTAGTACATCAACATATAAGACCTTTGCAGCCGGTTAAAAAAGATATAAGACCTTTACAACATTTTTGGTCAATTTGCACAAGAATACAAGCCTAAGAATAACCAACAAACAACTAAAGCAACTTCCTTTTTTTTGGTGGTTCTTGCAAATGCTTCATACTTGTTCATGGTTCTCTCCACCCAACAAATCCACTGCTATCTGCCAAAATGGGGCATCTCGCCACCCAAAAAAAATCCACAAATTTACAAAATGTAACAATATCTTAGTAAAAAACCATCAACGACATGAATTAAAGTATTAATTAACCAGTGAATCTAGCATATGATGTCATACAAACCTTAAGCTACAAAGCTTAGATGCAAAAGGCGATGGGGCCACTACGAGTTATAGCATATAAGGTTCTAGTGGCATTAGCTTGTATTTCAAGAAACTTATGAAAACATGAAGAAAACTAATAGAGTAAGCATTAGGCATAGCTGCTATAGTGAAAAACCATTTTTTTTACTGAATTTATGAAGAAAAACCTATACTTACATATTGGTTGTGTTTTTTTACAACCTATCTCTAACAAATTGTTATCCACCAACCATTGCATAACTTCTTCATAATTAGTATACATATGCTCATTAGCACCAGCAAGCCTCACCAAAACCTGTGTATAAAGAAGTAGTATAAGCATATAACCAATTATTCACCAAGTAAGAATGATACAAAGCCAAAAGGCGTGCTACACATGCCATTAATTCAATCATATAGTCAACAATTTGGCTTGCTGCAAGCTAAATAAGAAATTTACTCACTAATTTTATTGAAGGGACCCCTATCAAATTATCGAGCTACTGGAGAACATGCAGCTAGTCATGCCGCATATACGATTATAAATTCAATTCTATATCCAACATGCCAGAAGAGATTGTATTGCATATATAGTAATTTCATGTTTATTTTCATATATACTAATCTCATGTAACATTGTATTGCATATATGTAATGTACAAAAATAAGATATTACCTTGTTGTTCAACACCATAAAATTGCAAAAGATTATAATTAGAATTGCAAAAACTTGAAGCAGCATCAACATAAGAGGTCGATTAGTCAATCTGATCAAATAAATCATATATAGTTTATATTACATATATGCAATACTGTAACATCCTAAAATTTTCATATTTAATAAAAGAAAGTCGCGTTTAGTTATTGGGCATTAATAATTAATTAGTATTAACAAAGAAAGGATCATGGACTTGGATTAATTAAGGTGGATTAAAGGGTAATGGGTCTTATATCCATGGGCTTTAATGGATATAAATACCACATTAAACCATCCTAAAACCCTAACTCTCATTTCCATCCTTCCATAATATCTACACACACTCAAACACACACATACACCCATATACACGGTGTTTGAACCCGGATTACCAATCAATAACAATAACAGATCTCAGATCTGTGAATATCCGATTAGTACTAGATCTAGCTCATAATTAACATCGATTCAGTGTTATGTATGTGTATATATTATCAATATATTATCAGTAACATTTGTATAATATTAGGTGAAACTTGAGAGAGAGATAGGACAGCAGTTCGTTAATTAGATCAAAACTTTTATTAATTGTGAACAGGAGTTCACTATATATAGAAGGTGATCTGGTTCGCTAACATCCCCTAGTGAACCAGCCTCTCCTTCGTTACATACATTAACATAGCGAACCACCCCCTGATTCGTTAACATCCCCTAACGAATCAGGAGGGAATACATTACTTGGCTAGTTCGCTAACATCCCCTAGCGAACTAGCCTTTAACTTAGTGAACTGGCTAATAAATAAATAAATTATTACATTAATTAATAAACAATAATGTTAACGATAAATACAAAGACTCTAGATGCAAAACCGTGCACTAACAGACACCCCCTCGTCTTGAGCTCTTTGTCTTAACTTATTTGAAGCGCTTTGACTGCCAGTCTCTGCAACTATGAATTCCATGTTCATGACACACACGAACGAAGGGTACGAATATCCCACCGCGGTAATGTCAGAACATCCATTATCTTCTCGTAATACTGGACACCCTTTTCCCACTTGACTATACATACTTTAAGGTCAGAATCATAGAGCCAGGATACAATATCACCATGTACCTTAGAAACGGTCATGAAGGTAGTCACCTGATTAGCCTTAACCCAAGCAGCAACAATATCTTTTCTTTCTTGATCTACATAACGATAAGCACTGATAATTTTACCCACTTTATGACGTTTGAACCATCATTCTACGTCCTCATCAGTCACTTCTTTGAGTAAGGGTACTGTTCGCTGCACAACCTTTTCCAATTTATCCTCAGTCTCTTTAAATACTTCTTCATGAATACCGGAGCACCTTGATCAACATTTGCGTGTTGATACAAGTCCGGGTACTCATCAGCAGTCACATCCTCCATCTCAATCTCCTCATCCTCATAAACAAAATCCGTATTCATAAACAACGGATCAACTTCCAAATCCTCCTCAGTTATCACTTCGATATCGGGCTCAGTCTCTAAAGCAGTCAACTGATTGTCATTCAGCCCAAGCAGAATCGAAATCTGCTCCCGTGTCAAGGATCTAACCACAAACTCACCAACCTCTATCTCATCTCTGTTTACCATACTACAAACCACCCCTGATCCATCAACAGATATCATTGTGTTAGCTGCAATCATTTCATTTGGCTTGGCAGCTGTTGGATCTTGATAAATAATTATCTGCTTGCTCGAATCATGACCACCACTAACACCAGCACCAGAGGATGAACCATGCGATTGTTTAGGCTCACCTCCTGCATCAGATTCGTCAGGATCATCATCGTCATTCTTGAGTTTCTTGAGGGCATCTTCTTTACAAGTTAATTGTAAAATCAACTCTTCTTGTTCCTTTAATTTCACCCCCTGAGACTCAAAAATCATACGCAACGACTTAGTCTCCTTCTGACAGAAAGAAATATAACTCATCATTCGTCGTTGATTCTCCATGAGTCGTTCTTGAGTTTGACGGTCAGCTGCCATTTGATTTTCATATAGATGTAGCAGATTTAGCAGCATTTCAGTTTGACGACCTGGTGGCAAGTTGTATACGGACAGGTGAACAGGTTGAACAGGTCCTTGAGGCCGAGTGATTCTCATGAATGAGACATCACTAGGCGGAAGTGGAGGAAGAGTAGTTGGCGGAGGAGGAGGTCTCATTGATGTAGTAGGAGATACTGTAGACAATGCAGCAGGAGGTCTCGGTATCTCGGTTAACGCCATTTGAGGAATAAGACCGAGCCTCTCGTGTGACACCAACTTCGTCGTCAAAGTAAGCATTGGAGTGCAAGTAGTGGGCGGCACTGCCGAGTGTTGAGGCGTTGTATGACGTGGTGGTGGGGTTCCAATGATTATCCCAGCCCCAGCAGACACACGGGGCTTCTTTGATGGTTCATCAGTAGCTACAGCTTTACCCTTTCTTTTTCTTTCCAGCTGAGCTTTAATGGTAGCAGCTAACGCAGCATCGACTGCATCTTGTTGTTCTTTAAGAGCTCGTTTACCAGCTCCACCATCACCATCATTCCCATCACTATCACCATCATTGTTCCCACCTTCTCCCCCTTCACGCTCGGAATCCGAATCATCGTGGATCCAACGCTCATTAGGAAAATATACATAATCCGGATTGATTATATGACCAATCATCCGTTTGTCCTGTGGCTTTTCCTTTCTATAAATTAACATACGATGCACCGTTTCAGCTTTCATATGTTCCATATCAAGAACATCGTTCACCAACGTTCGATCAATCTCCAAATTCGGAATCAAATCCTGAATAATTAGCTGTAAAAAGCGAGGGTACATCAAGAACTTCTTTGACTGTAGAGTTTGCTGAACCTGTTCTTTCAGATGATCAAAGACGAGTTCTGAGTAGTTGAAGGGCTTGTTCAGGATTAGGGCAACAAACGCCGACTGCAAACTTAGGCGACACTCATCAAACCCACCGCGACGTCCACTCATACAATGAAGTAGAACATGCAACAGATACTTGTATGGTGGACACAACCCGTTCTTGTTCATCATAGATTTACGAATATCACCACCATAGTTCAAGCGTGTGAAAAAACCTCTAACCAATGTCCTGTCAAATTCACTCTGGTTATCATCATTATCGTCAAATTGAAGTACCCGACGAATGACCTCAACGTCAATCGTAATTGGAATCTGATTGATTGTAGCTCGAACCAATTTATCTGCCTCAACATATTCCGCCGTGTTCCAAAATTGCCTGATTATACTAAGATACACTTTAGGTTTAGCAGTGATTGCATAGTGTATCTTTGAACGTCGTAAGAAAGTCAACATAGCTCCAAACGTTTCCAAATCAGTCACATCTTGATAAACATAAGCACAAATTTTGTGCTTTTTATCAAACGGCAATAAGATCACTTCAGCTTGTTGATCTTGTTGTGGTGGTTGTCCTTGTGGAGGTTGTTCTGGTGGTTGTTGATTTTGTTGTTCTTGATCAGCCATGTTTTACTGTATAAATAAAAACCGAATATAAGAAGAGATATCAAAATATATAATTAAAAGATATGTGTAATTAATATATTTACGCGTATTAGACGATTTAAATCCTTTAATTAAATTAAACGAATATTGAAATTAATTTATTTAATAAATGTCATTCGTTGGGAATCACACTGATTCGTTACAATAAGATAACGAATCAGGCGATTCGCTATCAAGTAAATACTTTAACGAACTGAACATAGCGAATTACTATTTAATTTTGACGAACTAAACTCTAGTTCGTTATATTTTAGGCGAATCCATATCTGATTCGTGGAACATCTTATTCGATTAGCTAGTTCGTGTACGATCTTAACGAATTGGACACGAAACAGTCCCAATTCGCTAAGATTAACGAATGGTCAAGATAATTAAGACTTGTTCTTTGACCACCTTGGTCAAAGTCAAAATTAAGATGAACAACAATAGTCAACAATATAAACCCAGTTACAATTAGGCCATAACCATCGTCGAAGTATCAAGATAATCAGCTCGTTGAGCTCGGAATAACACTAGTAAGCTTAGGTGGATGAGATTGAGACTCAACACCTAGATGTACCGAGGGTTAAATGAACCAACTATAAACACGGAGAACATGAATCATCAATTAACCCAGCAGACAATAATCAAATGTTGATTAGATTCCACCAAGGGTATCGGAATGACATTCCGATCACAATGATATCTAAATTAACAAGTATGTCAACACAAATTAAACATAAATGGGGTTTATAAGCTCGGAAACCCTTAAACCCTTAACAATTCAAAATTTAACTATCAAATCTTAACCATTGTTGATGAAAATTAGATCGTCATGATCGGCTATACCTTAAAGATCCAAAGATATCTTAGAAATATCAAAACGTGACGATTGAAATTTCAGAGAAAATTTTGAATAAGGTTACTTAAAGGTGAAGGAAGAAGGCGAACAGTGGAGAACTGTTCGTTATTCTTGTCTTATATAGACCTTACACGTAACTCAAAGGTATAACTTGTACGAATCAGACGATTCGTTTAAATTAAAGTTAACGAATTAGCCCATTCGCTAACTCAATTCGTTACCTTATGTTGGCGAATCGCTACTTGATTCGTTAAATTAAAGGTAGCGAATCAAGACATGATTCGTGTCATGATTCGTTAAATATGCATAATGAAGGGATGATTCGTTACATAGTGCGGAAGCGAATTAGGTGAGCGAACCAAAAGTCAGTTCACTAAAGAATCACCTAGTTCGTTATCCATAAATAACGAATTAGATTCTAATAAAAAAAATCTTTTATTTAATTTTAAATTAAATGAATTAAATAATTAAATAAAATAAATAAATTAGGTTATCGAGAATCTTTTTATCCCGACATCCAAATACCTTAAAAACGTTTCAGTTTTACGAAACATAACTTAAAAACGAAAATATTTTTGGTATTTTATAAAAAATAAAGAATGTATTTACAAAAAATATCCAAACAATTAAAAATAGACAATATTTTTGTGTTTTTCAATGATTTATCAAAAACAGTACATATTTTTGTATTTTTGTCGAGTTTGAGCAGAGAATCATATTGACCAAATTGCCATTCCATCACAGTTTTATATTTCAGCGATATTATGACTGCTCGGTCAATGGTATTGTTATCCACATAAATCTAATAACACACATTCAAGTATTTTTGTGATGTAACATCCCGAAATTTCAAAGGTAATATTAATTACATTACTTATTAATAGATGGGAAGTTTACTCGGGTTATCAGGGAATAAATAAAAGAATAGGAGTTGGTATGGGTCGGGCTAATGTCGGGTAATGGAAGTGGGTTATGGACTTGGGTTAATTGAGATAGGTTAAATGAGAATGGGATTTCAGGGATATAAATACCCCCAAAATCCCAAAATATCTCATTTTCTCACCAAACTCCCTAACACACACTCCTTACACCCTCAAAACACACACATTCTAACCGATCAAGATTCGGAGCCGAGACCCGAGGTTTTGTTGATAGATCTGCGTTGGTAAGGTAAGAACATATCCAACAAAGCTAATATTACTGAAAATGGTTAGGATTGGATGGGTTAAACCGGACCCGAACCCAAACTGCCCAAATCGGACCTCTAAAACGTCGATTTTAGGCCGATTTGATGGTTAGGGTTTGTAGGCGCCGATCATACGATTCCGTGGGTACCAAAATCGAGTTATTTGGCTAAGAAACGAAGGAGTTATGGGCAAACAGATCTGCAGCGCGACAACTTCGCCTTCATCTGGGCAACTTCGCCTTCAAGCGATGAACTTCGCCTGCAAGCTAAGTTCGCCTGATGAACTTCGCCTGCAAGCCAAGTTCGCCTGATAAGTTCGCCTGAAGCCAAGTTCGCCTGATGGCAACTTCGCCTAAATGGTAACTTCGCCTAAAAGCCAAGTTCGCCTAAGGTTTAACTTCACCTGAAGCCAAGTTCGCCTAAGGTTTAACTTCGCCTGAAGCCAAGTTCGCCTGAGGTTTAACTTCGCCTAAAAGCCAAGTTCGCCTGAGGTTTAACTTCGCCTGAAGCCAAGTTCGCCTAAGGTTTAACTTCGCCTGAAGCCAAGTTCGCCTAAGGTTTAACTTCGCCTGAAGCTAAGTTCGCCCGAAGGGTTAACTTCGCCTAAAGCCAAGTTTGATTAGAAAATAAATTATAAAGCGATAAGTTAAAGTAAGCTAATACTAGGCCACCAGATTAGGTCAGGCGAGTATTGATACGTGTAACTTGTACAGTTAGCCGAGCTCAGTTAAAGAAGGGATTTACAGCTCTCAGAAAAAGAAGCAGTATTCAGGTGAGTTTCTAGCCCCATTCCTTGTTATGTTTTCGGGGCTGTGTGCATACTCGATGTGTTGTTAATACATTTATCCTAAGTGATAAGTGTATGTCATATGTGAAATGTGTGATAGATATGAATGATTGTTTGTCGGTACGCGAACGATCTTCGGATATTGCGCGTACTGTCAGGTTAAAAATAAAGGTACGAATATTATATATCGTAGATGTATGAATGTTCAAATGAATACTTGTCGGGGCGTGAAAGATCTTCGGATATTGCACGTAACGACAAGGGGTATGGTTGTTAATGAATGAGGTAAAGAATGCCTAGAGTGTTCTTATGTTATAATGTAAGTATGTGTGATAGGTACACGAATGGTATGTGATATGTGTGATATGTATGAATGATTGCTTGATGGTACGTGAACGATCTTCGGATATTGTACGTACTGTCAGGTTGTAACGTTATAAATATGGTAAGTATGATATGTATGTTTATGTATATGAACGTAATAAAGTTAATAAAAGAAGGAAATGACGGTTGTATGGTTGTATAGTCACGAAAAGGGTACCGAGCCCTAATAATACTCGAGGTAGGATGTATGGTTGTATGGTAATGAAGAGGGAATCGAACCCTACTAATATTCGAAAACCAAGGGACCAGACCCTTATAATATCTGTGATGTTAGGGACCAGACCCTTATAATATCTGTGATGTTAGGGACCAGACCCTTATAATATCTGTGATGTTAGGGACCAGACCCTTATAATATCTGTGATGTTAGGGACCAGACCCTTATAATATCTGTGATGATAGGGACCAGACCCTTATAATATCTGTGATGTTAGGGACCAGACCCTTATAATATCTGTGATGTTAGGGACCAGACCCTTATAATATCTGTGATGATAGGGACCAGACCCTTATAATATCTGTGATGTTAGGGACCAGACCCTTATAATATCTGTGATGATAGAGACCAGACCCTTATAATATCTGTGATGTTAGGGAATCGAACCCTTCTAATATTCGAAAACTAGGGACCAGACCCTTATAATATCTGTGAGGTTATAGGGCGAAAGGCTCTTTAAAACGTATGATTATGAATGTAAAGAAAGTATGTAAGTAAGAAAGAAAGTATGTAAGTAAGAATGATGGTATGAGTACTTATGTGTGTATGAAAGAAAGTTATGAGGTTAAGTACGTATGTATGTAAGAAGGTATTGCATGATATTGTATGATTAACTAGAACTCACTCAGCGTAGCTGACTTTTAGTATGCACGCAGGTGAGCTGATTATAGAGTTAGCATGAGGATGACACACGGCATGGATTGAACGGCTGGCATCTGAAGAAAGAAGTAAAGATGTTTTAAATATAAAGTTTTATGTTATGGTATCAAAGAAAAGATTTAATGTTTGGTAACAAATGATTGATGTTTTATATTCCGCGAAAAGTTTTAATAAACTCTGATTTGAAGAACTGTGTTTATGAGTAAATCCGACGCTAAAGTAGGGTCACCGGGTTCGGGGCCTTACAAGTTGGTATCAGAGCATAAGTTCGAGAGATTTAAGCATCCTACATGCTTAGACTCGAACAGAAAATGGGATTTAAGTAAGAAAGGAAAGAAGATGCCAGTTCAAGAATGCCATGTGTCGCTCAAGCAAGATCAGTAAAGGTAAAGTGTATGATTAAATGATATATGTTAATGAGAAAGAAAGGATATGTGAACGATAGGGATAGGAATAATTGATTGTTTGATTTGACTAACTGCTTAAGTAGAACCAGCACAAATAGACTCATAAAGGGAAGTGTATAGGACACGGAAAGCAATGTGATCAGCTAGTCACAGCTGGCCACTGTTATTACCTGTTAGCCTTGCTATCCTTGTACTAGATAGTTCCTTGAGTGATGATGTTTGTGTTTTCCCTTAGAATACTAATGGCTGGAGCAAAAAGGTTTGTTGGTAAGGGAGGTCACACTGGACGTCCTCTTGGAATACGCGTTGTCCGAGAACCTTCTGAAGAACTAGTTACTACCACGAAAAAGGATAAAAGTGAAACTTTGCAAGGACCAAGCAGCAATGAAGGGTATCAGCTGGATCCTGTTACTCAATTTGCCATTTCTTACGCTGTGGCTGCTGCAGAGAAGAAATTTCGTACTGACAAGTCTGCCGAAAACCATGCAAGGGCCACTGAGAAGGCAGGAGGAGACGGAAAGAAGGGTGATGATTATAAGGGAGGAGCGAAAGGAACCAAAGGATCTGTAGATGTCGTGGAGTATGCGGGGAAGAAGATACTAAAGGTCGCGGGAAGGGAAACATGCAAAGTGTGCGGGAAGATGCACCTAGGAGAATGCAAGGCTGGTCCAAATCAGTGCTACCGATGTGGGAAGAAGGGACACATAACTCGTGATTGCACCGAGAACCAGAAATGTTATAAGTGTGGTAAGTCGAGTCACTTAGCTAGGGATTGTGGGGGAGCAAGAACGGTGGGGGAAAAGAAGAAAAAGAACCCAACTCCAGAACCAGAGGAAGCCGATGAGGTGGATCCACGCAAAAAGAAGGCAAGGCAAGAGGGGTTCACTGCTTGTGAAAAATGTGGGAAGAGACACCCCGGAGAGTGCAGAAAGGGATTAGGTGTTTGCTACAGGTGTGGAAGAGCAGGACATTCCTCTGGGGAATGTGATGATTACCATAGGTGTCACAACTGTGGAGGACGTGGGCACCTAGCAAGGGATTGCAAGAAGCCAAAGGAAGGACATGAAGGAGAAAAGAAGGAGAAGAAATGGGCTACCTCTGCTAAGCGGTCTGGCGAGATGGTGACAACAACTGATGAGAGGAAGGCCAAGGTTGGGAACAAGGATGCGTGTAAGACATGTGGGCGAGTGCACCAGGGAGAATGTAAGACTGGGACAGACAGGTGCTATCGGTGTGGAAAGAGTGGGCATTATTCTCGAGAATGCCCTGATCGTCCAAAGTGCTTCAATTGCGGAAAAGCTGACCACATGGCTAGGGATTGCAAGGAATCAGGGGCGGTAGGTGCGAAAGGATGAAGACTTTGGGAAACTGCAGAGAGGAACACCTGATGAAGGAATAATTGCTCATGCAATGGTTTATTTAAATTACTTTTGCTTAAGAACTTGTTTTGTGTTAAGGTTTAAAACTTATGTTTATCTGTGGCGTGTAATTATTTTGAGTTTGGTTAAGAATGATTATTATGTTATGGTGAAATGTTGTTTTAGACAATAGTGTTAAAAGTACTAATCGAAACCCTTAGAAGGATGAGATGAGTCTTGGTGCATCGAGGGTCTCATGGACAAGCTACCTTAAATAGCTAAAACACATGACCACCATTCGATGGCTGTAAAGTCGGAAGTAGGAAGGGTAACTCAGAAAGCGAAAGCAATTCTATAAAACGTGTATATGTAAGAAGTTTTCCTTTTATAGGGAATAAGTTAGGTTTCGGGGACGAAACCTCTTTAAGGAGGGAAGACTTGTAACATCCCGAAATTTCAAAGGTAATATTAATTACATTACTTATTAATAGATGGGAAGTTTACTCGGGTTATCAGGGAATAAATAAAAGAATAGGAGTTGGTATGGGTCGGGCTAATGTCGGGTAATGGAAGTGGGTTATGGACTTGGGTTAATTGAGATAGGTTAAATGAGAATGGGATTTCAGGGATATAAATACCCCCAAAATCCCAAAATATCTCATTTTCTCACCAAACTCCCTAACACACACTCCTTACACCCTCAAAACACACACATTCTAACCGATCAAGATTCGGAGCCGAGACCCGAGGTTTTGTTGATAGATCTGCGTTGGTAAGGTAAGAACATATCCAACAAAGCTAATATTACTGAAAATGGTTAGGATTGGATGGGTTAAACCGGACCCGAACCCAAACTGCCCAAATCGGACCTCTAAAACGTCGATTTTAGGCCGATTTGATGGTTAGGGTTTGTAGGCGCCGATCATACGATTCCGTGGGTACCAAAATCGAGTTATTTGGCTAAGAAACGAAGGAGTTATGGGCAAACAGATCTGCAGCGCGACAACTTCGCCTTCATCTGGGCAACTTCGCCTTCAAGCGATGAACTTCGCCTGCAAGCTAAGTTCGCCTGATGAACTTCGCCTGCAAGACAAGTTCGCCTGATAAGTTCGCCTGAAGCCAAGTTCGCCTGATGGCAACTTCGCCTAAATGGTAACTTCGCCTAAAAGCCAAGTTCGCCTAAGGTTTAACTTCGCCTGAAGCCAAGTTCGCCTAAGGTTTAACTTCGCCTGAAGCCAAGTTCGCCTGAGGTTTAACTTCGCCTAAAAGCCAAGTTCGCCTGAGGTTTAACTTCGCCTGAAGCCAAGTTCGCCTAAGGTTTAACTTCGCCTGAAGCCAAGTTCGCCTAAGGTTTAACTTCGCCTGAAGCTAAGTTCGCCCGAAGGGTTAACTTCGCCTAAAGCCAAGTTTGATTAGAAAATAAATTATAAAGCGATAAGTTAAAGTAAGCTAATACTAGGCCACCAGATTAGGTCAGGCGAGTATTGATACGTGTAACTTGTACAGTTAGCCGAGCTCAGTTAAAGAAGGGATTTACAGCTCTCAGAAAAAGAAGCAGTATTCAGGTGAGTTTCTAGCCCCATTCCTTGTTATGTTTTCGGGGCTGTGTGCATACTCGATGTGTTGTTAATACATTTATCCTAAGTGATAAGTGTATGTCATATGTGAAATGTGTGATAGATATGAATGATTGTTTGTCGGTACGCGAACGATCTTCGGATATTGCGCGTACTGTCAGGTTAAAAATAAAGGTACGAATATTATATATCGTAGATGTATGAATGTTCAAATGAATACTTGTCGGGGCGTGAACGATCTTCGGATATTGCACGTAACGACAAGGGGTATGGTTGTTAATGAATGAGGTAAAGAATGCCTAGAGTGTTCTTATGTTATAATGTAAGTATGTGTGATAGGTACACGAATGGTATGTGATATGTGTGATATGTATGAATGATTGCTTGATGGTACGTGAACGATCTTCGGATATTGTACGTACTGTCAGGTTGTAACGTTATAAATATGGTAAGTATGATATGTATGTTTATGTATATGAACGTAATAAAGTTAATAAAAGAAGGAAATGACGGTTGTATGGTTGTATAGTCACGAAAAGGGTACCGAGCCCTAATAATACTCGAGGTAGGATGTATGGTTGTATGGTAATGAAGAGGGAATCGAACCCTACTAATATTCGAAAACCAAGGGACCAGACCCTTATAATATCTGTGATGTTAGGGACCAGACCCTTATAATATCTGTGATGTTAGGGACCAGACCCTTATAATATCTGTGATGTTAGGGACCAGACCCTTATAATATCTGTGATGATAGGGACCAGACCCTTATAATATCTGTGATGTTAGGGACCAGACCCTTATAATATCTGTGATGTTAGGGACCAGACCCTTATAATATCTGTGATGATAGGGACCAGACCCTTATAATATCTGTGATGTTAGGGACCAGACCCTTATAATATCTGTGATGATAGGGACCAGACCCTTATAATATCTGTGATGTTAGGGAATCGAACCCTTCTAATATTCGAAAACTAGGGACCAGACCCTTATAATATCTGTGAGGTTATAGGGCGAAAGGCTCTTTAAAACGTATGATTATGAATGTAAAGAAAGTATGTAAGTAAGAAAGAAAGTATGTAAGTAAGAAAGAAAGTATGTAAGTAAGAATGATGGTATGAGTACTTATGTGTGTATGAAAGAAAGTTATGAGGTTAAGTACGTATGTATGTAAGAAGGTATTGCATGATATTGTATGATTAACTAGAACTCACTCAGCGTAGCTGACTTTTAGTATGCACGCAGGTGAGCTGATTATAGAGTTAGCATGAGGATGACACACGGCATGGATTGAACGGCTGGCATCTGAAGAAAGAAGTAAAGATGTTTTAAATATAAAGTTTTGTGTTATGGTATCAAAGAAAAGATTTAATGTTTGGTAACAAATGATTGATGTTTTATATTCCGCGAAAAGTTTTAATAAACTCTGATTTGAAGAACTGTGTTTATGAGTAAATCCGACGCTAAAGTAGGGTCACCGGGTTCGGGGCCTTACATGTGATATGATTAATCTGTTCAATTAAAGCACAGAATATCAGAAACTATCAGCCCCTAATCTCGGTTCAAGCTTAATTTGATTTTTGCCAAATCACCCCAACTTGACTTAAACCATTATATTGTTGATCAAAATTTTTGATACCAATTTTGAAATTTTGAGCAATGCAACAAGTTTCCTTTACTGTGAGTGAGTATGCACGAGTCCATCTGTCGGCTTACATACATTGTATCCCATGGGGTCCGTTTCTTATTGGTATTAAGACGCACGCAAGGGAGGAACAATTGTATGACTAACAGCGGATTTTGATCAAGTCGGTAATTTAAATTGTACGAAGTACAACGGTGATCAAGTTTAATGACTTTGGGTTTGCTTCTTGAAAGCGAGTGAAATATTCATGCTTATAAATACCCAAATGATTAAGCCGCATAAAGACTCACAGTGTCCAGAATCCTAACGCTTGTTATTTGCTTTATTTTATTTTTTGGGTGATCAACAAATATAAGGCTTGAGTATGACTAATTATTACATTTCTGTCATCCTCACCGAGCTTTTGCTAAAGACTAACACCCCTTTCAGTTTGGCGTTTCTTTATGTTTATATCACATACTTTACTCTACTGGGTTGTTTTAAGACCTACCAATGCACCAATGCAATTAAGCACACAGTCTTTTAAGCTTACTTTTTGCTGGATTTGGGTCAAGATAATCAATATACTATCATGTTCTCTTTTTGCTTCAAAAAACTCAAAATTTTGAGGAGCATAAAATAAAGAAAAGATAAATTTAATCGCCCCAGTTAACTTAAGTTAAAAAATAAATTGCTAACCATCAATTCACAAGTGAATAATAGGACCAAGACATGCAAGCATGCTTCACAAACTTAAATAACCGACATAATTTTCAGCGAGAAAATAATCTAAAAACGTCTGCAAAAATCTTTTTGGTTTTTCTCTATACAAACTTTAAAAAACACAATATTTTTGTCTTTTTCAATTTTCTTATAAACAAAATAAACTTCACAATCTTTTTGGATTTTCGGATTTTTCTGTACAAAACATAAATCACATTCTTTTTGGTTTTTCAAAATTTTAAAATGTTTTTGGTTTTTCTAAATATTTAAAAGAAAAACATTAAAGAACATAAATCATAATATTTTTGAATTTTGAAATTTTTTTTTAATGTTTTTGGATTTTATCTATACAGACGAAAAACACACTCTTTTTGTATTTTCTAGATTTTCTCCCCCTAAAACCAAAATAAATTTTAAAAGAAAAATATGACAGAAAATAAAGATAGTCATCCTTGTTTAAGGATATCAGCGAGGGTCTTCAATCCGTTTAAATCAAGCAAAAATTTAAAACGCGTTTTGTCAAAAGCTTTAGTAAACAGATCGGTTTTCTGAAAATAAGTATGTACTTTCTCAAGATCGATTAATTTCTTTTCATAGCAATCCCGTATAAAATGATATCAAATTTCGATATGTTTCGTTTTAGAATGTTGTACGGGATTCTTGGTGATACTAATAGCAGCAGAATTATCAATCAAAATAGGAGTAGTAAAAAACTTCAAACCGTAGTCGCGAAGATGTTGTTGTATCCACAAAACCTGGGAACAGCAACTCGAGGCTGCAACATACTCAGCTTCAGCGGTTGAAGTGGAGACCGTTGTCTGCTTCTTACACTGCCAGGAAACAAGCCGGTTTCCTAAAAATTGACATCCTGCAGTCGTTGATTTGAAGTTGATCTTGCAACCTCCATAGTCCGAGTCTAAATAAGCCGTAAGATCGAAAGTATCATCCTTGGGGTACCACAACCCGATGTCTGGATTTCCCCTCAAATACTGAAGAATTCTCTTGACTGCAGCTAGGTGAGTCACTCGTGGACTTGCTTGATACCTAGCACAAAGACAAACAACAAACATAATATCAGGGCGAGAAGTCGTTAAATACATTAAAGAACCGATCATGGCACGATAGAGGGTTGGATCAACGGTATCCTCCAATTCATCCGGTGATAAATTGTGCCCTACTGGAAGAGGAGTAGAAGGGATTTTTCCGGCATAAATCTTGAATCGGCTCAAGACATCATTCACATACTTAGTCTGGTGAATAAAAATTCCCTGAGCAGACTGGTGAACCTGCAACCCTAAAAAGAAACTCATCTCTCCCATCGAGCTCATCTCGAACTTTGTTTGCATGGACTTCTCGAACTCCTTACACAATGTGTCGTTTGTAGACCCAAAAATAATATGGTCGACATAAATCTGGAATAGGAGAAGATCGTCACCAACAGTTTTATGAAATAAAGTGCAGTCGACAGTCCCTCGTTTGAAGCCATTATCAGTCAGATGGTCGGCGAGCGTGCCATACCAAGCTCTCGGGGCTTGATGTAGAACATACAGGGCCTTGTTTAATCGGTAAACACGGTCCAGATAATCAGGATCTTCAAAACCAGGAGGCTGTAAAACAAACACTTCCTCGTGTAATTCACCATTGAGAAAAGCACTTTTAACATCCATTTGATAGACCTTGATATTCTTATAAGCTGCATATGCCAGGAAGATTCGAATCGACTCTAATCTTGCAACTGGAGCATATACCTCTGTGTAATCAATACCCTCTTGCTGATGAAAACCTTGCACCACTAGACGTGCTTTGTTTCTGACAATCACCCCTCGATCGTCTTTCTTACACTTAAATACCCACTTAGTCGGAATGGCTTTCTTGACTCTAGCAGGTTTGTCTATTAAATCCCAAACACCTAAACGTGCAAATTGCTGTAATTCTTCTTGCATAGCTTCTACCCAAGAAGGATCTTCAAGTGCCTTACGAGTTGTTGTTGGCTCAACTTGAGATAGAAAACAAGAGAATTTAGCAAGATTTACAATTCCCGAAGAATGTAAGTTAGTGTATACACACAAGATGTTATTATCACTTAACGAAGCAACTTGATGACGTGTACAAACGCCCACATCAAGTTCTCCAATGATGTTTTCTTGTGGATGATATCCATGAATCCGAAGAGTGGGATTCTAAGGAACAACAACTTTATCAAATAAGTTAGTGTAACGTTCACCTAACTCGGGAGATGAAACATTATCACTGTCAAGATCAATAACTTGAACTTCAGCTTGATCATCATCAGAAGAAGTAGAAACACTATCAATAGCAACTGGAGAAACAACTTGAGGTTCTTCAGTTGGAGCATCTGGTTGAGCTTCAACATCATTAGAACTTGAAAATCTTGGAATGGTCAAATGATCTTCAAAGTATGCTCGAACCAGATCTTCGTCGATGTGTTCAGTCGAAGGAGTAAATGAATTAAATAAATTATCGTAGTCAAACATCCAGTCTGGACCTTTCCCTTGTGAAGGAGTTGTGTACTTTTGACAGTCCACATGGTACCATTCTTCAACACAACCAAATGTGAAATTAAAAACCCTTTTCTTTGGAGATGCATATCCCAAGAAATACCCTTCGATAGCTTTCTCTTCAAATTTACCCGAATCCTTCTTCAACATTGTACACGGACACCCAAATGGTTCCAGGTACTTTAAATTAGGTTTTCTATTATTTAAGAGCTCGTAGCTTGTCTTCTTGAGTCGTTTCACAGTTAGAACTCGATTAAGCGTATAACGAGCTGTATTCACTACCTCATTCCAGAATTGGACAGGAAGCTTAGAATCAGCGAGCATTGTGCGTGCAGCTTCAATCAGAGTTCTATTTTTCCATTCAGCAATACCGTTTTGTTGAGGTACATAAGGTGCACTATATTCTCGGTGAATTCCCTTTTGAATACAAAAGAAATCCAATATAGTATTTTTGAATTCAGTACCATTATCACTTCGGATTCTTCTCACCTTTTTTTTATACAGTGATTCGATCTTAGTAATAAGGTTTTGTACCAAAACCAGTGTTTGATCCTTCGAACTCATAAATAACACCCAAGAGTATCTTGAATAATCATCAGTCACTACAAGACAATACCAATCCCCATAAATACTCGCACGATTCACAGGACCAAACAAATCCATATGAAGTCGTTCAAGAGGAGTATCAATGGAATTCAATAACTTAGAGGGATGTGTCTTCTTCTTCTGCATGCCCTTTTTGCATGCAACGCAGTGATCGGATAACTTAAAATTCTTTAACGAGACACCCTCAACTAAGTCATTGGCCATTAAATAATTCATCTTTCTGACATGTATGTGACCCATTCTACGATGCCATAGAATCGAGTCTTTCTCGGTTGCTTTCGAGACAAAACATGTTTCGATCGATGTGGATACCTTAGAAATCATATTTAAGACATAAATATCATTTGATCGTGGTGATCGCATGACAACCATGTCCTCGGGAATAACATAACCCGGTTTCAAGATAAGACATTCTTTGTTAGTAAATATCGTAGTGTACTTTTTATCACAAATCTGCGATACACTCAATAAATTATGATCAACTTTGTCGCAATAATTCACTTTCTCAAACGTAATGTGACCATTTGAAACTTCACCCTCTTGTGTGATCATGCCCCCATAATTCCCAGCAAACGCTACATAACCCCCTTGAATATTTCTTACATTTGATAAGAGGTTGAGATTTCCAGTGATATGACGAGAACATCCGCTATCCATGATCCAGTTTTCACCATAGATGGTCTTGGATGAACCCTACACACAAACAAAAGTGATTAGTTCAAAAATGCAGCCCAGGCCTCAGTCTTGGGCACCTTTTGGTTTTCTCTTTGATCATTAACTTGAACAGATTTCAACTGTTGTTCAGCCACTTGTGAATAAGTTACCGGCTTCCTAGACTTTCGTCTTAAGTAAGCTGCCTGAACAATGTTTGAATTCTTGTTCTGACATATGGGTTCAGTTGGAACGAATTTTGGTTTCACTTGACCATGTGTCTCATTGACATGAAGAACCTTCCGAGGATTCACATTAGAGAACAAAATATGAGTATCATCAGCATACGACACAGGTCGTTTCAGGATCTCCTTGACCAATGGAATTGGCTTAGATTTGTCTTGATAAAAGGATGAAGATTCTGATAGTTTTGCTGACTACAATTCCTCACAACATGACCCTGTTGACCGCATAAGAAACAACTTCGCATGTCTACATGATTATGTTGAGAAGTAGTTGGAATAAATGATTCAGACGGTTGATGATGACTCACATTTTTTGTCATACTTTTTACAAACTCATCAGATAATTCAGATTTCTTCTTTAAATAAAAATCTAAATTAGAACAGTTCGAAAAACTTTTTAGTGTATCTGTCCCATTTGACTTCACAAAGTTAATTTTCTTAGCTTGTTTTAAAAATTGTTTTGCCTTAGTCAGTGAGTCAGATTGAACTGATGTTTTTGTTTGAGCATACACACGTTCAAGTTCTTGAATTTTTGAAGTTTCATTGACAAAAACACTCTCAATAAGTTCAAGTTTGATGATACTTATTGGAATATCTTTTTCAGTGAACATCATGTCTATTCCTTTTAACTTAAAAACTCTAGCCGATGACGACTTAGAACTCGGAGGATTAAGAAACGCATTAAGTCCTCGTCAGAAATCTTTGATTTAACTGACTTCTTTGCCCTCACTGGTTTGGTTTTCATAGTTTCTTCCTTGTTCACTTGAGATTTGAATGAACCATACACAGCTTCCTCAAACTCTTGAGGTTCGCAAAGAATATGATTAGAACTAGGAATGTTCTTATTCTTGTGTATTATCTCAGGTTCAAACACATCTTCAATAATCACTTTGTCAACATTTTTAACAAATACCTTTTTACTTTCCACATGAGGTTTTTGAGGAGCCACTTGGGGTTTGACAATTTCAGGTTTAACCAATTTAGGTTTTTCAGAAATCACAGATTCTTTTTGAATCAAATCCTCTTCTTTTCTAGCAAAAGGATTAATTTTATAATCATTATGGAAAGGTGGTGGAATTTCAACAAAACCAATACCTTTCTTGGAATCCTTTTGTTTTCCAGATACCTCAATGATTTCATTCAACAGAAAAGATGAATTTCTAAATTTCCCCAATTTGTTCTTCAACTCAAGAACCTCATTCTCAAGCTCAGTTATCTTAGAACGATGTTTCAAGATTTCCTGAAACTTTTGGTTATTAATGGTCATTTTCACAGATAACTCGGCTTTGAGATCATGGTTACTTGTCGACAATGCATCAATCTTTTCTCGAGATTTCATTTGAGACTCAAGAGATTGTCGATAATTATCCTTAAGAGAAGCAATTTCTCTTATTAGACTATCATTTTGATTTTTCAATGCTTCTAACTTAGATTTGTTAGATTCACAGTCAACACATGATGCTTTAACAAATGAAGTGGCAGAAATAGAGTTACTAACCTCATTGATCTTGGACATGCAAGCAAACATTGATTCGGAAGACTTGTCGCAAGAGTCGTCAGAATCAGATCCAGAATCATTATCGGAAGACATCTCACTACCAGTTGCATCTTGACAATCTTTATGTAACCCAAACATAGCCAAATTTGCTTGAACATCATTGCATAGTAACCGTTGTGACCAATCGGTTCCATCTGCTAACATTGCTTGTGTTGTAGAAGAAGATGGTTTCTTTTCAGCATCACTTCCTCGTGGTGTAGAAGCATTTTGACTTTGACCACGAGGACCAGTGTATTCTTTTCTTAGTTTGTCACATTCCTTCGCGAAATGACCAAATTCTTGACAATTATAACACT
The DNA here is from genome assembly GCF_021521415.1 of Bidens hawaiensis. Classification (NCBI taxonomy): domain Eukaryota; kingdom Viridiplantae; phylum Streptophyta; class Magnoliopsida; order Asterales; family Asteraceae; genus Bidens; species Bidens hawaiensis. The sequence goes on along the minus strand of NW_027491177.1, from coordinate 1,328,458 downwards.
TTACTTTTAATATGTCAAAACCCAACTTCTTGTTTAAAGCTGGAAGATCTTTTCCAGTTCTCTGCATGAATCTTTTAACTTTACGAACGATCATAGCCATATTCCATTTTTAAATCCATGATTTCTAGATCATCTGGATCTATCTGATCATAGTCCTCATCTGTTAAATCACTTGTGGGAATCTTACTACTCACTAAGTTTTCATATGAAGACATAAAAGCCGTCAGAAAAGCAAAGTTTTGCTCAGCTTCCTTCATATTAACGCTAGGTGGTGTAGCAAATGGATTTGTATTAGTTGAACTTCCAGAACCACCCGAATTACCAGCAGAGTAGAAACAAACTTTTGGATCATTAAACATAGTTGATTATTTTTCACTTGCAGCATGAGTAAGAAAAGGAGTGATTGGAGAGATCGTTGAACTAAGAGGCATATTTCCACCATAGAAAGCTGGATCTTGATTTTCTTTGGAGGATTTTTGACACTTAAGATCGTATTCTCTAGCTTCGATCTTTTGTAGAAATTCAAGTGCCGTCAAGTCTTCATTCACAAAATAGTCATTCTCTTTTAAAACCATTAGAAATGTTGAGTAGGAACTTGGAAGCACACTTTTAATAGTGTCAATTTTATCCCTTTCAGAAATTCCATTTTCATCTTGTCCATTTCAGCAATTAAATGACTAAATCTTGTAGTCATCTCTTCAACTGTTTCTCCCTTCAATAGATTAAATTTTCGAAACTAAAACTTGAGCATCACTTTCTTACTCTCAGCTGTGTTTCCCATGCTTCTCATACACAGATGTTGAAATAAAGACGCACATCTCTTGATACTACCAACTTGATAAAAGATATTCTCGGGTAAAGCCATGGTAAGAGTAGAATAGTATTTTATCTCGATTTCTAAAGCTTTCTTCTCTTCTTGTGAGTATTGAGAAACAATTTTAGGAGTATACCCAATAGTATCATCACCAATCATTGGTGCAATATAAACTTCATCAAGACAATATGAGCAGTCAGGATGAACAGATCCCAAATGTGCACGAAACCAAGGTTCCCACTTGGCAAAGTCACTGAACTTCATCAATCTTGGACATTTAGAATGCGAACCTATCTCGGTATCAAGTTGCAACATTTGTTGCATCAACATGTTTTGAGACGCTAATGCATACATACCGGCCATCTTTGAAAAGTTTTAAAAATTTAAAGGGTTAACGAATAAGATTAAGATTTAACGAACTGTAACTGTAGCTAACTGCAAACAGTAGTAGCGAACTATAAACAGTGTCTAACGAATCAACCCTTAACGAAGTTAAGATTGATCAGTGGCGAAGTAACTTAACGAATGAGAAACTTGTTTAGCGAATCACAAGTCAAGTTAACGAATCAGTGAACAGTTATAGCGAACTGTGAATAGTGTAGCGAATCAAGTCTTAACGAAGTTAAGATTGAAAGTTAACGAATCACAAAGAAGGTTAATCAACCAAATGACGAAACAGATAACGAATGACAAGTCAACTTAACGAATTGACCAAACGAATCACAAAGGATTAGTTTAGCGAATCACAAAGGATTACTTAGCGAAATAAGATAACGAATCAGCTACAGTTGATTAGCGAATCACACTATAGCGAATCAGGTTGTTACAACCGTTTGTAACAAACTCTGACACCTTATGCCACGTGGCAAAGGTTGTTATGACACAAATCCCAACGTGGACGCGTGTCACACGAATCAGTTAATCTAGTTAACGAACTAGATAATACGAACCAATTACTCACACGAATTGGCTAACGAACAAGGTAGCGAAGTAAAAAAATTGATAGCGAATCACAATGAAACATATAGCGAATCACCAGAAAGATGATAACGAATTAAGTTCATCTTCAAATCTTCAAACATTCAAAGTAATTTTCCAGAATTATGAACATCAAACTTCGAAACCCAGAAACTCAGAAATATACAAATCTATAAGACTTTCTCATTACTCAACCAAAACGCACAATCAACCTATCAAAATCCTCGTAATCACCTCGCGATTTCAACACCACAATCCTCGTAATCGATTATTCTCTAAAACAATTCAATTATACCAAAAACACAACCCTGTTTCGGACTTAAACCGAATCCAAATCCAAAACACACAAATCCAATCCAAACCTCAATTCCACTTAACAATGCCTTACCAATACTTAAATCAACTCAAATCCAATCCAAATTATCCATAATTCAACCAATTTAACTACCAATTGATTCAAAACCAAACAAAAACCGAAAACTAACAAAAACGAAATAATTAAAACACCAAATCAAGTGTAATGAGCACCAACAGCTCTGATACCACTTGTTTGAACCCGGATTACCAATCAATAACAATAACAGATCTCAGATCTGTGAATATCCGATTAGTACTAGATCTAGCTCATAATTAACATCGATTCAGTGTTATGTATGTGTATATATTATCAATATATTATCAGTAACATTTGTATAATATTAGGTGAAGCTTGAGAGAGAGATAGGACAGCAGTTCGTTAATTAGCTCAAAACTTTTATTAATTGTGAACAGGAGTTCACTATATATAGAAGGTGATCTGGTTCGCTAACATCCCCTAGCGAACCACCCCCTGATTCGTTAACATCCCCTAACGAATTAGGAGGGAATACATTACTTGGCTAGTTCGCTAACATCCCCTAGCGAACTAGCCTTTAACTGAGCGAACTGGCTAATAAATAAATTAATTATTACATTAATTAATAAACAATAATGTTAACGATAAATACAAAGACTCTAGACGCAAAACCGTGCACTAACACTCGGCCGAGAGAGAGACACGTGAGATCCGAGACCAAACGAACGCTAGTTGGTGATTAGATCTTTATTATACGAGCTATATACAAGATTTAGAGTTTATAAACAAGCTAACCAAGGCCAAACGAACACGTAAAGGTATGTTTTTGATCTTGTTTACGTTTTTATAAACGTTTAGTCTTGAAACTTGAATCTAGAAAAAATCGGGTATAAATGACATAAAGTAGTAAACTTGATGTCAAAAACGAACTTAACGGGCTTGTAACCATGAATGGCACGTTTAAAATAAACCCTAGATCTAGTATTGAACGTTTTTAGCTTAAATATCCAAACTTTATACTTTTCTGGGCCGAGTCTTATCCGAAAATAACCATGGGGATGTTTACGGGATTGGTTAGTATCATATCTAAGGTTTACATATCGAAACAGAGATGTTTATGGGGTTAGAGTCAAACCTGTGGCTGCTGCTGAGTAACTTCGCCATATAAGTTCGTCTGCAGCTAAGTTCACGTGCAACTAAGCTCGCGTGCAGATAAGTTCGCATACAGCCAAGTTCGCGTACAGCTAAGTTCGCTTAAGCTAAGCTCTCTTAAGTTAAGTTCGCTTAAGCTAAGCTCGCTTAAGTTAAGTTCGCTTAAGTTAAGTTCGCTTGCATGTATGTTCGCCTACATTTATGTCTGCTTACAAATACTAGACTCGACTACATTAAGGCTCAATTACTTTGGATTTCCTAAATGGTTCGAATACGAGGGATCAAAAGGGTGATTATCAAAGAAAGAGAGATATTTAAGTAAATGAAAACCGTGAATTCAATTATGTTATGGTCTAAGAATAATCTAAGCAAAAGTAATCTAATACAAGGCCCTTAAATTAGACCAGACTTAGCCATTCTTGGCTGAAATACAAGTAAGAACAAGTATTGATACGTGTAACAATTATACAGTTAGCCGAGCTCATTTAAAGAAGGGATTAACAATTAACGGAGAAAGAAACAGAGTTCAGGTGAGTTTCTAGCCTCACTCCTTGTTATGTTTTCGGGACTGTGTGCATACTCGATGTGATAGTTAATACACTTACCTTAAATGGTAAGTGTATGCCATGTATGATTTATGTGATAGTTATTATGTTATGAATGTGAATGAAGGCTTGTCGGTATGTGAACGATCTTTGGATATTGCACGTATTGACAAGGGAGGTATGTATATGAAAGATGAATGTGAATGGTAGTTATATGTACAACATATGGGTATGTATGAATGATAAAAGAAAGTATATGTATATTACGAGTATGTAAAGACAGTATGTACGAAGATGAAGAAGCAAGGGATCAGACCCTAATAATATCTGAGATAGACAAGAAAGGGATCAGACCCTAATAATATCTAATATAGAGAAGTAAAAAGGGATCAGACCCTAATAATAGCATATAGACAAGAAAGGGATCAGACCCTAATAATATCTGAGATAGACAAAGATAAGAGGGATCAGACCCTAATAATACCTGAGATAGCATGGACAGTAATTACATAGTATGAAAGTAATAAAGTATGATCGTATGTACGAATTATGTAATGAAAGTAAATTAGTAAATTAATTATTATGTATCTTCGGATGCATAATGGAAGGTAAGTATATGTATTGTATGATGTATGATTAACTAGAACTCACTCAGTGTAGCTGACTTTTAGTATGCACGCAAGTTAGTAGAATGAGACAGCTGGCTTGAGCGGGGACCCATGGCAGGAGAATAAGAGTCTGGCATCTAAAGACTTGTTATGTTTCATAATTAATGTTTTGATTTTTAAAGACAAGATGAATGTTTTAAGACATGATATGAATTATTAATGAATTATCATTAAGACATGATATGTTTTAATGAATTATTATGAAAGTTTTATATTCCGCGTAAAGTTTTAATTAACTCAGATTAGTAGAAATGTGTTTATGAGTAAATCCAACATCCAATGTAGGGTACCGGTAACGGGGCCTCACAAGTTGGTATCAGAGTAAAGTTCGAGAGATTTAGGCATCCTACATGCTTAGACTCGAACAGAGAATGAGATTTAAGTAAGAAAAGAAAGAAGATGCCAGTCAAGATAGCCATGTGTCACTCAAGCAAGCTAAGCGAAGGTAAAGTATGTGATTAATTTCACATGTAAAGTAGAATGATGAATTAATTCTAGCTTAATTTCTAGAGAACGAGGTATGATGTTAGCTTAACTGCTAGATAAAGAATGTATGAATGCTAGATTAATTGATAGGGATAGGAGTATATGATTATATGAACTGTTTGATTGTCTAACTGTTAGAAGTAGAACTAGAACAAGTGAACTCACAAAGGGAAGTGTATAGCAGCTAATCACAGTTGGCCACTGTTATTACCTGTTAGCCTTACTATCCTTGTACTAAATGGTTCCTTAAGTGATGACGTTTGTGTTTATTTATAGAATACGAATGACTGGAGCTAGGAAAGTTGCTGGAAAGTGAGGACGTACGGGACGTCCTGGTAGGCCACCTATTGTCTGAGAACTTTCTGTAGAATCAGCTGCTAACACAAGGGAAGAAGAAAGCGCAGCTGGTCAAAATCCGAGTAACAACGAAGGGTATCAACTTGACCCTGCTGTTCAAGCTACCATTGCTCAAGCGGTAGCAGCTGCTGCGAAGAATTGGAATCCCAAAAAGTCTGCTAGGAGTCATGCAAAGACTGCTGAGAAGTCTGGGGAAAAGAGTAAGAAAGATGATGAAGGAGAGAATGAGGCCTCAAGTATGGTTAAGTCAGTGAAGGTTGATGACAGGAGGAGAGGCCGAGGTGGGTGCAACTACAAGTCATTCAAAGGTTGCGATCCTCCGAGCCAACTGGTTTGGGAGACGCAATCGCTACTCTCCAATGGATAACCACTATGGACAAGTTTATCCGCATTAGCAAGTGTCGTCCCGACCAAGTCGTGGGTTATGCTACCCAATCTTTCGGTGATGAAGCTATATACAGGTGGGAGTCAATTGAGCAGAGGAAGGGTCCATAAGAGATCAAAGCTATGAGGTGGGACGATCTGAAGGAATTGGTGATGAAGAGGTTATGTGCTGATGCTGAGGTGGAAAGGGTTGAAATGAAGTTATTGAGTCTGAAGGCGGGTAAGATGACACACCGCAAATACACCACTGAATTCAATCGCATGTCAAGGTTGGTGCCAGACATGGTGAACACGGAGGCCAAGCGGATCAAGTGTTACATTAGGGGACTTCTGCAGAATGTTCGTGTCTTGGTCAAGGCTAATAGACCTGGTACTTTTGATTATGTTGTAGGGCTGGCAGAAATGGTTTACGACGACTTGTCGGCAGATGATGTGGTGGCGGATGAGAAGAAAGATAAGAAATGGGTCAACCATGCTAAGCGACCCGGTACTCAAATGTGGAACCTTAAGAATAAACAGCCGAAAGTTTGGGAGAAGAGGTCGTGTAAGACCTGTGGAAAGATGCATGGGGGTGAGTGTAAGTGGAGTAAAGGATCGGATGTTTGTTATAAGTGTGGTAAGGCTCATGGTGGAGAGTTTAGGCTTGGGTCGAATGCTTGTTATAAGTGTGGAAAAGTGGGACATTATACTCCCGATTGTACTGCAAAACCCGTATGTTACAAGTGCGGTAAGTCGGGCCATTTTGCCAAGGAGTGCACCGAGGGTGAAGCTGGAGGAAGTGGAAAGAAAGATGTTGATCAAGCAAAGCCAAGGACTAGAGCCTACATGTTAACCCAAAAACAAGCTAGACAGATCCCTGATGTTGTCACATGTACGTTTCTAGTGAATGGTATTTATGCTTCCGTATTGTTCGATTTGGGTGCGAATAGAAGTTTTTTTAGCTACGGCATTTAGTAAATTAGCTAAAATGAAATGTTGCCGAGTGTCTAAAACTTTTATAGTAAAAACCGCAAGTGGCACCTCGGTTAAAATAATGAGAATGGTTAAGGACTGTTGTTGGTGCATGTTTGTCAGTAGTTCATAGTCTTGTAATTGTAATCGAGTCTGTATTGTAATTGTGTATTTGATTATGTTTTAGATTGTGTAACTAGCAAAGTTGTCAACAAGTTTGCTCAGGCGAACTTGTTGAACAAGCGAAGTTGTCAACAAGTTCGCTCAGGCGAACTTGTTGAATATGCGAAGTTACAGACAACTTCGCCTGTGGCGAAGTTGTCGTGTATATATTCACTGTTTCAGCCGAAACGTAAAGAAGTTGTTCGTTTAGGGTTTCAGTCAAGTGTTCGAGTTTAAGCAGACGTGTTTGCTAGTTCCAGAGTCTGTATTAGTGACTACGAGTCACGTGTTTGGTTATTAATATAACGTGTTTGATTCATTGCTCGTGTTCTTCTATATCTACACTCGTAACCTACCTACGCAGGGATTCCGCACCTGCGTTGTTAGAGAATATCCCGTGTACGATCCGTCCAGGAACCTACAATTGGTATCAGAGCCGATTGGCTCGATTGTGAGGTTCGGGATTTCACGCGAGTGTAGTTTCGTCTCGTTTGACCTATTCGCGAGACGTATTTTTGTTGGGATTGTGTTCTAATAGTGCTTGACAGTCATTTTCAAGCCTTAGCATTGATCGGGAGCTTCTGGTTTGAAGAAAACAGATCTGGAAAAACTTCCAGGTTCATCGGGCGAACTTGCTGATATTCAGGCGAAGTTGTTAAATTCTGGCGAAGTTGCCGTCACTGGAGTTAGGGTTTTTGGCGAAGATATAAGGTTTGGCGAAGTTAACCACAACTTCGCTCAACTCATAAGTTCGCCTTAGCGAAGTTATCCGCAACTTCGCTTCACACTTAAGTTCGCAGATTTCATAAGTTCGCCTTAGCGAAGTTATCCACAACTTCGCTTACTACCCAAGTTCGCTCAACTCATAAGTTCGCCTGAGCGAAGCGAAGTTAAGACCTCAGCGAATTAAAGACCTCAGCGAAGTTCTCTATTCAGCGAAGTTGACCTTCAAGCGAAGTTATCCTTAACTTCGCCTACTGAGCTGTTTTAATATTTTCTTTTTTTTTTCAGGTTTTTACAAGGATGTCGTCTATCAACATCTCCGATTTGGTCAAGATGGAAGTTGAGGCAGGGTCAGCCACTAAGGCTCCGAGGTTGATGAAGGGAACAGACTTCGTGGCATGGAAGGACAGATTCATCCAATACATCAAATATCAGGATGCCAAAATGTGGGTGTGCATCCAGGATGGATATATCCCTCCAACTGCGCAATACGAAGGACGTGACGTGGTGAAGAAGTACAGTAAAATGGAGGACGAAGAAAAGAAAATGTATGAGGCCGAGAGCAAGGCCCATGCAGCGATAACAATGGCACTTCCTCAAGAAGTTCTCCATACGTTCCGAAAGTACACTTCTGCAAGAGAGCTTTGGGATGCTCTGGAAAACAGATTCGAGGGGAACGTAGGTATCCGTGCCTCAAAGATTAAACTCTTGAAGACCCAGTTCTCCGTCTTCAAATATTTGAAGAATGAATCTTTGGATGATATTATCACCAGATACTATCATCTAATGACAGAGCTTAGCAATTATTCGATTGCCTACCGAGAAGAAGAGATCGTCGAAAAGCTTCTCGATGCTCTCCCACCGAAGTGGGAAATGTACACCGTCCTTATGAGGGAAGACAGAGACTTTCCTAACTGTGATTTGGAAACTGCAGTAAACAAGCTCAGAACTTATGAGCTCAATATGGTTCGAAAAGAAACACCAACAGACCAGATACAAGACCCTGGTATGTATGGTGCAAAGATTAACTCAGGCTCAAGCTCGAGACCTGAATCTGCAGCTTTTTACTCAAAAGGGGAGTCAGGTCCCGACTCTCCTCATGATGGAAACGTTTCTGTAAACACGAATGGTGATGTATGTTTCGTTGCTGGAGGATCTAGTACTTCAAAGCCTCAAGCATCCACAAGTAGTTTTTCTGTAAATGCATCAAGCAATAATTATACCAAGATGCCTATGAGTGTAAAATCTGCTGAAGAGCAGTTTGCAGTCTATGCTTCATTTATTGCTTCCTACGAAAACTACATCCAGGGGAAGATTGTGGACCCTGCTGTTCTGGATGAGGATTATGACCAGATCGATGCTGATGATCTGGAGGAGATGGACTTGCAATGGCAAATGGCCATGATAGTAAGGCGAGTCAAGCGTTTCATGAATAAAACGGGGAGAAAGTTCGTTGGTGGTCGGCCCGGGTTCGACAAGTCCAAGGTAAGGTGCTACAATTGTCAACAGTACGGGCACTTTGCCAAGGAATGCAGAAATGAGAGGGTTGAACGTGGACAAGGTCGACCTACACAACACTCAGGAGTTAACAGAGAGATAAATGCCATGTTGACCAGAGAGGCAGGAGAGTACAACTGGAATCAACGCCCAAGTGGTTCTGGTGAACAGGCTAACATGGCTGAGACTGAAGCTGAAGAATGTGAGAAGGTTGAAGAAACAGAGAAAGCGAATGAAGAAGAAACCGCCTTCATGGCAAATGACAAAGATAATCGCTCCGAGGTAAGTCCTAAAACTATTTGTACTAGTTGTGAGAATTTGTCTGAGCAACTTAAAACAATAACTGATCAGTATGTCCATTTAGATGCTGACTTTAAAACTGTTAAAGAAGATCACCATTTTACGAAAGCAAGAGAAACGAGTTATAAAATTAAAATAAAAGCATGTGAAAAAGACGTTCAAAGCTTAAAAATTAAACTTGCTGAGAAAATTGAAATAATTGATCTTAGTTATGAAGTTTTGGAGGAAAAAACTAAAGTGATTGCTGATCGGGATAAACAGATTGCTGACCACCAGGTAAAGGTGGTGGAACTGAACCGCAAACTTGAGCAGTTCAGGAATTCCTCAGCCATCCTTGATCACCTCGTGAGTGATCCAGGTACCTCTGCAAAGAGGGGAGGAATCGGATATAATGAAGTTCCACCACCCTTTAACCACAACTATACTTATAATCCGAGTGTTCAGAAATCTGTCGATTTCGAAGTTCCTCAGACAACTCCAATCAAGATTACAAAACCAAATGTTAGCTGTGGCGAAACAAGTACGCCTGTTTCTAGTGTGAATATTTCTGTATCAAGTCCAGTCTCATCAGATTCGGATATGTTGTCCGAATCTGGTCAGACAAAAGAGAAGGTAGGTTTACCCACCGATGGAGATAAAAATGAAGTTTCTAAAAAGAGTTCTCCACTCAATCCGTACGTCCCACCTTATGTGAGACGAACGGCTGGTAACACTGCCTCTACATCCAAACCAACATTTGACAAGAAAATGGAGGGTAGATGTTGCTTTAGATGTAACAAGTTAGGACATCTTGTTGCAGATTGTCCTTTGAAACCGAGATTTAGAGATGTGAAGCCAAATAAAAATGAGGATAAGCGTCATTTTGTTCCTGCTAAAAATGAAAACTTTAAAAAATGCCAAAATGTAACGAATTCAAGTTTTCATAAAAACCAACCTCATTTTTACAACCAAACCACAAGAAATAACACTTTCTATTCTCAAAGGTTTGGAAGGCATTACACTCAATCTGCAGGGAGATTCCCTAACAGGACGTACAGAAATTATCCTGATGCTAACTTGAGAAAGCCAGGATACGGGATGTATCGATCCAAGACCAATTGGTCTTGGGTCCCAAGATTCTAACTCATTGTTTTATTGTGCAGGAACAGTTGAACAGGGCTGCCAACAATCTGTGGATTGTAGATAGCGGCTGTTCCCGGCACATGACTGGCAACAAACACTTGTTGCAAGATTTAAAACCTGTTCAGGGAGCTAGAGTTAGTTTTGCTGGTGAAAGCGGAGGAAGAATAACTGGGAGAGGAACTGTGTCAAATGGGAGAATGACACTTGAAAATGTAAACTTTGTGGAGGAATTAAAGCACAATCTGCTGAGTGTGTCGCAGATCTGTGATAAAGAATACACTGTCCATTTCACTAAGAATGAAGCGATTGTATTGAAGCCTGGTTTTCATATACCAGAAGAATGGATAGTAATGAAAGCTCCACGTGAAACGAATACATACGTGATGGATATGAGGTCTACTGAAATGGCCACCAGAGAATCATGTTTAATGACAAAGGCAAGCGAATCAGAATCAGAGTTATGGCACAGGAGAATGGGACATATTCATCTTCGTAAGATGAACTTCATTGTCAAAAATGGGCTTGTGATGGGCGTTCCCTTAAAGAGTTTTAACTTTGAAGATAAATGCATAGCGTGCAAGAAGGGAAAACAACACAAGAAAAGCCATCTCACCAAGACGATCAACTCAATTGATGGTACTCTAGAACTACTTCATATGGATCTCTTCGGTCCGGTGAATGTACAAAGTTTAGGCGGTACTTCTTACTGCTTGGTGATAACTGATGATTACTCGCGATACTCGTGGGTATATTTTCTGAAAACGAAAGACGAGACGACTCAGATGGTAAAGAATCTCATTACAAAAGTCGAGAACGTCATGAGTAAATCAGTTAAATTCATCAGAAGCGACAATGGGACAGAGTTCAAGAACTTTGAGATGGAAATCTTTTGTCTTCAGAAGGGTATTGAGCATCAATATAGCGCTCCGTATACTCCACAACAGAACGGAGTAGCTGAAAGGAAGAACCGAACGTTGATTGAAGGAGCCAGAACTATGCTGGCCGACTCAAAGCTTCCTGTGATGTTCTGGGCTGAAGCAGTTGCTACAGCCTGCTATGTTCTGAATCGGGTGTTAACAGTTAAGAGACTTGGAAAAACTTGTTACGAGCTTATGCATGGAAGGAAGCCCAACTTGTGCGGTCTTGAACCTTTTGGGTCTCCTTGTTCGATTTTGAAGACTAACTCGAAATTTGGTGAAGTAGCCGATGAGGGAATCCTAGTCGGTTATGTTGTTGGGACTCCCAACAGACGGGTCTTCAATACGACAACTTGCAAGGTGGAGGTGGTTTGTAACACCGACATTACTAGTTATCAACCGCCAAAACCAAGCAATGGACCTGCTGAGCTTTTTGACTATGTTAAACTGTTTAAGTCGTTTAACGTACCTAATTTGGAAATTGCTGAAGAAGACGAAAGAGTTGTGACGAAGATGATATTTGATGAGGAAGAGGAGCTAGTGCAACATCAGATGATAGAAAAATCTCAACCTTCCACATCAAACCCTATCGATACCTCTGCGGCCTCAACTGAAGATGAGTTTATTAATCCTTTTCACTCTCGGCCTGAAACTACCATAGATGAGATCTCTTCAAACTTGGAAGACAATTTACATGTCGGTGCTGTTCCGACCACGAGAATTCACAAAGATCACCCTTTGGAGAATGTTATAGGTGATGTGTCCTCTAGTGTACAAACCAGAAGTAGTTTGAATGAGCACACCTGTGTTTATACAAGCATTAAAGATACAGGTATTATGAATGAATGTTTGTACTCTTGCTTCATAAGCCAAATTGAACCAAAGAATTATCAAATGGCTTTGAAGGACAGCTCGTGGGTCGAAGCTATGCAAGAAGAGTTGGCTCAGTTCGAGAAAATGGAAGTTTGGACTTTGGTCGAAAAACCAAAGAATGTGCATGCTATAGGCACGAAATGGGTGTTCAAGTGCAAGAGAGATGAAAAAGGGATTATTGTGAGAAATAAGGCGAGGCTGGTTGTTAAAGGTTTTAATCAGCAAGAGGGTATTGACTACAATGAGGTTTTCGCTCCTGTTGCCCGGTTAGAAGCGATTCGATTGTTTTTGGCGTTTGCTGCTTTCAAAAAGATGAAGGTGTTTCAGTTGGATGTAAAGAGTGCGTTTCTTAACGGGAAAGTTGACGAGGTTGTGTATGTTGAGCAACCACCGGGTTTTCCTGACCCAGACTTTCCTGATCATGTATACAGGTTGAGCAAGGCGTTATATGGTTTACATCAGGCACCTCGTGCCTGGTATTCAACGTTATCGGACTACTTGCTGGAAAATGGTTTTGAAAGGGGTTTGATCGACAGTACGCTGTTTGTGAAGAGAGAAGGATGTGACTTCTTACTGGTTCAAGTCTACGTGGATGACATCATTTTTGCTGCATCAAGAGTATCCATGTGTCAAGATTTTGAGGCTGTCATGAAGAAACGTTTCGAGATGAGTGCTATGGGTGAACTAACTTTCTTTCTAGGATTGCAGGTTGATCAGAAGAAAGATGGGATGTTCATTCATCAAACAAAGTATGTTCATGATGTGCTGAAAAGATTCAAGATGGAGGACAGTTCTCCATATGACACTCCAATCTGCGTCAATCACAAATTGGGAGCTGAATCAGATGGTGACGCAGATGTGGACCCTACTCTGTATCGGGCGATAATAGGTTCTTTAATGTATTTAACTGCTTCTAGGCCTGATATAATGTTTTCTGTTTGTCTTTGTGCTCGCTTTCAGGCAAACCCAAAGGAATCTCACATGAAAGGTGTGAAGAGGATTTTGCGGTATCTCAAGGGCAAGCCGAAACTAGGATTGTGGTACCCAAAGGGAGGAGACGTTGAACTGGTGGCATATACTGATTCTGATTATGGAGGTTGTAATCAGAGTCGGAAGTCAACAACAGGAGGCTGTCAGTTTCTTGGAGGAAGATTAGTTTCCTGGCAGTGCAAGAAACAGACATCAGTTGCAATTTCAACTTGCGAAGCTGAATACATGGCAGCATCCAACTGCTGCTCTCAGGTTTTATGGATTCAGCAACAATTGCGCGACTATGGTCTGAATTTCTTACTCACTCCTATTTTAATTGATAACACTGCCGCCATCTCAGTAATTAACAATCCCGTGAAGCACAGTAAAACTAAGCATATTGACATTCGTCATCACTTCATACGGGATTGTGCTGAGAAGAAACTGATCAAGATCGAAAAAGTTGATACACTTGAAAATTTTGCTGACCTGTTTACAAAAGCGTTTGATAAATCCAGATTTCAAAACCTAATTGAGCTAAATGGGATGATCAATCCCGAGTAACCATGTCTTTGTTTTTGATTTAAAAAAAAAAAAAAAAAAAAAAAAAAAAAAAAAAAAATGAGTCTTTATTGCTTAAAATTAGTCGGTTACCTCGGTTTGATGGACATCTCCTCGGATATGTTTTGGTCCTTGTTTTCGACTTAGGAAATGAGGATAGCCATTAACCGGAAGACTGAAAGTAACTGGGGCAGTGTTGACATGTTTTTCTTTCAGTTGCTGAAAATTAGTCGGTCATTCTTAGTAAGAAGGACACATACTTGCATGTGGTCGGTCCAGCTGATCCAATGGATCTTCAGGATAGCCGTTTACCTGATGACTTTGACATGATTGGGGCAATTGAATTCAAAACTTTATTTCGGGAAATGAAATTACTTTTCAAGTCTATTACTTCGTAAGAAGTTCTTTGCTGTGTTTAAAAGAAAATTGATCCAACCTTGGAAAATGATATATATACTGACTATGTGTGCCTAACTAGTGAAGTTATTAAGCTTAAAAGGCTTTAGAACAGTCATTGTATGTCATGGTAATTTTAATGGTGCGTAAAAGTAGATGTGATACTAACTTATATTTTACTCAAATTTACGTGGAAACTCCTTAAGAGTTTTGTATGTCTTCATACATATCTTTTCGAAGGATAGGCAGAAAAGCGACTACCCAGTCATACACGAGCCCGTGAGTGTTCTGATTCCCGTGAAGAAAGCATTTCAAGACACTGCAGTGATCCAGATTCGGGACTTGCAGTAGTTTAGTACTCCGATGAAAATTCTTATGTTTGATTCAAAAAAAAAAAAAAAAAAAAAAAAAAAAAAAAAAAAAAAAAAAAAATACATGTATAATTTTTGTACTTATGAGAAATAGTGACAATAAACACGAGAACCAAAACGTCTCAAGATTTCTCAAGTTTGGAGTAAGAAGAAAACGGGAAGCAGACAACGAGTATCTACAAGTTAATCAGACACTATGGGTCGAAGTCAATTCGGGGTGACTTGGGTATAGCCAAATACGCTTTGAGAATAGATAGAAGGCATCATTACCTCTGAGTTGTTGCCAACTTAAATTTTTGAGCTTAACTGAACCTTAATCCGTATCACAGAAACAATGAAAACCATTTAAGTTATTACATGCTTATAACCTGTTTCTCTATGTCATAATACAGCCAAACACGGATCCAAGTGACAGTCACATAGTTAGTATGATTCCTGTTCGGATCTTTTCTAAAACGTAGTGGTCCCTGGCTAGACTGAAATTTGATCCCTTATTTCGTTAAAATTTTATAAGTATTTTCTGTTTTTGTAGTTATATTTTTATTGTTGGTTACTGGGTCTTGATCATTTTTGTTTAACTTTTTTTGGTAACTTATAAGGATATATTCAAGATTTTTCAAACTGAAAGGGCTGTTTTTGTAAATATCGGGCGAAGTTGTTGAATCGGCGAAGTTGTACTTAACTTCGCTTAGGCGAAGTTAAGAATAACTTCGCCTGAACCAACTCAGCCCTATAAAAGGGGTTTTAAACAGTAAATTTTTTATTATTAACTTTTTCCGGCGAACTTAACCTTAATTCCGGTTAACATCTCTTATATACACTTTCGATTTCGATCTTTTGTTCTTTGTTTCTACTATACTGAGTGGTATGTGTTGTCGATTTCATCCTTTCATTCTCTTTATAATTTTACCTCGGGTCGTCGAACACTCGAAGAATCCTCGAAACCAAGGTTTTCGACCTCACGTTACGTGTTCATGGACGACCTTTTCGTCCATACACCATTGAAATATGTTGTTCTTCATGTTTATATCGTCAAATCGGTCCGAAAACATCGGATTTCGACCTCTGAATCCGAACAGTCGCCGATTCTGTTTCAGGCGAAGTTATGGTTTTGGCGAAGTTAATCTCAACTTCGCCAGACGCTTAAGTTCGCCTAGGCCGAAGTTATCCACAACTTCGCCTGGCGAAGTTAACCACAACTTCGCCGTGGCGAAGTTATCATCAACTTCGCCTTGGCGAAGTTATCCACAACTTCACCTTGGCGAACTTAACTGTAACTTCGCCTTGGCGAAGTTATCCTTATCTTCGCCTATATCCTTTTATTTTAACTGTTTTGTAGACGAATTTACTGATGAAGCGAAGTTGTTCCCAACTTCGCCTCAACTTTAATTTCGCCTGTGTATCTTACATCACAACTTCGCACTTGCTACACTGCGAACTTGTGAGTTACATAAAACGTCTCTAACTTGATTTGTTTTGTGCAGATATGGCTGCAGTTGGAGGAACTGGTGGTGATGATGGTGATGAGCAACGACAATTCTTTCCAGCTCATAACCAATACATTACTTTGGATCCTGACGCACGAGGCGTTGACGACTACAGGGAGATTATCACTTTTCTCCAGAGATCAAGGGTGTTTCACGCGATCACTAATACACTACCCATATCTCTGCCTAACATACAAGATTTCTGGCAGACGGTGTATTATGATTGCAGACCTGAGCCTCCGGTGATGCGAGCAACCGTCAATGGTCAAAACATACAGTTTTCTTCGGAAGACATTCGGTTGGCTCTGCAGTTCGGCAATGAGACACGAGACGACCCAACGGAGTTCGTAGCTCCTTTCCGTGACGGAGCATACTTGAGAATGGGTTATTCGGGTCCGCTGGGGGACTCGCAGAGGAGGAAAGGCTTTCTGCTGGACCAATGGCGTTTTCTGATGCACGTGTTAATTGTGTGCATGTCCGGCAGGAAAGCAGGAACAGACGGGATGGGTGCGACGATGCAATCTGCCATGACGGCCCTGACTTACAATCGTCGTTACTCTTTTAGTCAGATGATTTTCTATGAGATTGATCGTCAGAGACGGGCGACGGCGCGAGAACGATTTATCATGTATCCGCGATTTCTTCAAATGATTATTAATCATGTCGCTCCGTCTCTACCGCAACGGCGTCCTATTCGATATGTTGAGTGTGTTACAAAGCGTATTTTTGCTCAATGTAGGACGTCGAGCACTCGTAGCAACCCTGAACGCCGTCCAAGGCATACTCCACTTTTCGGGTATCTCATCAACCCGGAGTATGTTCCTGCAGGAGGGGACGAGTTCAGGGATCCCCAACCACATCAGGCGGCAGCACCTCATGCTGTATTAGCTGCGCCTGTTGTATCTTCTGCTGCTGTGCCAGCTACTATTGCACAGACTATGTCCACGGCTGAAAACGTTGATCTGGATGCTGCTTTCAGTGGACACGGTTTGTTTGATATGGATATCTCGGGTCCTCAAGTTATGGATGCTTCAACAGCAGCTACTTCGGTAGCTGAATCCGAGTTAGATGAAACGTTTGCTGAGGCCAGACGGCTAATGGTGACTCGTGAAAGGATTTCGGGTAAGAGGCCGAGAGTTGAGGAAGAGGAAGGAGATGAGGAAGAAGCGGTACAACTTGTGATGAGACGTTCGCGACGAGAACAACTAGGTATGGCTACTGGAGCGGGGGAGACTTCAAGGCATGTACGTTTTGCTCCGCCTGTCTTGTCAGGTATGTCACTGCTTCCTACTACTGCACAGGTTACGACTGTCGAAGCGTCAGCTCCAGCAGTGGTGTCTCTACCACCACAACCGTTTGATCCACCGGTGGTAGTCGCACGCTTCGTTGATTCGACTATCACAACAACTGCAGGGTTACCAAGTGTACCACCTGCGGTCACTTCTGCTACTGATGTTCCACCAACTCCATTGCCTACTTCAGATGCTGAACGGATTACATCACTAGAGCGTATTGTTGCCGAACAGACTAAGACTATTGAACGCCTAGTGGAATCCAATCGACTACAAGCTGCCCTCCTGGTAGAACATGGCCGAATAATTGATGCCTTCAAGGATTACTTGGCATCTCAGGGGGAGAAGACGTGTAGGGGCGATGAGTTGAGAACGAAAAGACGAGAAGATCATGACGATGATCCCAATGCACCTTCGGGTGCAGGTGGTGAGCTGCCAAGAACCTCTCAGGCTCTTGGGGCTTCCACAACTGAGGGGGAGTCTACAGATGTAGCTGGTGATGTTGTTGTTGGTATGGGTGATGATGCTGATGTTGAGGACGTTATCGATGCTTTAAAGGAGTTGGATGATGAGGAAGACGATGAGTTTATGGATGATGACGACGTGTTGCCCGTGGATGAGATAGAGAGGATTGGGGAAAAGATTAATGTGGAAAATGTGTTAGAAGAAGGTGAGATAATGGATGATGATGTTGAGCATGACATTCCCGAAGTGGAAAAGTCGGGTGTTGGTGATGAAACGGTGTTGGATGAGACGATGTGGGAAGAGCAGCCTAGATGGAAGGAAGAATATGCTCATTGGTTTGTCAAGACCAAGAAGCCTGCTGTTCCAACCATGTTCAGAAAGAGCTACAATATTAAAGGGTATGCAGAGGCGAAAAAGGGGATTATTTGTTGGATCTATGATGCACAGCTCAAGTTGTTTGTGGTGAAGCGTTATGATGGCGTTCAATATTTCAAGAAGATGTTGAGATCGTTCAACACATTGCCTGAATGCGAAGTAAAAGATTTGGCCAGGTTGGGCCTGATAAACCGAAACAACGACAATATGGCTAGAATGATTGAGAAGATAATGTGGAAAGAAGGAGTAAAAGAAAAGAAGTTTGAGTTGCTAAAGCCACAAAAGGGAAAATTAGTGAAGGATACAGAGAGAGGTATGAGAGCAGATGGTAAACCGTGGATGGTAATGAAGTACAAACCAGTCCGATGTATCAAGGAGGTACCCATGAAAGCTATGCCTCGAGATGTGCTGAAAGATTTGAAATGGTGGTTTGTGGATTGTGAGACTGCAGAGGCAGTAATGGAGGACGAGGATGAACAAGAACTGCTTCGGGTTTACGACCCGATGCATCTTGTTAACCTGTCGCAAGCTGATCTGGAAGTACTCAACAACAAGAAGATCTTCTACATTCCTGCTTGGAAGGATCAAGCTAGGAGATATCAAAGTGTAGTGACAGTATGTGTGAGAGAAGGGGCGCACGCTTAGAGATGCAGATTACAAGATTCGAGATTTGAAGATCAAGATATGAAGCTACTGCCAAGGGGGAGTCTGTTGGTGCATGTTTGTCAGTAGTTCATAGTCTTGTAATTGTAATCGAGTCTGTATTGTAATTGTGTATTTGATTATGTTTTAGATTGTGTAACTAGCAAAGTTGTCAACAAGTTTGCTCAGGCGAACTTGTTGAACAAGCGAAGTTGTCAACAAGTTCGCTCAGGCGAACTTGTTGAATATGCGAAGTTACAGACAACTTCGCCTGTGGCGAAGTTGTCGTGTATATATTCACTGTTTCAGCCGAAACGTAAAGAAGTTGTTCGTTTAGGGTTTCAGTCAAGTGTTCGAGTTTAAGCAGACGTGTTTGCTAGTTCCAGAGTCTGTATTAGTGACTACGAGTCACGTGTTTGGTTATTAATATAACGTGTTTGATTCATTGCTCGTGTTCTTCTATATCTACACTCGTAACCTACCTACGCAGGGATTCCGCACCTGCGTTGTTAGAGAATATCCCGTGTACGATCCGTCCAGGAACCTACAACTGTAAGGTAGAGTTAGAGGGACATGAGTTCCATGTTACTTTGTATGTTATGACCTTAGGAGGGTTTGATGTGGTTTTGGGAATGGATTGGTTGTCCGAGTATGAAGCTCGGATAGTGTGTAAGAGTAGGATAATAAGGTTAAATCCATGGACGGTAGTGCGGTGACGGTTTATGGCGATAAGGAAAGTTCTGGGATTAATGTCATTTCGATGATAAAAGCCGAGTGTTTGTTAAGGCAAGGGTGCGGTGCCTACCTGGCGTATGTTGTCAACGCTACGGCCGAGACGAAAGAAACGAAATATGTTCCTATCGTGCGCGACTACCCAAAAGTATTCCCAGAGGATCTTCCGGGGTTGCCACCGGAGTGAGAAATAGAATTCCAAATAGATTAAGTACCAGGAGCCCAACCCGTCGCGAAAGCGCCTTACCGGCAATTGCCTAGCATCGTCCGAGATGAAAGAATTGATGTCCCAACTGCAAGAACTCCTAAACAAAGGTTTTATAAAGCCGAGTGTCTCTCTGTGGGGCGCACCGGTGTTGTTTGTAAAGAATAAGGATGGAAGTATGAGAATGTTCATAGATTATCGCGAGTTGAACAAGCTTACGGTAAAGAATATATATCCTTTGCCAAGGATTGATGATCTGTTTGACCAACTCAAGGTTCAAGTTGGTTCTCACGAATAGATCTCAAATCAGGCTATCATCAGCTGAAAGTGAAGGAGGCAGATATCCCTAAAACAGCGTTTCGGATGCGATATGGACACTACGAGTTTCTCGTGATGTCATTCGGTCTAACGAATGCTCCCGCGACATTTATGGACATGATGAATAGGGTGTGTCGGCCAATGTTGGATAAATCGGTAATCGTCTTTATTGATGACATATTGATCTATTCGAAGAGTGAGTCTGATCATGCTGAACATTTGAGAGAAGTATTAGAGACGCTGAAGAAAGAGCAATTGTATGCTAAGTTTTCAAAATGCGCGTTCTGGTTGAGAGAAGTGCAATTACTAGGTCACGTGATAAATCCTAAAGGGATTACCATAGACCCAGCTAAGATTAAAGTTATAATGAATTGGAAGACTCCTCAGAATCCAACTTATATACGAAGCTTCTTAGGGTTAGCTGGCTACTATAGGAGATTTATCGAAGGTTTCTCCAAGATAGCTGCACTGTTGACTGGTATGACCCAAAATTCGATAGTATTCAGTTGGGGTAAGTTTCAAGAAGAAGCCTTTGAGGAATTAAAGAAAAGACTCACGTAAGCTCCAATCCTTGCTTTGCCCGATGGTGACGAGGATTTGGTTGTTTGTACGGATGCTTCGCATCGTGGGTTAGGTTGCGTGTTGATGCAACGAGGAAAAGTGATAGCTTATGCGTCTAGACAATTGATGGTCCACGAGAGTATTATCTGACGCATGATTTGGAGCTAGCAGCAGTAGTGCATGCTCTCAAGATATGGAGACATTATCTGTACGGTACTAAGTGTACTATCTATACAGATCATAAAAGTTTAAAGTACTTCTTCAAGCAGAAAGAATTGAACATGAGGCAGAGAAGGTGGTTAGAATTGATAAAGGATTACGACTGCGATATTAAATACTACCCTGGTAAAGCTAATATGGTCGCCGACGCGCTAAGTCGTAAGAATAAAGAAGTCATTGCAACAGTGAAGTCATACCAGTTGATTATGAACTCAAGTCTTTTTTAAGAAATCATAAAAGTACAGTAAGAGGTGCTGGTAGATGAAGGGCTAGTGAAGAAAGAAAGGATTTTTGGTCAGCAGAGCGAGTTGATGGAAAACACTCATGGCGTTAAGATTAGATTTGACCGCATGTGGATTCCACGTCATGGAGGTCTTAGAGATCGAATCTTAGATGAAGCTTATAAGTCAAGGTATTTGATCCATCCAGGATCCAATAAGATGTACCAAGACTTGAAGAGAGACTATTGGTGGCCGGGTATGAAGAATGATGTGGTAGATTACGTCAGTAAGTGCTTAACTTGTTTACAAGTCAAAGTCGAACATAAGAAGCCTTATGGAAAGATGCAACCTTTGGAGATACCTGAATGGAAATGGGAACACATCACCATGGATTTCATAACTAAGTTACCTCGTACAGCTAAGCATCATGATACCATCTGGGTGATTGTGGACCTGTTGACCAAGAGTGCTCACTTTCTGCCTATACGAGAGGCTATCTCGTCAGAATCGTTAGCAAGCTTGTTCATAAAAGAGATTGTGACTAAACATGGAGTACCGTTATCTATCGTGTCTGATAGAGATACTCGGTTTACTTCGAGGTTTTGGAAGAAGTTCCACGAAGTTATGGGAACGAGATTGAACATCAGTACGGCGTATCATCTTCAGACAGATGGACAGTCTGAAAGGACAATCCAAACCCTTGAGGATATGCTACGTGCTTGTGTTTTACACTTTGGAGGATGCTGGGATGATCTTCTGCATCTGGCGGAGTTCTCCTATAACAACAGCTACCATTCAAGTATTGGTATGCCGCCGTTTGAGATGTTTTACGGTAGACGATGTAGAACCCTGGTATGTTGGGGAGAGATTGGTCAGAAAGAAATGGGAAGCCTAGAAGTTGTTCAAGAAACGTCTTCAAAGTTCGATCAGATTAAGGCTAGAATGAATGCTGCTCAAGACAGACAGAATTCGTATGCTGATAAGCGGCGACGACCGATTGAGTTTAACGTTGGTTACAATGTGATGCTCAAGGTTTCGCCTTGGAAAGGGATCATTCGTTTTAGGAAGAGAGGGAAGTTGAGCCCAAGGTACATTGGACCGTTTAAGATCTTAGATCGTGTGGGTGAAGTAGCTTATAAGCTAGATTTACCAGATGAGTTAGAAGGAATGTATTCAACCTTCCATGTTTCTCATCTAAGAAAATGTCTGGCTGATGATACGTCTCACGTATCATTGATGGACATCGAGGTTGATGAACAGCTGAACTACATTGAGCAACTGATAGAGATTGTTGATCGCAAGGAAAAGAAGCTTCTTCACAAGGTTATACCCTTGGTGAAAGTGATATGGAAGCATCGCAAGGGATCAGATGCTACATGGGAAGCTGAGGATGAAATGCGCAAGTTTTACCCTAATCTGTTTAAGTGATAGTTAGCCCGAAACCTCTTTAAGGAGGGAAGACTTGTAACATCCTAAAATTTTCATTTTTAATAAAAGAAAGTCACGTTTAGTTATTGGGCATAAATAACTAATTAGTATTAACAAAGAAAGGATCATGGACTTGGATTAATTAAGGTGGATTAAAAGGTAATGGGCCTTAGGTCCATGGGCTTTAAGGGATATAAATACCCCCTTAAACCATCCTAAAACCCTAACTCTCAGTTCCATCCTTCCACAATATCTACACCCATATACACGGCCGAGAGAGAGACGCGTGAAATGCGAGACCAAACGAACGCAAGTCGGTGATTAGATCTTTATTATACGATCTATATACAAGATTTAGAGTTTATAAACAAGCTAACCAAGACCAAACGAACACGTAAAGGTATGTTTTTGATCTTAAAGTTTACGTTTTTATATACGTTTAGTCTTGAAACTTGAATCTAGAATAGACGGGTATAAACGAAACATAAAGTAGTAAACTTGATGTCAAAAACGAACTTAACGGGCTTGTAACCATGAATGGCACGTTTAAAATAAACCTTAGATCTAGTATTAAACGTTTTTAGATTAAAGGTCCAAACTTTATACTTTTCCGGGCCGAGTCTTATCCGAAAATAACCATGGGGATGTTTATGGGATTGGTTAGTATCATATCGAAACAGAGATGTTTATGGGATTAGAGTCAAACCCGTGGCTGCTGCTGACTAACTTCGCTATATAAGTTCGTCTGCAGCTAAGTTCGCGTGCAACTAAGTTCGCGTGTAGATAAGTTCGCATACAGCCAAGTTCGCGTACAGCTAAGTTCGCTTAAGCTAATCTCGCTTAGGTTAAGTTCGCTTAAGCTAATCTCACTTAAGCTAAGCTCGCTTAAGTTAAGTTCGCTTAAGTTAAGTTTGCTTAAGTTAAGTTCGCTTACATGTATGTTCGCCTACATTTATGTCCGCTTACAAATACAAGACTCGACTACATTAAGGCTCAATTACTTTGGATTTCCTAAATGGTTCGAATACGAGGGATCGAAAGGGAGATTATCAAAGAAAGAGAGATATTTAAGTAAATGAAAACCATGAATTCAATTATGTTAGGGTCTAAGAATAATCTAAGCAAAAGTAATCTAATACAAGGCCCTTAAATTAGACCAGACTTAGCCATTCTTGGCTGAAATACAAGTAAGAACAAGTATTGATACGTGTAACTATTATATAGTTAGCCGAGCTCAATTAAATAAGGGATTAACAATTAACGGAGAAAGAAACATAGTTCAGGTGAGTTTCTAGCCTCGTTCCTTGTTATGTTTTCGGGACTGTGTGCATACTCGATGTGATAGTTAATACACTTGCCTTAAATGGTAAGTGTATGCCATGTATGATTTATGTGATAGTTATTATGTTATGAATGTGAATGAAGGCTTGTCGGTATGTGAACGATCTTTGGATATTGCACGTATTGACAGGGAGGTATGTATATGAAAGATGAATGTGAATGGTAGTTATATGTACAACATATGGGTATGTATGAATGATAAAAGAAAGTATATGTATATTACGAGTATGTAAAGACAGTATGTACGAAGATGAAGAAGCAAGGGATCAGACCCTAATAATATCTGAGATAGACAAGAAAGGGATCAGACCCTAATAATATCTGATATAGAGAAGTAAAAAGGGATCAGACCCTAATAATAGCATATAGACAAGAAAGGGATCAGACCCTAATAATATCTGAGATAGACAAAGAAAAGAGGGATCAGACCCTAATAATACCTGAGATAGCATGGACAGTAATTACATAGTATGAAAGTAATAAAGTATTCCAACATTTGTATCTACCGTACACGGTATATACAAGGATTATTACAACACACTTATATATATATATATACATTCAAATCCGATGTATATATATTTTCTTATCCATGGAACACATTACAACAAACTACATTACACACATATGTTTGAGCACACATACGCTTCTTCTCTTGAAACACACCATTACCACCATCATCTCAGTCCTTCAGAAAATTCTTAACAACCCTTGTCAGTTTTTTGCATTTGCGAAGAAGCTTCTCCCCTATCTTCTTCTTCTTTTTCCCTTCTTCAGCCACCTTCTTCCTCCAATCATCCGTCTCGTGTAACGCGCGATCCAGGTGTTCTTCATATGATTGCGAAATAACGTCGGGGTATCCATATTGTGGCGGTGGGTCACGGTAACCCAGCGTCACCATCTCGAAGTGGTTTCTCGGTTCAGGATACGGGACGTAAGTCTGATCAGCTGCAAGGTAGAGGTATGTCTTGGCGGCTTGATTTTGCTCGCAAATCTCATCAGCTTGTTCTTGAATTGAAGGAATCTTTCCTTGAAATGACGAAAAGCTTGATGAAGCTTGGTTCCTTAACTGCTCAAGATACTGCACATACGGATCGACAGAACCGTAGCTTGGGTTGTTGGAAGTGAGTGATCCATCAATGGATGTTGACATCTCATTAGGGTTGTCGGGATGCTCTTCTTCCAGTTCGGTTTCTTTCATAGGATCCTCCTCTTCTTCCTCCAAAGGCTCTTCCTCCTCTTCCATATACGGAGTGGCTTCGTTGATTTTCGCAGGCATCTTGAAACTCTCGTAAGGCATCGTCACCCTTATTCTTGGTTTACGGGATGATCCTTCGCCATTGTTGGGTTGTGAGTTGACTTCATGAGCGGTAGAGCTTCCAGTATGCCACATTCGCTGGTCGGAGTGGCATTGCATCCAATCGGAGGATGGGGATTTTGGCTCTTCCTTTATGGGTCGTTTGAAAGGAAGGTATAAGATGGGTGTGCATTTGGAAAATATCCGGTTGGGTAGTATTGTGGTACTTGTGGTGGTTGGTAAGTGGGAATTCCGAGGGATGGTATGCTGGTATTTTCGTGGGTTGATACATAGGCATTGTCGGTGGATGATAGCTCGAGTGTCTTGATGGTTCGATTCTTGGTGGTGGCGGACTATCGGGTAATTTAATTGGGCATTGCTCAGTCCCGGGAAAATATATCGGTTTGGGTCGTTCAATGTATTGGTCGCGGCTAAAGAAGGCCTCAAAGTAATCTTCATCCATGACGTCCTTTGGGAATTTGTAGTATTTCCTTGCTCTTCTTGCTTCATTATCATAATACTCCATTAATTTCTCATAAGACATCTTTGGGTGGTTTAGAATGTAGAGAGGGAAAGAAAATGTTACTAGCCAATCTTATCCATATTCAAATAAACAAGTAAGATAATTTTCCTATGCTTGGATCGAGCTTGGGTATTGTTTTATGATACCCAATTCGCTAAGATCGATGGCTCTGATACCAACCTGTCACACCCCCAACTTGGGCATAGGCGTGTGACTCGATAGTTGGTACCATATTTGTAAATAAATCAGAGTTACGATTATTAGCGGAAGACTTTATAAATTATAAGGATTAAAGTTAAAAAAAATATTTACATTACAAAAGATGGAAACAAGTTCCATTTGTGTTTACTTGTTTTAAGTTTACAAACCACCATTTAGTTTTATTAACATTTAACAAAAATTATCCGAGCCATCGGATTCTTGAGCCTTCGTCCTTTAGCTCTAATCTTGGTTACCTGCAAAAATGTTATAAAAATACGTCAGCAACGAATGCTGGTGAATATGCTGACGCGAAAACATTTTCTTTTACTTTGTTACCCCTCAAGGGTTACGCATGCCTCGGCCCATCTTAGCTTAGGAATAACAAAGTTAAAACAATATCATTATAAACTCGAGTCTCTACCTAGGTCACCCCAGCAAGACACCGCAACGTCCCGACGTACTTAGGTACCATAAATATACACAAGGTCATTCTCACTCGAAACTTTGGTTCGGCCCATCGTGGCTGGAGGTCGTGACCAGGCGTGGTGCGATGTGCCCACCGCATTTTACCACATATGTAAGGATCCAGACAAACGTATACTACAGCCTGAGGGCTAGGCTTTTACTCTTATTAATAATGTTTTTAGAGACACTTAGTCTCATGTAAAGTTTTACACATAATACGTTTATTTATTTGAAAACAAGTTTGTAAAAGTGGGGCGTATTCACCTTTGATCGGGATCGGTTTTCAACACCGTCCTTGCGTAATCTTTCTTGCTATCTCGCACCTATAGTACGAGTATAACTTTTATTAGTCGGATATACAATCCGACTTAAGACCTTTAGTCTTATTATCTTGATGAACCTTTAGTTCATTTTTACTTTAAAACCTTTAGTTTTAAAAGCAATATTTATAAACCTTTAGTTTATTATAAAAACCCGACGTTTCTTCTTTTCTAAGAAACGTATTCTTTTTCTTTTATTATTTAAGAATGTCCGTATTACGTAAATAATATTCACAACAAAGAATTATATATATATAATCACACACACACATATATATACCTACACTTTTATATTTCTTTCTTTTCTTTTCTTTGTTGTATAATTTCTTTTTCATAGGCATCAAGTATAATTCCGACTTAGGGCATTAAGCCTTTATAATATTTTATTATTATTTTAGTCGGGTAGTAAACCTTACCTTTCCTCGGCTTATAATTCCCTAGATACTCTAGCAGCACTTCTACGCCGCTTAGCCTTTTCAACACTCGCCTTGATCGCCACTTCACTTCGGCACGCAAATCGAGACACCTAATCTTTTCGGCACGCACTTCGAGGTGATCGTCGGGTTGTAAAACGGCACCACCTTCTTGCTCGGAACGTCGTCGGGGAGCGGTACGAATATCGAGGTATGACACGTTTATCGAGGAATCAGGGCACGGTTTTCGAGGTGTATCGATGGCACGAATCTCGAGGTTTAGAGAGATGTTAGAGAGAGGATTGTAAACTGATTTTAGGTGTGAGTTATGAAGACCCCGGACCTTGCTATTTATAGGCAAATCTGGTGTCCCATCGCGTACTGCGCCCAGGTCCTGAGGACCCGTCGCGTACCGCGACGAGGTCTGATGACGCAAACAGTAGGTCTGCCACGTGTCGCCACGTGGCAGGCGTTGTGCCACGTGTTAACACGTGGCGGACGATATGCCACGTTTGGACACGTGGTGAAAAGGTGTCAGGCGTGTCAGGCCACGTCATCGCGGTACGCGATGACGTAGGCTCAACGGCGATCGCGTACGCTGTTGACTTCTTCTAGAAATATTGACCAAGCCCCATCGCAGTACGCGATGGGCTTGTCTTTTGTCCCGTCGCGTACCGCGATAGGACAACACATCAGATTTTTCATTTTTAAACCTTGGAGTTTGGATTTGGCAGAATTAGTCCCTTAACTTTGGAAGTTGACATTTTTTGCTCGAAATTTCCGTGATGTTACACATATGTAACGATTGAATCATGGCTAGAGAGTCGATCTTCAACGATATATACATGTAACGACACATAAAGAATCGATCTTCAATATCTATCATTCATTAGGGTTTAGAATCGACAATTATGCTTCAATTGAACTTTAATAGTAATCAGGGTGATGAGGAAGATGAAACACGGGGGTTCTCATGATGTATTGATCTAATTGAGATGCAATTTTACAAAAATAACCCACTAGTAAGGAGTTCATTAGTTCTCTCCCTAAGGATGATTTCTCTCTTGATCCTTCCCTTATATATATATATATATATATATATATATATATATATATATATATTGACATGAAGCCAACAACTGAACTAATTATATATAATTTCCTAAATAACAATAAGAAAGGTCAAAGTGATACAAATTCTTAGTTTACATGAATTAAGCCGCTATACATACGTGATCACATGAAGAGTATTCGCATTTAAGACCAAGTATTTTTTTTTTTTTGTAAACAACCTTCATGTGTACTTGAACTGCATCATTCACATGAATCCTTAAAATGAGATCTCTTGCTTACAGGATGCCCACATGAAGAACAAAGAGGAATCTAATACATTATTCAAAGTAGGCGTATTAGGAACAAAAATCACAATATATAAACATAATTTAAGTAACAAACAGATTAAACATCATATCGATTAATCGATTATTAAAAAAATCATACCTTTAAACCCTAAATAGATTAAAACATAAATCAATTAAATATCAAATCTATTAACAGCTGGTATAAGAAATCATGCATTTACACCCAAAATCCAATAACAGTGAATGGATTTGATGTTGTTCTTCACAAAAATCGATTAAACACTAAAATATAGATCATACCTAATAATTGCAAACAATGAATAAATTTGATGTTGTTTGGATTATGAAACTGACAAATCATGAAGAACTGGTTATAGATGAGGCGAAGAATCAGGTTACAACTTACAAACGATGAGAAGTGTTATGATTTTGAACGAAGCATGTGCATTTTAAAGAAGAAACGATGAACAGTTTTATTTTTGTAAAACCTGGTAAATTTAGTAATTTTTTGAATTATAATAATTAGAATAACTAATATCATAATTACATTAATAAGTTACAAAAAATTATTAAAGTCAATATCATTGATTAAAAGTTTAATATGAATATGTGGAAATTATTAGTATGAAAGGTGGATGACATGGATGCTTATATGGATAGCCTAGGAGAAGGACATGTGGACATAATGGTGTTGCTTTAATAGATTAGTTAGATTAGATAATTACATTAATAAGTTACAAAAGTATTAAAGTCAATATCATTGATTAAAAATTTATTATGAATATGTGGAAATTATAAGTATGGAAGGTGGATGACATGGATGCCTATGTGGATAGCCTAAGAAAAGGACATGTGGACAAAATGGTGTTGCTTTAATAGATTAGTTAGATTGAGAAGCTTTGCATAATTCAAAGTGATTACATGAGCCCTTATTATAAACAATGTTGACTTGGTTAATAAAAAGTAAATTATACATTAAGCATAATTATATTTTATGTATTAAATTGTTGTAAATGGTTATTAATGTGTGCATAATATTTTGAAATATATTGAAAATTTTGTAACTCATGGGTTAAACCATTTTCACCCATGACCCATGGATATCATGGATTAAGAATAAGAGAGATTAGAATATTATGAAGGAATTTTATATTAGGATTTAATGTGGTTATGACAACTAAACATCATTATTTTTGTTTATTAGTATAGTATGATAAGATTAGAATATTTTCCCTTTTGTGTTGGAACAACATGTACATTTATGATCAATATGTGTAAATGCTAAATCGTAAGTGCTAAACAATATAAAAGTTATCTTTTGTTTAGCAAACAATCATCGAGTAACATAATTTAGACCCCGTGTTTAAGTGACCTTATTGGGTTGGTGTCACAAGGTCACATACAAAGTCGGATTAAATAAACCTTGTAATAAATTTTCTCAAGGAAGCATTTGAACAACGAAACATCACCATTACTGTCAGAGTTCTATGTTGAGGCCAAGTCTAGGGTTTAGTGTGCATACATTAATCCCTAAAATGATACAATCGACAAGCCAATCCTCACATTGGTCCCCACAAACCTACCCTATGGTTCTCATACAGACATGAGATTTTGAAAGGCCAAGAGATACATAAGTCAAAAATTAGTGTGTAATGAGGGTCACATATCTTTTAATATGTATCCACCATTTTTAACTTCCATATTCACCACCATCGTTATTGACCATCACCACCCCCACGCATAAGAGTTGTGCCAAAAACAAAGGATGGGAGTTATGTCATATACGAAGTGTAAGCTTCAAGAAGATGACAATGAAATGTGTGTAAAGTAAAACCGACAATGAAGTGTTATGTTTAACTGACAATGAACCTTATTTAATTTACTATAACTGGAGTCTTTAACTTTCTTTTAATCAAGTTATGTCAAATTAAATATCCACGTTCTTTATCGGTTGTGTGACACCCGGCTAAAAATTAGCCTAAACCGCGACTAATATAATCTCGATTAGCAATAAAATTTCATCATTATGAGAAAATTATTCTTTATTAGTGATCTAGACGTTTCAAAGTCAACAAAAAGTGCAAAAATCGCCACGTAACGAGCCTAACGTGGAATAACCTCGGGTAACGAGTCAAAAAGTAAACAAATCCTTAAAGAGGCTAAATGATCTCGAAAAATAAAAATACATATTGAAGTAGTCGAGACAATGTATAAAATTAATTTTAGAATGCTCAAATCACAAAAATTACAAAATAAGTAACTCGAGTGTCGGTGGACGACCCGGTAAGGACCCAACGTCAACTATTTCCAAAAATTAGTTTCTTAGGCTTGTATTATCAAGAATCCAAATTCGTTCAAAGTCTGACAAAAATTATTAGAAACGAGATTCGTTTGATTAGCTAAAATTTGTTAGACGTTAAAATGGAAACTTAAGATTATTGTTTAAACACCTACCAACCCAACCCTTCTCATTGTGCCACCTCACCCTCCACCTCCTTTCCCCCCAATCCCAACACACCACCTCAGACTCTCAATCATTACCACCCTAATACTAGATCTTGATGTGTAAGTAATCTAGATTAAACACATAACCCCTATTACCCAACTCATCAAAGCTACTCCTTCATACTCTCTCTATATATACACGGCACACACACATCACAAACACTCAACCACATTCAAAATTCAAATCATCACACACACATTCAAGTTAGATCAAGATCATGGTGGAGTTAGGCTTCTAGGAAGAAGAATTAGGAGGAAGGATCATCACACTCACACCCATCTCATTCTCGTTTTCATTCTTAGATCCTCAAAAAACACAAGTTATGTTTATAAGTTAATTTCTATGGTTAATTTGGTTAGAATAGGTGTTCTTGGGTTGAGATTGATTTTAGAAATTGAAAATTTTGGATGCTTGTGTGTGTGTATGTGAGCCGTATGTATGTTTGTGTATGTAAGAGGATGGATTAAACCCACTTGTACAGGCATACATTCATCCTAAAGATCATACATTGATTGCTAAGCTTGATTTAAGTGTTGTTGAATCTATTAATTGTTGGTTGTAAACTTGAAGAAATTTGATATTAAGGTTTGTTATTAGAATAGATTTGGATTGATTATTGTTCTTTAGCTTGTTAGTATGGACTTATATTGTTGATAGAAATAAACAAAATAAGAGTTTGTTCATAAGTGAAAATTTGGGAATTTTTGGGTTTTGGATTTATTATGGATTTTGGATGGATTGATGAATCAAAAGTAATATGGAATAACTTAATTGAAAGTAAGAGATGTTATATGCTAGAATTAATAGTTGGAACTTGAAGATTAACAAAGATTGTAAAAAAATTACTAATTAAGGAAACTTTAATTTAAGAAAAGTTAAAATTTGGATTTTGATGTGAATACTTGTGATGAATGTGATTAATATATGATTAATAACAACTTTGAACTAAGATAGGGTGCATGATTAGAAGCATTGATTAGTTAACACCTTGGTTAAAATGGACAACAACTTACTAAATAAAGAAACTTTGTTGAATGATAAATTGAAAGAACAAAATTGGATAGAACACTTAGGATGCATGAAACCCTATCAAACAAGTTGAATGAATTAAACTTAGAATTGTACTTAATCAAAGTGGAAAGATTGAATAAGATAGAATTATAAAAAAAAAATTAAAAGTTACTATAATAGGAAACGTTGTTAGTTAAACACATAGAAAATTCATAATTTGATTGGTTAATGAACTGCTTGAACTTATACATAAATGATATGATTTGAACATGGACATTTAGGTAGTAATATGATATTGTTCATAAATAAATAACAAGTTAAACTAGTAACATTGTTAAGGTAAACAAAAAGACGAACTAGGAACCGAAAAACTCGATTAACGTGTCTTATGAACATACATGGTAAAAACTGCTATTTATGGTGAATTATATGTTATTATATGTGTGTTCAGTTCATAGGATGATTAGTATAAACTTGTGTAATTTATTTGACTCGTCGGTACTTAAATGGTTGAAAAATCGGCTTTTTAAGCAAAACCGACAAAACTATTAGGGACTGTTTTAGAACAGCCCCTAAAGTGTTAAAACACTCATGTATAACATAAGTTAATACATGAGAAAAGGACAAGATGATAAAACTTAGTCCTAAACGGTTCGTGTCGCGAAAACCGACACGAAAACGTTAAAAAGTTGCTATTTTAAGAAAATATTAACAAAAATGAAAGTAATATATTTTCACAAGTTAACCTGTAAAACTTGACTAATATTTATGTAACAAGTATTTTCTATAACTTATAAGTTACATTTTAAACGAAAAACCGAAATAACGCAATCTAAGCATAAAACCGACAAAAACCGTCAAAACCGACATGTTTTGTGAAAAATAGAAGATTAATATTTTCTTAAAACTTTCCAGCAACTGAAACTTAAAATATATTTATATATTTTAGTTGTTTATTAATTGACTCGGTTATTTAATAGTTAACGGGAAACCGAACTATGTGTACTCGTTAACATTATAAGAACTTAAATTGCTTATGTGCTTGTGTGGATACTAGGTTAAGATTAATAAACTAAAAAGAGTTTATTATAAAAAGTAAAACCAAGTTTTTTTTTATTAACGAAACGTGTACTAATATAGGACACGAGATTTCGGAACGAAAGGCGGCAAACCGTGAGTTTCTCTATCGAACACCCCCCCCCCTCGACTTTTAACTGAAAATGTTTTTAAAATGATATTTAATTGTGTTTTGGGGGAAAAGCATATTCTTCATTTCATATTATTTTCATTGATGTTTTCTTTAAAAGGCATTTTATTTTACAAATTGGTGTATAATGCGGGATGAGTCTAGTTGGTTAAATAACTGTTAACTGAATTAGTAAGGGCACAGAAATATGGGTAGATCTATCGGGGTGACGCCCCCCACTTCCATTCGCGTTGGGTTAAAAGTGGGTGTATTTTGAGTATGGTATGTTTCGAGTTATCAACTGAGATGTCATACGCAATGTTGTATTCCTTGCTCGTCTACAACAGCTCAATTTGTTTAAGAAATGAAATGCCTATTGATTTGTAATGTAATGACGGTAGATCATTACACACGGTTGGGTGTTATAATGGTGGTAAGCCATTATACACGGATATTTTGGATATAATTCGGGCTGTAGTGACGATTACACACGAATTGATATCGGACTTGTTAATTATTTGGATTATGTTTTCGATTCATATATATATATATATATATATATATATATATATATATGGACTATTTTTGATATAAAGGGAAACTCACCAACACATTGTGTTGATCGATATTTTAATAAGCTTTTCTGGTAAATAAATGAAGTATGGAAGCTTCGCGAAGAGTGCGGGAAAAATGGTGACGTGTGTTTGAATGAAAAATGTTGACTTTATGTTGAACATATAATTTGAATAAAAATCGTGTAATATGACACGTATGGTCAAATAAAGTTCAACATTCGTTTGAAATATATACTTTAATGTGATTGGCTGAAACGACGTCTGTCACCACCCGAAAGACTTGGTCAAAGTCTTCCGCTGTTTAAATTATGATTTTCGGGGTGTGACAGGTTGAAGTATCATGTTTAATCGACAATGAACTTTATTAAATTTTCTATAAATAAATAAGTCTTTAACTTTCTTTAAATCAAGTTATCTGTCAAATTAAATGTCTACATTCTTTGTGGGTTGAAGTATTATGTTTAACTGACAATGATCTTTATTTAATTTACTACTAGGGTATAGGCTCGCGTGACACGCGGGTGGAATAACTTGTCACTAAATATATTGAAATATAAAAACCTGTTTTGGCCATCATTCTATACCTAACAAATTTTATACTCTTCTAAAACAACCTGTTTTGAAATATTTTCAAAATAGTTACAAAATATAAAAAAGTTGGAATTAGTCAACTTTAAAAAATTATGAAATTTTGTTTATTTTTGACCAATCTTGCAACAAACTTTTAAATTATCACTGACATTAATATTTTGTTAAAATTGGAAAACTTGAAAACATTTTACAATAAATGAATTTTCAAATAACTTTGGAAAGATTAAAAAATTTTATGTTGACTTTGAAAATAATTAAAGGTGAAAAAATATGATGCAAAATCAATGAAAACAAAATATAAACGTATAGGAAATAAATTATCAAATATTTTTAATATTCTTTGAAAACATTATGAAGACTTAGACTATCAAATTATTTGGATGTTATAATTAGAAGATTTATATTATGTTTAAAAAACTTTTTAGTTAAAATGGATAAAAATATAATACGTGTTTATTATATATTATTGAGAAATTTAGTGACATTAATATTTTGTGAACACAAATTTAAAAAAAAGATTGAACATACATAACCAAATTTAAAACGGTGAATATAAAAAGAAACTTATGTTTCGGGTGTGGAATCTCATAATCAATTGAATCTACTATAAATAATAACAATAAGAAATTAATATGTGATTAATTTAATTTTTGAAATAGAAAGTGACATTAATATTTTATGAAAAGTTGTCATTTTTAATAATATTCACTAAATCATATGTGACGAATAATATTTATAAATGATGATAAAACGGTTATTTAATTTATGATATATTAAGTATTAATTATTAGAAATTATGTCAATTTAAATATTGTGTTCTAAAATAACGCGGTTATTATTTTAGAATTAGTTAATAATTAATATTCACGTAAATTAAAGTAAGATTAAATTACAATTATGGTAAGTATTTTTAGTTTGACAATCAGTATTTTGAATATTAAAATGATAACTTATTCTAGTTAATGCCAAATCACAAAAATTAAAATCAAATCGGTTTTAATTTTACTAATATGACTAATTAATTTAGAAATAATTACCAAAATGAAAATTAAATCGGTTAATTGAAGACTTCAAAAAGTTATGGAAAGATTTTGAAATAAATTTAAAATTATGGAGAGTATTATAACTTTTAAAAATTTGTTGAAAGATTGGTCAATTTTCAAATTTAAAAAGAGTTTAAATATGTTAATTAAAAAGGAGTTTAAATTTTGTAATTTTAAGTTTGAATTTGGTCTTCTATGTAAATATAGAAATAATTTGAAATATCTTGATTCATGGGAATAATAATATTAATAAATTATGAAAAGTATGTTTAATAATATTCACTAAATCATATGTGACGAATATTATTTATAAATGATGATAAAACGGTTATTTAATTTATGATATATTAAGTATTGATTATTAGAAATTATGTCAATTTGAATATTGTGTTCTAAAATAACACGGTTATTATTTACTAATATGACTAATTAATTTAGAAATAACTACAAATATGAAAATCAAATCGGTTACCTTGAAAACCTAAAAAAATTATGGAAAGATTTTGAAATGAGTTTAAAATTATGGAGAGTATTAAAACCTTTAAAAATTTGTTGAAAGATTGGTCAATTTCTGAATTTAAAAGAAGTTTAAATATCTTGTAATCAAAATCATGAAAACTTTATAACTTATTTATTGGGTTTTCCATATATAACGTAATTGGTTATATATAGAAAATATAATGTATCTTACAATATAATAACATAATGATGTTTTAAGTCAAATATATTGAAATATAAAAATGGTAAGGTGTAAATGTTATTATTTCTGTCAAAATAAGATTTAACAACTAATTAGAAAAGGTAATGAATTAATAATAACAAAATTACTAAAATTATAATAATTATTATAAATTATAGAGATTATCATTAATAAATAGATAAATATAAGATACAAAAATAAAATATTCTTTAATACATCGGTTCTGATTAAAATATATTAAATGGACAAAACCAACAACTATATATGATTGATTATATAAAAATCAAATAAATTACATGAATTGTGAAAAATACATAAATACATGAATAATAACAAAAATATACATCAATATTAAACAAAAAATAAGATATCTTATCAACAAATCTTCAACCCATGAAATTAGCTATATCAACTTGGGAACATAACCTGAAATGAGAAAATTAAATATTAATATTCGTTTTACAAATAATAAATTTTAATCGTGGTAATGTTACATGTTATGAAAAATTTACTCAGTAATTCATAAAATTCAACTTTAATTTAAATTTGGAAATTTATAAATTTATAAATTTTAAATTACATCGTTTTAGAAATAATAAATTTTAGTGATGGTAATTTAGAAATTATGAATGTTTGTTTAATCACCCATTTAAAAAAGTTCAACTTAAAGTTAAAATCAACTTTAATGTTTGACCAGGCAATTTAAAAATGTTTGACCAACTTAAACGTTTGAGCAGCAATTAAATAAAAAAATCAACTTAAATTTAAATTTGTAAATTTAAACTTTTTTAATCAAATAGTTTTAGAATTAATTGTTCCGCAACAATAAATAAATTAAAAAAAATCAACAAGATCAATTGTTCTGTTTAATTAAATAAATTTTTAACCATAAATAAATGCTAGAATTAACAAATATAATTTTAGCTTTTCCATTTTCTTCCAGAATTCGTAATTATGGCGTCAATCAATTGAATTTTTGGAAACCGTAATTACAGGGCCAATTAATTGAATTTATAGAAACGTCGTAACCTTTCAAATTCTTACTCCAAATTGGTGTTCATGGTTTCAACTGAATCAGATCGTGGTTCGAATTGAATTGGTTGGCGATCCTAAAAGCATCAGGTACCATTGAATTGAAGATCTGGAACGCCAATTGAAGCAATTGAATCGCGATCCAAAGCGTACCCAGATCGTATTCGTACCACGTTTGGGTACACACGATCCAGATCGAAATTCGTGGCATGTTAAGCGATCTTTGTGACTATGGGTATAACACATGAACGAAAAAACTTACCGGAAAACGTAAAAAAGTAGAAATATTAGCTTCATCGCCGTTTTTGATTTAGAACCTAAACTGATTTTAAAAAAATCAGTTAACAATGAAAACAAAGATAAAAATGTTAGATCTACAATAACCAGAAGAAAATATGATGTTGCCGGAAAAATATATAACCTTGCAGGAAAATCATATAACATTGTTGGCCATTATAGTATAATATATAACCTTACTAGAAAACGATTAATCTCGATCTACATTACCGGAATATAGAAGATGGTGGATGGTGGAATTAGTAAGCCGAGAGAGATAGGGAATAGAGATTAAATACAAACAAAAACGGAAACAAAAATCTTACCTGAAAATCTTACCGGAAAACCGTAATAACTTCAAAATATCAATTCAATCTTGGATTTTGATATACAACCTAAAGAGATTATTACAAAATCATATAACAATTAAAATAAATATAAAACCATATCGGAAAACCTTACCGGAAAAAGATATTACCTTGCCGGAAAATCAAATAACATTGTTGGCCATTAGAGTATAATATATAACCTTACCGGAAAACGATTAATCCCGATCTACATTACCGGAATATAGAATATGGTGGATGGTGGAGTTAGTAAGTCGAGGGAGAGAGAGAGAGAGAGAGAGAGAGAGAGATTAAAATGATTTTGGTGGAAAATATTAAGGTTTAAATAAGTTTTTTGGTATTTGGTCAACATGACACATGGCACAATATTAGAGCTTCTGAAAATGGTAATTTGATGACTGGATTGCACATGTGGACAGTCTAGTTGAAGTCCATGTGTCCATATTGTATTGCTTTAATAGTATTTAAAGATAACTTAAGTCTTTAACTTTCTTTTAATCAAGTTATGTCAAACTAAATGTCTACATTCTTTATTCGGTTGAAGTATTATGTTTAAACCAACAATAAACTTTATTTAACTTACTACAACTTAAGTCGTTAACTTTCTATTAATCTAAGTTATGTCAAATTAAATGTCTACATTCTTTATCGGTTGAAGTATTATGTTTAACCGACAATGAACTTTATTTAATTTACTATAATTGAATTCTTTAACTTTCTTTTAATCAAGTTCTGTCAAATTAAATGTCTACATTCTTTGTCGGTTAAAGCATTATGTTTAACCGACAATAAACTTTAATTATTACTATAAGTTAAGTCTGTAACTTTCTTTAAATCAAGTCATGTCAAATTAAATATCTATATTTTGTTCGGTTGAAATATTATATTTAACCGACAATGAACTTTATTAATACTCTAACTTAGGTCTTTAACTTTCTTTTAATCAAGTCATGTCAAATTAAATGTCTACATTCTTTATCAGTTGAAGTATTATGTTTAACCGACAATGAACTTTATTTAATTTACTATAACTGAATTCTTTAACTTTCTTTTAATCAAGTTAGTCAAATTAAATGTCTACATTCTTTGTCGGTTAAAGCGTTATGTTTAACCGACAATAAACTTTATTTATTACTATAACTTAAGTCTTTAACTTTCTTTAAATTAAGTCATGTCAAATTAAATATCTATATTCTTTGTCGGTTGAAGTATTATATTTAACCGGCAATGAACTTTATTAGTACTCTAACTTAAGTCTTTAACTTTCTTTTAATCAAGTCATGTCAAATTAAATGTCTACATTCTTTATCGGTTGAAGTATTATGTTTAATCGACAATGAACTTTATTTAATTTACTCTAACTTAAGTCTTTAACTTTCTTTAAATCAAGTCATGTCGTCTACATTCTTTATCGGTTGAAGAATAATGTTTTAACCAACAATGAACTTTATATAGTTTACTATATATAAAAACTAAATGTCTACATTCTTTGTCGGTTGAAGTATTATGTTTAATCGACAATGAACTTTATTTAATTTACTATTACTTAAGTCTTTAACTTTCTTTAAATCAAGTCATGTATTTACATTCTTTATTAGTTAAAGAATAATGTTTAACCGACAATAAACTTTACTTAATTTACTCTAACTTAAGTCTTTAACTTTCTTTTAATCAAGTCATAAAATTAAATATCTACTTTCTTTATAACACAACACTTCTATGTCACAAGGAATCAAATATGACATAATTAGTTATGAACATGGCTTGGTAAAGAACAGCTAAGATCCAAGACCAAAAGTTTTACTTTTACCAACATTCTGATCAAAAGCATTGGCTTTTTGTGAGAACAGAGTGTTGCTTTAGTGGCTGGCAAACATCTTTTCTTTTTCTTGCCTTTTATCAATCAAAATAAACAAACAAACAAACTCACCCTGTCACTCATCCATTTCAAAGCCTGACTGCATCTTTACTGTTTGATTCTTCCTGCTTCACCATTTCTTGTGTCTTTTCTTTATTCAGGTTTGTTTGATTCATATACCTACCATCCATCTATGTATATATGTATGCATTAGCATTATTATTATCTACTTTTGATCAAATCTTGATATGAAATGAGTTTATGGTTTGTTATTGTTATATTAGTTTATTGTTGGTCATTCACTTAATAATCCTTGAAACAAAGTTATTGGTTTCTATGCAAGTCCACATTTAAATGTGTGCATAGTGGTATATTCTTGTAAAATAATAATATTAATATTAATAATAAATAATAAAAGTTTATGCTTGTTTGTTGCCTACTGATATAGTGGTCCATTTAAACTCACACCAAGATCAATTTTTGGCTCTTTTTGCAGGTACCCACCCTTTCATTGATAAAAGATAGATTTTGTGGATTGTTGAGCTTAAATCTTGATATTTGTTTCCACTCTGTTTATTTCAAGAAATCTTGAAACCATATCTTTAATTCATCCATTTTTATACCCATTTTGTTAATCTGATCCATAAAAAAACAGAGGATCTTAGAAACATTTGTTTGGTGTTCATAATGAAGTTTATGAAACTTGGATCAAAGCCAGATTTATTTCAATCGAGTGGTGATAATACTCGGTCAGTTTCGACTTATTTTGTGAATTTTATGTTTATCATTTAACTTTAAAATCCCAAAACTTAATGTTTTGAAACTTTTGTTATTGTTTATGTTTAGGTATGTAGCAGCTGAGCTTCCTACTGACATAGTCGTAAACGTCGGTAACATCAAGTTTTATCTGCACAAGGTATACACTAACTGCATAATAATTGTTAAGAAAGTTATGAAAACAGTTGAACTAATACTATGAACAAACCTTGTATGTACTATGTAGTTTCCCCTTTTGTCAAAAAGCGCGCGTTTACAAAACATATTAGCAAATTCAAGTGACGAAAACAACACCGAGCTTAAAATCCATGATATACCAGGCGGGCCGGGGGCGTTTGAAATATGTGCAAAGTTTTGTTACGGTATGACCGTCACGTTAAACGCTTACAATGTGGTTTCGGCTAGATGTGCAGCAGAGTATTTAGAAATGCATGAAAGTGTAGAAAAAGGGAATCTTGTTTACAAAACCCAAGTGTTTTTGGATTCGAGTATTCTCAAAACATGGAAAGATTCGATTATTGTTTTTCAAACGACAAAATCTTTTCTTCCATGGTCTGAAGAGTTAAAAGTTGTGAATCGTTGTTTGGATTCAATATCTTCAAAGGCTTCAATGGAACCTTCTCGAGTTGAATGGTCTTATACTTATAATAGAAAGAAAGTAATGAGTGAAAACGGGACCGAGTCACCACTTTATAATGGTGTTACGAAACAGTTAACGGTTCCAAAAGATTGGTGGGTTGAAGATTTGTGTGATCTTCATATTGATTTGTATAAACGAGTTATAATGACGATTAAGGCGAAAGGAAGAGTGAGTCTTGAAGTTGTCGGTGAATCTTTAAAAGCTTATATGCATAGAAGGTTAAAGAAAGGGGATGATGTGAAAAACCGTTTCTTGATTGAAACGATTCTGTTTTTACTGCCAACAGAAAGAAATAGTGTTTCTTGTGATCTTTTGATTCAGTTACTGCAAGAATGTGTTCGGTTAGATTGTGGGAAAACACAGAAGGATGAGCTGGTCAAACGGGTCGGTCAACAGCTGCAGAGTGCATCGCTGGGTGATCTTGTGACTCTTGATGTTGATTTGGTTCAAGAACTTGTGAAGGTCTTTATGATGCAGGATCAGGTTGCTGATCACGGTGATGAACTCGGGTTTCTAGAAGTCAAGTTTGTTGACTCGGGAGCGAAAGTCAAAGTCGCTAAGCTTATCGATTGTTATCTTGCTGAGATTGCTAGAAATCCTGAGTTACCGTTATCAAAGTTCACTGATCTTGCGGATATGGGGTCGGCTCTATCTCGGCCTTCACATGATGGAATTTACCGCGCAATTGACATGTTTCTTAAGGTAAATTTATAGAAAATTTTATATTAATTTTGACTTCTGACTCATTTGCTTAAAAAAGCTCGCTAGCTGAGCTGGCTTGGTCTGTAAACAAACTGAGCCCGAGCCAAGGTTGGCTTGTGGCTCGCTTGTTAGCTGGTTTATTGGCTTGTTTAAAGTAGTATTGAGAATTTGTGGCTCGTTGGTTCAGCCTGTAAACAAGTCGAGCCGGCTCAGTCTGTAAAAACCTAATGGCTGGCTCGAAAAAGCTCAAATAAGCTTGCTAGCCGAGTAGCGTGGTCTGTAAAGAGCTTACGGCTCGCTCGAAAAAGCTCGCTAGGCGAGCTGGCTCAGTCTGTAAATGACCCGAGCTTGAGCTAAGGTTGGCTTGTGTCTTGCTTGTTAGCTGGCTCATTGGCTTGTTTAAACTAGTATTGAAAATTTGTGGCTTGGTGGCCCTTTTATCTGGCTCGTTATCTCAGCCTGTAAACAAGCCGAGCCAAGCTGGCTCGTTTGTAACTTAAATCCGTATGGCATTTTTTAAGTACTATTTAAAATCACTTAATATTGAAAATCCAATTAGAAGTAGAAACCAAAATCAAATATATATATATAAATTATGAATTCCGTAGCTTATTCTATATTGTGTATAAATTCTGTATTATGTATATGTAACAAATATATCAATATGAGTAATATATATATAATATATATATATATATATATATATTTAAAACTAAACGAGGGTTTGTAAACAAGCCGAGCCCGAACCCATCCTGGCTCGTCTTGGCTTGTCTTATGAGTTGTGATAATAATAACATAATCTTGAATTCTGTAGGAACACCCGGGGATCAGCAAACTCGAGAGGAAAAAAATCTGCAAGCTGATGGATTGTAGGAAACTATCAGCAGAAGCTTGCATGCATGCTATCCAAAACGAAAGACTCCCGTTACGCATTGTGGTGCAGATCCTTTTCTTTGAACAGATGCGGGCCACCACAACCGGGAGCTCAAGATCCGCCACCACAAACAACACAGAAGAAGAATGGGATTCAGTGCCAACAAGTGAAGAGCTCAAGACATTAAAAGGGGAGTTAGCTTCTTTAAAGATTAATGAAGGCGGGAATAATGACCGAAAGTCAAAGGGCATGCATATTATGTCGTCAAGAATATTGTCAAAACTGTTTTCGGGTAAAGATAAGGATAGTGATAATGAGAGCTCTGATACATCTGAGAGCCCGTGTTCTACTAGTGCACGTGAAACAAAGTCGAATACGCCTTCAAGGAGTCGGCGGCATTCGACATCTTAGTGTGAAGGTTGCATAAATGTATTGATGTTAGTAGAATTTAATGTGGCTGTGATGTTGGTATGCCAGACAGACATATGTTAAAGTTTACATGTATCATCAATTTCAATTTCTTTTTATTTAAAATACAAAGAATATGAAATTCTGACTTTCATCAAGTTTATAGCATCGAATACAAAATAAGATGATTGTACTAACTACTCACTAAAGCTAATTTATAGAGTAATACAGAGTTACAAACCAATAGATATTGCTCTAGTATCTCTTTATTGTGAACAAAACCACCCTAGCCCATTTATCCAAACGTGTCAAACAGGTTGGCACTATGTGGATAGTAGTCAAATAACAAGCATGTCATATGGGTTGGTGGATTGAAAAAACGGGTTAAGCAAGTCATAAATGGATTAGGGGTCGACTTATTGATTAGCATGTCGATGTGAACATGGTATGTTTTATATAACTTTTTTTGAGCAACGAATGAATAACGCCCAGCTACCCTAGTAACTCAATATACCCGCTCCAGCAAACAACGTTGGGTTGGGATTAGACGTGCACAAAAAAACCGGTTCCTACCCGGTTATTAATTGGAACCGGTTTGGTTCGTACCCGGAATAACCGGTTCCGACGGGTTTTTTTGAAGGGTCAAACAAAAGTCAAACTAGCCGTTGGAACCGGTTCCAACGGTAATATAGCCGTTGGAACCGGTTTTTTTAGACACCAATTAGCCGTTGGAACCGGTTCCAACGGTAATATAGCCGTTGGAACCGGTTTTTGGGCCAAACCTATATATAAGTTGTTTCCATTACTTGTTTCACCACCAAACTCAAAACAAACTACAACCCCTTTTCTAAAAAATAACTATTACAAACATTATTAAAACATAAACGATACTAAACATAACAACTAAAACATAAAAAACAAAGTCCGTCGTTTTAACCCGGGAATACTTATTTTTGGGTTGTAGAGCCGGACGACTCTCCCACTTCCGTTTTTTTAGCTTCCATTCTTCTTTTCTCTCGACAATACTTATTCGTATGTTTTCGTAATGTCGAGTTGGACGCTGCTTTAAGAAACTTCGAGCAATATTTGCAACGTGCCAACTCATGTGAGTCGGTCATGAGACACAAATCGTAATGAACCCAAACATCGGGGCATCTTGTTGTTTCGATCACCATAACAACGTCATCATTGGTTGCCATTTGTTGTCGGTTTAAGGTTAATTGTGGTTTGGAGTGTGTTTTATAGTTTTGGGAGTGGTTTAACAAGTACACAAACAAACCTTGCTATTTATAGAAAGAAGATAACCTATTTATAGTTAAAAAACCGGTTCCAACGGTCTAAAACGGTTATATAGCCGTTGGAACCGGTTCCTAACGGCTATATTGTTTAAATTTCAAAAAAAACCGGTGGAACCGGTTTTTACGTAAAAACCGGTTCCGGTTCCAACCTACCCGGTTCCTAAAAGATTGCATTTTTGGGCATCGGTTCGGGTCGGGAACCGAACCGGTTCCTGACTGGAACCGGTTTCATTTTCTACCCTGTGTGAAAAAAACCGGTTCCGAACCGGTTC
The DNA here is from genome assembly GCF_021521415.1 of Bidens hawaiensis. NCBI lineage: Eukaryota > Viridiplantae > Streptophyta > Magnoliopsida > Asterales > Asteraceae > Bidens > Bidens hawaiensis. The sequence goes on along the minus strand of NW_027491177.1, from coordinate 1,283,936 downwards.
AGGTTTTCAAGATGAACCCGATTTGTGCACCTCTAGTTGGGATCGGATTTAAACTTGTGACCTTGCAGTCTCTCGCCCAAATCTTCACTTCCCCGCCAATTCTGTTTGAGCTAAAGCTTATTGGCATATAAGCTTACATTAATATGAACTTTATGGATTAATTTATACTGTAACTAGAGTCGATTCCAAACTTAAAATTCCCAGCAGCAGCAGCAGCAGCAGCAGATACATAAATAGAAGTCAAAAATAGTTAATACAACATAAGGACAAATAACTTCAATCATTTAATTTAATTAAATCTGATAAACAAGTTGTTAGCCCTAGACTACAACACCAAGTTCAGGATTTAACTGCCTGCCTAAATTAAGGACATTTTCTTTGAATGTAGGAGCATCCATGCTCTTCATACCTGTTTCATTACACAACACACAGATTCATAATTTATAATATGCACACAATAATATATAAAACATATGTATAACTTTAATGATCCAACTTACTCAGATTTGGAAAACCACATTTGCTGAAAAGACCCGAGGGACGCTAGTATGCTCCCTCCTATCCAGACGCTGCCAAACACCAAATTAAAAGGTTCATAATGATCGGAAAATGTTTTAGAAACAAACTATCTTTCCTAAGCCATTTGACTTAACCCAAAATGAGCTCAATCCCCAATAAATGTCCCCAACCTTCATATAGTAAGCTTGATTAGGCTCACGAGTCTAAGTGAGCTCTACTAGTTGGATTGATATATACATATATGCAAAATCATATAACAAATAATATTATGTGCAATGACGAAAATATTCAATGATAACTATTATTATATATACAACTATAATTAGAGATACAAAGAAAACAATCAGAACTAATTACATGGTTGGTCCTGTGGTATGTCAATATTTCAGTTATGGTACATATTTATTGGAAAATTAGAAGGCTAGTCCCAATCTTAGATATTTAGTCCACGGCCACACATGGAGTTATTTTTTCTATTAAGTGTAAAATCACCAAAATACCCTCAGATTAAATCTTAAAGTTAAGAAGTACGTTGGTCATTTCATAATCACTTAACAGAAAAGGATAGCCCCATTTGTCACCGGAGAGTAAATGTGTAACTCGCTTTCAAAGGTTGGACTAGCCTTGTAATTTCCAACATATACGTATCAAGACCATAATATTGACACACACAGGAACCAACCATGTAATTAATTCAAACAATTATATTTGACAAGCCAAGACAGAGCTTTACACCTAAAGAACAAAATATCAACTCTTAGTTTAGCACAAAGAACAAAACCCAAAAATAACTAAATTGCCCACAAGTATAAAAACAGTGAGCTGAATATCAGTTTTACCATTTTGAGAAACTTGACAATGATTCTGTGTGAAGAGGCAGTGATACAAGAGCAAAATATGCCTTTAAATACAAATAACTAGCAAAAAAGAAAACAGATAGCAAGCCTCTTGAAGTGTACTCTTAACGCATACATGAAACAGCATCCTAAATCGTTTTACTGAGATATATATATTATTGTTATCACTTTGTTTTCAAATCAATCAACACATTAGCTAACTAAAAAAAAAAATTAACAAACACTTATGGGTCAGCCCAACATGTTTTGACCTGTACTAAAAACCACTCATTTTCATTACCATGCCTGCCTATTTTGCCGCCACCAAGAAAAATGAGGTATTTTTATATTACGTATAACTCTTGTGAAATTCAGGGCATCATCATTTCACTATCAATTACTTCTCTTTTTTTTTTTTGAACGCCCACTCTCAATTACTTAGATGCAGATATGATATTGAGCATGATTAAAAATTGATTTTAAGCCCCAACGGTTATATCAAAAAGGCCTCTAGAAGGTCAACATTGTCCATTAAATCAACCAGGAAGCTATCTTTAACTTAATAATCATCTGAAAACCATCTCTAAAAATTTTTTCTAATCTTTGAAATATAAGGATAAGGAGAATGGTGAGAGAGAGAGCAAAAAATATTACCTGAACCTTCTTTCAGTAGAGTTTCCACTAGCCAACACTTTAACTCTAGCAGATTGAGGAGATTCCTGCAAATAATAAAACACAATTATAACTAAAATCATCTTAATAGGAAGGTAATATTCAAACACGCCCCCCTGGTGTATGAACAACTCAATACGGCTCGTATAGAGGCTATACGAGTCTTACAGCCCACATTTATTGACATTGTACGAACGGGACATGATGACAGCTTTTTTCAGTCTATACGAGCCATATAGGTTTCTTGGCTCGCATAGCTCACTTACCACATCTGACTATACGAGTCGTATAGGGGCTATACGACTCGTATAGACAGCATGTCGGCTGCACTTTGACCGGAGATTTATGATGAGGTTTTTCATCATGTATCTATAAGGCATTGAACGACTCTAATTTTAAAACGATTATACAGTACAAGGGAACAAGATTTGACACTCGTTCACAGAAAAGGACATAACTTTGTACCTATACGACTCGTATAGCCCCTATACGAGTCGTATAGGTTCTCCTGGTGTTTGAATAACCTACCTGGTGTGTGTATAACCCAAGCCTTTTAATAATATTCTTATCTTTTTCAAACAAATAGATTTAAAAGTGCTACTACACTGTGTGATACAGCATACAAGTAATTTTTACTCTTCTATGTCATCATACTTTTCAGGTCCATTCAACACCGCAAAATTTTGTTTTTTTATTTTTGCAAAAGTAAAATTTATTCACCTCCAGCAAGTCTTTCTCAAGACGTTCTTTCAATTGTTGCATTGATGCTGTGCCACCAGCAAGCTGCACATAAAAAAGACAAAATTAAAACCAAAAAATGGAACCATTATTAAAGCATGAAAATTAAGACAGTCCGTCGTCTAAGCAAATAGATGTATCAGAATTATTACCAGGATACTGCTGAACAATTCTCTCCGGATATCAACATCACACTTATTTATGCTTTCTATAACCTGTAAAGCAATCAATCATGCATAGTGAATAAAAAATAGAGTAAAAGAAAACGAAAAATCAAGATGTTTTACCATTTGTGACAATCCACGAGCAGCAGCAATGTCTATGGAACCTTCCATACCAGGTATAGTCTGAGATAAAATTTAAAATAAACATCATCAGAATAACATGAAGGGTGTCATCTATGAAGATGAAACCGCATTTCATTTCTTATTTTTTTCAACAATCATATCTGTTTGTGTTGACCCTAGTGGTACCACGCTAAAAAGTGCCCATCAGTTTCATAGTTGGATATTTGAATTTTAGTATAGTACTAGAAAATTCAATGACTTCAAATCCAAAATCACATTATTGACCAAATTCTGATGGTAAAGAATTACTGACCTTAATCAATGATGGATTGAACAGAACATCAGGAGTCTTGAATCTGTCAGAACCTATTTCTAGAGTCCTGTTTATTGAGGGAAATCAGAATCAAAGAAACAACAGTAAGAAAACAAAATACTACCTCCAATTATAATTTTTATTAGCTTAAGTAACAAGATGTGTATTATTCATCATGTCGCCACTAAGTACTGATTTATGTATTATAAAGTGAATTTGTTCTGTGAACCTATAACGGCATGATGAGTCATGTTATGTCCCTTATAAACAGTATGAAGTTGGGATTAAAAATTCAAAACTAAGACCAATTTTAGCTTGATGTTGCAGAGATGAAAACAAGCTCAATAATATCTAACATCTAAATAACCCCAAACCAAAAAGAAGAGGTCTTGAGCTTACTGTCCATCAGGAAGTTCATATGATGTCATCGGGATGTTCGAATAAGATGCATCTGAAACCAGACAAAATGCAAAATTATCAGCATAGCGAATTTTATGTTCGAATAGGATCAACTGATAAGTAGCCAAAAGTAAAGCACGACTGTAGGTACGACTTTTTATATGATAGCACAGAAATAATAAACGAAAAAAAATTAAGCAAGTTGGGAGATACAAACCATCGTATGGAGTATCAGGGGCACGACATACACATTCCTTTATATCGTTGGCAATAACCCTCTGTAAAAATTTAAAAAAAAAGTCAATTTATTTACAGAGTTTAAAATGGGAAGAAAGTTTGAACCAAATGAAACAGACCTGGCAGTACAGCCGATAACTTTCAGTTGTGTTGGGAAAATCAAGATCTACAGTCTGTCACAGTCAATGATGTGAGTGAAACTATAATACAAAGGAGCAAACATAATTAAACAAAAAGTTTCATGACTGATGTGCAAACTACATTGGACTAGATTGTTCATAGTGAAGTTCGTCTTATCATCCCATTTTACTTTTAAATGGGTCTAGTTAGGTTATGTATTATTTCTAACGAGGATTATATAAAAGGTAGCGTAAAATGACACAAAGATGAAAAGAGTCAAAAGTTGCCCAATATTATATTTATGAAAATAAAGTTACAGCTAACCTGAAACTCTCCTGGACGGACTTCCTTACGTTTAAAAGAGTATCGAGGCCTTATCTGCATTTCAGACACAACCATAAAACACATAAATATATAACCTGACATCATCAGCAGACTGTAATTTATTCAGTAGAACTTACTTTAACTCCTTTGCTTTCCAAGCTTTTAATTAAGCCATCAGTAAGAAATTCCCCTCCAATTGGAGACACAGAGACAGCCTATTGTCACAATAACAAATACAAATTATTCATGCGCACACGGTTGTTCAAAAAAAATATTTACGCGCAAGCAAAAAGTAGGAACCAATCTTAAGCTAGTGTATCATATTCCAGTTATAAACATACAGCCTAGTTATATCAACAAGTTAAAAAAAATTAGCATCTTAGAGACAGTTATGACTGGTAAGTACATACCTTCTGTAGAACATAACCATCATGTACAGGGGCAACAGTAGTTGATCCACCACCACTAAAGAATCAATCATTAGCAAATCCAAACAAACATCAGAGCTCTAGGCCATGTAGTAACAATAGGAAAAGTAAAAAAAATCCAAACTATCTAGAAATACTAATGGTTGACACTACATGGTAATGTGGTATCCATTTGCTATAGTAGTGTTTGACCAATAAAGAACAACTTTTTATTATTGCATGAATTACTAGTAGATGCTACAATTAAGGTATTAACATCAATTCAACAGTGAGCAATGTATTCTAAAACTCAAAACTTTTCCCCTCTATTTCTAGTGTTTGTCCATCCATTTTCCAACAGATCAGAATACTGTACATTTGATTAGTTAATCACTTAATCTTACGAATGCCATCTTGTTTACCTAATAGTCGGTCCTACCAACATATAACATACTACTAACTACCTTGCACTAAAAATTCACTTAAACTAAGCTCAATAACTCGTGTATATTTCATTCATTACTCAACTTTTACATATCTCCAACTTCACCATGATGAATAAAACCTTGAAATGCCAATTTCAAACTATTTACCTAGAAATAGGTTAATTCCAGCTTTTTTTCCTCTCAAAGGTTAATTAAGCTTGCTTCTAAGATTTGGTTGAAAAGTGACCCAAAGTGCATTTTGAAAACTTAACATTTTATCCAAAATATATATATATATATATATATATATATATAGATTAGTACTTTTGATAACAAAGTTTTTGTCAGCATATTCAAATACTAATTACTTATAATATTCAAATTGCAATAAATAAGAACGACATATTTGCAAACAAACGGTCAACCCGACCCGTTTTACCAACCAAGCAACCATGTCAAGTCAATCAGATAAAAAGGCATGAAAAGGTAGAAAACAATAATAAAGCTGCATTTATAGATCATAGACCTAAAGCAGCAATTGAAGAAAATCATGTTTACCATACCTATCAACGACCAACGAGGTAGCACGTCCTGAAGCAAAAGATGTGAGAACCTGAAAGTTAGAAAAGAAAACATTACTTAATAACCTAAAATCAATTTGTTAGGGAGTTACAAAGCAAAGAAGAGAGCATACCGCATTTTTGGCTAAAAACAATGCAGGAGCTTGGTATTTTTCAAACATAAGTTCCGCTGTCCTGTCATATTTATGAACTCGATAGTCAAAATATGATAACTAATTGTAAACATTAGCGTTTGAATGTGCTTTTACAGTTTAAAGTTGTAACTCTGTATTTGATAAATCTGATTAATTAAGGTACGAAGATATAAAATGATCAGAAAAGATATTGTAAAAAAAAGAGACATTGTTAAATGGGAGTAAAAGTCTCTCGAATGTCGGTAAAAAACATATACTCAACAATCAATATTGGTAAAAACTATGAAGTTTGACATTTTCCACCCTAAATATCCCAATAAAATGTGTGGCAGCAACAAGGGAATATCGTAAGCGCTTACTTTTCTCTCTGTTGCTGAGTGTTAAAAGATGGTTCCGCAAGTAGCATTGGGTGCTCTTTAGGATCAACCAGCAGGCATTCCCTGCAAGACAATACAAATTAGTAACAAAAAGAAAAAATGAACAATAAAATTTAGAGAACTAATAAGAGAAGTATAAGAAAAGAAAAACAAAGTGTTAGCTCACTAACTAGATTTATGGTTTATTACATCAAATCACACTTTAGTATTACCAATAAGAATAACATATTGTAATATCCTTACCTGAAAGCATGATCCCAAATGTTTTCCACAATATCCCAATCAGCAACAATTCCATCCTTAATCGATGGTAGCACCTGGTACAAACACCAAAGAATAACATACAATTAACTAAAAGATGTCACATATGTTCAACATGATCTGATGTTTGAAACACTGACCTCTATATGATCCCGACGGAATCCCATTGCACTAGAGCCTACGTATAATTTGCGTTTCCCCTTGGATTTAGGGTCACTGCCATTCTTGTCTGTGTTATCATTCTCATCCACTTCCATTTGATCAATTGATCCAACAACCTTTCATATACATCATAAAAGGTGAGATGATAAGAGAAACATGTTGAAACGGATAAAAGATATTCGATGCATTCAGGACTATGATGTTTATAAAAAGCAGAAATATTTTAAGAGATTGAAACTCAAAAACCACAACTTCAAGTGAACGATCACACTTATTATTACCTTGAAAACTCTAGTTATAACTGATAGTTCTAGTGACAATTGACAGTATTTTGTAATAATCCGTATAAAAAGTAAGACGACTACAAAGGTTTAAGAAACTCCAGTACCAAGTTCATATTCTTGAAATCTATGCAGTCGATATTGCCGATATATCGGTTATCGGTTCCTTGGTAAAATATTGATGCAAAATTTCGGTCATAATATCGGCGATAATGACCGGTATATCACCAATTTTCCCGATATTGGGTTTTTAAGTCTTAATTGTCAACTTTTAGTATTTAATATTAGTGTTTTAAGTCTTAAATCAGTTCCTAATTGTTGTGTTTTGTAAGTTGCAAAAGATTAACTTGTTAATGGTAGGAGAGTATACTGAATTGCTAGTGTTAAATTGCTATAATAAATATAAATTCTGCATGATATCAAAGTTACCGACATCCCACCGCGATAACGGATATCTCAAATATTGGTCCTTGACCGGTATCCTATATTTTTCTGCATTAACTGCATAGCTTTAAATTGCAATTCTCCTAGTTTTACAGAATTTAAAAAACATGAGTCATGGAGACCTCAATGGTGTTGAAAATATGGGGATACAGAAGATAATAATGTTAAGTGCAAGCTGATACTAAATTAATTAAAAAGAACTAGAGTTATACATAATAGTATTAACAATGTTGTTAATGTAGGACATAATAAATTAAATTAAATAAAACTAACATATAGGTTAGAGTGAGTGAGTACATACAGAAGGAAAGACAGCTTTAGGAGCATCTTCACCGGCATAACCAGCTTTGCAGGTATGCGAACCCAAATCTACAACTATCGCTGATACTTCGTCTGACAGACAAACCGTGAATGAATTAGGGTTTACTAGTGTCAGTATAATTATAATATATACATCAAACAAAGAATTCGTGTTACAATTTTACTTTACTTTACTTTACTTACCTCCACCGTACATGATGATATGATGATAGATTTCACGTCTTCCTCGCTCGATCTGTGTCACCGGGCGTTGGGGTTTGGCTATTGAATGTCGCTTCTGTTCAGTTCGAAGCTACACCCGCTAATGGTAAGATTACAATATTCGTTTTGGGTGGGCCGGCTCTTTTGGAGTGGATGGGCTACCAAATGTGGTGATTTGCGTTATGTGACGTGTAGTCAACAAAGAATATGTTTTGTTTTATGGGTGTAATTGTGTTGTATCCCTGTGTGTGTATATATACACACATATATATGACACACACACACATATCATTAAAAATAGGGATATTGGTTTTTAATTCTCTAAATTTTCTCTTATTGGTAGATAACACTTTCAACTTTTGATTTGTCACCCACCACTCCCAACTTTCACCCTATTTTCTTGTAACACTCCGCGTCTAAATGAACAATAATGTCGTTAATGTTTTGGACTAAAAATGTCATTCAAATTAGTTGAGGGGGTAAAACATAAATTTTATTTTTAACACACAACCTCCATTTCGGTGACCTCGTTTTTCCGGTGACCTCGTTTTTTTCCGGAGAATTTGAGTTCTCCGGCTATCTCGTCTTTCATAACACCATATCCATCATTTCACTGAGCTTCACATATGAATTTGAGTTTTCCGGCGAGTTGTAGGTTTCAGGCGAACGTCATATCCATCATTTCACCGCCCACCTCCCCAAAACCACAACCCCCCCCCCTGCCGCCGCCGCCACCAGTGTCTCACCCAGCCACCTTCCTGGATCGCCTGCGTGCCGGAAAATCGAGTTGCGGGTTTCCGGCGAGCACCATCTTCATCATATCTCCACCGGCGCACAGTTTTCATGATCTCCATCACCTTTTTACACCTCTGAACCCTCTCCATTTTCTGAAAGACGAGATAGTCGGAAAACTCAAATTCGCCGGAAAAAAGAGGTCGCCGGAAAAACGAGGTCACCGGAAATGGAGGTTGTGCGTTAAAATTAAAATTTCTGTTTTACCCCCTCAACTAATTTGAATGACATTTTTAGTTCAAAACATTAACGAGGTTAGTGTTCATTTTGACGGGGAGTGGTACGGGAAAATATGGTGAAAGTTGGGAGTGGTGGGTGACAAATCGAAAGTTGGGAGTGTTATCTGCCAATGAGGGAAAGTTGAGAGTATTAAAAACCAATATCCCTTAAAAATAATAATAAATGAAAAGGAAAGGTGGGCGACAAATAACAACCTCCTCTTGTCGCCCCACTTATCGCCTGGGGGCAGTGTGCACTCCATTTATCGCCCAATTTTAGGCATGTTATCGCCCCACTACGATGACCTAAGCGATGATTAATCATTATTAGTTCAAGCTCGGTCAAATTTGATAAACTTATATATAAAATTTGGTATAAATATGCATATTTGAAAAAATTACATATTACATATTAACTATCAATTCGATTAATTGCTAACGCTTAGCCTTTTCTACAACACCAAGTGTAACATGTTCTTCAAGCTAAACATTGGTATAAGATTTAACTCAGAAATAAAAACACCAAAAACAAATATGAAAATTGATGTCTAATTAGTTGGAGCCCAAGAATCACTTATGACAAAATGCAAATGATTGTTTAGGCCCAATATTAAAATATTCATGTTAATCTATAATGTATATAAACGAAAACTCAAAAAACCTACATGTCGTGATGTGGTCGTTCCTCTATTTATTGGAGTCACCAGATTTGCATTATTTGTAAATTGAGGCTTCTCATGCATTTGACCCGAATTCACGGGTATGAGTCTTACCAAACTCATATATTTTTAAACGGATTATAACATCTCATTAAATTAAAAATTAACCTCACCAACCATTTGATATGAAAATCCTAAAAATCTATAATATATATATAAATGAAAACTCAAAAAACCTACATGTCGTAATGTGGTCGTTCCCCCATTTATTGGAGTCACCAGATTTGCATTATTTGTAAATGAAGGCTTCTCATGCATTTGACCCTAATTCACGGGTATGGGTCTTATCAAACCCATATATTCCTTAAACGGATTATAACATCTCATAAAATTAAAAATTAACCTCGCTCTCACCAAATTATTGATGTGAAAATCCTATAAAATAGGATATACTAAATATTATTATATGATTTTTTTTAAAATATATTATTTATAATTAAGAAACAATTTTATAGTAAAAAATAAGCGGGTCTTGGGTCTTACCAAACCTAGATAACTTTTAAACCGGGTTATAACATCTTAGTTATTTGTGAAACATTTTTATCATCAAACTCTAAGTTATTATAAATTTCATTACAATAAATAAAATTAAAACCAAAAAAGTATATAAATATTAAAAACGAGAAATGTAAAACAGCCCCCGTAATATGGGGGATAGAAACAGGTATATATAAACGAAATCTTTAAAAACTCTCTGGTTGCTTCTTACATTCTCTTAAGCCATCAGATTATTTTATTTGTAAATGAAGGCTTCTTACGGATTTGACCCGAATTCACGGGTATGAGTCTCACTAAATCCATATAACCTTAAACGCGTTATAACATCTCATTATATTAGAAAATAATCTCACCTTGATATGAAAATCTTATAAAATAGTGATATGCTAAAAAATAATATCCAATTTTTATAAGAAAAATATATTATTTATATTAAGTAACATTTTTATAGTGAAAAAAAATAAGCGGGTCATAGGTCTTACCAAACCGATAGCTTTTAAACGGATTATAACATCTCATTTATTTGTGAAACCCTTTCATCATCAAACACTAAGTATATTATTATTTCTTACAATAAATAAAATTGAAATTCATATAATATAAACATTACACACGAAAAAAAAACACAACCGCCGTAATACGAGGGATAAAAACTAGTTTTTTATAAACAACTAAATATATTATTTGCAAACCATCATTAGTGAGGATCAACCCTTGACCATCATTTTAAAAGTAAACTGGTTTTGCCACCACACCAAGTGGTGTGAGATGACGCCCGTCCATGTCACCTTTGTGATCTTTCTAATCTTTTGAAACTCGATAAAATGACCACATTTTGATTTTATCGTAACTATATCTTTTGTTTTACATGAAACAATTTTCAATCTTACTTGAACCAAATGCTTTTATCCGAAGCTTTAATTTTCGAGAATGGAAATGGAAGAAAAAAAAACAATGTGGGTTTTGTAGTTTCCAACATAACAGAAGAAGGTGTTTCAAGTGAATACAAAAATTCTTATCAAGTATTTAAACATTATTGATCCTAGTTACTCTTGACCAATTTGTCACTGTCAATCAAGTTGTTGATCAGTGGTAACTTGCCATTGTCGGTCATTTACCATTGATAATCAGTATCCATTGAAATTACAACAATCTCAAATAACCATTAAAATCACACCTCCTAACTTGTATCGGTTCGTATAATACTTTTATCATCATCACCCATAAATATGAAGACAAGCCAAGCAAAAAAGGAAGCATCAAAAACATAAAGCATCACAGCCTAGTCATCATTTAGTGAACATGAACTTTTGACTCCTGGATTCTAGATGACCATTGACATTGACTTGGCTATCTGAATCAGTCTAAGTGCAACATCTAAGAATATTTACCATTTGGAACCTTGTTGTGATTGTGAACAAACTTAAATTTCAAAGTCGTAACGACATATACCAAGTGGGTCCCGGAACAGTGAGTCCATTTAACAACTCACTTTAGGAAATGAGTAATGGTTCTAATTTCCCACAGAACATATGCGTTTATTTAATAATATGTTTATTACGTTACATGTTGTAGGGGTATGGTACTAAACCCGGTTTTACGACCTTAAATTTATTATGTTTGGCTTATTTTATTATATGGACTAATACAATGTTATTGGGCTGAGGGGGTTTTATGGAGGTAACCCTAACTGGGCTAGGCCCATTAGGGTACCATGATGGTGGCCATGAGGCTCCCTATATAAGGAGGTCTCCACCTCCTTATTAGGGGTTGGTCATTCTCAATAAGAGCCACCACCATATTTTTGTGTCTGTGAACAAGAGATCCTGGAGATTTCTTAGCGGTCACCTCCACACCCCCAAAAAGTCATTGCAGATCCCAACCAGCCGGAGAAGAAGATCAAGACGTGGTTCGTTCATCTCAAAAATCCGTGGAAACATCGTCATGGATCAGGTCAGATTCATCTCATGTTTCGACATTGGCGCCATCCGTGGGACGGCAATGAACCACGCTTCTCTTCTCATCTCGGTCCTCCGATCTGTTCATCAATATCTCGGGTCTACGGTTTCTTCTTTCAGATATGTTCTATGGAAATCCAAAAATCCGTAGATCTAAAAAATACTTCCAGGTCTGGAAATACACAGGAAGAAATACCACCGAACTTTTGGGGAAAACCCTTAGATCTGTGTTTTTTCTAAGTGAAATATACCAAATCTAGTTATGATTTTTTCAGATCTGGGTTCGTTTGAGCAACAGTCACACTTCATATTCATAGATCTATAAATCCTATTGGATCTGTTGGTTTTACATAAAACCTACCTGATGTGGATATTCAAAATCTCTAGATCGTGCGCGCCACAGCGGGCCGCATGCGCGCTCTCGGCGATCACTCTACGCCACAGCGGGTCGCATGCGCGCCCCCGGCGATCACTCTACGCCACAGCGGGTCGCATGCGCGCCCCCGGCGATCACTCTACGCCACAGCGGGTCGCATGCGCGCCCCCGGCGATCACTCTACGCCACAGCGGGTCGCATGCGCGCCCCTGGCGATCACTCTACGTCACAGCGGGTCGCATGCGCGCTCCCGGAGATCACTCTACGCCACAGCGGGTCGCATGCGCGCTCCCGGCGATTACTCTACGCCACAGCTCACGCATATCACATGCTCACGCATCACGCATGCTCACGCATACCACATATGCTCATGCATCACGTATGCTCACGCATATCACATGCTCACGCATCTCATATGTTATTGGGCTTCACGTACGCTCATGCATATTAGATGCTCACGCATCATGCACGCTCACGCACCACATCTGCGCGTGAGAATAAAGGAGACATTGCGCAGGCCGCGCGTAAGCGACATAACAAATGAACAGTCTGATCCAAATCAGGATAAGAACAACCATGATTGTACTCATATGGCTACGCGCCATACTTAAAGGTTGGGAATCCTCATAATATCCCATATGGCTACGCGCCATACTTAAAGGTTGGGAATCCTCATAATATCCCAAATGGCTACGCGCCATACTTAAAGGTTGGGAATCCTCATAATATCCCATATGGCTACGCGCCATACTTAAAGGTTGGGAATCCTCATAATATCCCATATGGCTACGCGCCATACTTAAAGGTTGGGAATCCTCATAATATCCCATATGGCTACGCGCCAAACTTAAAGGTTGGGAATCCTCATAAACCCATAGGCCACGCGCCAAGCTTAAAGGTTGGGCACACCTCATAATTTGCCCGAGGATGGGAACCATGCAATACATCCACTTTTAGTTGACATGTTTTTGCAGGTTCCGCTACGAGCCGCACAAACACCTATGACATAATTATTATTATCTGGCCATTTGTGCCTCCATTATTATTTTGAAAACAGGCCGGGATATTCATCCTGCGCGGAGGAGGCCCTTGTGGGCCAGTCATTATCATCATTTTATAGCTCGTAAGTCGCCTCGCGCGCAAGCTTTTATTATTCTTATAGCTCGTAAGACGCCTCGCGCGCAAGCTTTTATTATTCTTATAGCTCGTAAGACGCCACGCGCGCAGATTTCATTATTCTCATAGATCCGTAAGTCGCCTCGCGCGCAGGCTTCATTATTTTTACAGCTCGTAAGTCGCCTCACGCGCGCAAGCTTTATTATTCATATAGCTCGTAAGACGTCTCGCGCGCAAGCTTTTATTATAGCTCGTAAGACGCCTCGCGCGCAAGCTTTTATTATTCTTATAGCTCGTAAGACGCCACGCGCGCAGGCTTCATTATTCTCATAGATCCGTAAGTCGCCTCGCGCGCAGGCTTCATTATTTTTACAGCTCATAAGTCGCCTCACGCGCGCAAGCTTTATTATTCATATAGCTCGTAAGACGTCTCGCGCGCAAGCTTTTATTATAGCTCGTAAGACGCCTCGCGCGCAAGCTTTTATTGTTCTTATAGCTCGTAAGACGCCACGCGCGCAGGCTTCATTATTCTCATAGATCCGTAAGTCGCCTCGCGCGCAGGCTTCATTATTTTTACAGCTCGTAAGTCGCCTCACGCGCGCAAGCTTTATTATTCATATAGCTCGTAAGACGTCTCGCGCGCAAGCTTTTATTATAGCTCGTAAGACGCCTCGCGCGCAAGCTTTTATTATTCTTATAGCTCGTAAGACGCCACGCGCGCAGGCTTCATTATTCTCATAGATCCGTAAGTCGCCTCGCGCGCAGGCTTCATTATTTTTATAGCTCGTAAGACGCCTCGCGCGCAAGCTTTTATTATTCTTATAGCTCATAAGTCGCCTCGCGCGCAAGCTTTATTATTCTCATAGCTCGTAAGTCGCCTCGCGCGCAGGCTTTTATTATTCGGCGTGCTATATCTTATTCATGCTAGTGCACCATCATTATCATAAAAACCACAACACGTCACCATCATGAAGAAAACCTCCCAAAACTCAAAGACAATAAAGATAAGGCCGAAGAAAAGGGAAAAAACCGCCTCACGCCCTAACACACCTCATAAAGTCCAGCGCTCCACCTAAACGCTTGCGCGCCCAGTAGCAACGCTGGACTTGGGGGGCTTGTAGGGGTATGGTACTAAACCCGGTTTTACGACCCTAAATTTATTATGTTTGGCTTATTTTATTATATGGGCTAATACAATGTTATTGGGCTGAGGGGGTTTTGTGGAGGTAACCCTAACTGGGCTAGGCCCATTAGGGTACCATGATGGTGGCCATGAGGCTCCCTATATAAGGAGGTCTTCACCTCCTTATTAGGGGTTGGTCATTCTCAATAAGAGCCACCACCATATTTTTGTGTCTGTGAACAAGAGATCCTGGAGATTTCTTAGCGGTCACCTCCACACCCCCAAAAAGTCATTGCAGATCCCAACCAGCCGGAGAAGAAGATCAAGACGTGGTTCGTTCATCTTGATGTTTCCACGGATTTTTGAGACATGAAATGAATCTGACCTGATCCATGACGATGTTTCCACGGATTTTTTAGATGAACGAACCACGTCTTGATCTTCTTCTCCGGCTGGTTGGGATCTGTAATGACTTTTTGGGGGTGTGGAGGTGACCGCTAAGAAATCTCCAGGATCTCTTGTTCACAGACACAAAAATATGGTGGTGGCTCTTACTGAGAATGACCAACCCCTAATAAGGAGGTGGAGACCTCCTTATATAGGGAGCCTCATGGCCACCATCATGGTACCCTAATGGGCCTAGCCCAGTTAGGGTTACCTCCACAAAACCCCCTCAGCCCAATAACATTGTATTAGTCCATATAATAAAATAAGCCAAACATAATAAATTTAGGGTCGTAAAACCGGGTTTAGTACCATACCCCTACAAATAGTACTATAACTATTTTTAAATTTGTTCCAGACTTCCAGTAGATCTAAAATGTCAATTTTAGATCATATATATTATAATGGTATAAGTTTTCTTCTTTGCCGTCTTTGGGTTTTTCTTATCCGAAGTATTTTTTGTTATTGTAATTATCTCAATCGTTATTAATAGATGATTGGATTATATATGTTTCCTTTGTAATTGTATTTTGCTTAGTTTTTTTTACTTTTCATTATATATACTCTTATAGGGAAAAGATCCAATACAATAACGCTTTAACGTACATTACGTACGCGAATCTATTTTTTCACGAATTGATCAATGAAATCACATCCAAAATCTCGGAATCGTCAATACATATCAAATCAATCATTGGTTCACTGAAAAAAACAGTTTTGGATGGTTAATCGATCAATTTTTTACTTTTTTCACGAAAACCGTTTTTGAGCGTTTGCTGAGCGTTTAAGTTTTTGTGAGCGTTTTCTAAACGTTTTAGGTTTTTGCCATTGAGCGTCTCGCTTACCTACCGTACGTTAAGGCATTAGCGTACAGTAGCTACACCCTACTCTTATAATTCATTAAGAGTATGGTGCACCCTACTCTTAGAGCATTTCCAACCCATCCCCTATATTAATGTAAGGGGAGTTTGTAAACTATAGGGTGAGATTTTGAGTGATTGTGAGTATAAATTATAGAGTGGAGAGAGAAAAGGTAGTGATATTTTGTAAATTTGGGGAAACTTTGTTTGTCCCTATTTACCTTTTAATATTTGTTGAATTGGTTATGAGTAAGGGAAAGAGAAAACTATAATAATGTTAAAGGTATAAAGTAATATTACTTAATTGATCAGAAGAGATAAATGTAGTGTTTTGTAGTGTAATTACAAACATGTGGATAGAGAACGAGATGAGAATGCTCTAATAATATTAAATATTTCACTTACTTGTTTAAATTATTTTTTAACTTCTTTTCCTCTTATTCCGCCTAAGGGATACATTGTCAAAATACAATGTTTAGATTTTTTTCTCTCTCACAAATTAGGTATTGATCCTTAATTTAAAAAAAAAATTCTTATTATACTATTAAAACAAATTAGTTTGGTGCCACATACCCCTTACCTATTGGACGATTGTCTTTCCTTCCAAAATTATCTTTCACTTCTCTATTTTTCTTACCAACTAAATAAATCAAAAATAATTTCTATTCCTAATAATTATAATACTTAATGTATTCATTTAAGTCAATATATCGGTTTCTAATTTTAGATTTTAACTACTTTTTATTTTGAGATTTACATATAATTTGTAACTAACAATCACTTAAAATATGAACAAATTCATCAATAAATGTAATTTCATTTAAGTTTTTCGTTCAAATTATCATCAAAGTTTATGGTAATTAGATTTTATTTATATATTATGAACAATAATTTGTTTTATATATGTCATTATTAACAAAAATCTCGGTCATTCTTTTTAATTCGTAATAAATATAGTTGAAAATTAATTTTCAACCTACTCAATATTATATAAAATACACTATATACTACAATATATTGATTTGGTCAAATAAATTAAACAATCATAATGATTCTTTTCAAAAGAGAAAACTTAATTTATGCAAAATAAAATCCAAACAAACTTTTCATAACTTATTGAATTATTATTTATATAGAAAGAACATAATTTATGCTAACCATAGAAACTTGTCTTCGCTTAAAATACTTTTACCATAAACTTTCACACCTAAACTTCAAGCCTATATATTGAATACTTGAGCTTACAAAATATGTTACTCTTAAATTGTCACTCCTAATACTTGGTGGGTTATTAACTCGGAGATTCAATAATTTGGAAGTGTTGATAACATTTTAAGTTGAATGATATTATAAGTTTGAAGGTATGTACGATTTGATTGTAAAATACGCTACTTTGTATAATCGATATAACTATACGTCAGTCTATGTAACTTATTGTTCTCTGCATGATATAAGATTTCTAATTTTTTCACATGTTAATCGTATTTTTTTTATTTTATATTTTAGATGTATTCAAGTTCCAAAAGACACACTAATTCTCAATCATCATCTTCCAATAAGAGGAATAATACAAATGGTTAGTGAGTTTAATAATTTAAGGTTACTCTCTAAATACTATTTTATAATAATAATAATTTTGTTTGCAAAACGTGCAGTGTCATCGTCTAGACAACCATTGCGTATCATATCTAACGGTAATAATTTTTTTATAAACCATCAATTGATTTAAAATGTTAATATTTTATGACCGTCTTTTTTTATTAGATCTAAAATTTTATGAGATATACGGCAAGTAACATGAAGTTTGAGGACCATTCAGATTATAGCTCGAGCCACGGTAGGACCTGGTCACCAAATGCGTGTTCTTACTGATGTAAGATTTCTTGAAATTAATATATACAGTTTTATTTTTATATGTTAAGAGCTCCCTCTATTCATATTTACAATTTAAGGACGCTCTGGAGACTAGCTCTAGCCATGGTAGGACTGGGTCACCAAAGTTCCACTTACTCCTTCCAATATTCAATAGACATGTTGAAGGTTTTGAGATATACGAAAATATTGTTGATTTATTTCCTTATCGAAATTATCATGCTAATTATTCCGATTACATTAATTGATAATTCTTACTAATTTGCTTTTTAATAGTTCAGTATATCTAACATTACTTTATTTTTAATAATTTTAGTTTATAACGGCCCAAATTGGTAGATTGGCTAATTGCATGGAAAAAGTATTTGATGTAGAGTAAGTTGGCTGTGTTTGTTTTGGTCATTACTAATGTATTTTAGTTATTAATTTTCTATCATTTTTTATTTTATGTAGCTTAGATAATTCATATAAATTAATTTATTTTTATATGAATAACAATCTTTATTTTTTATGTGTTAAAATTTTTGAATCTTATATTCAAAGTTTTAACAGTTATTTAGTGAACTTTCAAAAAATGGAATGTTTTTTTATAATAATATTTACAATTATTTATTTCTGTTTTAAAATTCAAAATTGGCCATTATTACAACAATCTTTTTTTAGTTTTTAGTAGTATTCAATCTCAACAAGCTTTTCATCTTTTATATTTTACCAAATTTTAATTAGCATAAATGACATATTTAATATATATGGGAAATTTTAAATAATTTACTTTTGAGTATACTTGAAAGTTAATAAGTTTTGTTTTAAAAACGCATTAATTTATTTGACCAAGTTAATATATGGTGTATTACTTATTTCAAATTTATATTTAAAAAATCTTAGATATTTACTATAATTGCTTATTTAATTTAAAATATTCATCATCTTTAATTTTTATGATACATTATAATCATTTATACATTTATTTATTTATATTTTTAAGAACCGAATTTGACCACTTTTTTTTAGTTTTAATATTCTCCAATCTCAATAAACTTTAAATCTTTTATATTTGACCAATTTTTGATTAGGCATAAATGCCAAGAATTAACGATTCGTCAAAATTATTTCGTTCAAATTAAAAAATAAACTAATAAACTAAATAGAAAATAAAAACTTTCCATATTTTATATTTGACCAATTTTTCATAAGGCATAAATGTCAAGATTAATGTATAAAATTGAATAAAGAATTATCTAATGAATTTACTGTTAAATAAGTTAATGATGCTAAAGTCTTGACAATAATTTCGTGATAATTAAAAAAATTAATAGTATATTGTTTAGTTAGTAAATTTCTAAAAAAAGGGAAAGTTTTTTATAGTAATATTTACATTTATTTATTTTTGTTGTTAAAAACCGAAATTGACCACTCTTGCAGTCTTGCAACAATCTTTTGAAGTTTTTAATAGTTTTTAATGTCAACAAATTTGCCATCTTTTATATTTGATCAAATTTTTTATTAGTATAAATGGCAAATTTAATGTATATTAAAAATTTAAATACTTTACTTTTGAATATACTCGAAAGTTAATAAGTTTTATATTAAATACACATTAATTTATTTGACAAATATAATATGCTGTTTATTACTTATTTCAAATTTATATTTAAAAAATATTAGATATTCACTATGATTGCTTATTTATGATAAATATTCATCATCTTTAAATTTAATGATACATTTATTTATTTCTGTTTTTAATAACCGAATTTTGAACACTCTTTTGTAGTTTTTATTAGTCTCCAATCTCAATAAACTTTCCATATTTTATATTTGAACAATTTTTAATTAGGCATAAATGTAAAGAATTACCAATTTGTCTAATTTATTCAGGCTAAATTAAAAAATAAACTAATAAAGTAAACAGAAAATAAAACTTTCCATCTTTTATAGTTGACCAATTTTTAATTTGGCATAAATGTCAAGATTAATGTATAAAATTGAAAAAAAGAATTATCTAATGAAAGTTATTGTTAAATAAGGTAAGACAGAATTACAGAAATTGTCCTTTATGTTTGCGCCAAATTTCAGTGGTTGTCCTTTATCTTTAAAAGTAACATAAATTGTACTTTACGTTTCGAAATGTAACACCGTTTGTCCTTTTGGCCTAACCCAGTTAGTTTTTCCCGTTAAGTTAGGTCATGTGCGTTGCACATGAGGGCAAATTCGTCAATTTACCTATTTAATTATATATAAACATTTTAAAAACAAAAAAAACAAATTTAATAACTTTAAATATATATATATATATATATATATATATATATAACTTAACCCACCCAACCCCCCTCTTCTTCTTCCTCCCTTCCTGCCACACCAAGGTCTCTTTCCGGTGAGCCGTCGTCTTCGTCGACAACGAAGACCATCTCCACTCCCACCAGAAACCACCATCACAATCCACCACCACCCACACCCACAAACACTCCCTTCCACCACCATTGTCCTCAACACAACCACAACAACCTGCCATGGTATTCCAACTTAAACATTGTCGAGGTCATACATAGCATATTACAGGACTCAAACGAATGAAGCTATCATGTTACAAGTATTCCGACTCAACCACTATTACCTGCAACAGTATTCCAGCGACGGTATTCCGATTCAAACGAAGGTGGCTAGCAGATTGCAGGGATCAGGCATAGCAAATCTAGCGGCGGCTGATGTCTATGGTTATGATTTGTGCCTATTTTTGAAAGATATTATCCAAATCTAGAGTGTTGCGGATAGCTAGGGTTTCAATCTGGGGCTTTTTTAGTAAGAGAGATGCAGATCTACTTCCGGCAGGTTTTGGGGTTTCCGGTGTAGGGGTGAATGATGGTGAAATTATGTTACAGCGAAGGTGGTTGGGTGTAGTGGTGATAGAGACGATAAACAGGAGGGTTAATCAAACGGTGGTTGTGTCAGTTGCAAAGATACGGTGGTGGTCGGGGTTAACGGGAATGGTAGTTTTCTTTGTCGGCGGCGACGGCGGCTCGCCGGAAAGAGACCTTGGTGTGGCAGGAAAGGAGGAAGAAGAGGGGGGGGGGGGGTTGGGTGGGTTAAGTTATATATATATATTTAAAGTTATTAAATTTGTTTTTTTGTTTTTAAAATGTTTATATATAATTAAATAGGTAAATTGACGAATTTGCCGCACATGACCTAACTTAACGGAAAAAACTAACTGGGTTAGGCCAAAAGGACAAACGGTGTTACATTTCGAAACGTAAAGTACAATTTATGTTACTTTTAAATATAAAGGACAACCACTGAAATTTGGCGCATACATAAAGGACAGTTTCTGTAATTCTGTCATAAGGTAATGATGCTAAAGTATAATTAAAAAAATTAACAGTATATTGTTTAGTTACTGAATTTTCAAGAAAAATGGAAATTTTTTCTATAATAATATTCACATTTATTTATTTATGTTTTTACAAAACCGAAATTGATGACTTTTGCAACAATCTTTTGTAGTTTTTAATAGTATTCAATGTCATTAAACTAAAAAAAGTTAATATGTTTTGTATTAAATGACAAATTTAATTTATTAAAACTTTCCATCTTTTATATTTGACCAAATTTTAATTAGCATAAATGACAAATTTAATGTATACTGGAAATTTAAATAATTTACTTTTGATTATACTAAAAAATTAAAATGTTTTGTATTAAATACCCATTAATCTATTTGACCAATTTAATATATTGTTAATTACTTATTTCAAATTTATTTTTAAAAATCTTAGATATTCACTATAATTGTTTATTAATAAATAATCATCTTTAATTTTAATGATACATTCAAATCACTTACACATTTATTTATTTATGTTTTCAATAACCGAATTTAACAACTCTTTTGTACTTTTTAATAGTCTCCAATCTCAACAAAGTTTCCATCTTCTATATTTGAACAATTTTTAATTACGCATAAATGTCCAGATTAATGTATACAATTGAAATAATAGTTATACAATGAAATTGATTTTAAAAAATGTAATGATGTTAAAGAGTTTGAAACATAATTTACTTTAGATTATAGTCATTTTAATAGAACTTTAATTAGGGAATGACTTCTATGTAATAAAATTAAAATTAACCGGTTTAATTTTAATTATCTCTATATTAGTTTAGTTAGACTTAATTAGTGAAAATAAATATTTATTACTTCGATTTAACTTAATAAATTTAACTAAAAGGTCTTTGAATCGAAATAAAACAAAAGTTTAATTACAAAATAATTTATAATAAAATATATCTTTATTTATTTATTAATGTTGAAATGAAACTCATAATACCTTAAAAACTTTAGTTGTATATTAATCAGGCTGCTATGGTTTATTTTGTTTTTTAGATTGTGAAGCAAAATTACTTTTTTTGTTTGTGAAATGTCGAAAAAGTTAATGGTGGGCTAATATGATTATAACATGTTCATATCTTCATTTGGTTTTTTAGTTTAGGTGTATTGTAAGTTTGTGTAAGTATTACCTTTTTATTTATACAATCTAAATGTTTAATACTTTGGTTACAAATTTATGTTAAATATTTTTGTTGGTTAATATGTTAGTTATGAAATTTTATGGTTGTTTATATATATATATGGTTGTTGATATGCTTTCAACCCATTTGTAACTTGGGCTACTGATGTGCTTAAAGTAGTCAAATAATTATTAACTAAAAATAAACTAATCTAGACACTAAGTAATACTCTAGACCCTTAAACTTAACTTAAACTACTAACGGGCAAGTGAACCGGTCGACTCTAGTACAGCTAAGTAAGTCCGGATATCGAAACCACGAGACTCTTTAAATTACGAAATTAGCAAATTAAACTCAACTACAAGACACGACTATTTATTAATAATATTTGAAGGGGATTTTAAAACTAATTAATTAAAACTCTAATAATAATTAACTAATGATTACTTTAATTAAACTATTAATAAACTAATTAATATAATAATAAAACAAAACCCTAATATTAGAATAATAATAAAACATAAACATTACTTATTAATTAATTAATAAAACTTAAACCCTAATTAATTTTAACTAATAAACAATTTAGAAAACTTGGATTAATTCAGATGATTAAAATAACTACCCAGGCCAGAATCCTCAAAGTTATGGTTATTAATTTAAATTGAAAAACTCAAGTTATGGAACCGGGATCATAAGATAGACCCTTGACAGAAAACCCGAACAGGACCCTTGAACTTCAAGAAGACGCCTATGAATTTCTAACAAGTTTTAAGACTCACCAGTTTTATATTAAACTTCCTTACGGTTATTTAATTGCTTATGTTTAAGTATCTTTTATGACGAAAACCTACCTTACAGCGCGGAATTCAAAAGATAGCAAAGCAAACCCAATTAATTTAATAGACTAAGCTGACAATCAAATATAGACGGACTCCTTACGAAGAACTAAATCTAGCAATCCAGACAAGCAAAGATCTATTAATAGCCTATCACTTTACAATTTTTTAGACTAGCAGCTCACTTTTATTTGTTTAATTGATTTTATTGTTTCTATGATATTAATCGATATCAATCATAAACTAGTCAAGAACACACAGTAAATGACCTAACAAAACCATATCCTATGAAACAATCAACAAGGGCAATGTGAAACAATAAATTCAAGTAAACAAAACCAAGCAATCATACGCATCAACTAAATAAAACTCAACCGTTTACTTAGAACATAATATCCATAACGAAACAAAAATCCAAATAAAATCAAACCGAACTAAGGTTCATCACGACCTAGGCAGTCTATGGAATTTATCCTAGCATATTAAAATCTAAATCAAACAAAACAAATAATAACGAAAACATGGTGAAAGTATAAGAAACGGGGAATCGAAGATGATAAAACCCGTAGACACGAACGTGAACGTGTAGCTCTTCATCGGATGTTCTCCCGCCTTCAAAATCACCAAAAAACGCGTAAAATAGCTCCAATAACTCTCCAAAATCAGTCAAGGGTTTCAGGTTTTGTCAGGTTTAAGTTAAAGGTGTTTAAATAGCGAAAACAAGGCCCGGCGTTAAGCAAAAACGAATTAAAACCCATCAGCAGCCCCTAGGCGCCGCGCTAAGGGCATTTGGCCTCCCCCTTCGCGCGGCGCGGCGTGCTTCTCCATGGGGGCCGGTCAGGTTCTCTGTTCTGGTTCTTTCTGACGCGTTCCGGATCTCCGTTTCGGCTCATTTTAGCTCGTTTTTCGCCCTTTTTAATCACGATCAAATCCCGGAACCTACGAAACATAGAAATGTTAGTAGTATACAAATCTCGACTAGAAACGAACAAAAACTATTAAAATATTAACTAAAATGAACAAGTGAAACATATATATTTAGCATTATATCAGCTACTATTCTAGAAATATATTGGTGGGTTAGATACTTTTACATAAATGAAAATCTGATCATCTATGTGGATTCAAGTTAGCCGATAGTCTTCATATCCAGTAGAGTAAGTTGTGTTATTGTTGTTTCCTGTGTAATATTTCTAATTATCATGTCTTTAATATATTTATGAACATCAAATATAAATAACCTAATTGGTTTCCTGGTTTTCTAATTTATCTGTTTTGGGCATTAAAATCATTCATTAAGTCAACAAAATTGAAACATCATGCTCTATAAAATTATGTTTTTATATTTATGTTCATCTTTTTCATATGCTAACCATATTATATTCTATTACGTATGTATTCAAAATTAAAGAAAACGTAATTTTTGGTCAATCAACACCTTCCAATAAGAAGATTTCAAACGGTTAGTCAGTTTAATATTTTTTAGTTACCCTTTAAATTTTTTGAAGTATGCATATTTTTTTGTAAACGTGCAGCTTCAACGCCAAGAGAACTACTTATTAACATTTTGAACGGTAACATTTTATTTTAAACGCGTTAATACACTAAAGTATAATTTCTTTATTAACTAAAATATAGTAAATAAAAATTAATATACCTAAAAATTTGGCACCTGTAACAGAAATTTATAAACGATTTTTGATATTTTTATTATTAAATACATTATACCTTTTTAATAAACGAATTTTTAATAACATTTAATGTATGTTTACATATTTCTTTTTTCTATTATCTGTTTTAGAATTGATAGGAAACATAATTTACAGTTATCCATACTATTTTATTTTTTTAAAACCAATTAAAATATATGTTTTAATTAAGATGTGTATACGAATAAATTTATGTTAATTAGAGGCGCAAAGATATTTCACCACTATTTTTTTACTTATATCTGGTTTACTCAATTTATATTGTTTCCATACTTAGCAACAAAATTAACAAATTTAGTTGTGCTCCATATAAAAAAATCAATTTTTTGGTTTTTAATTAAGACCATACTAATTATATTTTTATATTTTAATTTGAACTAAATTTTAAAAAACACATTTTGCTAAATAAATCAGAAAAACCAAAATTATTTTGACTCATAGATTGGTTCTAAAGGTCGATGTGCCAATAATGTTACTAAAGAATATGGATTAAAAGAACGGTTTGTGTAATGGAACTAGATTGCGAGTAATTAATTTAAGTATGCGTTTTGTTGAAGTAAAAGTTATTTCAGGTACTAATGCTGGTTATCGCACTTATATAATTCGTTATGGTGTAACACCTTCAGATAAGAAACTTTCGTTTAAATTGAAGAGAATGTAGTTTTTTTCCAGTTGTAGTCTGTTTTGCAATGACCATTAATAAAAGTCAAGGTCAATCTCTAGCAAGAGTTGACATATATCTCAGAGACCCGGTGTTTACACATGGACTATGTAGCTTTGTCAAGAGCGAAGAGTGGTGTCAAAATTCTTATATTAAAAAAGGAAGACAAAGTTAAAAATAAAGAATTAATATTGTTTATAAGGAAGTATTTTTAATAGCTTATGTATTTTATATTTTTAACTTTTGATTATATTTTCACTGTAATTTGAATGTTATTTTGGTTTATCTTTGTATTTCACAATCATTGTTTTCGTACAAATATTATTTACAACTTAAAGTATGTTGTCATCCTGAATAACATATAACAACTTATGTTGTCCTTTCAAATGACACGTGTTATTTTGAAAATTTCAATATTTCTACCCGTGTCGTACACGGGTTAATAACCTAGTACAGAACATATTCAAATCAAGACACCATTAAAAACTATAGTATATTCAAATAAGGTATTGATGTTAAATTCTAAAAACCATAAACATTGAAGCAAATATAAAGAATCAAAGGTAGAAAATCGAAGTAGAAATAAAAGATTTGACAAGCACAAAAACAAAATTCAATATCAAAATTATTATTTTTCTTTATGTTTCAAGCAAGATGTCAAATCAAACCCGACTATGACTACTAGAAAATATTATAATTACCTCTACCATAATTAAAAGATACAATTAAATTAGGTTTTCTTTATAGTTATTCTAAGTATACATATTATCTAGTGTTTATGATTATCTTTATTTTATTGAGCTCCAATAAATAACTAATTAATAGTATAAGATATGTTTTTTAATTTCACTGTTTTACACTTGTAATTAGCTTCATAATCTTTGATTGAAATACGACATTCTTCCTTCTAAATATAGATAATTTTACAAGCATTCTTATCCAAATATCGTTTACGCGTTTTCGATCACCAAATTCTTCATTGACAAAAAACATTATCATTTTGAAAGTATGAAAAACATGACATCTTTTTAGCAGAAATTCTAGAAACTTATATTAATAGTATTAACATGTGTAATAGTGTAAGAAATCATGAACTAATTTCAAAGCTTGAACATTTACAAATTTGTATATTATTAGTAATGACAACGATAAGTCGATAATAATCTAAAATAATTAACCGAAAAGAAAATTAAGTTGATTTAAAGTAAATAGTTTGAATTAAATAATAAGTAACTGTAGTAGAAAACAAAAATTTATCTAAAAAAACGTTAAAACAATTTATTTGGATTTGAAAAGTTAATGCATGCTAATTCAAAAGAGGTATAAACAACATAGGGTTTAAACCCTTAACCTCTTTTGGTTTGAAGGTTAAAAAAACTATTGACAAAATTACAGAAATCGTTTTTTATGTTTATATCAGATTTCACTCGTTGTCCTTTATCTTTAAAAGTAACATGATTTGTACTTTACGTTTTCAAAATGTTACATTGTTTGTCCTTTAACCCTAACTCAGTTAAATTTTATCGTTAACTCTGATCATGTGCATTGCACATGAGGGCAAATCGGTCTTTTTCCCATTTATTTATAATAACATTTAATAATTAAATTAATATATAAAGATCTCTCTCTAACTCAAACTCCTCTCTCTCTCTCTTTCTCTGCACTATCTCTCTCTCTCTCTCTCTCTCTCTCTCTCTCTCTCTTTCTGCACTATCTCTCTCTGCCCCCCCTCCTCTCCTCTACAATTTACCCACACAGCCACCACCACACAACCCCAAAAATCGCCGGCCACCACTATCAAGATAACCGCCGGCCACCGCCATTGTCATTACCACCACACACACCATCTGCCACCCACCCACCACCACGCTGTTGCAACCTCCACCTCCGAACGGAACCACAGAAGCTGCAGCCACAATTAAAACATCCACCCCTGAACATATTCAACCATTAACGAAACCCTAATTGGATTTCAAACACCCAAATTCAACGTTTAAGAAGCCGTTATCGGATTTTGAAAACCCAAATTCAACGTTCATGAAGCGTTAATCGGATTTTGAAGCCCAAATTCAACCACGAAAGCTGCCTCTGGTTGTTGATGGATGGATCTTGAACTAGATTTCGTAGCGGCGGCGGCGGCGGGGTTTGATGGCGGAGATGACAACTGCAAAAGGGTTTTCAAGATTGCAAATCGTCACCAAAATCAACGATGACTGAAATTAAGTATTGATGGGTTGTTGATTTGGTGATCATTTAGGTCACAAGGCCTGCCCTGTTTTGGCTACAAGTCTTGTGTGCGTTTCAGTGGTGATGATTGAAGATGGTGAAGGAGACAATCATTAATGTCGCTGTGGTACGACTCAGATGGTACGGGTGGTGCGGTAGGTGGTGTAATGGTGGCTGATTGTGGTGTAGGAGTGGGGGTGGGGGTGATGGTGGATGAAGAGAGAGAGAGAGAGTGTGTGTGTTAATATATATATATATATATATATATATTTATATTCTTTAAGTTTAATTTTTAAAATGTATTTTTGTTAGTAAATTGATAAATTACCAATTTGTCCTTATGTGCAAGGCACATGACCAAAGTTAACGATAAAATCTAACTGGGTTAGGGTTAAAGGACAAACGGTGTAACATTTTGAAAACGTAAAGTACAAATCATGTTACTTTTGAAGATAAAGGACAACAAGTGAAATCTGATACAAACATAAAGGACAATTTCTGTAATTATGTCAAAACAATATTCAACTACTCGAAATGTTAACCATAAAAAGTCTACCCTCAAACTATTTGATTTGACTGTCAAAGAATAAATTCTTTGATTTCTTCCGGAAGCATAACGCTCTGTGAATAGCCGGGACATTGAGGAATAATCCAACCGAATGGTTCAATTTATATCGAATTTTAACAACATGCACTTCAAGATAAACTCTACGTTTTTATTTCAATATAATAACATCAATATACAATCATATTTATTTTTGTATAATCTGTAGTTCCGTACTATTTGCTCTCATATATGCAATGTAAATACAAGATAGTAGGTTCATACATAACATCCTTAATCCTTATGATGAAAATCGACCTCCCAACAAATTCTCAGTAAGTCTTTATGTTTACACTAGTTGTACTTTAGCACCTAAAATTCTATCTCGGTTATTTTTTAAAACATGGGTGCTTTCTTTTGTATATTACATATCGGCAAACTATTCATCGTATGTTATTTATACATTATTGAACCCATATTTACACTCATCTAGCAATAACCCATATTTACACTCATCTAGAGTTATTACTTTTGAATAGGTTAAAGATAGTTCATAGTACGGTTCAACAAGTATATCCAATTTCATATATAATTAATAAGTAAATGAATCGTTATTTGTCACAATTAAGTGAACTCTCATTATTATTTTAGTTACTTTTTCTTCACCTAATATATACACTTTGTTTTCTGGTTCTCTTTCTTAAATTTTAAGGGGGTGTTTGGGATTTCTTATTTTCTCTCCTTATAACTTTTTATTAAGTTAATAAGTTATAAAAGTGTAATTTATGAAACTTTTCATCTCACAATATAAACAATCCTAAACACCTTATTACTTTTTAAAAAGTTTATAAGTTATAAGTTGGTAAAAATAAGCAATCCCAAACACCCCCTAAATCTTTTTTATTGTCATTTATTTTTCCCGCTAATTTTTATTCGCCTTATAAATAAGTTTGTTTTTCACTTCTCTTTTTTAATATTTCAAAGTTTAAATTACTAATTATTTATAATTTAATTTAGTCAACTCTTATAATACACGGGTTGCTAGACTAGTTAAATATACATACAAAATGAGTCTACACATCAAATGAGTTTAATATGATATAAGAATAATAATTCCTGTTAGTGTTTTTTTCTTATAAAAAAGTTACTAGTTTTTATCCCCCGTATTACGGGTGTCGTTTTATATTATTTTTTTTTAATATTTATCTATTTTTTGAATTTTTATTTTTTTATTGTATGAAAGTTAATAATATAATTATGGTTTGATATTAAACTGTTTCACAAATAAATGAAATCTTATAACCCGGTTTAAAAACTATATGAGTTTGATGGGACCCAAGACCCGTTTATTTTTTTTACTTTAAAATTGGTTTTTACATTATAAATAACATATATATTTTTTTAAAATAAATCATATATTAATTTTTAGTACATTCCTACTTTATAGGATTTTTGTATTTTATATTTGATGAGATTAGATTTTAATTTAATGGGATGTAATAACCCGTTTAAGAAATATCTGGGTTTGATAAAACCCATACCCGTGAATTCGGGTCAAATGCATGAGAAACCTCCATTTAAAAATCAAGCAAATCTGGTGAGTCCAAAAAAGGGGGAGTGACCACATCGCGACACGTATGATTTTCATGTATTCGTTTATATATATTATAGATAGATACTATGGGTAAAATCTGATTAGAACACGTTTATAAGATCAATAAATCTAAGAAGTGTTTTATTAAAAAGTAAAAACATAAGTATTTATGGTTAAACAAAGCGCAAAGTAATTGGAGCATCGTATCCAAATTTATTCTCATGTATCTCTTCTCTAGTGAATAAAACACAAAAGGACCACAAGGATTCCCGTTTAAACTTCTCCATTACCACCAGTATTTATTGTACTTATAATTCTGTTTATTATTCAATCAAAATGAATTTGTGAGGTTAGGGTTCAACGACACCAATAAAAAGTTTGTTTTAACTCATAAATAATTCTTTTCTTTTCAACGGTTACAATATTACATAAGAGCATCTGTAAATTCTGTAATATAAAAGTAGTAGTATGCCTAATCATATCTATCTTAAAATACTATGACTCAAGTTGATATTTTAAATAGAAAACCAAAGAGCGAATAGCAAGTCTGTTAAGAAAAAACCCTACCGAATCCAGACTAGGGCTCTTTCTTATACATTAGAAGAAGTTTGTAGATTTGATTGATGCTAATGTTGTCGATAGACATCTACATCAATGGAAAAACTAAGCGAAATACTAGAGTTGTTGTTGACACTTGGTTACCGTTGAGGCGTCGTTACTACAAATCATCAGTGGCTCAGTGCTAAAGACAGATGCCATGCACTAATGATCATTTGCCACTGATAGATCAAGTTGCAATTGATCAATAGTGACTCGCTACCGATGACCCCACTTATAATCACTTGCAAATGATGACTGATTTTTGTACAAAATTTTGCTAATGATTTAATCCGAAACAACTACTGATAGCATTTTAATAAGATAACATAAAAGTTTCTACCGTGCATGCCCAAAAGAGGCTTTGTCCTAATCACCTTGTGACCATCATCCCATCAACACCCTTAACCAGATCCCTCCATCGCATTCACCGTAAACCCTAGCCGACCATTATCGAAGCCATGCTTTACTTGTTCTAGAGGGATATTGGCCACACAAGTTTATTAAGTAAAAAAATCTAAGCATGTTAAAATATGCATTCAAACGTGACAAGGTACGATGATTCGAAAACAAAAAGTATGACAGAAAAGAGAGGAAGAAATCTAGACAAAATCTTGGGGTGAAAAAGCATCACTTTTTATTTACATTTCACATAAGAAGTTAAAAAAGAAAATACATACATGGGTCCCACTTTAGGATATATACCCTTCCAAATCACATTTTTTGCTTCCATTCCCATCCACCCATTACAAATAATTAAGTTAAACTAAACAAGTCACTAAACTTTATTAACTTTTCAAAATTCTCTAGGATCAAGAAAAAAAGATATATCCGGTTGTGACTTCCTCCAATCCCCAATATACCCCTCACTATTATCTTCATCAAGCCTCTTGATACACCATAAATCCGTGAACGATAAAACTTTCCAATGCGGAATCGCTAACTTAAGCGGATCCTCACTCGACACCTCAGTCGCCACCACGCCACACTTGCGCTTCTTAGCCAAGTTGTGCGCGTAACCAAACAAGGCCCGAGCCAGCTTCAAATAAGAAGGCCCAAACCCACCTAGCCCGTATAACAAATGGATCCCAAATGGGTTAAAAATCTCGGGCAATGAAGGCAAATTCAAAAAAGGGAAAACTTGATCCAACACTCGAGTTGTTTTAACAAACCCCTTTTTCAACCACGAAGCGCCTTTAACTTCTAACTTAAATACGTCATTACAATTCCACACACTCATGATGGCCCATGAGTGGGGCGGGTTGGACAAAAACCGTTCTGACCCGACCCACGACATGGCATGTGCACAGTCTTTTGGTAAAGCGAGGAACGTGCCCAGGTTAAGGTTGTTTTTTAGTACCGAGTCAATGTCACGTGGGAAGAACTCAGTGGTCGAGAATGTGTGACGGTAGATGACCTCAGCATCCAAACATGAAAGTTTATTTATGGTGACGTGTTGGTTGATATGGAGCCGGTGAGCAAATACCGGGTGGACCAAAACAGACGGGTTACGGAATTTGGAGTATCCACATTTTCCGGTGAAGAGACTAACGGAAGCTTTGTTAGTTGCGTCAGTTGCGATGTAGGAATATTCTGCGTCGTTATCTTTAAACCAATCTTCCATTCTACAAACCAGTTTTAATCCTATTTTTATCCTCCTGAAAATTTAATTTCAAGATTAATAATTGAGACATGAAAGATGAAATTAGTCGCATATTAAGAAACTTTATTTTCTCTTTTAGTAACTTAAAAATAGGACACATCAATATCCCTCTAGAACAGGTAAATCATAGCTTACGCTAGACCGTACAAATTAAAAAAAGTTTCTTTACTCAAAAAATCTGAAAATTTATTTGTTAACCTCATACTTATCTTTTATGTTGGTAAATATATTTAATTTTTTTAAATTTCTGTTTTTAGTAATAACCAAAATCAGTATGGAAGAATGTGAATACGAGGTTGTATTATCAGGTGGTTATCTCAAACATTTAAATCTTTGAAAATATATATTTAATAACATTAGGTAACCAACCTTTCTAATTTTGATTGATGATCATATATATATATATATATATATATATTATCAAAATAATAACAATAATAATAATAATAGTTTACCGGTGAGTAGGGGAGACACGAAGGCCTAGGATATATGCGAGCTTAGTAAAAACAGGAGTGGTTTCCGGTGGACAATTAGTTTTCCGGCATAACTTCCGACCACATGTAACGGTTTTGATGCAACCTCGTATCATCCCCACAATCTCTCGAGTCTCATTTCCGTCCACCGTCACCACCATCTCCGCCACCTAATAATACAAACCGATAACAATTAAAAACTATGAAAACATTACTCTTTTGAGAGAATTCTTTTTATTATTTTTTGGTTCAAATTGATATTAGTTCACCACTTAATAAGCAGTGTTTACATAATAAAACAAACGGGCAGCAAACTGTGAAGCTGCTTGCTCCTTTTGAATTATAAAACTAAGTCTTTTAAAAACTACATTAACGTTAAACTGTGTACTATACCAACCAGCATGAGATACGCAGGGGAGTTGCGGACTCTGCAAACCGGGTCGCCTAAAAGGTCGGCATGGAGGGAGTATTCGCCGCTCGGGCCCACCTCGCAACTTCTTTCGACATGTTCCACTCTCTCGCGGTCAGTTTTTGGGTTGAATTCTCGGATTATTATTACTGTTACTTCATTTTCTGCCACCACCATGCTTATTATGTTTGATGAAGTAGTGACTAGTGAGTGGGAGAAGAAAGAGTTGATGGTTAGTGAGGTTCGTTGTTCAATCATGGGTGCCTTTTTATACCTGATTTGGGTTACCTATCCCTTTCATATTTCTTTATAGAATATGCGCTTTTGTGAACTATGTTGTGTCAACAATGTTTATATTTAACATGTATTAACTATTTATGAGGCTTATATGAATTTTTTTTATAGTTCTTCAATATATGTTTTTTAACAATTTAATCTACTTAGAATAATACTCCGTAGCACATGTGCGCCTAAACAACAAAAATAAAATTTACAAACATATATAAACAGTAATTTACCAATGACAAAAAATGATAAGAATATAATAGTTCCAGATAAAAACATCATATAAATAAAGACAATGATAAAAAGAATAAAAAAAAAGATAATAAGCAAATGTCACCAAAAAGTAATGAAGAAGTTAAGCACTTGTGAGAAAGCTAAGACAAAAATTATATCACCTACTTAAAAGTTCTTTAACATTAATTTTACATCTCCATGAAGTCAATGTATCCTCAAAATAGTGTAAATCTAAATCTTGTCTAATGTGCTCAATAGTGAGAGATTCCATTAGTATGACTAGCATCGTGTATGTTTTCTCTTCACGTGCCCAAACTTTCTTAAACTCTCCTCCGTCATCTTATTTAAAATACCAATAATTAATATTCTCTTCAGAATAACCTTATTTCCTATCATGTTTAACATTGTATGGACATAGCCCCCATGTCCATCTAAGCATCCTCACATTTGTTATCTCTAAGCTTATTGTCACAGACCAAATAATTGAAGATCGAGATGTTTGATTTGTGTTGAAACACTTGGGTTTGTTGGCTCGTCCCGGACTTCATTGGGCACGACCTCATCGGGAAAGAAGACGTACATGCTTAGTCGTGCTTGCACGACGAACGCATCGCTAGTTGCGAGCAATTGCCGCTCGCCTGATGAGTCCAAGGCAGGAGGAAACCAGCATACCCTAATCATGAACGGACCGATTGGTTGGCCTTCGGACGCCACACGGAGTTTGAGAGGTAACTCTGTGACATTACGCTCGTGTATCTTCTTTATGGTCTAACCGAATGGTTATGGTATTTTTACTTTTATTTTATAGCTAACATGCTCGGTTGTGGTTTCAATTTTAAGCAATAACTCAGGCTCATCTCTAGTTAGCGTGTTACGTTTGGTAAACAACGTAATCACCATATCCAAATTTTAACAGAAAAGCCGAACCTACTATATAGATATACCATTTGAATCATCAGTGTAGTTAACTATGTTAACTTTTTAATTAAAAAAAAACTATTTATTTACTTTGTGAAGTTGTTTCACCATTGTTTTAACTATCAAAGCTTAGTTGATCTTTAGTTAAAATACACACCCAGTATTAAAAAAACACTCATGAATAATTTCACGCAATCATTCTTGATCATTCTGTTGCTCGATTCACGAAACAATTTGGGTGCTCGTGTTTTTCTCAATAGTTCACTGCTTCGAATTTTATACATCGGGAAACATACATATTATCTTGGAAGACCCATCATTTGTTTTATGAGGCACATGTAGAATACAAATACACATTTTTTTTGTTTTTTCACTTTAAACAGCTTGTATTTACTGTTTTCTGTTTATTTCTATATTATAAATTTATAATTCGTAGTAAGTATTTTATGTGCATTATTTAGGAACTGTTTTCTACTT
The DNA here is from genome assembly GCF_021521415.1 of Bidens hawaiensis. Classification (NCBI taxonomy): domain Eukaryota; kingdom Viridiplantae; phylum Streptophyta; class Magnoliopsida; order Asterales; family Asteraceae; genus Bidens; species Bidens hawaiensis. Next base: position 1,248,783 of record NW_027491177.1, on the reverse strand, counting down.
TTTCTACTTTTCTGTATCTATCGTATTTCAACTCTTTACAATATTATGAGAATATCTAAAACATTGATTTATTATCTAACCATCATGTTTGTTAAAAACAAAAGCTGCATACGTGTTGTTTACAAATAATTGCATTCAAAAAATTCATTGATACAAAACTAGTTTGTAAGCTTATAATAGTATAACTATTTGACTGGCATTGGCAAATACACTTTTTTTATTACATAATAAAAAAATACACAATATCATTTATTTTTTCTAATATAAAAGTCTACTTGGGCAATAATTGAAACCATCGAAAACTTTTGTATAAAATAATTACTGGCCGCATTAACATTAATAATGTTACTTACTATTGATTATTGCATGTAAGACGTATATTATTAAGCTGCCCATCCCTACCAAATTGATAATGACTCAATTTTTAATTTAATGATCTTAGTTTAGTTATCATTTATCAAACCCGAGAGTTCTCGTACTTTCTTCCATGGCCCACTTTCTACCTTCGTACTTGACTAGGATTTGTATTTTATTGGCAAATGGCTTAAACAAACTTTGATTGAACTCATTTAAGATGTGTTGAAACTGGCTCGTGAAGCTATATATATAGTTGATGTCATTGCATCGTTTAAAGCTAAAGCGTAGTTGTGATTTTGTTTGTCTAGTTTATTAATCTTTCGAGCTAGAATTAACAATTATGAAACTGTCAGTCTCAATTATGGGTGTCGTCATGAGGTTGGCTTATGTTAACCTTCTTATGGGTAGTTTTATTAACATTACTATTGATAAGTATTTTTTTTTAGTTAAAGGAATTAGAGACTATTTAAATCTTTCAAATATCACCGTGTTCAACGCCGGCTCAATGATTTTGAAGTCCTAAATAAAAATGAGATTTTGTGGCCCTTTAAAGATAATTGTGTTAAAAACAAAAAAAAGTGTTAATAACTGGCTTTAAACATGTGACTTGCGACTAAGCAACACATAAGTTTACCACTACACCAATAGTTATTAGCATTCCTAATATGCCGATTAAATATATATCTATAGATAATATATATATTTTTTTTGAAAAATTTTAAGGCCTTGAATAAATGTGGCCTAAAGCCCTATATTTATTTTACTAGTCTGCGGGTTGGCCTCGACCGTGTCAATAAAGACGATCTCAGATTAGTTTGTAATAACTTTTTTTATATTGGTTGAGTTTATAAAATAATTAAATATCAAGGACACAAGATATGTTGCCACACTAGTAGTGAACGGTTTAATTGATACATGAAGGGTCACCTAATATATAGAATGCATTGTTAGTAAGTAGCTTATTTTGCTACAAATATTTCCGAATAATTCCGTAATAAATTTAATTCCAACAAATTTTTGACGAATTATCAACGATAATAACAACTCTAATTTCAGCCATCGAATAACCTTTTGTATGTCATCATATTCATGAAACTGAAAGATATATTCAGTACAACTTTTGAAATATATGTCTTTTTTATCAATTAAAGAAAAAGCTAATTATTGACTTATTATTTGTGTTGTCAATTGATACAAAACATGATACATATCATCCCCTTTTATACTGGTAGGGTACATGGCTAAAAGGCTAGTCTTAATCGCAACTAGATTTGGGTTTAGATTAGATATGTGGTATGAAGATCTTTTTTAAAATATTGCATATTATGAAACAACTAGCATAACTAGGTATGAGTAAAACTCCGGCCGGGGCCGGGGTGTGTCATGTGCGAGCCGCACACCCGGTCGGGGCATGTAAGTTTTGAGAATCAAACGGCATCATCAATCGGTCATTAATTTTGGTGTTTAAAAGTCACCGAAAAAAAAGATTCACCGGATAACTTTGCAGGAGGATAACACAATCAAATTTCAAATAATGACAAAAAATAGCTCATACTCTTTATTATTAATTAAATATATTATTTACATACTCACCCATTCTAGTTTTGCTTGGGTTATACGTCACCATTAACTTTTATTTTAACATACCATTTAAAATCTTTTAAAAAAATTTTAAAAAATCGAGTATATATTAAAATAACTATACTAATTTTAATAAAATTTGTATTAATAACTCGTATAACTGTATAAGTATTAAGTTTTAGGGTTTCGAAAATTTGGGTATTACGTTCATATTATATTTTTGTTATATTTATTATAACATTAATCGCAGTTTATAAAAATTAGCTTATATATTTCATTATTCATTAAGGTTTACGGGTCTTTTTATTTCAGCTCGGCCGACGTATTTAAATCCTCGGAGACGGCCCCGAACTCATCCCTAAACATAAGTATTGTGTTTTCTTATGTTTGTAAGAAAATGTTATTATTTATTGGACTTGAAAGGATCGGTTATCAGGTTACTTTTTCCTAGTAAATAACCTAAACAATCTAAACAGAAAAGCCTGAAACCTAAAAAAATCTGAATATTTTGTTGTTTTTTATATATGCGTTTTGGTTTGGAGTCTTTGGTATTTTGAATAATAAGTTTTGAAATTATAGTTTGTTATAGGGATTTTGAACATTATCATATCATATTGTCTAATGATGCTTGAATTTTGATGATATTTTTTAATTAGCATGATGAATTGTGATGATATTTTGTGTTTTTCTTTATCATTTTATATCAAACCCGAAAATAACCTGAACCCAAACAACCTGAGTTTGAATAGAGCGGTTATCGAGTTATTTTCCAAACTAAAAACTCAAATAGCCTGACACACACAAAGAAGAAGAAGAAGAAGAAGAAGAAGAAGAAGAAGAAGAAGAAGAAGAAGAAGAAGAAGAACACTCGTCATGGAATTGATAGCAAGTTAAAGGAGTTACATATGCACAGAAACTGGGAAGGGAAGACATGAGCCCTCTAGTGTACTAGTAGTCCAACCAACATCATACTTGGCGCATCTCTTGTGTATCACAACACATGACAAAATATATGGCATAGTTTCAGCGTACGTGTACGCCTAGCAGTTTTGGATGGGTTTTTATGGTTTTACTTCAACTAAGAACGATTATTCAACATCAGAAGGTGCAAAGGGATTACTAAGGATGTAGTTGAAAACTTTCCAACTCAGCGTGTTCATATGGATTGAGAGCAAGTTACGGGGTGTTACATGTGACAATAACCGAGAATGGAAGAGATCAGGCTCCAACGTACTTGTAGCCCAATCCATAGCAAACTTGTCGTATTTCCTGAATAACATAACACAAAACAAGAAATAACATAGTTTGTCATGAAATAACTTAAGTGACAAAGCCTTTCTATCATCCAAATCATGTCTTTTGCTTTTGAATTTCACATTTCATTATACACATGATTGTCTATTTTAAAATATTAACCCTTAATACACACACTAAAGTTTCCAATTTTGGGCTTCATTTATGGTCCTTGCACTTAATTGATCAATTGGAAGTACAACTTCTTTTATCCACACATGTATTCACATTTTAAAAATCTTATATACATACTCATTGGTTTGCTACACATTCCAATTTACCACTTGTTCTTTAGAATATGCATTATGGGGCTTCTTTGATCTCGAATTCATCTTCTAATAGTATTACACAACATGATGCTGACTAGGCTTCGAATAAGCCTCTGCTAGCTCATTTGCCCTATTGTGGATAAAGCCTTTGCTTGCGAGCCATAAATAACCAAACCCTCACTTCCAACCTCCCTTCGCTGGCGTTAGTGGGTCACGATAGGCCTTACGTGCCCCTATTCGCTAACATCCGTTGCGACGTTCGTGAGCGGCGTGGCACAAATCCCCCCTCGCGCCCCTATTAAAGCCGCCGTAACACGTAGTCTTATGGACATATCATACAACTATTTTATTAGTTAACTTTTGCCATTTGGAGTAAAGCCTTAAGTGTGTGTATTAGTTTGATTGCATTGATAATTGCGTAATAGGGTTACAAAGCATAATAATCATTATTTATATCATGATCTAATACTTGGTAACAACTAATTCATGGGTAAATCAACATAATGACCAATTTGACTAAAAGGGTCCTTCATTCTATTCGTAAGGCCAACCGCTATGGGGCGCGGTGGGGTGGTCTTTTTGGGCGTTGTGGGCGCGGAGTGGGGCGCGGTCCAACCAAGGGCGACGAAGAAATGGCCGTTCCAATGGCCGGCGCCGTTGATGACATCTCTCTCACACACATACATATATATGCATATATATGTATAATAGGGGTGCCCTTTGGGCATTAAACCATAGCGGGGCATTTTTGAGTTGGGCTTCGATGCCCTCGGTGCTTACATGGCGCTGACGTGGCACGGTGGAGGGGCTTCGAAGCCCCTCACCAGAGAGGACAACCTAAGGAGTGTTCTCCATAATTCTTCTTAAACTACTTAGGTAGCACACCCTTTTCGGGGAGTCCTCTCACTTAAGAAGTAGGCATGTTTCAATAAAAATGGTTAAATATAAAAAAAAAAGAAAAAAAAAGTTTAATCTGATTCAAAATATGTAAATAATAAGTAGGTTTCACCCCAATGATACTCTATTCAACATACTAATCTGTTTAATAACCCAAATTCTTGAAGCATTCACAAAAAAGTTTGGATATACACTTGCTCAAAAAGATATGCATCTTTTAACATGATTGGCATTACATAAAAGAGTAAAGTAGATCAAGCATAATACTCGCATTGACTTTATTTATTGACCCATCAACACATTAAAATAAACCCATAATTTGCATGATAATCAAACAAGCAAAAACAAGTATTTGTTTGTAAAAATGATTGCCTAAAATCTTAGTTGAGATACAAGAAGTTCGTAGTTGTAATATCTTACATTGGCTGGGAAAGAGAACGAGACAATCATTATAAGGAGGTAGGTACCCTTCCTACCAAGATACAGGTTGCTAGGGCGAAAAACTCGTCGGGTGAAAACAAAACTATGAGTTATTGAATGGACCATTCATCGGGATCAAAACATACAAGATCTTGGTATGACCGTCCCAAACTGTTACAATAATTCTAATTAAATAATGGCTTCTTTAAGTCCCAACTATTCAGTAATTCTTAAACTCTCACTCACATATTTATCCTTTTACCATATTTTAAAGATAACTACAGAACATCACAACATGAGAACTAATGTAGCATGTGACTAAAGTTAAGTAGTCCTTGTTCATTCTTGTCCAACCTTTAGTTAGTAGTTTTTAAAGTAGTTTTTTGACCCACTCAAGATTCATAGTAAGACATTTTGTTCTGCAATATTTGTGTAGTGTGATGACATATTATAATATGTGTTTTAATTAATGGTGTGAGAGTTGAAAGCTATATTTTTTTCTGAATTTAAAATCTTTTTATTTGTTCAATGGTGTTTGAAAAAAAATAATGTAAACGATACAAAAGACAAATAAAACCTTAAAATGTACAGTGTATTGAAGGGTTAATTACGAGCAAACCTTTTTTATAACTCTATAAATAACGCACTTTTGTGTGTTCACAAATCACAAGACGTTCTAGTGGAAAGGGATATGAAAGGTCTTTAAAGATAAATAATTATATACCGATCTTCTCTAGAAAAATATTTTGAATATCCATTGATCGGTCAAAAATCAAAACTTAACCGTTGCCATAGCACCATCCTCAAACAGTAATAAAAAAAAACTTAATTCTCCTTCGTACAAATACCAATTTAATCTTATTATTTTTCACAACATGTCTTTCATTGATTCTCCCTATTAATTGTAGATTCATCTTCATTTTCCAGCGAGACCAATGAGGTTTTTATCCTAATAATCGTAGCTGCAACACAAAACAAGTACACGAAACTGAAAATTCATGTCCGAGAGCAAGAAGAGCCCGTTTAAACATTTACCGTGAAGCTGCAAAAACCACACGTAGTGATAACTAAGCACGAGAGGGGTCGTGCGACACATGACGTCCCTGTCCGCAATCTAATTTTGCAAAAAGAAACGTGGTTGTAAAATGTTCCATAAGGCCCTTTCAATCATTACACAATAATTACATTTTTTGTATAAATAAAAATACAAATATAAATATAAAGACAAAAAAACCGGGCCAAGTCACCTCCACCAAACCGTTTGTATATATAATGAGAGCCTCCAAAATGAGACCCAAAACGCGCCGGGCGATGTGCCTGGTGTTTTGGGCTCGTTTTCCCCACCAAAACGGTATCACTACGTATGGTCTAAGAATCATTTAGTAAGTGATTACTCTTCTGATAATTTCATATTTCAGAGTTTGAAGCTCAACCCTTTGACAGAAAAGACCAACCATCAAGTGATCGATGGACCCCATTAAAGGAATTCTGTGGACTAAATTAAGCCAAACTCTTCAAAACAATATTCTTATGTGCATCAAGATGCATATCACACAAAAATGTAAGTTATTTACTCATTCTATTTCTTAATGCAACGCATATAAATCATAAATATGTACTTTTTTTTGAAAAGGCGGTATTTTATAAAAATAAATAAAAACAGTCCTAGCAAGTAGCTAGAACAAAAAAACATAAAACATTACAAATACAATAGAGGGTTCTTAAGCCATTCGATCCTAGAAATATTACATTTACGATTTCTGCTACTATACCATAAGAACGAGAAATTTAAAATTTCATCAAATATCGTTTCTTTGTTATGCCGATTCTTCTCAAATACCAAGTCATTTCTGAATCTCCAAATAATCCACCAAGTGACAAATATAATCATCCCGATCATATCTTTCTTATGAGTTTGGACTCTTAAAGTGTCCCACCAAGACATCAGCTCAATCGGAGCCAAAGAGGAAGACAACGGTAGGCCAAGCCAAGAAGCAACAAGACCCCAAATCCTATTAGCCACCGAGCACATACCGAAAACATGGTCAATAGACTCCTCATGATCATTACAGATAGGACATAAAGAACTCGTAATGTCTATACCCTTACTCACCAGATTGACTCTCATAGGAAGTCTCTTAAGTAACACCCTCCAAGCACAAATATTAACTTTTCTAGGAAGAAATTTGAACCATATTGTCTTTCGAGCCCACGAAGGAAGAATAAATTCATCAATAACCTTCCTTACACCCTTAACCGTGAAGTCTGTCATATCCCCAAAACTCCAAATCCATCTATCTTGAGAATCCGTTAAACTTACATGTCCTAACTCCACCATCAAATTATCAAATTGTTCACTTTCTCTCCCCCCTCTAATCTCTCTTCTCCAATTCCAAGAACCACCGTCTGCCCTTTGATTAACAAAACATTGCTTGTCCATTTCCAACGCATAAAGGCGAGGATATTTGACCGCCAACGTACTACTTGTCCCCCAACAGTCTAACCAAAATCTAGTTTCTTGACCATTTCCTATCTTTTTTTGAACAGCCGAAAGAGGAATTACTTCTAAATCGTGTAGTTTATTAAATGAGTTACACATAGACGACCACACACCCGACCCTAACCCACTATTTTCACGATAGTTAGGATTCATTTCAACTCCATATATGGCTTTGATCAACTTAACCCACACACAATTGCTATCTGAAACAAACCTCCAACGCCACTTTTGTAAAAGAGCCTTGTTAAATGCCTCCAAGGAACCAATCTCGATACCTCCTTTCTTTTTAGAGGCCAACACTTGTTTCCAAGACACCCAATGAATTTTTCTTTCGTCATTTTTAAAACCCCAAAAGAACCGAGACCGAATTCTTTCCAAAACCTTCAAAACACTTGGAGGCACAACGAATAGGGAAAAGAAATAAATTCCCAAGGCTCCAAGGACCGAAGTGTTTAAAAGAGCTCTAGCTCCAATAGATAATAAATTCGACTTCCAAACCGAAAGACGAGTTTTGAATTTATCTATGATAACCTTCCAATCTTCAACCCTTTTCATACTCGAACCAACCGGTAAACCCAAATAGGTGAAGGGAATTTTAGCCGAAGACAACCTGTCGAAGAAGCACGTAAAACCACCTCCTCATATGGGACCCCCACTCCATATAAATTAGATTTGAATAAATTTAACTTTAAACCTGAAGCCAAATAAAAACAATTCAAGATCTGAACAATACCATTTATATTTGCCTCCGACCATTCCCCCAGACATATAGCGTCGTCAGCATAAAATAGATGAGATATCCGCCCGTCATTTCTACCAATTCGAGCTCCTTTAAAAATACCCGCTTCAATAGCATCCTCCATGGCCACATGTAACCCTTCCATAGCTATTAAAAAAAGAAACGGAGATAAAGGATCACCTTGACGTAAACCTCGATGCATCTCGAATTCCAAAGTCGGGCTTCCATTAACAAGAATTGACATACGAGCTGATCCCAAACACGCTTTAATCCAAGAAATCCATTTCATTTGAAAGCCCATGTGTTCCATCATCTTAAACAAAAAATTCCACGATAAAGAGATACGCTTTTTCGAAATCAATTTTGAATATCATCAATTATTTATTCCGCTTTTTGAACCACTCAACCACTTCATTCATAATTAACGAACCATCTAAAATTTGCCTTCCTTTTATGAAAGCGGTTTGTTCCGGGCTAATAATTGAAGGAATGACCTTACTTACTCGATTTGTCAGAATTTTAGCTACCACTTTATAAACAGCTCCGATAAGGCTAATAGGACGAAAATCTTTGATAAGAACCGGACTTTGCACCTTAGGAATCAATGTAACAAAAGCGGAGTTACAACCTTTTGGAAAGGAAGCTTCCAAAAAAAATTGTTGAACCGTCTCAAAAAAATCCGCCTTCATAATGTCCCAAAATTTTTTAATAAAAGCAAACGAGAAACCGTCCGGTCCCGGCGACTTATCTGAACCACAACCCCAAACCGCCAATTTCACTTCCAACATAGTGACCTCAGAAACTAAAAAATCATTATCATCCGGTGATAAAAATTTTAATTTATTACTTCTTCTAACAACCTCCACCCCATCAAAAGGTTTAAATCTCTTCGAGTAAAAATCGAAAAAGACCTGCTTCACTTGAAGAGGATCTATAATCCACCCTCCCTTATCTTTAACTCCTGAAATGTTCATTTGTTTCCGCTTCTTTTTTAACAAAGCATTAAAAAATTTTGAGTTTTCATCACCTTCCAGAGACCATTTATATTTAAGTTTAATCGCCATTTCTTTGTTCTCAAGATGATTCAACTTCTCCAACTCGAGAAGCAAATCATTTCTCTCCTCAAATACCTCTTCGTCTATCAAGCCTGTTTCAATCTTATGTTCACAATCAATCAACTTAGATTCCAATCTCACCTTATCTTTTGAAGATTTTTCTTTGTTTACTTTCACCCAACCTTTTATTCTTTCTTTGAGTAACTTCAGTTTGTTTTTAACCTTAACGAGACCTCTACCAACAACCTCCTCCTTCCAAGCATCTTCCACCACCTTATCCAGCCCCTCCCATTCAAACCAGGAATTAAAAAATTTAAACGGTATACGACCAAAGTTTACCTCCTTCATTTGAATCATGATGGGTCTATGATCCGAACAACCCGAAGGCAGAATCGTTGCCGCCAAAGACGGCATCACCTCCAATAATTCTTCAGAAATTAAAACTCTATCAAGTTTACTTAACTTTTTACCCGAGAAGCCAACCCGAGTAAATTTAAAACCACCTAGAGGCATATCGAATAAACCAATCAGATCAATAAACGAGTTAAAATTCGAAGCATTTACTTTAGAGAAAACGGTCCCCATTCTCTCCGATGGATACCTACAAGAATTAAAATCCCCAAAAATAAAATATAAACCCGGATTATTCCTTTTGAACGAAGAAATAACCTCCCATAAAATAAGTTTTTCAATCTCTTCTTGAGGCGCGTAAACATTCACCATATAAACCGAGACCTTTAACTTAACCCATAACCCTTCCACTATAAGCACATTGTCAAAACAAAATATTTTTGATTTAACGAACACCGAAGGATCCCAAATAGAAATAATTCCACCTGATTTCCCCCGCGCATTCACTGTAGCAAAATCAAAAAAATAGTTCCCCCGCATAGACCGAACATAAAATAAATCCACATACGTCATTCTCGTTTCTTGGAGACCTAAAAAATTTACCCCCTCCGCTCGACAAAGATTGGCCACCCACTTCCTTTTAATCGCCTTACCCACCCCACATATATTATTAGTTAAGATATTCATTGATCCACCTTGTGTTCTCCAGTCCTGCTGATTAATTTGTTAAGATCCGCCTTAGTACCTTCCATTTTGCATCCAAGAACTGTAACATCCCGAAATTTCCAAAAATGATATTAATTATATTACTTAATAATAGAGGGAAAGTTTACTCGGGTTATCGGGATATAAATAGAGTAGGAGTTGGTATGGGTCGGGCTAGTGTTGGGTAATGGATATGGGTTATGGACTTGGGTTATGAACGAAGGAAGGAGAGTCCATGGGCTTAAGCCCATGATCCCTAATATAAATACCCTTAACCACCATTTCTCACATATTCCATACACACACCCAAAACACACACGACCCGAACCAAGATCCGAAGGCGAAAACCCGAGCTTGTTGGTGCTGGAACGTCGTGACGGACCAAAACAACATCAAGGCTTAACCGGGTTCGTAGTTCGACTCGTTCAAGGTACGTTTATAGTTAGAAATCGTTCGTATAGGTTCGATTTGATTTGAGAAATGATAGATCTGAGTTTGTATGGTAAAAACGAATTCAACAAAGCTAATCTTACTGAAAATGGTTATGATTTGATGGGTTAATCGATTGATAAAAAAGAACCCGTACCTTTATGCCTAAATCGCACCCTCTAAACATCGATGTTAGGTCGATTTGATAGTTGGGGTTTGTAGGCGCTGGTCAGACGATTCCATGGGTACCTAAATCGAGTTATTTGGTTAAGAAACGAAGGATCTAAGAGCGAACAGAACCTGCAGACGACAACTTCGCCTTCATCTGGGCAACTTCGCCTTCAACGCGACGAACTTCGCCTGCAAGCTAAGTTCGCCTGATGAACTTCGCCTGCAAGCTAAGTTCGCCTGATGGCAACTTCGCTGTAAAGTTAAGTTCGCCTGATGATAACTTCGCCTGAAGCCAAGTTCGCCTAAGGTTTAACTTCGCCTGAAGCCAAGTTCGCCTAAGGTTTAACTTCGCCTGAAGCCAAGTTCGCCAAGGTTTAACTTCGCCTGAAGCTAAGTTCGCCTGAGGTTTAACTTCGCCTAAAGCCAAGTTCGCCTGAGGTTTAACTTCGCCTAAAGCTAAGTTCGCCTAAGGTTTAACTTCGCCTAAAGTTAAGTTCGCTTAGAAAATAAATTAAAAACCTAATGGAAAATGTGTTAAGACAGTTAATGTAAATGAAATTTTTCCAAGCTGACCTGGCAGCTCGACCCCAGCCAGGGGCTCTGCCCCTTGGACCCTGCTAGGGGCTGCCGCCCCTAGACCCCGCTGCCAGGGGCGCTGCCCCCGGACCCCCGTTCGTTGTGGGTAGTAGTTAAGACTGGAAAGATGATATGAGTAGTGATAGTTGTTTGATACGTGTACTTGTTATACAGTCAGCCGTGCACAGCTGAAGAAAGGGATTACGATTAACGGTGAACGTAACCGTGTTCAGGTGAGTTTCTAGCCCCATTCCTTGTTATGTTTTCGGGGCTGTGTGCATACTCGATGTGTTGTTAATACATTTATCCTAGTGATAAGTGTATGTCATATGTGATATGTGTGATAGATATGAATGATTGTTTGTCGGTACGCGAACGATCTTCGGATATTGCGCGTACTGTCAGGTTAAAAATAAAGGTACGAATATTATATATCGAAGATGTATGAATATTTCAAATGAATACTTGTCGGGGCGTGAACGATCTTCGGATATTGCACGTAACGACAAGGGGTATGGTTGTTAAATGAATGAGGTAAAGAAGGCCTAGAATGTTCTTATGTTATAATGTAAGTATGTGTATATAGGTACACGAATGGCATGTGAGTTCTACGTTCGACATAGTAAGTTAGGATGGCAAATCCCTCTAGCTTCTGTCGGACATAGACTCGGCTGGTGATGGCGTAGTTAAGGACTGCGAGCCTTATACGTGAAGTAGATGATATATGTAAACGTAGACAAGGACTCGAACCTTATACGTAATGTAAATAGGCGTCAGCATAGGAAAGGACTGTGAACCTTATACATGCTGTAATTGTAGCATAGGGGAGGACTGCGAACCTCGTACGTGCTATGAATTAGGTTGCAGCATAGGAAAGGACTGTGAACCTTATACGTGCTGTATTTGTAGCATAGGGGAGGACTGCGAACCTCGTACGTGCTATGAATTAGGTTGCAACATAGGGAAGGACTGCGAACCTTGTACGTGTTGTGGATGTATTTCAGCATAGGAAAGGACTGTGAACCTTATACGTGCTGATTTTGTAGCATAGGGGAGGACTGCGAACCTCGTACGTGCTATGAATTAGGTTGCAACATAGGGAAGGACTGCGAACCTTGTACGTGTTGTGGATGTACTATGGTATAGGGAAGGACCGCGATCCTTGTACGTACCATAAATGGTGAACATAGGTAAGGACTGCGAACCTTGTACGTGTTCACGACCTTGAGTACAGGTATAGACGGTGAACTATGAACGTACTCTCGGTAGACTGAGGTTAGTGATTGTAGATATGTATGTATGTATGGTAGCAAGTATGTATGTAGAACAGAAGGGTAACTAGTGAAGTATGGATATGTATCTACGGATATGTGTGTATGTGTATGTATTGTATGGTGTTCGATTAACTAGAACTCACTCAGCGTAGCTGACTTTTAGTATGCACGCAGGTGAGCTGATTATAGAGTTAGCATGAGGATGACATACGGCATGGATTGAACGGCTGGCATCTGAAGAAAGAAGTAAAGATGTTTTAAATATAAAGTTTTGTGTTATGGTATCAAAGAAAAGATTTAAGGTTTTATAACAAATGATTGATGTTTTATATTCCGCGAAAAGTTTTAATAAACTCTGATTTGAAGAACTGTGTTTATGAGTAAATCCGACGCTAAAGTAGGGTCACTGGGTTCGGGGCCTTACAAGAACCTTTCCCACCTCTATAAGATCTGTCAAACCATTAACAAAAGAAAACCCACTAGTTTCTTTAACCTCCTTTCCTTTGTACCTAGAGTGACCCTTTTTGCCCGAAAATGATCCTCCTTTACTACCCCCTTCTGTTCCAACCGAGCTCCTAATCGGACTATGAAACCGTATTCCACCAAATCCCGGTGGAACTGAAGAGCTCCTTGATCGTACATTCCCCGCCTTTAGTTTTTTCTTAACTTCATTCTGCCTCAATGAAGTTTTCTCAACATAAGATATTTCTTCCTCTACGTTCCTTACCGCATCCTCGTTAGCATCTTCATTAAACTCCTTAACCGAATCTTCTGACTCCAAATCATTCGTTTCAAAAATGCCTTCGCCGTCCCCCTCGCAAGATCCTTCCACCGTATCATCCTCCGATGGAGCACCACGGTTAATTGAAGGTGACCACGGTGAAAGTTCTTTGATCTCCACTTCATAATCTTCCTTATCAATTACCACCCGAACCTTTTCGTTTATAGTAGACATTACCTTTGTTCTTATTGTAACTCTACCTGTCGCGCAACTTTCATCTTTGTCGTCATCCCGGAACAACAAGTCACCCCATTTCTTGACTACCTTCCTATAACTCTCCTCTGTCCATGCACATAAAGGCAATCCAGTTACTTCTAGCCACACTATTCTTTCATCAAGGATGAAATTATTATCCACTTCGTTCAACAGTTTAAAAAAAACTGTCACTGCAGTAGTATTACGAAACCTGAATAAAGTATCTGCTGTGGGGAATTCTAGTAAAACCCATTGCCCACCAACATATGTTACCTCCACATCTTCAAAACCTTCTTTAGCACAAATATTGATAATATTATCAATGCATTGGATATCAACAACATATCCCATAACACAACATGAGTCCTCTGTGTAAAGTCTCAAATCACTTTTACCCAACTCTATAATCTCCATCTGCTTATTATGGTTACTATTTACTAGTAACCCCTCATTTCCATTTTTTCTAGAAAGACCCTCTTTAACCACATTAGCATAAGAAGACTTTAGATTAAGATCCCCATATTTAAAATTATCCCCTGATATCAAAGTTTCTCCATGTGGAACATTCCTACCATGGTGAAATCCTCCAACCCCTCTTTTACCCCCTTCTTTCCTCCCAAACATTGCAACAGAAGCATACAACCGATAGTTTCCAAACCAAATAGACCTAAGATTGACAACCAATTCGTCTGTATTTTTAACTTTCAAAAACCGGACAAACCCGAAACGTCTACCTTGCTTGGATAATTTGTTGGCAATGAAAACATCTGCCACCAATCCCCACTGTTGACACTCACGACGGAGCTCCAAACTAGAGATTTTATCCGGGAAATTTGTTACAAAGATTGAAGTCGATATCGCACTTACCTGATTAACCCTAGGATCTTTACTTGTTTCGAGCGGCACCTCTGTTGTGTCTTTCTTCCTTTCACTCTTCTTGGTACCCTGTTGGCATTCGTCATTGGATTGTTGATCTTCAGAAACCCTAGTTTTTTCGCTTGTGCCCATTCTTCCTTTACTCTTGGATAGATTTTAATGTGTTAAAAATTAATCATAAATATGTACTAAAACTTAATTGCTTAATAAAGGTAAAACATAAACATAAACAATACACAACCGAGGTAAACAAGAACATTTTCTATTCCTTGATGTTCAACTAATTAGACATGAGACATTGAGACGGAAACTACATCATAAATGGGTATGATCATGCACGGTCAATGGGTCAAACTAACATGAACCTAAAATTTTGAAACGAATCGAATATGACTTGACAAGAAGATTTATTTTATTTTGGTGTTTTTCTTATAAATAGTTATCAATTGAAAGAAACATGCCAATGTGTGTAGTATAACTACTTATAAAACGTCACGATCATCTCTCTTTCAAACTTGGGTATAAAATACTTAATACACTTACGTCATTAGAGTAGTTATATATATTTGCTTCAATATTTATAAAAAAACTAACAGTTTGTTTTGTTAATAAACAACGGTAGGTTATAGCAAGTAATTTTGGTGTTATACAATATACACATATATGGTTAATGGTTCACTACCATGTGTTAATGGGAAAATTATTGGGCATTTTGGAAACTAACAATCTCAATCACTAGATCTTAAATCCAATGGCCTAGATCTATTCTTACTCTTTCTAGAAAACTATCTCTTTTTATTTTAACTTACCCCAAGATGAGGATTCCAAAACCACATCAACAATTCGACATTGATTGCCAAGACGACCTACTGTGTATAAATGGCGATAACATTTAGTTATAATGAACATAGGGAGTTTTGGCCTAATGTGACAGAATCAATAACGAAAACGAACATTGTTACTTTTAGTTTGGTTGATCTTGGTTGCAATCAAGTAAAGAGTTATTTTGGTACTTATAGATGATTATATCTACGGAAAGTTAGTCGCAAATGGCCCCACCCTGACAAATTTTTGAAAAGCACGAGTTGGAATCTTAAGGGAAGTCCAAACATCAATTATCATCGGAATATCAAGGAATTACCAACGGAATTTGGGCCAACTTCGACATTCACTTGAAAAGAATATGAGAGAATCTTTTAAAAAATTTAATCCCATATCACCTACGGATTACCAAAAGAATCTTCGTCGGCAATGCTCTCCACCAATTGACGAATTAAAAATGTCTTATTTTTTTTAGTTTCCGTCGGTAAGCGACGGAATACATCATCGATAACAAATCGTCAGTGATAGTCATTTATTTAGTAGTTTCAAACACAATTATTTAGTTAGCATGCTCACAATTTGATCCAAGTCTAACTTAGTCCAGTTAGGACTAAAACAAAAACCTTCAAATTTCATATTAACTTCGTATCACATCATAATCACACCCTTATATTGGAAAGTAACATCTTATTTTATTTTATTAAAAAACGCCAATTGTTTTCTTTAACAAAATGAAGAAGAAATTCACAAAACAAAACATAAAAAACAAACGAAATTTAATTTCTTTCATGATGATATACGTAATTATTTGTTGTATTATTTTATTAATAATATATACACAAACAAACATCATATATGTTGAAGCAAATACGATTATTATTTTGTTGTTATTGAAGGAAAATAAAAGGTCATGGACAAGTTGAAGGGTATATAAATGAATATAATATAACATAGTGCAAAGTGAATCGTAAAGTCTTTATCGAGACCCAAACGTTGACCCGTCATAACTGGGTTTCTTTTCTCCCACTCTCTCGTATTTTAATGACATGATGATAATTACAGGGGGATATTTTTAGCTTAATATTATTTTGTGGTGTATGTATCAATCATTTCTTAAACATTATTACTTTTTTGTTCTTCATTTTATTTGTTTTGTTGATAATAACATGCTGCACCAAACAATAATCACGTACCGATACATGATCAATGGCATGTTTAATTACGGGAGTTGGGGATTGCCTACCAAAAATATCTCTAATAAAATTGTAGACATGACTTCATATCAACGACTAAGTTAACGACGTAAGTACCTGCATTATTTTTTTTTTCTCAAAAGCTGTTACTTGTTAGTATAAGTTTAAGAACCAAATAACAATATACACATGTGAGGTTTAAGCACCAATTTTCCTTAGCATCATATTTGGGTAAAAACAAAAAAATAGTAAAAAAAAAGGCGAATACATATGATTTGGTTATATAGTCTGAGGTCACACTAGAAAGTCATAATCATTGATATATGATTGAGGTTTACATTATTTGGGATTTGTATCTATAAATTAGTGATAAAAAACCATTGAAATTGATAGAATCATCTAAACCTAACTAAATCGGTTTGTCAACCGAGTCAGGAGTAGTACACTTCGGTTTATGGTTTACAACCAGCCGGGTATATACTTTCGTCTAATTAATCTTTATATTTTAACGAAAAGAAAAAAAAAATCTTCTATCATATATATAAATCTAACAATTATAATATTTATATGTACTTCAATTATAATGCACACAGATTTTTTTATTTATATATTTTTGAACAGCATGCACACTGATTATTAACTTTTTTTCGAACAGTCTTGCGCTCTTTTTTTTTCAATATTTTCCATAAGCCCTTTATTATTTCAGTGATACAATGTTCGGGTTTTCTATACACAGTCAGACTCTTGCTCCTTAACAAAGGGTTTGCTATCATGCAACAATACCTAATAGTTCAATTTTTAATACTGAAATATAATCGAGTTAGCTCATATAAACAACCGATTAAGACAGCATAAAAACATTTTCCCGACAAATATACTTAATTTTGATTTCAATAAAAGCAACTTGGATACATACAGTTTGATTCTTGCATCCATAATGCATTTGTTCATTTTAGCTCTAAAGATAATCTTAAGAAATCAATTTATATGTAATGAATATATTCTAACAGTTCTTATGAGATAATATTATCATAACTTTAATTGCATATTCAAAGAAGATATTCATTAATAATATATATGCTACCTTGCATAAGTTGCATTATATATTACAAAGGAGGAAAATAAATCTTTAAAATAACAACCACAAATGCGAGCAAAATAATGAGGTAATTGGTCTTCACACTCGTTGATGACGATTCTATTAAGACGAATATTGATAGTAAACAAGAATACAATTATAAATTTTAATATGTAGCCAAACTTTTTATGAAATATTTAACTAAAAGTTGTGTAGAAGTATCAGAACATTTTTAATCATGTTACTAAAATATAAATGTAAGATATTGAATATTTTTCTTTAGTTTCATTTCTTAAACTGAAATCCGAATAGAATGATTCCTTTGTTCTCGACTTTAATATCGAATGGTTGAAATGTCACAATTATCCAAATGCATTCACATAGCGTCTAACACGTAATATGTGGGTTTGTATATATATACAATCAGCATTTGTCTTGTATGTATTATAAATTTATAATCGTACACATATATTATTATTTATTATTGAAATGTCGAGTGATTAATATGTAAATTACGTCATTGTTACATCTTGAAAAAATAAAAGCCATAATCAAGTAACGTAAAGAAAAAATGTAGAGCTAGTGATGGAGTGGTAAGAAAGAGACTTGGTGTTTCATGTGACTCAGGTTCGATTCATGCCCACATCATTTAGTTTCAAAGGCACCAGAGTGATAATGGGAAACTAGGCGAGTAGGTGGATTTCACTAGTTGGATCCTTGAACTGAACGAGCTTTATCTCACTGCACTGTCGTGTCTTCGGGCGAGTGTTTATGGACGTTCGCCTTAGGTGAGGGGTTTTTCCCGAATCAAAAGACGAGTGTAAACCGATGCGGTGAATTTAGGCAGTAGCAAGTTTGGAGGATTCGTTGGCTATTCAAAAGAAACGTAAAGAACAAATATTTGTTTTCAATGATGGATATTTTAGAAAAAATTAATAACTCTCAGTCTGCTTATTCAGTCAAATAACATTAGATAAATAGATGTAAGTCTTTTACACATATATGGAGGAACATGTCAACTAGACAGAGAAATCATTGAATCATTCTAATAATCTTGTGTGATATGTATGCATTAAGAGAGTTTCGAGTCAACAATACTTGATTGTAAAGCGTACACAAACTATTGTCACATTGGTCTGGTGGAAGGCGCCAGTTATATAGCCAAAAGGCCAATAACCGTGCCTTGAGCTCTAAATGTAATAGTGAGCTAAGAAGAGAACAATATGCGTAATAAACTCGCGTTACATAGCTAGTCAGATTTAACAAATTTGTTTGAAAATTGCATACCTTCAACCTTCAATCTTCTCAAACCATTCACTCGAGAACGGATCAAACTGATAATGTATAAGCTTGCTTTTATATCTAAATCTTTGATCTTTTCAGACCAAATTTTGGTTTCAAAATTCAAATCACACTTATATACCAAATACATTTTTATTTTTTAAGGTTACATTGAGCTTTAAAACTTCCACCTTCTGATTAGATTGACTGTAACACATGGCAAGCGTTTTGAAAATTTTAGAGAACGTATGTTCAAACTACAATTATAAAAGCAAACTAGAATTTAACTTGATCTAAGTTACTAACATGCAGAAAGGTTAAAACAAGCTTGGTCGAAAACCAAGTTGAAATCTTGTGAAATGAAAGTATGAAACTCTGCTGATATTGATGTATATAAAGCTTAAACACGAACTTGATTATAAGTCCAGACTCAAATAAGGTGCTGTTTGTTTTTGAAGACAAAAATTGTCTGCAATCTGATTTCATCTGATTCAATGCCTGCAACTGAAGATGTGGTTTGAAGGTCTGCAATCTGAAAATATAATACTGTTTGTTTTATAAACTGGATATCGTCTGCATAAGCTGAAAATTAGTTACCTATCATATATTAAAGTAGATAAAAATCTTTTAACGTTTGTAGACTGCTAAAATAATTGGTAGTGGTGTATGAACTAAGGAAGTGAGTGGTGGTAGATGATTGTGGTAGGCAGTGAACGGTGAGTGGTGGACCGTGATGGTGGCCGACAATGGGTGGTGGTGGTGATGAACGGTGTTGGTGGGTGGTGGACTATGATGGTGGTGGATGATGGTGGTGGCGGGGGGGGGGGGGGGGGGTGGTGGATGGTGGTAGTAGTGGACGGTGGTTGTGGCCGACGGGGGTGGTGGTGGTGGTGATGGACGGTGGTGGTGGTGGGTGGTGGTGGCGGCGGACGGTGGATGGTGGTGGTGGACGATGGTGGTGGTGGACGATGGTGGTGGGTGGAGGTGGCGGGGGACGGTGAATGGTGGTGGTGATGGACGGTGGTGGTGGGTGGTGGTGGCGGCGGACGGTGGTGGTGGCTGGGGACGGTGGTGGTGGTGGTGGCGGCGGAACATATATTTTAAGATTAAGGAGAAACATATAAATACTTTGATTAACGAAAGTATTTATTTTTTAAGATTAAGGAGAAACATATATAGAATCATTTGAAGTTTAAAAACAGCAGAAATAAATTTATACCTTTCAATCTGTAATCAATCTATTACAAAGAAACACATTTTTTTTAATAACTAAGCTAAAACATAGGATTCCAGGTTTTACAGAGTGCAAATTTATTATGAAGAAGATAAAAGAGTAAGATTAAAAGGATATTTTTATTTCATAACTGTTTTCCCCGAAGGAAAAACTTCTTGATATCTACATCGTTTCTCCTCTAAGGAGATTTTACTCACACATGCTTTAAGTAAAAAATAATAAAGATTTATTTACTATCTTTTCTTCTACGGTTCCGATTTCTGAAAATACATCTTCTATAGCTATATTTTCTTTTTCTTTATACTCAATTGAATGGGTACTATTTCTTAAAGCATGTGTGAGTAAAATCTCCTTAGAGGAGAAACGATGTAGATATCAAGAAGTTTTTCCTTCGGGGAAAACAGTTATGAAATAAAAATATCCTTTTAATCTTACTCTTTTATCTTCTTCATAATAAATTTGCACTCTGTAAAACCTGGAATCCTATGTAGCCACCAATCCAACAACACCATGATTTCCCTAACGCCCTCCTGGCTAAACGGTACTTCTTCTTGGCGGCTACATAGGATTCCAGGTTTTACAGAGTGCAAATTTATTATGAAGAAGATAAAAGAGTAAGATTAAAAGGATATTTTTATTTCATAACTGTTTTCCCCGAAGAACTCTTAATATAAATTTTTGTTCCTCAAAATTCTGAACTTCTGTAAGTGACCAATCCAACAACACCATGATTTCCCTAACGCCCTCCTGGCTAAACGGTACTTCTTCTTGGCGGCTACATAGGATTCCAGGTTTTACAGAGTGCAAATTTATTATGAAGAAGATAAAAGAGTAAGATTAAAAGGATATTTTTATTTCATAACTGTTTTCCCCGAAGGAAAAACTTCTTGATATCTACATGGGCGTGTCTTGGCCTGGCCATGGGCGTGCCTTGGCATGCCTTTGGCTTGCCCATGGGCGCCTTGGCATGCCTTGGATTCCATTTTATAGGATTTTATAAAATCCTATTAAATGCCTCTTTAAAACTCTTTAATCTTACTCTTTTATCTTCTTCATAATAAATTTGCACTCTGTAAAACCTGGAATCCTATGTAGCCGCCAAGAAGAAGTACCGCTCTGATACCATTATTGCGGAATGTTATGAAAAATACTTTGATTAACGAAAGATTTATTTTTTAAGATTAAGGAGAAACATATATAGAATCATTTGAAGTTTAAAAACAGCAGAAATAAATTTATACCTTTCAATCTGTAATCAATCTATCTTGTTCCTCAAAATTCTGAACTTCTGTAAGTGACCAATCCAACAACACCATGATTTCCCTAACGCCCTCCTGGCTAAACGGTACTTCTTCTTGGCGGCTACATAGGATTCCAGGTTTTACAGAGTGCAAATTTATTATGAAGAAGATAAAAGAGTAAGATTAAAAGGATATTTTTATTTCATAACTGTTTTCCCCGAAGGAAAAACTTCTTGATATCTACATCGTTTCTCCTCTAAGGAGATTTTACTCACACATGCTTTAAGAAAATTACAAGTAAAAGAAAAGGGGCGAGTGTCGATGCCCTTAAACCTAAATCATACTTCTTTATATAGGAGAAGCAGATTTTTACAAATGACCAAAATGGCCTTCCTCTATCGTCATTGATGACGTTTTTAGTCTATATACCCATGTGTTGGGTCCAGTTCTCTGGTGTCTTCTTCTGAAAAGTAGATTCCTTCTTCAGTGGAAGAGCTGCTTTTTGCTTTGCACCATGTGCACTGGTGGTCATTAATAATTTCTTTTAACTTTTGGCAAAGTTTTTCTTTAGTGGTGGGACTGACTTCCACATTGTTCTCAATAATTTGTTGTGTAAAATTATTGATAGCTGTCCATTCGGTTTGTGGAAGAGGCGTTGCACTATAGCTTGTAATAATGCAATTACTGCTGCAATAATTTACTTTATTAAAGCTTCCTCTCTTGATTTTATCAAGATTATGAAAGATCCTAATGAATCTTTCTGTTCTGATTGAACTCCAGTTTTCAATGTCTTCATCATCATTCATAATTTTTGAAGGATTGACAGTTCTTGTTTTGGCTAAGCCAATTTCTAGGTGATGGTAGGCGGGAAAAGTACTTCCTTGATACCAATCAGGGAGAGTGGATGTGCATTTGACAAAGATATTTGCATCCTTTGCTGCTGCGATTTTCTTTCGAAAGTTTTTAATTGCTTTCTTCATTCCTTCTGTCAATAAACTGATTTCTAGTAAATTAGACGCAGGATAAATAAACTTGATTAATCCGGCTGAAAATGCTAGAGAAACAAGTTCTGGGCTAGAGCCTGGACAAAAAACAATTAGGCTTTTGGTGGCCTTGTCTTCCGTGTAGATATTTTCGGACTCAAAATCATTTTGACTGAGAGACCTTGCTTTAGACCATATTGTCCTGAATTCATCCAAAGATATGATATCTTTTTCTTCTTTTTCTTCAAAACGTGTCATTTTTGAAAGATTTGTGGGAGCTTCTCTGAACTCTATAATTTTTTCTTTTTTCCTGGGTTTTAAAGGTTCAGGAAAAGTTAGTACCTTTAACGGTATCTCTTTTTTGCCGAACTCTGCAGAAAAACGTGTAGCTTCTTGTTGGGCTTGATATAGAGTTTTGTATTTTTTAAACGGGTGTGGATTTCCCGAGGTGTATTTGGAGACTAGAGACCAGTGTTCATAAATGCCTCTGTGATCACCGTCAAAAATGACATAAAATCTAGAAGTATCTTTTTCTGGTTTGTTAGCTATTTCTGAATAACTTGGTCTAAGAGAGACCTTTTCAGTTTTTGGCAAACTGTCAGCCATCAACGGATTTGTTGTGTCTTTACCAGAGCCGTTTGCTGCTGGACTAGATGAAGATTGTGGTTCCTCATTTACCTTATTTTTGCTTTTTTCCAAAGCAACAGGAGTTAACGGACTTGAGTGTTCTTTACCCTTAGCCGTTTGTAAGGGAATAGATTCAGATTGTATCCTTTCGGATTCCTGTTCTGAATTAACAGTTGTTGCTTTTAGACTTTCGTCATATAAAGCTATTTTTTCTTGAATGGCCTTTAGCTCAATAATCAATAATTTTTCTTTAAGGCGTAATGCCTTTAATTCATCCATGAGAGGAAAAAAAAAAACTTTTCTTGAAAAGTTTATTTTCTAAACCAGAACCCTCTTTATTTATCAAAAGAAATATTGAATTTTGAGATGATAAATATAAACCTGTGTGGTTCTTATTTATAGCCGGGTGAATAGTGATTTCAATTATTTTGAAAATCACGTGTAAGGCAATCAGCCAAGACATTTTTTGGCCCCTCAAGGTGCTCAATATCAAAAGCATATCTTGAGAACCACATCTGCCATCTGACGAGGCGTCCTTGTTTATTATCTCCAGAAATTTTTGTTTTAAGGAAATAAGTAAAATTTTTGTTATCTGTCCTGACTAGAAATTTTACAGGAGTAAGATAAATGGAAAATTTTGAGATAGTATTTTTTACTGCCAGTAATTCTTTTTCATTACTGTGATAATTTCGTTCAGCTGGTTTAAAGCTTCCGGAAGTGTATCTGCATATCTCTTCCTTTTCAGCTGTTTTAGCCTTTAGAACTCCTCCCCAAAAATCATTTGAGGCATCTGTTTCAATAATAAGAAAATCTTTTTCTTTTGGAAGATAAAGTTTTGGAAAATCTGTTAATTTTTTCTTTATCTTTTTTATGTAATCAGTATCGGATTGTTTCCATTCCCATACATAATCTTTCTTTAATTTTACCTGTAACGGTTTTCTAAGCTCTGCAAGCTTTGGGATATAACTTTCTGCATAAGTTAAAACACCCAAAAATCTTTGAAGATGCTTCTTGTCTTCTAAGATATTAGGAAATTTATGCAAATTTTCTAAAATGTGTTTTTGAGGACAATGAGTCCCTTGGTCAATTTCTAAGCCTAAGAAATTTATCTTTGTTTTAAAAAGATTAGCTTTCTTTCTAGATAAAATTATCCCATATTTTTCAATTGTTTTTAGAACTGAAAAAACATGAAAATAATGTTTTTCTTCTGAGTTTGAGAAAACTATTATATCGTCAACGTAGACGGTGCAATATTCTTCTAATCCTCTTAAAGCGTTTTGCATATGTCTTTGAAATATGCTGGGAGCTTGTTTTAAGCCAAAAGGAACTACCTTCCATTGATAATGTCCGTCTGGGCATGTGAATGCAGTTAATAACTGAGATTCTTCGTCTAATAGTACCTGCCAGAAACCACTTTTGCAATCGAAACTTGAAAAAATGGTTTTGCCTCTTAAGAGGGTTAGTAACTCCTGCATACATGGGAGGTTATGGCTATCACCTTTAGTAGCTGCATTGATTGCTTTATAATTTACAACCATACGCTTTTTTCCTCTTCTTTTTTCTGCCTCATTTTCAACTAAGAATGCTGGAGACATGTGAGGAGATTTACTTGGGACTATTAATTTAAGATCTAATAGTTCTTTAATTTGTTTTTTAAATTCTTCCCTATCCTGGGGACTATATTTCATAGGTTTTACCCTGATTATAGTTTTGGGATCAATTAACTCTATTGACGCCTTCATCCATTTTTTGGATTTTTCCGGATCTATGGGATTTTCTGAGCATACCTTTTCAAGTATTTCTTCAATTTTTTGATACTTTCTTATTTCTAGAAAATATTTTTCTTCAGGTTTTATAACTTCCTGAGTTATATTAGTACCTGGTATTTGTTTTATTTTTGAATCTTTTTTCATAGATTCAAGAAATCCGGGCTTTCCTAATTGAAAAGCTTTTGTTACTTTTTTAATCAAAATCATTTCCTGATTAAGATGAAAAGATATTCTATCAAGCCATTGGGTAAATGGTCCATATAACTGACAGAAATTGTTTCCTAAGAGTATATCAATACCTGATTCCTGTTGATATATTGTTGGAATAATAAAAGGTTCTCCTGAGAAATAGACAATCAGATTTCTACAGACTTTATCCAACTTAATTGTTTCTTGATTAGCAATTGTTACGTCAATGCTTCTGGGAGTATTTTCCCATAATTCATCGGGTATAACATACTTGCTTGCTAGACATAGACTTGCCCCTGTGTCTATATAACAGTGTAGTGTTATTATTTTATATCCTTTTAGGAAAATTTTTCCTTTGATATAAATTGAGTTAGGGTTAGTTATGTTTGAATATACTAACTCTTTTTTCTTTTGAAGATCAATACAAAAGTGTAAAATGTCTTCTTTCCAATTGATGATTAAATTTTTATTCATTCTGATTCTTCGGAAGAGAAGTCTTCAGAAGATGAATCACTAATTATTTTTAATGAATATACTTGCCTATATTCTTCAAAAATATCTTCAGATGGAAAATATCCATCAGTTTTTGCTATAGAGATAAGCTTCGCTTTCTCTGGGAATTTTTGTCTATTAGGACATTCGTTAGCATAATGTCCTTCCTCAGAGCATATCCAACATCTACATTTCTTTTTTCCTTGAGGACAAACTTTAGGTTTCTCTTTTGAGAAATATTTACCAGGAGTAAATTTTTTCTTTTTATTTTTCCAAAATCTTTTCTTTGGTTTGTACCTTTTTTTATATTTCTTTTTGAAATATTTTTTATCTTTTATTTGCTCACAGCCGAAAGATAACTGTGGAATTTCTGCTAATTTTTTGCAACAGTTTTTGTTGAATCTTTTTAGCTGTTTTTGTTTCTTAGAGAAATCACAATATGTAGCAATTTCTTCTTTAACAATTTTAGTAGCAAACCCAAGAGAATGCATTGTTAAACCGTTTTTTTCTTTATTCCATCTTTCTTTGGCTTTTTCACCAACGATTGGAATTTTCATTAAATAAACTTCAACCCAAGAGTGATATTCTCCTGTGCTTAATTTATATAAATTTGTTTCGAACAAACAGGTGAATTCGTCTAAAAGACAGATGTCACATAACTGTGCTCTTGTTAGGTTTTGTCTTGCTTTTTCAAGCAATTTCTGGTTTTCTAGATCTTTATTAGAAAAAAAATCAAGGCCTAAAAACATAGTGTATAAGGCGTTAATAATTTGTTCAAAAAGATCAATACCATCTAAATCCTCATTCCAGGAGGTTCCTTTGATAAAATCTTGTATTATTCCTGCGGACTTATGTTCTATTAATAATAACAAGGTTTTAGCATTGGAGAATTCTTCTTCATTAGACTGAATTATCAGGCTAATTTCGGTATTCCATTTATCTATTACCTCTTTCCTTTTTTCAAGGTCAAAGATACAGTCAATTTTTATAGTGTCAATGGCAGTAGAGCTTCCATTGTTAGCACTAGGTATTCCCTTATGATATGGCATAGAGAACTCAGTTTTCGCTTTTTTATGGCGTGTTCTACCATAACTAGTACTAGCTTGATGCATTCTAGTACTTTGTCTTGGAATTTCATCTTCTTCTGAAGAATCTTCTTCCTCTGTTTTAGGCTCTGGAATAGCCAAAACTGTTTCTTTCGAGAAATATTTTTCGTTTAAATTTTTATCTTCTAAAAATTTTTTCTCGCATTCATCTTCACTTAAAGACAAAAGTTGAACGAGTTCATTAATTTGATCCACAGGGAGAGTATCTAATTGTTCATCAAAAACTTGTTCTAATTTTTGCGTAATAGAGCTCATTTTGATTTAAGCTATGGAAATGATGATTTCTTTTTCCTTAAGAACTTGTAAATGGTTCTTAATATTATATAAGGCTGAAAATTCTTTAGCGAGATTGTTAAGCCTTTCTTGAGGATCCATATTGATGTTGTTCATCAAGTGATGAATTTTTATTTGTATGTAGTGAATGAGTATTTTATATTCATTCTTTTTAGATTGAGCATTTTTAAAGGCTGTCTCTAAAGATTTTTTGATCATTGTCTTATTATGACTTTTGCAGGTCTTTTTCATTGGAGTTAAAAGGCCAAGTTAGCGCATTTGGACTTTTGGAGCTTCCTAATGATGGATTTCCCACGTTGAAGTTAGGAAAGGAATATTTCTGTGGTTTTTCAGAAATTTTTTCTTTTTGCCTTTCAGATGTTGAAGGCTGTGTTTTTTCGTGATCATCAATTTTGTCTAAGACATCTTTGATAATTTTTGCAGCAATGACTTCTAGATTTTCTTTAGTAGCCATGTTGTCTATTTTATTAATTAATTCTTTGATTAATTCTTCTATTTTTACGAGCGAACTCATATGGAAGATATTATTGTCATCCTCTTTTTGAGACTTTTGATTTCATTCTTTGCAGTAATGATTTTCTTTTCTAGGATTTTTATATTAAGAGTTCTTTTATCATAACTTAATATAAAGTTTGTTTTTTGCTCATTTATTCTTGCTGAATATATTATTATTTCTGCTTCTTTATGAACAATTTCTTCTTCTAAAGTAGCAATAGCGTTTAAAATTAGTTTTGAGGACATTATATCCCAACAACTTCTTTTAAAATTTCTCCGTACTTATCTATCCTTTCAGACATAGACCTCATTAATTGGAGTTCACTGTTACCAGCTTCTCTTAATTGTGAAGAGGTTCCAGCATAACTATGTCTTGGTTTAGACACAAGTATTTGTTTATTTCGAGCAATATCGATTGCCCAATTTTCTCGTAACTGTGAAGGTTCTGAGAACTTACTTCCTTCTACGGTTCCGATTTCTGAAAATACATCTTCTATAGCTATATTTTCTTTTTCTTTATACTCAATTGAATGGGTACTATTTGTTAAAGCATATGAGATTAAATAATTAATCGTAAATACTTTATTTCCTGGTTCCATCAGATCGGTTCTTTCACATTGATGTATGAAACTTAAAGTTTTATCGAAATCTTTTGAATCTCGATGTAAGGCAAATTTAGGATAAACAGTAAACATAAATTTACCATATGCTAAATTTCCTTGTATAGCTCCTAGGAGAGCATCTTGTCTATTGATAATTCTATTATCAACTAGAGCCATTTTTATTGGAAAGTTAATTCCATCTCTAAATTGCGCTTTTAGGAGAATTTTTACAGCGCCAATATGTACCATAGAGAGGGACTTTCTTAATTCTGGTTTTATTTGCAAAAGTCTTTTTGCAATTTCTCCCTTTGTTAGAAGTGGTAAATACACTTCTCCAGATGTATCTCTTATATCCACTGAGATTTCTTCAGTGTTGAAACAATAAAAGATTTTATTTTTTCTAGTAAAAGCTCTTGAAACGAGATTTTGTAGATTATTAGGTTGGTTAAAAACTTGTTTAGAGTTAAGCTTAAATTTAAGCTTGTTAATTTTTGATAATTGATCAGAATTAATCATGTAATCTGATGAAAAACCTTTTTCATTTTCACTGAAATTTATTATTTCAGTTGTTTGTTGTTCTGATTCTTCAGAATCTTTTGAAAACAAATTTTTGTTTTCCATTTTTAAAGAGTTTTAAAGAATTTCTCTCTCTTATTTTTTAAAAAAGAGCAACGAGGCTCTGATACCATTATTGCGGAATGTTATGAAAAATAATAAATTTCAGATTCTGAAATAATGGTATCAGAGTGGTGTATGAACTAAGGAAGTGAGTGGTGGTAGATGATTGTGGTAGGCAGTGAACGGTGAGTGGTGGACCGTGATGGTGGCCGACAATGGGTGGTGGTGGTGATGAACGGTGTTGGTGGGTGGTGGACTATGATGGTGGTGGATGATGGTGGTGGCGGGGGGGGGGGGGTGGTGGATGGTGGTAGTAGTGGACGGTGGTTGTGGCCGACGGGGGTGGTGGTGGTGGTGATGGACGGTGGTGGTGGTGGGTGGTGGTGGCGGCGGACGGTGGATGGTGGTGGTGGACGATGGTGGTGGGTGGAGGTGGCGGGGGACGGTGAATGGTGGTGGTGATGGACGGTGGTGGTGGGTGGTGGTGGCGGCGGACGGTGGTGGTGGCTGGGGACGGTGGTGGTGGTGGTGGCGGCGGATGGTGGGTGGTGGTGGTGTTGGACATTGGGTGTTGGTACTTGATATGATGTTAAGAAGTATGAAGATGTGTGAAGATGGTGAAAATAGCTTATTTTTTAAGACCATAAAAACAATTTCCAGATCTTTTTTTTTTTAAAAAACAAACAGTCTTTAAGAGCTTATGTCTGTGCGCCCACAGACATAGGCTCCTTGCAGACCTTATAAGCAAAAACAAACACAACCCAACTCAATCAACCTAACCAACAAAACAGTAAACAAAAATCCAGTTTTACGCATACAACATGAAGTTTTTATCTTTAAACTCAAATTGAGAAACAAAAAGGAAAAGATAACAATAATACAGTTTTACAATCAAACACGCAACATGGTATCTCATGAAAATTAAAAACAGAAGGGACATGATAAAAAATAGAAATAAAGTACGGACAATCTGTGAGTCACAACTTGGAGGAAAAACAGGTCCAGCTTTCTTTTTCATTCTTCCCCACTATCCACGGGTCCTGCTGCTTTCTGCATTTCTTATTGGGTAAAAGTATGGATGTGCCTACATTTTATTTAAAGAAAAGAATACCAAAACATTAAATAAACTTAGTTTAAATGTAACCTTACATTTAAAGTGTGTAAAAGCAAGAATATAACATTACCATTGCTTCTTTGGCAGTGGGCCGTTCTTGATGATCATACCGAAGTAACTTGTCAAGGAAATCGATTGCCTGCTCGACAAGCAACAACATTTATTTAAAAAAAAAACATACGCACAGACCGAACCATAGTACATCTTGTCATACTTAAGATATTATACTTACCTCGGGAACAGCTAAATGTTGGTTATCAGAATTAACGAACTTTGACCATGGTTTCCTGCTATGCCTGCATCGTAACCAAAATATACGATTTTTAAATATATGAAATTAAAAGATATAAATGAAATAAGTATATGTTTACCAACCTCCCAACAAGAGCGACTAGATGTGGATCTAGCTCTAGGCGATACCTCTGAAGATAAGTATTTAATTCGTCTGTCCCTAACACCTATCCAAAAGAACAAAATAAAATTCAAATATCAATTATAAACTTAGAATCCATGATCATGGAAAATAGGAAACGTGTAACAAAACATTCATAGATACGTATAATAAACGATACACGTACCTTGGCGATTTTGACCAGCTGATCATAATTGTCGTGTCCATAAAAGAACGGTTCCTTACGGAATATCTGTCAATATATCAATTCAATGAATTAAGAAGATTCATAAAGTATATAACAGAAAAAGAAATAATGATTGGAAAAATTGTGATCACCATTCCAGCAAACATGCAACCAAGGCTCCATAAGTCTAATGAGTAATCATAATCTTGCAAATCCACAAGGAGTTCAGGACCTTTGAAATATCTGAATTAGAAAAAGATGAGCACATGTATGATTTATTTGTTCAAAAAATGTGAAAAGTATTTAAAGAACAAATTCATTGCTACTATGAAGAATAGGCCTGTAAATGAACCGTACGAACAGGAACGTAGCATGTTCATGTTCATTCATTTAACTTTAACCCAACAAACAATCGAACACAAGACCTATTAGAACGGGGTTTTCTTGTCCGTGTTCGTTTGTTAAGAAAATGAGTGTGTTCATGTTCGTTCGTTAACAAGTAACAATATACATGAACGTAAACGAACAGACATAACTAAACTAAAACCAATTAAAAATGTGAGCAACAATGTAATGGACCTAAAAAGTTATTAAAACTAAACTAAATTGTAATGCGCCTAAAATATTTTAATAAATATATCAACAAATAACGTAAACTAACGGGCATAAACAAACTCAAACGAATGAACCTAAATGAAACGAACGTTCATGAACATAAATGAACGCACGAGACATTTGTTCATGTTCGCTCGCTTAACTAGATGAACAAAGTTTTCTGATCATGCCTGTTCATTTATAAAATAATTGAGCTTCCCAACGGACGGTAACTAAGAGTTTGGCTCATTTACAGGCCTAGTAAATAATATAAAACAGGTAAAATGAGAGAGTTTCGATATACAAACCTAGATGCCACACGAACATTATACTCTTTCCCAGGATGATAAAACTCTGCAAGACCCCAATCTATAAGACGAAGCCTGCGTTTTTCATGATCAATCATCACATTGTGGGGCTTCACGTCTCTATGCATGATTCCTTGAGAGTGACAGTAATCTAAAGCCTAAACAAAATCCACACAAGGTACATTAGACATGAAAATAAGAGGACATGTGCATCATAGTTGATAATAAGTAATTGAAAAAAGATGCAAAATTTTGAGATGCTCACCTTTAAAAGTTCATATATATAATAACGGATATCCATATCAGAAAGTGTCGGATAAAGTACTTTGAAATCAGTGTTGTTCACGTATTCAAATATCAGACTTGGTGTTTTTGACTGTTGATCTCTAACAATATCCAGCAATTTCACAATATTTGGCCCGCCACAAAGGTTTTGTAGAATCTTGATCTCCCTCTTAATCTGCATTCACAAAAATACTATTCGTCAATTCAATGAAGAAATAAAACGCATGTTTGTTAAATAATGCAATATGGAGAGTGAAAGTAAAAAAGAGAACAATTTAAGTAGAATCTAGAACATGTTTGTAACTTTAAACTAGAATAAACCAAGCGTGTTTTCCTATAAGCTATATCTATCTACACATTCTTTCTTTCACATAAACCATAATGGCTTCAACAATGATATTCATTAAAAAGGAGGGCTTTCTTCTTTAACCAAGTGTGCATCAAACTATTAAGAGATCAGAATCACAAGCTTAACAAAAATGGCTATTACTTACCCACAATTTTCAGATAATGTGATTAGCCTCTTAGGATGTGGAGACCATTAGGTTTATGATTCATGTAAAATATGCTCTCATGCCCTAATCAATTATTAATCTTTACTTGATAATAACCCAATCATAGCAGCCCTAGTCCCCTGTTAGATAGTTTATTCTTGTGGCATTGTGTACAAGGGCGTGCCAGTCATTCTCCTTTTACGGGTCTCCATATATATGAGGCTATCAGCCATTGTATTGTTTTTTATTACGCAAGAAATATAAACATATATTCAAATGTCTTTTCACGGTATCAGAAAGGCTGATGAATTTCTTTATTTAAACAGAAGATATGTTTATGTTTCTTGCATAAGCAGTTAAGCAAACACTACAATAGCACACACACATATATATAGAAATCATAAAAGGAAAATAAGTAATATGCCTCTCTACACAATACCACCGCAAGAATAAGCTATCTAGCAAAAGTACCGATCGATAAGGGCAAAAGAGCAGATTTTGCAACTCAAAACAATGTTTTTACATGGATCATAAACCATCATAGCTACAACAACGATGTTAATTAGAAAACCAAACTGGTATCACAAGCCTAACTAGTTAATAACATTATCCAAATACCGCATGTAAGAAATTGCATTTTTCACTAATCAAATGATTCCAATCCTAGGTAAACAATAAAAAGAAACAAACTTTACTCATTTGCACGTATTAACTTGATGCACACCTGATGGAAAAAAAAACTCCTTTTCAGAAAAACAGAAAATGACATGATACCTAATACATTTCATATAGAGCTAAAATCATAAAGCTTGTAAAATTAGGGCTCAAAATCAAACAACCAACAAATAAGCTAACCTTCTTCTTAACAAGTTTAAGTATCTTGATAACGCACTTCTCGTCAATAATAATTAAGATGCTTTTGTCCAATGATTTGGATTAATAATTAAGATTCTTCTTAAAAGAATGTTTGTTCTTTTTTTCTCTTCATTTTTTTCTTTTTCTTAATTAGTACATGTCCGTTTGCATTTGTGAACCATTCGTAAACAAGTTCAATTACTTAACGAACGAACACAAACAAGATTTTTCGTTCGGTTCAGTTCGTTTATAGGCCTAGCTAAAATCATAAAGCTTGCAAATTTAGGTTTCAAAATCAATCAATGAAAGAATAAAAGAGCAGGAAATAATAATAGATAAGCAAACCTTCTTCTTCTTAACGGGTTTAAGTATCTTAATAATACATTTCTCGTCGTTGGTACAGTGAAACCCCTCAAACACCTCACTGTATTTGCCTCTCCCAACCTTCCTCACCACCTCATAATTATCCTGTTCCCTGTTATTATAACATAACATAATAATAATAATAATAATAATAATAATCAACAAATGAATGAAGGTGAATAATAATAATAATAATAAGGTAAGGTAAAGAAAGAGAGAAAGAAAGCCCCACCCCCATTGAACGGTCAAGGACTCGTAATCCCAATACTCCTTGGGACGGACAACATTAACATCGGTATAAACCCTAGCTTTGGAGGGTGCGCCAGGGCGGCGGGTGGCCTTTCCGATCTTTTGAGCCAGGGTTTCCTGTAGAGAGACGGACGGCCGAAGGCTGCTGCTGCTGTGTGGAGGAACAGGAGGCTGGTTAGAGATGATGGATTGATTTTGACGAGGGTATTTGTGTCTCTGTTTGCGGTGTTGAGAGGCGGAGGCGATGTGACGGAGGAAGAGTGCTGGGGTGAAGGGAGATTTGAGATATTGCTGAAGCAGAGAAGAAGAAGGCCTTACGGCCATCAAACGATGGGTGAAGCTATTGTTATAATCAACAACACACACGAGACGACCTCAGATCGCTCGCTACCCTTTTTCCTTTTTCTTTTCCTTCATTACCCCCTTTTTTTTAATTCTTATTTTCTTCATTTTTCCGAGATCACCTTGACAAATAATAGATCATTCTTTCACCTAGAGATGATATTTGTTTCCTCGATATCCATACCCACCTATTCGGTACGGGTATGAGTATCAAGATTTTAGAGTTCCGGTACTTATGGATACGGGTATTTGATACTAGGTACCCATTTGAAATATGTAGTGGTTTTCATTAGGATGTACAACAACTTAACTCGCACGAGTCGAGTGTTGTACATCATAATAAACCAAGTTTGGTGAAGATTTAAAAAAAACTAAGTAATACCAAAATGGGTGTTGTATCGGAAGTACCTGTACCATAAAATTCGATATGGTACTTGGTACCCGGTTTTATAGATTTTCGGTACGAGTATTTTCGGGTAAAGGGATGGGTATGG
Organism: Bidens hawaiensis; assembly: GCF_021521415.1. Classification (NCBI taxonomy): domain Eukaryota; kingdom Viridiplantae; phylum Streptophyta; class Magnoliopsida; order Asterales; family Asteraceae; genus Bidens; species Bidens hawaiensis. The sequence continues at coordinate 1,214,614 of NW_027491177.1, read as the reverse complement.
GTACTGTACCGATCTCATCCCTACTTTTGCCCGAAGAATATAACGTGGTGACCTGACCAACCCACCCAGAAAGAAACCTATAACTAGAAAATTCCCTTAGCTCAACCTGAAACAAATTGCACTAGACAAGACTCAAACGGTGAAACCCATGAACTCGTGTTTTGTTCTTTTTTTACTTCTCTCTTATGTTTACTGTATTTCGTTTTAATAAATTGTTTTATAAAAAACACTACTACCGTTTATAACAAATTTGTATACTATGTAAATATGTAATTAAGATGATGAGGATTTTTATAACTTGTAAAACTGGATTCTATTTCTCTTTTAGACTGGAGAGGTTTTACTGGTTTACCGTGTTAGCGTAATCTTACGAAAGTACGGAGACCTAGTTATCATACTTATAAACTTACTAGGTTAGTTACCCGTGTAGAACACGGGTTAAAATACGTATTTTTTTTAAAATAATAACATAATGTTAAATACAAAAAAAAGGTATCACATATATAACGATATATTACACGGTAAAAAATTGCATATTACGTAATTTGGAAATAAAAAGTTGTTAAAAAAATCCATAAATCATAAATTATTTCTTTGTTATTTTCTATATCAAAACTTAGGTGTAAATGACTACTTTTTTAAACCAACTCGTGGAACAAAACTCATTTTAATCTTAATCTGTTTTGACATGAACAATCTTTGATACTTTAATTAGTTAAGAAACCCACCTGTTAGGGCATGAATTTTATGCTGAGGATCATTTATCCTTAACTATCTTATGGATAGATTATTCTTAAGATATGTATTAGGCTATGAAGGATCAATGATCCTCGGTATTATTTGTTTACTAATGATTGCGTTTAGTATGGTGATGTGTTAGCCAGGTATAAACAACTATATGATCCAGTCTACCGTATGTCCCACTACAAGGCATCTGTAGCACATGATCGAGATCGAAGAATAAGTTGGAGCAAGAAGCAGCAAGATGATAAGATTGATTACTGAGTACTAAAGACAAGATATGTTATCCTTTAAGAGGTGCTTAGACCAATTATCCTCGTGGAGAATTCTCTAGCTGAAGTCTGGATCCAGGATCCTTAGTCAACATAACTATTAATGGATGAATTTTGTATGAAGACCGATGTTTAAATATCAACAACGGCTCCTAGACCTAGTCCACAATTTAATTTGTTACTAAACGTCTATTAACATGTGGTCAAAGAGTACGATGATGAAGAGTGTAAAACTAGCGAGTTTATAGGAATTAGTTGTTAGTTAGTTACTGGTTTTTTTTCTTTATATATCGAGCTGTGATCAACATTAGAGGACACGTTCACACATATCCTAGCTGCTAAGTTATCTGTAATCACACACACACACAGCATTCATTGTATCTGTTGATCAACAACTCCAACCTTTGTACGACCCATTTTGATTAATAAAGTGGTGATAGACGATTTGTCATCACCCGGGGTTTTTGTGCCGGCGATCTGGACCAAGATCAAGGGCTTTTCCTCGTAACAAATCCTTGTGTTCATCATTATTTCGTTTACATATTCATTATTATCATCATAGCACTATACCTCACATTTACGGATTTGGATACGTTATCCTTAGCAGATTTTTGTCCAAAACAATTTGGCGCCCACCGTGGGGCAATTGGTGCTATAATCCATATTATTCCTATCATTTTCAACCTTCTCATACCCGTATCACCATCAATGGCCTCTCAATCAACCTCTGCTTCATCAACTATGCCATCTTCGGTTTCTCTCTCATCAAGAACTTTGCCGCCGATGCCTCCGCTAATCATGGGAGCACCAAGGGCTGCTGCTGCTGGAAGCAAGACGTAATTACCAGTCTTCCAGAGCTCGAAAACCGTTGCTGCTGCGCCAGTGGTTAATACTAACAATGATGTTTCATCTATGTTTTCGCAGGTTAAAGCATATATGGAGTAGCAGAACAAGACCAACCAGAGGATCTTTCGTGAGATAGAAGATCTCAAGAAGACTAAGAGGCCAGCGGAGGATCATACTCCCCTGATACCCAGGATGCTGGATTTCACCAGTCCAGGATCCATGGCTCAGTTCACTCAAGGATCATCTATCCTTCAACAAGGGTCCGTGGGTCAATAAACTCAAGGATCCTCATACTTCCAGCAAGGATCATCTATTCTTCAACAAGGGTCCACGGGTCAACAGACTCAAGGATCCTTACTGCTTCAGCCAGGATCATCTATCCTTCAACAAGGGTCCATGGGTCAGCAAACTCAAGGATCCTCACACTTCTGACAAGGATCACCCATCCTTCAACCAGGATCCTTTGGATTATATCTTCAAGAATCCTATAATTCCCAACCACAAGGATCCTTCTATCAGAATCAAGGATCCTCGGGAGTTCAACATCAACGATCCTCCGAAGTCCATGAAGGAGACTTCATTCCCATGCAAACTACCGCGTCGGGTGGTCCAACTCCTATCGCTGACTCTTCTTATCCCAAATACTCATCCGAGATGCCGACCTTCGCCCAACAAAGAGGTAATTTGTATGATTCTTTATCCTTAGATGCTAACTGTGGTTCCATGCAGGATGCAGGTATCAACCAAGCTATGACCAAGGAGCTACAGAAGCTCAAGGATATGATATCCAGTGTTCCCGGGGTGATACGACCAATCCCCGAGATACCTGAGGGAAGCCACAAATTATCCAGATTCGCTCCACCTATCTGTGACGCTGAAATCCCGAAGCGATTCCAACCCCCCAACATGAAGACTTACGATGGAACCACTGATCCTGAAGAACATGTGGCACAATACAGAGAAAGAATGGAAATCAACCCCATTCCTGAGAGACTCAAGGAAGCCTGCTTGTGTGAAGGCTTTGGATCCACACTGACAGGATCAGCATTAAAATGGCTGCTAAGTCTTCCACCCTTTTCAATTACTTCTTTTTCACATTTAGTTAACTTGTTCAACAGTCAATTTTCCTGTAGCAGGAAATTTGAGAAGTTAACTAGTGATTTATACCGAGTTGTCCAACCAAGTGATGAATCCCTTAGGGACTTCGTCACGAGGTTTGGCAGGGAAGCTCTGGAAATCCCTAATCTTGACATGGCTATTGCTGGTGAAGCCTTTAAGATGGGACTTCATAGGGGCTCCCCCTTTTATGATAATCTTGTGATGACTCCTTGCAGGTCTCTAGATGAAGTAAGGAACATGGCACTAAGGTTTATACGACTGGAAGATGACAAAAGGATCCAAGAAATATTGGGGGCTTAGACAAAACAAGAATTCCCTTATAAGAATAAAGGATCTTCATACAGGAACAATAACTCGAAGCCGTACAACAAGTTCAACAATCAAAACGTACGAGCAGTCGAAGAAGGAGATGATGATGAAGACTATCCCTGCATCTTCGAGTATTGTTTCTCCGTAGACACCCATGGCTTGATTTGTGCCATGAAGGATCTAGGGGAGAAAGCTAGGTGGCCCCGAAAGAATGAGAAGACGACTACCTTAAAAGACAAGTCTAAGTGGTATGCCTTCCACGAAGATTTTGGCCACATGGTAGACGATTGCATTGGCTTAAGGAGGGAAATTGGATACCTCTTGAGCAAGGGGCACTTTAAAGAACTCTTGGGAAGGAAGAAATCCAGGATTCAGGATCCTGAAGATCCTCCACAGAAAGCAACGCCACCACCACCAGATGTTCACGTGATCAACTTCGTCTCCAGAGACTGTGACATATTTCAAACATCTTATCCTAAAGAAGAATTCAAGTTGGACGATGAAAGAAGGCCACTCATACCTACTACTCGAATAACTGATGAGAGAATATTCTTCGATTCAAGTATCCAGGATCCTCACCAGGGTAAACTGGACGTACGGATGGTCAACTTCATTTCTGGAGGATCCGAAATATGTGGAACTTCCTTCTCCGCAGCAAAAAGGCTCGCCAAAGAGATCAAGTTGGATAACGGAGACCGACCAATAGTATCCACCACTTTAACGATAGATAAAAGGATCTTCTTCGACGAAGAAGATAAACTAAACATCCAGGATCCTCACCATGACGGTTTTATTATTATTTATTTATCGCTAACCATTATGTACGCAGGATCCTAGTAGACGGTGAAAGCTCAGTCAACATCATCCAGCATGATGTCCTTAAGAAGATGAACATTCCAGATTCCGAAATCGTCCCTAGAACATCAGTGCTAGTCGGTTTCAGCGGAGAAACCAAGAAGACATTGGGGACATCAACCTCCCAATTTATATTGAAGGGTTAAATTCATATCAAAAATTCTGTGTTATTGATAACCTTTCTTGTTGCAATGTTATTTTAGGCAGGCCTGGCTCCATGGGATGAAGGCGGTGGCCTTAACTTACCACCAATGCATCAAACTACCTACCCCATGGGGAGTTGTGAAGATAGTTGGTGATCAGGCAGAGGCCAGGAACTATTATTCCTCATCGATGAAGCCAACAGCCAAAAAAACTATAGCATAGCAACCACAACAACATCCTAGGGACGTATTTGAAGCTCGGGAGAAAGATTTAAAGGAAGTATCCTTGGACCCCGAGGATCCAGACGTAAAGGTGTTTCTAGGATCCAGTATCCCCGATGATAATGAGGAGGATATCATATCCTTCCTAAAATGAAGAAAATCCACGTTTGCCTTCAAACATTCAGACATGACAGGTATTTCAAAGGAGGTAATCACTCATAAGCTCGGCCTTGATTTATCTATTAAACCCATCCATCAGAAGCGAAGGAAATTTGCTCCTGAGAGGAACAATATCATACAAGAAGAAGTTGAAAAAATTCTTAAGGCCGGTATGATCAGAGAGGTTCAATATCCTCGATGGTTGGCTAATGTGGTTGTAGTTTCAAAAAAGAACGGAAAGTGGAGGGTATGTGTTGATTTTACAGATTTAAACAAGGCATGTCCCAAGGATCCTTTTCTGTTACCATATATAGACTCCATAGTGGATGCAACAGCAGGACATGAAATGCTTACCTTCAATGGATGCTTCCTCTGGATTTCAACAAATTCAGATGGAACCATCTGATCAGGAGGATACCGCATTCATGACTCCTACCGGCATATGTTATATTGCTATGCCATTTGGACTAAGAAATGTAGGGGCAACATTCCAAAGACTAGTCAACATGATGTTCAAGGAACAGATAGGCAAAACCATGGAAGTCTATATAGACGACATGATGGTAAAGTCAAAGAAGGTTGAGGATCACCTCAGGGAAAATGCCACTTTGGTGTTAAGGCTGGAAAATTTCTGGGATATATGGTAACTAAAAGAAGAATTGAAGCAAACCCCGAGCAGATTGAAGCCATCAACCTAAAGTCGCATGCAAACGCCAAGGATGTTCAAAGGCTAACGGGAAGAATAGCCGCTCTCAACCGATTCATCTCAAGATCCTCCGAGAAATGCAAATACTTCTACGACATTCTTAGAAAGAATAGGAAGTTTGAATGGACAGAAAAGCATGAAGCCAACCTAAAAGTCTTAAAGGATTACTTATCTCAGCACCGGCTCTGATGAAGCCTGTGGATGGAGAATCCTTATATCTATACTTGGTTGTCTCAGGAAATGCAGTAAGTGCCGTCTTGGTAAAGGATCATGAAGGTGAACGACACCCAGTGTACTATGTAAGTAAGAGTCTTTTAGACGCAGAGGCCAGGTATTCTCATTTAGAAAAGTTAATCCTTGCTTTAATTATGGCTTCTACTAAATTAAGACATTATTTTGAGACTCGTACTATTATTTTGAGAACTAATTATCCTGTTAAGAATGTTCTTAGAAAGCCAGAATTATCAGGTAGGATGGCTAAGTGGGCTGTAAAGCTGAGTGCATACGACATTCAGTATGAGCCTAGAACAACTATCAAATTGCAGACACTCGCAGACTTTGTGGCTGATTTCAGCAGTGACATGCAGAAAGAAGCCGACTTGGAGGTTCAGCAACTAGATACAACAAAGGATCCTTGGATCCTCTTCACAGATGGAGTATCCAATGTAAGAGGAACGCGATTGGGCATACTACTGAAATTGCCACAGGGGGACATAATATCCTAGTCCATTGCATGTGCGTTTCAAGCTACCAACAATGAGGCAGAGTACGAAGCACTCATCACAGGTTTACTTTTAGCCAAAAGCATGAGGATCAGGTATCTTCAAGTTTATATGGATTCTTTACTTATAACTAACCACTTTAACGGTTCTTATACCGTAAAAAGCAAGAATATGATGAAGTATTTAGAAATTGTGAAGGAATTGGCAAAATCCTTCGAAATATTTAGTATATTACAGGTACCAAGAGAGGAAAATGCTGGGGCAGACGCCTTAGCGAATTTAGCCTCATCCTTGAAAATTCCAGAAGATACGAAGATCCCAATTATCCATATACTCTTGCCAGCAATAGGAGAGCAAGAAGTTAAAAAAATAACAAGTGACAAACAGATTGTACTTTGGGATCCATTATCCTTAGACAGCCAAGGATCCTGGATCCTCCCAATCAAAAAGTACATTCAAACTAGAGTGATCCCAACTACGGAGAATCCGAAATCCTTCAAACTAAGGCATCACAATATATCTTATTAGATAATATGCTATACAGAAAATCTCTTGTAGGACCATACTTAAGGTGTATAGAGGATCCTGAAATCCAAGAAGTACTTAAAGATTTTCACGAAGGAGATTGCGGCAACCACACAGGGGGAAGAGCATTATTCTCCAGGATACTTAGGACTGGATACTTCTGGCCGACAATGAAGAAGGATGCAATAGAGTATTCGAAGAAGTGTGATGCCTGCCAAAGGCATGCAAATATCCTTCATCAACCAGCAGAACCAATGTATCCTATATCCTCTTCATGGCCTTTCATGAAATGGGGAATGGACATTGTTGGTAAGCTACCAAAGGCACCAGGTGGAAAGGTCTTTATGCTTTCCATGACAGACTAATTCTCTAAATGGATTGAAGAAGAAGCATTCGTACAAGTCCGAGAAAGGGAAGTTATATCTTTTATTAAAAGGAATATTATAACTAGATTTGGTATTCCTTCTGAGATTATATGTGATAATGGTTCCCAATTTATTGGGAAAGAACAACTAACTTTTGTGACAGCTGGGGCATAAAGATGATTACTTCAACTCCAGTGCATCCTCAAGCTAATGGTCAAGCGGAGTCTAGTAACAAAATCATCATCAACAATTTAAAGTAGAAGCTAGGATCCAAGAAGGGATAGTGGGCCGAGGAACTACCATATGTTCTTTGGGCCGACAGGACAACACCCAAGAATGAAACAGGCCAAACACCCTTTTCATTGGTATTTAGATCAGAAGTAGTAATCCCAACAGAGATGGTGGTTCCTACAGCAAGAACGAGCATCCGTGAACCTTAAACCAACGAAGAAATCCTTCTTAAAGACTTGGATACTGTTGAAGAACTCAGAGACATGGCCTAGATCAAGATGGAAGCTTATCAACAAAGGGTAGCTGGAGTATACAACAAGAATATAAGGATCAAAAGATTTCAAGAAGAAGATTTAGTTTTGAGAAAAGCCTTCCAAAATACTATCAGTCCGACTGATGGAAAATTAGCACCCAAATGGGAAGGTGTTAGGGCATGAATTTTATGCTGAGGATCCTTAATCCTTAACTATCTTATGGATAGATTATCCTTGATATGTGTATCAGGTTATAAAGGATCAACGATCCTTGGTATTATTTGTCTACTAATGATTGCGTTTAGTATGGTGGTGTGTTAGACAGGTATAACAATTTGTTTACTAATGATTGCATCAATTATCCTCATGGAGTATTCTCTAGCTGGAGTATGGATCCAGGATCCTTATTGAACATAGCTAGTAATGGACGATTTCGTGTGAAGATTGATGTTTAAATATCAACAACGGCTCTTAGACTTGTTCTTCCACTTGTTTCGCTACTGGACTTCTATGACACGTGGTCAAAGTGATGGGAGTGGCTAGTGGAGAACTTGCGGATTATTAGGTGTTATTGTTAATTGTATTATCTTTATAATTATTGAGTTATGATCGACTAGGGACACACTTGTATTCTCATGCACTCTAGAGCAGAAGCAATTACTCTCTCTACTCACTAGTTTACTTTGTAACATCGATCATAAACTCCACAACACTTGTAACCACCTTTTACCATTAACAAACTTGACGGTGATAGTTTTCACCATCCGAGGGTTTTTTGTGCCGGAGATTATTATAATCACGTACCATCCGACCAAATATTATCTTGTTAATCTTTGACCGAAGCAATTCAACCAAAGATTACCTTGCTAGTTTTTGACCGAAGTAAGATGATTATAATCAAGGGTTTTTTCCCTCGTGATCAAATCATTGTGTTCACCAATAGCTCGGTTATAGATTCACTTTTATCGTGTTAGCACCATACCTCACTTGACAAATTTGGATACATTATCCTTTGTTGATTTTTATCGCAAACAATTTGGCGCCCACCGTGGGGCAATTGGTGCTATAATCCAGAAAATACTCTATCATTCTCAATCTTTTCATACCCATATCACTATCAATGGCCTCTCAATTAACCTTCGATTCATCAACTATGCCGGCTACGGTTCCTCTCTCATCAAGAACTTTGCCACCTATGCCTCCGCCAATTACGGGAGCACAACGACCTGCTGCTGCTGGAAGCAAGACGCAACTACCAGTCTTCCAGAGCTCGAAAACCACTGCTGCTGCGCCGGTGGTTAATACTAACAATGATGTTTCATATATGTTTTTGCAGGTTAAAGCATACATGGAACAGCAAAACAAGACCAACCAGAGGATACTTCGTGAGATAGAAGATCTCAAGAAGAACAAGAGGCCAGCGGAGGATCTCACCTCCCCCCCCCCCTGATGCCAAGGATGCTGGATTTCACCAGTCCAGAATCCATGGCTCAATTCTCTCAAGGATCATCTATCCTTCAATAGGGGTCCGTGGGCCAACAGGCTCAAGGATCCTCATATTTCAGTCAGGATCATCTATCCTTCAACAGAGATCCGTGGGTCAACATGCTCAAGGATTCTCGTTAGATCAGCCAAGGTCATCTAACTTTCATCAAGGATCCATGGGTCAGCAGAATCAAGGATCCTCATATTATCAGCAAGGATTAGCCATCCTTCCACCAGGATCCTACAGTACCCAACCTCAAGGATCCTTCATCCCGAATCAAGGATCATTCTTTCCGAATCAAGGATCCTCAGAAGTCCAACATCAACGATCCTCCAAAGTCCATGAAGGAGATATAATCCCCATGCAGACCATAGCTTCTGGAGTACCAACTCTTATCGCGGCTTCCTCTTATCCCATCTACTCATCCGTGATGCCGACCTTCACCCAGCAAAGAGGTAACTTGTATGATCCTATATCCTTAGATACTAACCGTGGTCCCATGCAGGATACAGGTATCAACCAGGCTATGGCCAAAGAACTACAAAAGCTTAAGGATATAATATCCAGTGTTCTCGGGGTGATACGACTAATCCCCGAGATACCTGAGGGAAGCCACAAGTTATACAGATTTGCTCCACCTATCTGTGATGCTAAAATTCCGAAGCGATTCCAAACCCCTAACATGAAGACTTATGATGGGACCACAGATCCTGAGGAACACGTTGCACAATACAGAGAAAGGATGGAGATCAACCCTATCTCGGAGAGACTCAAGGAAGCTTGCTTATGCAAAGGATTCGGATCTACACTCACAGGATCAGCGTTAAAGTGGCTACTAAGACTTCCTCCCTTTTCAGTTACTTCTTTTTCACATTTAGTTAACTTGTTCAACAGCCAATTTTCCTGTAGTAGGAAATTTGAAAAGTTAACTAGTGATTTGTACCGAGTGTTCCAACCTAGTGATGAATCCCTTAGGGATTTTGTTACAAGGTTCGGCAAAGAAGCTCTAGAAATCCTTAATCTTGACATGGCTACTGCTGTTGAGGCCTTCAATATGGGAGTTTAGAGGGGCTCCCCCTTTTATGATGATTTTGTGATGACTCCTTGCAGGTCTCTAGATGAAGTAAGGAACAGAGCACTCAGATTCATACGGTTGGAGGATGACAAGAGGATCCAGAACCGTCTGGGGAATCAAACGAAACAAGAATCCTCCGACTAGAAGCAAGGATTCTCATTCAAGAACAACAACACAAAGCCGTATAACAAGTTCAACAACCAGAACGTACGAGCACTTGAAGAAGGAGATGATGATGAAGACTATCCCTGCATCTCCGAGTATTGTTTCTCCGTATATACCCATGGCTTGATTTGTGCCATGAAGGATCTAGGGGAGAAAGCGAGGTGGCCTTGAAAGAACGAGAAGACGACTACCTTCAAAGACAAGTCCAAATGGTGTGCCTTCCATGAAGATTTTGGCCACACAACAGACGAGTGAATCGGCTTAAGGAGGGAAATCGGATACCTCTTGAGCAAGGGTCACTTTAAAGAGCTTTTGGGAAAGAAGAAATCTAGGATCCAGGATCCTAAAAATCTTATACAAAAAGCCACGCCACCACCACCAGACGCTCATGTGATTAACTTTGTCTCCAGAGACTACGAAATGTTTCAAGATTCGTGTGCTATAGAAGAAAAGCCCACAAAAGAATTCGAGTTGGATCTTGAAAGAAGACCGCTTATACCCACTACTCGAGTGACTGATCGAAGAATCTTCTTCGACTCAAGGATCCAGGATCCTCAGAAAGATGAGCTGGATGTCCGAATGGTAAATTTCATCTCTGGAGGTTCAGACATATATGGAACTTCTTTCTCTGCAGCAAAAAGACTTGCCAAAGAAATCAAGATGGATAACGGAGACCAACCGATAGTATCCACTACCTTAACAACAGGCAAAAGGATCTTCTTCGATGAGGAAGACAAACTAAACATCCAGGATCCTCATCATGACGGTTTGATCATTACTTTATTTATCGCTAACCATTATGTACGCAGGATCCTAGTAGACGGAGAGCTAGATTAACATTATCCAGCATGATGTCCTCAAGAAGATGAACATACCGAATTCAGAGATCATTCCTAGAACATCAGTGCTAGTCGGCTTCAGTGGAGAAATCAAAAAGACATTGGGGGACATCAACCTCCCAATTTATATCAAAGGGTTAAATTCATACCATAAATTTTGTGTTATTGATAATCTTTCTTGTTGCAATGTTATTTTAGGTAGGCCCTGGCTGCATGGAATGAAGGCAGTAGCCTCGACGTATCACCAATGCATCAAACAACCTACCCCTTGTGGAGTTGTAAAGATAATTGGTGACCAAGCAGAGGCCAAGAACTATTATTCTTCATCAATGAAGCCAACAACCAAGCAAACTATAGCATGGCAACTACAGCAACATCCTAGGGACGTGCTGGAAGCACAGGAGAAAGACCTTAAAGAAGTATCATTGGACCCCGAGGATCCAGAGATAGAGGTGTTCCTAGGATCCAGTATCCCCAGAAAAACCTTCAAGCACTCAGATATGACAGGTATTTCAAAAGAGGTAATCACTCATAAATTAGGCCTTGATTTATCTGTTAAACCCGTCCATCAGAAGCGAAGAAAATTCGCTCAGAGAGGAACAAGATCATATAAGAAGAAGTTGAAAAACTTCTTAAGGCCGGTATGATCAGAGAGGTTCAATATCCTCGATGGCTAGCAAATGTGGTCGTTGTTTCAAAAAAGAATGGAAAGTGGAGGGTGTGTGTCGATTTTACCGATTTAAACAAGGCATGCCCCAAGGATCCTTTCCCATTACCACATATAGATTTCATGGTGGATGCAACGGCAGGACATGAAATGCTTACCTTTATGGACGTTTCCTCTGGATTTCAACAAATTCAGATGGAACCATCTGATCAAGAGGATACAACATTCATGCCTCCTACCGGCATATACTGTTATTCTGCTATGCCGTTCGGACTAAGAAATGCAGGGGCAACATACCAAAGACTAGTCAACATGATGTTCAAGGATCAGTTGGGCAAGACTATGGAAGTATATATAGACGATACGGTGGTAAAATCGAAAAAAGCTGAGGATCACCTTAGAGACCTCGAGGAAGCATTCAATATCCTCGACCACTATAACATGAAATTGAATCCGTCAAAATGCCACTTTGGTGTTAAGGCTGGAAAGTTTCTGGGATATATGGTGACTAAAAGATGGATTGAAGCAAGCCCTGAGCAGATTGAAGCCATCCTTAATTTGAAGCCTCCTGCAAACGCCAAGGATTTCCAAAGGCTCACAGGAAGAATAGCTGCTCTTAATAGGTTCATCTCAAGATCCTCCGAGAAGTGAAAAGACTTATATGACATCCTTAGGAAGAATAAGAAGTTTGAGTGGACGGAGAAGCATGAGGCTGCACTTACAGCCTTGAAGGATTACTTATCCTCAGCTCCAATTCTAATGAAGCCCGTGGATGGAGAATCCTTGTACCTATATCTTGCTGTCTCAGGAAATGCAGTAAGTGCCGTCTTGGTAAAGGATCATGAAGGTGAACAACATCCCGTTTACTATGTAAGTAAAAGTCTTCTAGATGCAGAAGCCAGGTATTCTCATTTAGAAAAGTTAATTCTTGCACTCATTATGGCTTCTACTAAATTGAGACATTATTTTGAAACTCATCATATTATTTTGAGAACTAATTATCCTGTGAAGAATGTTCTTAGAAAACCAGAGTTATCAGGTAGAATGGCCAAGTGGGCTGTGAAATTAAGTGCATATGATATCCAATACGAGCCAAGAACAACAATCAAGTCTCAAGCTGTAACATCCTAAAATTTTAAGGTTGAATAAAGAAAGTTATGTTTAGTGATTTCGCGTTATTGATTATTTAATATCGAGTAAGGAGCGGATCATGGACTTAGATTAATTGAGATGGGTTAAATGAGAATGGGGCTTAGGTCCATGGGCTTTAAGGGATATAAATATCCCCTAAACCCTAAAACATCACTCATTTCATCTTATTCTCTAACACTCCAAAACACACCCACACCACTCACACCGCCGGCGGCCGAGGGAGAGGAACGAGCGAGATCTGAGAGAGAGTGAGCGATTAGTTGTGATTAAACAAGTTAAACGAGATCCAAACAAGCACAAAAAGGTATGATTCTTGATCTTTGAAGTTTAAAGATCCAAGCTTTATAGTGTTTATACGACCGAAAACGGTTGGGGAGCGTAGTGGGTGATGTCGAACCATAACAAGGGTGTTAAAATCGCCAAAATGCTTGATAGAAACCAAACAGCGGCTGGACTGGGCAACTTCGCCGCGAACTGGGCAACTTCGCCTTCAAAGCGATAACTTCGCCTTCAAAGCGATAACTTCGCCTAACTGATAACTTCGCCTACGGCTAAGTTCGCTTAAGGATTAACTTCGCCTAAAGCTAAGTTCGCCTAAGGTTTAACTTCGCCTAAAGCTAAGTTCGCCTAAGGTTTAACTTCGCCTAAAGCTAAGTTCGCCTAAGGTTTAACTTCGCCTAAAGTTAAGTTTGCTTAGAAAATAAATTAAAAACCTAATGAAAAATGTGTTAAGACAGTTAATGGAAATAAAATTTTTCCAAGCTGACCCCAGCCAGGGGCTCTGCCCCTTGGACCCTGCTAGGGGCTGCCGCCCCTAGACCCCGCTGCCAGGGGCGCTGCCCCCGGACCCCCGTTCGTTGTGGGTCATATAAAGATAGAAATGCAATATGAGAAGTGATAGCTAATTGATACGTATACTTGTTATACAGTCAGCCGTGCACAACTGAAGAAAGGGATTACGATTAACGGTGAACGTAACCGTGTTCTGGTGAGTTTCTAGCCCCATTCCTTGTTATGTTTTCGGGGCTGTGTGCATACTCGATGTGTTGTTAATACATTTATCCTAAGTGATAAGTGTATGCCATATGTGATATGTATGAATGATTGCTTGATGGTACGTGAACGATCTTCGGATATTGCACGTACCGTCAGGTTGTAACGCTATGTATAAGGTAAGTATGATATGTATGCTTATGTGTATGAATGTAATAAAGTTAATAAAAGAAGGGAAAGACGGTTGTATGGTTACGAAAAGGGTACCGAGCCCTAATAATACTCGAGGTATGATGTATGGTTGTATGGTAATGAAGAGGGAATCGAACCCTACTAATATTCGAGAACTAGGGACCAGACCCTTATAATATCTGTGATGTTAGGGACCAGACCCTTATAATATCTGTGATGTTAGGGACCAGACCCTTATAATATCTGTGAGGTTATAGGGCGAAAGGCTCTTTAAAACGTATGATTATGTATGTAAAGAAAGTACGAAGGTAAGAATGAAAGTATATGCACTTAGGTGTGTACGAAAGAAAGTTAAGAGGTTAAGTATGAAATGTAAGAATGTATTGTATGATTATGTGATTTACTAGAACTCACTCAGCGTAGCTGACTTTTAGTATGCACGCAGGTGAGTAGGATGAGGCAGCTCGCTTGAGGAGACACGTGGCACTGAATAAGAGGCTGGCATCGAAAGACTCAAGACGTTTAAGTTTAATGTTTCGTTTATTTTGAAAGACAAAATGATGTTTTAAGAAAAGACGTGTTTTGTTATGAAATGTTTTATGAAAGTTTTTAAATTCCGCGAATGTTTTAATTAACTCTGATATTTAGAACTGCGTTTATGAGTAAATCCAACAAGAAAGTAGGGTTACCGGTGACGGGGCCTTACACAAGCACTGGCGGACTTTGTGGCTGATTTCACTAGTGACCTACAAAAAGAAGCTGAATTGGAGGTCCAACAACTAGAGAAGACTAAGGATCCTTGGATACTTTTCACTGACGGCGCTTCTAATGTAAGAGGAACAGGATTGGGGATCCTACTGAAATCACCACAGGGGGACATATTACCCCAGTCTATAGCCTGTGAGTTTCAAGCAACAAACAATGAAGCAGAATATGAGGCTTTGATCGCAGGTTTGCAATTAGCTAAGTGCATGAGGATCAGGTATCTTCAAGTATATATAGATTCATTATTAATTGTTAACCACTTTAATGGCTCATATGCTATTAAAGGAGAAAAACTAATCAAATATCTAGATGTTGTGAAGGAACTAGCAAAATCCTTTGTGTTATTTAGCATTATACAGGTACCAAGAGAAGAAAATGTTGGGGCAGATGCTTTGGCAAATTTAGCCTCATCTCTGAAAATTCCAGATGATACGAAGATTCCAATCATTCATGTTCTCTTACCAGCAATAGGAGAACAAGAAGTTGGAGAGATAACAAAGGACAAAGAAATTGTACTCTGGGATCCATTATCCTGAAATAATCGAGAATCATGGATCCTTCCGATCAAAAAGTACAATCAAACTGGAGAGATTCCAATCACTGAGAATCCCAAATCCTTCAAACTTAAGGTATCACAATACTTTTTATTAGATGAAATGTTATACAGGAAATCTCTTGAAGGTCCATACTTGAGGTGCATCGAGGATCCTGAAATCCGAGAGGTGCTCAAATATTTTCATGAAGGTGACTGTGGTAATCACACCGGAGGTAGAGCCCTGTTTTCTAGGATTCTAAGAACGGGATACTTCTGGCCAACTATGAAGAGAGATGCAATGGAATATTCGAAGAAATGTGATGCTTGTCAAAGACATGCAAACGTCCTCTACCAGCCAGCAGAACCTACGTATCCTATATCCTCTTCGTGACCTTTCATGAAATGGGTATGGATATTGTAGGCAAACTACCTAAGGCACCAGGAGGAAGGGTATTCATGCTTGCAATGACGAATTACTTTTCAAAATGGATAGAAGCAGAAGCTTTTGTTCAAATACGCGAAAAAGAGGTGATATCTTTCATTAAAAGAAATATTATTACTAGATTTGGTATCCCCTCGGAAATTATTTGTGATAATGGTTCCCAGTTTATCGGGAAAAGAACTACTAAATTTTGTGATAGTTGGGGCATCAAAATGATAATCTCTACTCCGGTGCATCCTCAAGCTAATGGTCAAGCGGAGTCTAGCAACAAAATCATCATCAACAATTTAAAGAAGAAGCTAGGATCCAAGAAGGGAAAGTGGGCCGAGGAACTACCATATGTTCTATGGGCCGACAGGACAACACCCAAGAATGCAACGGGCCAAACGCCCTTTTCGTTGGTATTTGGATCAGAAGCAGTAATCCCATCAGAGATGGTGGTTCCTACTGCAATAACGAGCATCCGTGATCCTGAAAACAACAAAGAAATTCTTCTTGAAGATTTAGACACTGTAGAAAAACTCAGAGACCTGGCAAATATCAGAATGGCAGATTATCTACAAAGGGTAGCTGGGGCATACAACAAGAATATAAGGATCAGAAGATTTCAAGAAGGATATCTAGTCTTTAGGAAAGCCTTCCAAAATACTACCAATCCGGCTGATGGAAAGTTAGCACCCAAATGGGAAGGACCTTATCAGATCGAGTCAGAAGCAGGAAAGGGGGCATATCATTTGCTCACAATGGAAGACAATAGATTACCAAGAGCATGGAATGCTATCTACCTCAAGAAGTATTTTTTCTAATAAGGATCCAATATCCTGAGAGGATATATTATCCTTAAAGGATTAAGGATCCCAGAAAGTGGTAATATCTATCTTATTACTTATCCTTTTCAATTTCTTATTATTAATTTAAGGATAATACATTCTTAACATTTTATCTTTTCCAAGTTTTAAGTATCAATGCAGGGTTACAATAATATGTTTGATGATCAAGAGGTTGGCCACCTCTCCTTTACATTCAAGGTACCATCCTATTTCCCTTGGCCTAGCCCACGTTTAGATATGACCCCCGATGGTCATATCCTCTAAGGTATAAAGGTTTTCACCTTTCTTATAAATAGAGTTTCTACACTCTCGCCTAGAGCGCACGTTATCCAACGTATAGACCGGGGCAACGGGAGCAGTACACGCTTAGTGGCTGACAATTTCGTTGTTTTCGGCTATATGGAGGATCCTACGAATTATGGTAGACGTACCATACCACCGGTTTATAACGTTTTCACGTTATCTCAAGACAAAGGTTTCTAACATTTTCATGTTAGCTAAGGTTTATAACGTTTTCACGTTATCCTCGTTTGGGCGAGTCCCCAGTTAACATTCGTATTTGGGCTTAAGGTTTATAACGTTTACACGTTATCCTCGTTTGGGCGAGTCCCCAGTTAACATTCGTATTTGGGCTTGTCCCCAGTTTTGGGCTTGTCCCTAGTCACGGGCTTGTCCCCAGATTACATGGGCTTGTCCCCAGTTGCACGGGCTTGTCCCCAGTTTATTATTTGGGCTTGTCCCCAGCTTAATGGGTTTAATCCCACTAACATTATAAGTTGTTTGCAATAGATTTTCTAAGTTTATTGTGAGGATCATAATTCTAAGGATCCAGAATCCTAAAGTTATTCCTTCAAGGATCACTGAGAGTTCAGTACTTATGGTAACGTAGGTCTACCTAGACCTTCTAGTATGGTCTCTGTTAATGAATTTATGTATTATCTTAGTTGCAATAATTTTTGATATTTCAAGATAGAGGGTTATTCCTTTGAAGATATTTTATTACTAAAATTTTTTACCTATTTTTAAGGATACCTTATCCTAAAATTTGTCATTTAAGGATATTCTATTGTATAACTTTTATCATCTTTTAAGGATACCTTATCTTACTATTTGTTCTTCAAGGATATTCTATCCTAAGTAATTTTCATAAGGATCTTTTATCCTGAAATCTTTTACTTAATATTATTTTTCAAAACTATCAATAATGCTAAAGTTATATCTAACAAACTTTTAATAATAAACAACAGGCAAATAGTTAAAAGATTTATATTAATTAAAATAAGCCACCTGGACTTATCCAAAATTCTTAACCCGGACTTCACCATGCAAAAGATGGACCATCCATCCGGGTTAAGTGAGTACTACTAACTGTTCATAAGTGCAGGAAAATTAAAAACATGGGCAACAAAGGCTTTATCCCCACAAACAGAGGATCCCTCCACCTTTGTCACCCCCGCAAATTGTCTTAAGGATCATGGATCCTTTACCCTAGTTACTACTGTCTGTTACAAACCAAAGTTATTGTTCAGAAAAACATCAACACTAAATAAAAAGGTGGGCTCGGGCCTTGTCTTCTGTATCCTTCATCCCCCACTTAAGATGCTTCTTCGCCTTCAGCGGCACCTTCTCCCTTGCCAGCTTCAACCACTTCTTTGATGCCGCTAGTCCCAGCCTCGGTATCTTCAGCCATCTCCTCATCGTCCTCACCACCAAGATCATCATGGGCAGCCTTCCACTTTTCCACATCCCAGGTCGTCTTGTCGAAAGCAGGATCACCAGCTTCCTTCGCCATCTTGATCCGTGCTTGGAATACCGACCTGGTAGCCCACACCTTGGCCTCATCTGTAGCCTGCTCCACTGCCTCTTGACGTTGGGCCTCGACTAAGGATAGCTGATCCTCCAATCGTTTCTTCTCTTTGGAGAGCTGGATCATGGCCTTATCCTTGGCAGCCACAGCTTTCCCTAACCCCGACAGCTTGTCACTCATTTGGCCGATAATCATTTCATAGTGCTCTTTGAAATCACTCATAGCCTACACACAACAAAGCAATCAAAATTGGAAGAATATTGGATCCTACAACTCAAAGTATCAGAATATAGGATACTTACAGAGAGGACAATGTCATAATGGGTCTCGGGATCAGAGGACCTCTTTCTTTTGGAGGCAACAGACTTAGCCCTAGTCGTTGCAGTCTTGGGCTCGGAGCTAGTGCCTGCCTTTGAAGCCTCTTTCTTGACAACAGGAGAGGTGACCATACAATCATTGTCTTCAAGGGAGAACTTGCCGGCTGATTTCTGGGATTTCTTGGCACCTGAAAAGGAAAAAGTTAACAGATAAGTTTTCTTATTCTAATTTTATTTATCTTAAAATTATTAACTTACTTGACATGCTGGAACCTGAGGAGATATCACAAAAAGCTTCAATAAAACGGGCTTGAAAGGTCCTAATCTCGGTATCCAGTGCTAGGAACCGTTTTGTCTTTTCTTCTGTACCAGGTAACTTGCCCAAAGAAGCAAAGTTGTCAACTGCAAACAAAAAGGAAGATTCAGAGTTAAAGTTAAAGCATCAAGGATCCTGCTATTTCGTAAGGATCCAAGATCCTACCCTTTCTAACCCACTTTGAAGGGAGATCAACTCCTCCTGGTATTGAGTCACGTTTTATGAAGAAAAACTGATTCCTCCACAAGGAATCGTTTAAAGTGACTTTTAGTATCGAGTGAGGTTGTCGAGGCTTGGATTTGAAGATAAATCGGGCAGGACCATGGGTAGTGAGGGTGTACAGGTATGATAACTCTGGAAGACCGACATCCATGTCTTGCTCTTCTATGATTCTCTCGATAGTGCTGAGGACCCTCCAAACCATAGGCATAGCCTGTATATAGGATATGCCGGTGGAATCGAAGAAGCTTTGAGTAAAAGAAGGAAAGGGATACTTGTAGCCGATCAGGAACGGAGTCGCCGGAAAAACACCCAGACCTTGGAATATACGTCGCAGCGGACGCTGGATTCGTAAGGTCGGAATAGGGTTTTCGGAGGGAACAACGAGCAGAAGTCATCAATCTCGGGATCCGTGAGTTCGCAAATTTCGGCAGACGGGTTGGCTAAGAGGCATTGGGTTTCCATTTCCGACAACTTGGAGTCCTTAGTGGTTTGTTTCGGAAGGTTTAGAGGGAGACAGAGAAGAAGAAGATGAAGCAGTAAACATTGTTTCAGAAAATAAAGAAAAGAGTAGGAAGGATACCTGATGCGTCGGCTGAAGGTATGGTTATAATCAAAGATATAGGGCGGCATATATAGACAGTTATTATTAACTCGGGGGCTAAATGGTAAATATTTCTGGCAAAACTGTCCCATCTATCGGTTTCTGCAGTAAATTTGAATTTCAAAATGACAGCTGTGTTCCACTATCACCTGCCATTTTGGGGGCAATTGTTAGGGCATGAATTTTATGCTGAGGATCCTTAATTCTTAACTATCTTATGGATAGATTATCCTTGAGATGTGTATCAGGTAATAAAGGATCAACGATCCTCGGTATTATTTGTTTACTAATGATTGCGTTTAGTATGGTGGTGTGTTAGACAGGTATAACAATTTTAAGGCGTGCTTGCATCAATTATCCTCATGGAGTATTCTCTAGCTGGAGTATGGATCCAGAATCCTTATTGAACATAGCTAGTAATGGACGATTTTGTGTGAAGATTGATGTTTAAATATCAACAACGGCTCTTAGACTTTTTCTTCCACTTATTTCGCTACTGGACTTCTATGGCATGTGGTCAAAGTGATGGGAGTGGCTAGTGGAGAACTTGCGGATTATTAGGAGTTATTGTTAATTGTATTATCTTTATAATTATCGAGTTATGATCGATTAGGGACACACTTGTATTCTCACGCACTCTAGAGCAGAAGCAATTACTCTCTCTACTCACTAGTTTACTTTGTAACATCGATCATAAACTCCACAACACTTGTAACCACCTTTTACCATTAATAAACTTGACGGTGATAGTTTTCACCATCCGAGGGTTTTTTGTGCCGGAGATTATTATAATCACGTACCATCCGACCAAAGATTATCTTGTTAATCTTTGACCGAAGCAATTCGACCAAAGATTACCTTGCTAGTTTTTGACCGAAGTAAGATTATCATAATCAAGGGTTTTTTCTCTCGTGATCAAATCATTGTGTTCACCAATAGCTCGGTTATACATTCACTTTTATCGTATTAGCACCATACCTCACTTGACAAATTTGGATACATTATCCTTAGCTGATTTTTATCCAAAACAGAAGGACCTTATCAGATCGAGTCGGAGGCAGGAAAGGGGGCATATCATTTGCTCACAATGGAAGGCAACAGGTTACCAAGAGCATTGAATTCTATACACCTCAAGAAGTATTTCTTCTAATCAGAAACAAGTATCCTTGAGGATCCATTATCTTTAGAAGATCGAGGATCCCAAAATTGGTAATATCTATCTGATTACTTATTCTTTACAATTTCTTATTATTAATTCCAGGATAACATATTCTTAATAATTTGTTTCTTCCAAGTTTTAAATATCAATGCAGGATGTTAATAAGATGTGTAATAACCAAGAGGTTGGCCACCTCTCCTTTACATTCAAGGTACTATACTATTTCCCTTGGCCTAGCCCACGATTGGATATGATCCCCGATGGTCATATCCTCTAAGGTTTAAAGGTTTTCACCTTTCTTATAAATAAAGTTTCTACACTCTCGCCTGGAGCGCATGTTATCCGACGTATAGTCCGGGGCAGCGGGACCAGTACACGCTTAGTGGCTGACAATTTCGTTGTTTTCGGCTATATGGAGGATCCTACGATTTATGGTAGACGTACCATACCACCGGTTTATAACGTTTTCACGTTATCTCAAGACAAAGGTTTCTAACATTTTCATGTTAGCTAAGGTTTATAACGTTTTCACGTTATCTCACGTTTGGGCTAAATCCCGGTTTGGGCGAGTCCCCAGTTAACATCCGTATTTGGGCTTGTCCCCAGTTACACGGGCTTGTTCCCAGTTTATTTGTGGGTTTGTCCCCAGTTTAATGGGTATAATCCCAGTTGACATTATGAATTGTTTGCAGCAGATTTGCTAAAGTTCATTGTGAAGATCAAAATTCTAAGGATACAAAATCCTAAAGTTATTTCTTCAAGGATCATTGAAGGTGCAATGCTTATGGTAACTCATGTCTACCTGGACCTTCCGGTATGGTTTCTTTTACAAAATTATATTGTCTTACTTGCAATAGTTTCAAAAAGTTTTAAGGCTTATCCCTTTAAGGATATTCTATCCTAGATAATTTTCATAAGGATTTTATATCCTAAAAATATTTTTCTCAAAATTATTTTTCTCCAAACTTTCAATAAAGCTAAAGCTATGAATAAACAAACTTTCAAAATAACTATAACAAGCAAATAGTTAAAAGTTTTATATTATTTAAAATAAGTCGCCATGACTTATCCAAAATCCTTAACCCAGACTTCACCATGCAAAAGATGGACCATCCACCCGGGTTAAGTGACTACTACTAACTGTTCATAAGTGCAGGAGAATTAAAAACAAGGGCATCAAAGGTTTTATCCCCACAAACAGAGGATCCATCCACCTTTGTTACCCTCGCAAATTGTCTTAAGGATCATGGATCCTTTACCCTAGTTACTACTGTCTATTACAAACCAAAGTTATTGTTCATAAAAACATCAAAAAGAAAAATAAAACGAGCTTGGGCCTTGTCTTCTGTATCCTTCATCGCCCGTTCATGCGGTTGCTTCCACCTCCACCGTTGCCTCATTGCCTCATTCAGCTTCATCATGATCCTTCACACCGCTCGTCCCTGCTTCACCTGCATCAACCATCTCACCTTCAGCTTCATCCTCGCCTCCACCCAAGTCGATCAAGGCTTGCTTCCACTTATTGATTTTTCCATGAAGATTTGTCAAAGGATGGATCATTGGCTTCAGTCACCAGTTTGATTCTAGCCTGGAGGACTGACTTAGCTGCCCAGACCTTTGCCTCTTCAGTGGCTCGGTTGATCTCGTCCTGCATTTTGGCTGCAAGTGTGGAGGCATAGTCTTCTGCCTGCTTCTTCTCCTTGGTCATATTGGAGAGGGCTTTGTCCTTGGTGGCAGCCGTGGATATCATTGCAGCGAGGGTCTCCTCATACTCTCCAACAGTCTTCTCATAATGGCTTCGAGCGAAGTTGATAGCCTATAACAAGAAAACAGGATAAGTTAAGAAGGATACTCAGACAGTGAAGATTGAAAGGATCCTTACAGTAGAAAGCATTTCCAAAAGCTGTTTCTCGGCATTAAAGGGGTTCTCTGGATCTGAACTCTTCTTCCTCTTAGCTCCTGACTTGGCTCGAGTTATGATTGGACAAGGCTCGGATGTAGGAGTTGGTTTCGGGGTTTCTTTCTTGGTAAACATGCAATCGATATCCTCAAGGGAGAACTTGGAAGCAGACTTTCCTGACTTTTGAGCACCTGTAGATAGTAATTCGCAGATAAGTTTTAAGTCATTTCTCTTATTGATACTAAAAATTATTACTCTTACTTGACATGATTGACTCTGAATTTGACTCTTGAAATGCCTCAATGAACTTGGCTTAAAAGGTTCTAATTGCAGGATCCAGTGATAGAAACTTCTCAACTCTATCTTCAACTCCAGGAAGATCAGACAACAACTCGAAATTTTCAACTACACGAGCAATGAAACATATTAGCAAAAGAATAAAATATCATATCTTGGTTACCTAAGGATCCTAGATCCTACCCTTTGGTATCCACTTTTTGGAAAGGTCAGTTCCACTCGGTATGGAATCCCTTTTTACAAAGAAAAATTGGCTCCTCCAAAGGGTACCATTTAGAGTAACTTTGGAAATGGGGATCACATGGTGGGGTTTCGATTTGAAGACGAAGCGTTTGGAACCATGGGTAACCAGACTCTACAGGTATGATAACTCTGCTAAGCCGAACTCGACACCCTCTTCTTCGATTATCCTCTCTATGGTATGAAGAACTCTCCACAACATCGGCATGGTTTGGATATAACTAATCCCCGTCAAGGTGAAAAATATTTGGGTTAAATCGGGAAAAGGGTACTTGTAGCCTATAAGAAACGGTTGGTCCAGAAAGCAAACCCAGTTTTTCGATATACAGTCACCACAGGCTGAAGAATCGAAGGGTCGGAAAACTGTGTTGGCAGGAAAGTATGATCGGATTTCGTCAATCTCCGGATCTGTGAACTTATAGATCTCGAAGGAAGGGGCTTGAAGGATACCTTGCGAGTAGAGATCATTGGGGTCGGTATGATTGAAAGATTAAGAAGAAGAGGATACAGAAACAGTAGACATGTTGAAAGAAAATAAACAAGAAGAAAGAAGGATACCTGAAAGACGGCTGGATGTGTGGTTATAAGAGGATTATGATTATCGCATATATAGGCGGCGTATAATTATATTTATCGATATTAACCGCCTGACACACGTCTAATCATCTTCTTTTTTGCAGGGGTTTTGAAATTCAAAATGACAGCTGTTTTACACAATCACCCGCCATTTTGGGGGCAATTGGTAGGGCATGAATTTTATGCTGAGGATCCTTTATCCTTAACTATCTTATGGATAGATTATCCTTAAGATATGTATTAGGCTATGAAGGATCAATGATCCTCGGTATTATTTGTTTACTAATGATTTCGTTTAGTATGGTGATGTGTTAGCCAGGTATAAACAACTATATGATCCAGTCTACCGTATGTCCCACTACAAGGCATCTGTAGCACATGATCGAGATCGAAGAATAAGTTGGAGCAAGAAGCAGCAAGATGATAAGATTGATTACTGAGTACTAAAGACAAGATATGTTATCCTTTAAGAGGTGCTTAGACCAATTATCCTCGTGGAGAATTCTCTAGCTGAAGTCTGGATTCAGGATCCTTACTCAACATAACTATTAATGGATGAATTTTGTATGAAGACCGATGTTTAAATATCAACAACGGCTCCTAGACCTAGTCCACCATTTAATTCGTTACTAAACGTCTATTAGCACGTGGTCAAAGAGCACGATGATGAAGTGTGGAAGACTAGCGAGTTTATAGGAATTAGTTGTTAGTTAGTTACTGGTTCTTTTTCTTTATATATCGAGTTGTGATCAACATTAGAGGACACGTTCACACATATCCTAGCTGCTAAGTTATCTGTAATCACACACACATAGCATTCATTGTATCTATTGATCAACAACTCCAACCTTTATACCACCCTTTTTGATTAATAAAGTGGTGATAGACGATTTGTCATCACCCGGGGTTTTTGTGCCGGCGATCCGACCAAGATCAAGGGCTTTTCCTCGTAACAAATCCTTGTGTTCATCATTATTTCGTTTACATATTCATTATTATCATCATAGCACTATACCTCACATTTACGGATTTGGATACATTATCCTTAGCAGATTTTTGTCCAAAACACCACCCGTTTTATATTGGTTACTTATAAAAATCTAACACTAATAACAAATGCAATATATTTTATATTAAACAAACTAACATAATTATGATGGTATTAAATCTTTTAAGTTAGGATGGAATTATTAAAAATTGAAAATGAAATATTAAAAAGAGAAATGTATTTAATATGAGAGATATGAGGGAAAATTTTTGTAAGGATAAATATAGTGATGACATGTGGCATTTAGAAAGCTTTATTTATTAAATAATATAGATGCGTTTTTTAAGTTAGTTTTTCTCCAAATTTGGGTCTAATACTCTAATAAGGAGGCGTATTAGTGATTTATTGGGTTATAAACAGGGGCGGACCCACATAGTGTGGATCGGGGTCCCGGGACACCAATGTTTTTTAAAAATTTATTAGAAGCGGTATATTAAATTTTTTGAGGACCCCATAAGATTTAATACTTGGAACCCATACTATTAATGTTGATGTGGTCTGGTGGAAAGTCCCTTGTTTTATCTTTAAAAGGTCATGGGTTCAAGTCTTACAAGGCTCAGTTTTTGGTTTTTTGTGTTAATTTTTAGTGTTAATCAATCATTTGATTGCTAATGTTGCAATAATAACTTTGGAAACATTCAAACACCTCTAAAATACATATCATTGTTTTCAACTTTATGCATGGTTTTCTTTAGAAACATTCAAACACTTTAAAATATCAGTTTTATTTTTCACTAGTTTAAGTTAATGGTTTTCAACACATGCTTATGAAAGGGTGGATCTAGGTTCTATCTCAAAAATGTTTAAGAAAGGGAAAACAAAGTGTTTATGTGTCAACCCGACCCATTTTGACCCGTTCAGGTAGTGATGATTGAAAAGAAAGTTTTATTATGATATTGTTTTTTATTATGTTCTTCGCCTCGACCCGACCTGAACAACGATCGACCCGAAAAATTTGAACACCGAAAATATGGGACCCCATTGGCAAAAAATCCTGGGTCCGCCACTGGTTATAAATAGGGGTTATTAGTTTAGACTCAATTTGATATATCAACTATTTTATTTTATACCGTTTGTGTAAAATTGTGGTTGTTACTTTGAACGCTTCATAGATGTTTTTGTTATATTTATCACAATGGACACATAAGACTAATTAATATATAACTTAGTTATATATTAGTTGAGGTACTAAATTATGTAAGATTAATATATAACTTAGTTATGAATTATATCAAACGAAACTGTCTGCTGACGACTGACGTGGGTTTAGATTGGAGTTGGATAAGTTCTTTCCTTTCATTATGACCCGTATGTTCTATATACATTTTTGCTTGTTTGGTTGGTGTAAGTCATGCGTTTAGCCGATTGATTTTGTCCATACAAATAATTTCACTTATAGTTATCTCACAGTCCTCAAAAGCCATAATTAGGAAGAAGTTCATCAGATGGATAAATGTTCCCGACATACATTCTTGTATTGTACTTTTGAACTAGATGCTCTCAACTTTAACTTTTGACCAGGCCAAATTGATGTACTAAAAAGTTGTCTGTAGGAAAATGTAATTATTGTCACTTATTTCCTCACCAAAATGTTGGAGAAGTTGAATACTTCACTGATGTACAGGTTTGTATAGAACGAATTTGCAGGAACAAAATATGGGATAATGTTTTGGATTGTTATGTGTAGGGTTTGATCCCGGGAAGGGAAAATGGAATCGTCAAATAGACTATATATGCACAATAGAAACACATATAGCACCTCTTGACGTGTCGGTTGGTAGTGTTTTAATGACCTATATAACTTAACTGCCGTATAACTGACCTGACTTGTGATTTGTGACACACACATATACTGATTTTATATTTAATACAAAAAGTACTGTATGCATACATAGGGAATCAGTTCACTTAAATCAGCTTTAAGTACTGGTTAGATCATATTTTGCGTTATGAGCGTTGCTACGGATCTATGCCTGCCTGCTTCCAGAAGTGCACTGGTCAGAGTCAGACCTTTCCAAACCTTTTATTCATGTGTGAACATTTCTATCAGATATTTATAGTGCATATTGGCAGTACACACCATTAAAAGATAGTTATGGAAACTATGTTTAACATTGACAACATAATAGAATTTTTGTCATTAACTTTGTGTTGCACTCGGGTTCTTTGTGATCGGTAAATTTCCATCATAAGTGCATCTTGGGATATCAAGATTTCTCACCACGCGGGGTCCTACAGGCACCTTGTTCACCTTTGGACGAATATCCTGCAACAAATTATAAGTATCCAATTATCCCGTTCAGTTAAAGATAATATGCGAGTCAAGTATACCTGATCAAAGATAGCAGTCGGAATTGCAAGTGTGGCAACAGCATTTGGAGCATCAACTATTCCTGAAATCCTTCCTTCACAAGGACTACATGACAACAAAAGATAAACCTGTTCCTTGGAGTATCCAAATTTGGACAAGTAGTCGATTGCATTTAGGACCGCACGCTTGTAAGCGACACTGGCATCTAGGTAATGTTGTCTTCCACTCTCATCAACACTGATTCCCTCAAACACCAACCATTCTGAGAATCTAGGCTCGACCGGTCCAATCTCAAATATAGGATTAACATGAAGAGGAGTCGGTCCCATTGGAGTTAAGTATTCTTTCATCCCGCCTCGTATTATCTCACACCTAATAACAGTTTAAACAAGATTAATTGATCCACTTCAACATTAAACAAACACATACAAAAAACTGTCAAGAAAATTGTACTTGAGCTCAAGGAAGCCGCTCATCTCAATCGCGCCACAAAATGAGACCTCACCGTCTCCTTGTGAGAAATGCATATCTCCTGTACTAAAGTTAGCCCCTTCCACAAAAACCGGAAGGTATATCTTTGAACCTCTACTTAGATTCTTGATGTCACAATTCCCTCCATTTTCCCTTCCCGGGATCGTCCTTGCAGCCTCGGTAGCCATCTTCTCCCATTCAGGACTTCCTTCCTCAATCTATTTTTTGAATGATGAAAACCTCGTCAGATGTTTTGTATTATTACTCAACTATATACACGGATACATTGAGAATAATTACAAATGAAACCTATTCAAATCATATCGCCTAACTATGGTCACGATATCACAATAAACCCAAACTTATATATTTTGTAAAATATCTACATTGATGCAGTCAAGGGTATTTTCAGGTGCACGTAAGTCGGGTTAACATTTTACCTTGCCAAGAAGACAGCCTTTTGTTGAAGGCAGGTTTGCCAACGGCCTCGAATGCAAAACTTCACATAATTTAAATGATTTTAAGCCATTTTCTTCAAGCTCTCTCTCCCTTTCATTCCATATATTAAGCAGTTCCATTGAAGGTGCTGTTCCGATTATCCCAGGGTGTGTTAAACCCGGAAACCGTACACCTGCCCAGCATTACACACCTTGCTTCTAAGTTCTAACATATATTACTTCATCAATATGTGAAAAAAAAATATGTTACTTTAAATTTAATTTATTAACCACCTGGGATATGAGGAGAGTAAGCATATATCCCTTCAAAATACCAAATAGCTTTTGTGGCACATGGGAAATGATCAGTAAGAAAACCACCACCATTTTCTCTATCAAATATAGCAGTAAACCCCCATTCATCACCAGCAAGAGGACCCAAATTCAATATCTCAACCGCAAGAACATCGCCCGCTTTAGCCGGCCCGTCCTCATCAACAACTCTAATCGGCCCGCTTAGATAATGCACCTGATCAAAACTCATCAGATTAAAAAACTTAGTTATCAATAGTTGACTTATCAAGTTATCAGTTATAAATTATCTAGTCTAGACACATCCTTTAAACAGATTATATTCAAACTTACAGTTGAAAGGTCTAAATATTTAACATCACTAGCAGAAGTATCATCTTTAATAGCACCACCAGTCCAGTCCACCATTTCTATCCTGAAAACCTGACCGGTTTTAACGGTTGCAACCGGTGGTATATCGGGGTGCCACCGGTTATGTAAGGGTAGCTTTTGTTCCCATGGCTTCTTCTTTAGGTCTATTGGTACTACTAGTTTTGGTGTTGAAGGAGCCATAGATTAACTGGTGGTGTGTGAGGGATACAACAGTGGATGAATGTATGAATCTTTTAGAATATATTCTTATCATTGGGCCTAATTAAAAATCTTAGATTATCATTTTTCTAATATATTTTTAACTATCTGACTCGACCTGTTTTGATCCATTATCCAAACCGTGTGGCACGCCTATCATCCAATAAATTAAATTATAAGGAATAGATTCTTTTATGACGCATATGAAGTTAATTCAATACAAATAAAGTTGTGCATATAATATATATAGACTCACAACAGATTGGTCAGAGTATTTAATGTCTTCAGCAGTGGATTCTTTAGTAATACCACCACCAGAAAAATCAACCATCTCGACCCGAAAAACCTCGCCGACACAAACCTCAGCCACAGGTGGTATGTCGGGGTGCCACCGGTTATGAAGGGGAAGCTTCTGGTCCCTTGGTTTCTTGGTTACATCTATTGGCACCACCAGTCTAGGACCATGTTGAGCCATTTTGTGACAAAGGGTATAGTCTGGTTATTATAAATGTTGTATATTTTACTATACTTATTATTTTGAAGAAAGATATGCATATCTTGGATTGGATATTTATTTGCCTTCATTTTCAATTTGGTTAAGTCTTGTCTGCCATTAACTCAAGCAGTCCATTCATTGTATAGTGAAGAAAAAACAAAGAAAATTGTTGATGGACCATCTAACTTTATATCAAAGTGGTCCAATATTACGCAATAGGTTGATGACTATTTTTTTAATCTTTTGTTGGCATGGCATGCCTTGCTCGTAATTTGGTCTTCTTGTGTTCATCAACAGTGTTAAAAAAACTATGCAAAACATACGAGTGTAAAAAGACCATGCAAAACATCGTCGTAAATCCAACATCAAGCACGCTTGAATATATAGTTTTTCTCTCATTTATATAACATTAGCGGCATATAGATGTATATATTGTAGATATTAATCCAATAAAACTAGTATTTGATCATTACGTGATGTAGAGCGGAAGCAAGTAAATTAAAAGATAGAACTCGGACATAATTAGTATATTTATATTGAATTATAATAAAACAATGTTTCTTTTTTTAGAATAGAGTTGTAAATGAACCAAACATGAAGTGAATCGTTCGTCATGATGTTTATTTACGTACGTTAATTTGTTTAATTAACGAATGAACACGAACAAAAGTCGTGTTCATGAATATTTGGTAATTTGTTCAATTATGTTGATTCATTTACATTCATTAGTGTTTGTTTGTTTTTATGTTGTTTGTAAAGTAATATGTTTATAATGCACTTCTTTGGTGTTGTTCCTTAGTGTTGGGTAAGAATTTTTATTCAAAATTTTTAGACTTGCATTGCATATCAAAGTCGTTAATTTTTTTTAATTGAACAAAAACTAACTATTTAATGAAATAAAAGTAATATATAAACCCATAAATTTAGACGATAAATTATATACGCGTTTTACTCTAATAATAGACAAAATGATTACAAATCGTTAAAGTTGAAACAAAATTGTCATCACTAAATGGGGGATCTAAATGATCCATCTTCTACTTAATTTCGTCCATTTAAACGATCTAATTATAAGTTTGCAAACTCTTGCTGTCTTGACTCTTGAGTATTAACGAGAAATCGAGAAGAGTTATTTACTTATTTTTTTTTAACTGTTAATAGAAAGAAGTACAAGAATTGACTTGCTAACTACAACCGCACTTGCAAATGTTATGAAAGTCTCCCGAACTTGTGCACCGTGGAAATTAAACTTGTGCAGCTGAACAGTGTTGACACAACCAATGGGAGATGGACACGTATGTACGAATATATCTTCAACTTCATGGTAGATCTCACAAACGCAAACAAACAAAAATATGTGGAAACCAACACCGTGGTAGGGTAGAGCAGTGTGGAAAATAAGCTAGCTAGGGATCCCAAAGACTGGGATCCACAAAATGGAATCTCTAGGATATTTGCTAAATTTTCTTTCCAACTTCATTCTTAGATTCCATTTGAAAGCGTTTAGAACTACCCTGATCGGTATTTAAGCGATGCTTTATTAAGATAGGATATCAATTGTCTATACTGATTTTGACATTCTAGACTTAAGTCATCCAAGAACATCTTCAATGATGAAACTAGGGCTGTTCACGAACCGAACGCGGGCATGCTCATACTTGGTTTAGTTTGAAAGCGAGCCGAACCGAACGGATTGAATTTAAAGAAACGAGCGATATCTTTATGCTTGAACTTGGTTTGGTTTTGAAACCGAGCGGCTTGGTTCGGTTTAGTTTTGCTTGATTTCGTACAAAGTTTTCAATTTTAAATTTTTAAAACTTCAAAATATCATTAATTCAAGACTTTCAACTCTAAATTGTCTAAATTTTCACCTTTAAAATATATAAAACTCATAGTTTACAACAAAACATTATAAAACGAGTGACTATGATTTAAATTTGAACTTTGAATTCAACACAAAAGAGAGAAATTTTAAAAACTTTAAAAAATAGTATACTTTTATATATAAAACTAATAAATAAAAAATAATTCGAGCAAAACGAACCGAACTAAACCGAGCGAGGCTTTGCTCGTGCTTGGATTGCTTTTAAACCGAACCGAGCCGAAATCAAACGAGCATTTTTCGAGCAATTTTCGAGCGAACGACGTACGAGCGGCGAGCAGTTTGGACAGCCCTAGATGAACCCCGCCATTTGTGCAAGAACCCTCATAAGTCAGTTTTTGAACCTAAGACCTTAAATGTCCCTGGCCTTAAATCATCACTCTCATGTCATTGAATCAGAAAATCAATTGCATACGTTGACATGTATAACAATTAACAAAGATATCTAGCCTTGCTTTCTGCTAGCTACATCACCTTTTCAATATAAAGATGAAAGATGTGTCGATTATTGAAGAAGTGTGGTTTGGGCATTAAACGATGCGGGCACTTGGGTAGCATTTGCCATTTGGTGTGTTGTTTAGTTTAAGAAAATTTGCAGATTTTGGATATTTGAGTCATTTGTGCGTAGACGTTCGGTTTGTGTGTGATAATATAATAAGGCCATCATGTATGCCAAAGGTTTGAAAAAATGTCATATAATTTAAATTTGGTTCTATTTCCAAAACGATGAAAGCATCTTTATATGAAAAATGTCTTGTGTTCACAACATAAATAAGGATACTAATTATGGGTCAAAAGATTTAGACAAAAGAAAAGGTCAAGGGGGCCACCGTCATTACTCATCAGTACCTAGCTGCTAGATGGTTTGTTGGGTATTACTATTCCAACAACATAAACAGAAACAATGTAATGGTATGTTTATATGATGTCTAGCAAAAGAAATAGTATTCCTTTCATCCATGCCATCTTGTTATTGTGTATATGGTTGATTTCACAAAACTTGAATCTTCTTACCTCTTTCTTATTTCGAA
The DNA here is from genome assembly GCF_021521415.1 of Bidens hawaiensis. Lineage (NCBI taxonomy): Eukaryota > Viridiplantae > Streptophyta > Magnoliopsida > Asterales > Asteraceae > Bidens > Bidens hawaiensis. The sequence continues at coordinate 1,182,011 of NW_027491177.1, read as the reverse complement.
CAACGTCTGGAACTATCTGTAATATACCTAAGCGAGCTTTTCTAAAACAGGATATCAACTGTCCGTATTAATTTTGTCGCTCCATGCTGGCCTGATTCACACAAGAACATCATCAAAGAAAAAACTCACCACTGTGAAAAAACCTACTTGATTCATATTTCGAACCTGAAACCAAAACATCTCAAGCCTTACCTCGTTATGTCTATGCTTCAACCTTACAACCTTCTAACTAACGGATATTCTCGCTTTGTTATTATATGAAACATAGGTATATGTAACATGATCTAACATCCAACTAGAAGAATTGAGTCATGGAGAGGTTGGTATTCTTGGTGTAATGTCACGTGCTTTTATTTTTACTTTGAGTGAGGTGTCATTTTCGTCCTTTTGGTTTGATAAATAATGCGAATTTAGTCCAAAAAGTTTATTTTTTGCATATGGACCCTCCACGTTTCCCAATTCTTGCCAATTACATCCAAATCACAAACTCCGTTAAATTTAATCGTTAAGTCAGGGTTAGACATGTCTTTTCACTATTTTTTTTTATTATAATACTTATTTTAGTGAACTGCGGTTTTCATCCTTGTAGTTTGTCCAAATCTGCGGTTTTAGTCCAATAGGTTCAAGGTAGTTTCATTTCACTTGCAATCAAACCCGAATATATTAACCTCGTTAATTTTGGTCGTTAATCCATTTGCGTGCCCCTCATGTGACGACCAATTTTGATTCTCTCCCTAAATAAACTTTAGTTCTAATTCGCAAGCTCCCTCACATGAGGGGCTGGGGTGTATTTGGGGAAAAAGGTAAAAAAAAACAAGGAACAAAACTGCCCCTCCCGTGGAGGGCACATTGATGGGTTTAACAACCAGACTTAACGATATTAGGGAACTCGGGTTTAATTGCGAGTGAAATGAAACTATAGGGAAGAAAATTGCAAATTTGAAACTACTTGACTAAAACTACAGATTTGGACAAACTAAAGGGACGAAAACCGCAGTTCACTAAAATAAGTATATAATAAAGAAAAGGTGAAAAGACATGTCTACCCCTGACTTAACGATTAAAATTAACGAGGTTAGTAATTTGGATGTAATTGGCAAGGACCGAGAAACGTGGAGGATCCATATGCAAAAAATAAACTTTTTAGACTAAATTCGTATTATTTCTCAAACCGCAAGAACGAAAATAGCACTTTACTCTTTTACTTTTTATTCATGGTTCCTTTTTTAGCTCCTTGCTAATGAAGGTCCTATTTATCTATGAGATATGTAAACTGAATGTTGTATTGCCGGTCAAAGAAAACATAGGTATATGTAGAGTAATAAGCAAATTAAGTGATGAAATACATGGTGCCACATATTGTCCATTCAATTCATGTTGAAAGTAACAAACTCGTAGTCTCCATTAATGCTCACTCGATTGTAACGTACATTGGTGTGGTTCTTAATATTGTAGGATGAAGAAGATAGTATGCCTTAAATAAACAAATACATAAAGAGGTGAGTGGTTTTAGCTCTTGAAAAACAAATTCACGTATAACTATCAATATGAACAAACTGGTATTTGGATTAGCAGTATCAAGTGTCGGGTAAGACTTTATCTTTTTAAGGATAAGAGTTTAAGTTCACTTCTTAAAAAGTATGTAATAATTTATGAATAGAGTTAGATTTGTCATTAAAAAAACTACCCCTATGAGTTATGCATGCAACTTTTATGGTTTTGACCCTTTTAATTGCAACTTTCACATCTTATTCAGTCAACTAGTCACATTTTTTTTAATGTTATCCTTATTTGATGTCATATACTTTTATCATTCAATCAATAATAGCACACTTTGAATATATCTTTGATTAGCATTTTCATAGCCTTATACGTATTTTAATTTGGTTGTAAATCCTATGAGGATATAATATAACTAAATACTAATTGTGATTTGTGAATAACGTCTGTTTGACAAAAATCTTAATCAGAAGATTTTGAAGGTGGCTAAATCTGTGCCTATCGTTTTATTGCACATGGATTGCACAACTAATTAGATTTTGGAGTTATGTGTATAAATGATGATTGAAAAACGTTAATAACATGTGTTTTATTTCACCTCCTTCACCCTATCCACAACACATTTTAATAGTTTTATTTTTTATTTTTACCTAATTTTTATTCCTCACCTTTTTCTTCTTGTGAGGCATGAACCATAGTCTTAATTGGGTAACACCAGTACCTTTAACTTTGTTTTCTTTCCTTAAGTTTCCGGCCCTCGTCTCTATAAATGAGATCCAAGGTTTGTTTTTATTGGCTATTTTATTATTGGTATTAAATTTTCGATCAAAGCGTTCGACTCAAAGTTTTTAATTATGAATTGTTTGTTTTCAACTATATGTTATTGATAACCATTTCTTTGCGCTTTTGTTTGTAGCAAGTGGTAATAGAGCTCGGTAGCCAAATGGTCGAACGTGGAAGAGGTTGCCCTCCCTTGCATAACAAACGCCGAAGGAGGCAACATAGGGAACAACCTCGATCTACGCAATTGGAGATCGCGTGATTGCAAGAACAGGACAGGAGTTAGTGCTAAATTAGAAAAAGAGGAAGAGACCAAGTCAACCAAACCATAGTGGTCAGAGAAAAGTCTAATGGGGAGGAAAACTCATTTAGGTGTTAAGTCGACAGGGCCGACTTTCGTCAAGTGACGTTTTGCAAGACCTAGGTCTGACGACTAAGATTTCAAATTTGATGGAATTATTTTGGTCAACGATTTCATTTACTAGATCAACATCGTTGAACGGTCTTTGATCTCAAAGGTCAATGTGGTGGCTATAAAGTTGAAGAGGTCGACTTCTCTTTTGTGGGAACATGTCAAGAAGTAAAGATAGAGGGTATGTAAATCCCAGGCAGATCGCAGTCGAAGATGAAGAAGACGTTAAGCCTAAATTTCTACTGCCAAACCATCAACATGAAGCTTTTTGGACTATCATCAGGTTATGCAAGGTACAATATTGTTGAAGAATTGATTAATTGTTCTCATTGGTTGCATATATACGATGTGTGTTGTAGATGAAGAAATAATTGAAAGGTTTGTGGGAGCCTTAAAGCCTAAAATATCATATGTAGTGTATTTGTAGCAACACTGGTCATATTCAAATCTCCCTGTGCCTTGAAAGTGAAGAAACAACTAAAAGGAAAGGTGAGAGGGGTCAGAACAAGGTCGATGTCGTGGACATATCGTAATCCCACGGACACATAAGGCTATTATCCACAATGGCAATGAGCCGGCTAGGGCCGCATCCACGACTTCGGGTCCATCATCGAGTCAAGTTGTATGGTGATTCCGATGTAAGGGGGTCGGACATATCTCCCATGAGTGTCCAAATAAGCAGTTGGCAAGCCTCACTAATGACACTAATCAAATCTATAACGGTTGTGAAGATCCAGAAGATGTAGAATAATTGATAGTAGGCGATGTGGCCATTGTCTCAATTACAGGGTGACACCAATGGTTCAATGAACCCTTAGCACATCCTTCGAAACAAGCATGGATGACAATGCTTGGAGACGCGACAACCTCTTCCACACCTAGTATTAAGGACTGTAGGGTACTGTGTTTATTTTATAAAAAAAAAAATTGTTTAAAAGTGTTTATTTTGAAACTTTTGATTAACGCTCGTTTAGATTCAACCATGAGTTCATATGAGATAAGCAATTACGTGTGCTTTCGTTTGCATCAATCTATTTCCAATTTAGTATACTTCTATAGAAAAATTAAAAATCTGTACAAAATAAATAAAAACCAACCACATACACATCATTTCAGAAATAATGTAGCTACAATAGGGCAAATATGTTTAAAAGAATTGAAAATGAAAGAGCATCTAAATGTTATCCAAAAATAAAGCAGTTGAAAAATATAATATTAAGTAAAGACGAATAAGCGAAAACACGGAGCCGCTCACCTCTCTCGCCCAATACTTAGGAATCCATCCACTGTCCGTCTAACTCAACCACGGTTAACCTAACCTAACCTAACCTAACACCCTTCCATTACAAAAACCCATCCCACTCAACCTCCATCTTTGACAACCATGAGCTGCAATGGATGCCGTGTTCTTCGTAAAGGATGCAGTGACAACTGCATCCTCCGCCCTTGTCTCCAGTGGATCGACTCTCCTGCTGCTCAAGCTCACGCCACCCTCTTCGTCGCCAAATTTTTTGGCCGCGCCGGTCTCATGTCCTTCATCTCCTCCGTCCCTCAAAATCAACGTCCATGTAAACTTTTAATAATAATAATTATTATTATTAACCTAGAACAAAAGTTTCTAAAGCTTTATATACTATCTTTGGTATATGAAGCTTTAAAAACTGTTGTTAACTAAACAAAAGCTTTTAAAGCATTCATGTCTTTAAAAACTTTCGTTTTTAATTATTGTTTGTAAGTTATATAATATATAATACGCTCAGGTTTTGTTTATGCAGCTCTATTTCAATCGCTACTATATGAAGCTGCTGGACGGACGGTGAATCCGGTGAACGGTGCCGTCGGACTTTTAGGTACAGGCAACTGGCACGTGTGTCAAGCGTCGGTGGAAACCGTTCTCCAAGGCGGCACGTTACGGCCGATCCCTGAGCTCGTCGACGCAGGATTTCCGGTAACCGGTGCTGACGTCATAAACGTTCAGGATCTGGTTACAGTTTCGAGATCGAAGGTACTGAAGCGCCGGAGGTCGCCGGAGGTGGATCTCGATCTGAACGAGAGTTTGCCGGAGAAACGACGGCAGGGAAGTCCGTCGATGAATTCTGGTGAGTCGTCGGTGACGTGTTTTAGAGAGAGTGGTTGTAGTGAAGAAGGAAGAGAAGTGGAATTGTTGGATCTGTTTAAATGTTGAGCCGGAGTGAAGATTCCGGCGTGTTTTGTGGATCACCGGCTCAGGATTTCCTGATATAATATTATTTGGTTTTTGTAAAGGGGAAGATGAAAGTTCACCGGTGATTACTTTTTAAGTTTCCGTTTATTTATTTTTTTTTGTAACCGGAAAATAAGTTAATTGTTTTTTATGCCTTTTATTTTCTTATCTGTACGGATTTTAATTTTTACAATATATTAGGTATATTTTAAAAATTGGATAATCTTTAGTTCTCATAACTTTAAACAACTTTAAATGAGTTTTGAAAAGTTAGGAATATCTAACTCATTAATTTAATATGTTTGATTTACCTATTATACCTCTTGAACACTTAAAATTCATTACACTTCTTTTAAAAAAATGTATTTTTAGTTATTTTGATTTTCCCAACACATAAGCTAATTCAAATATTTTTTTTAAAAACTTCTTTTAAAAAATTCTTAATAAGTTAATAAGTACGTTTAACAAAAAGTTCTTTTTCGCTCAATCCCAAACACATCCAAATAGCTATTTATTTAACAATATTAATGGGGGTGGTGATGTATTGATAAGAGTAAAGTCTTTAAATATAGTTTGAGAAGGGATGTTTGGGATTCAGGTTTTAGGTATACAACAAGGATCAAATAAATTTGTCGTACATAATGAAAATGTACAGATATTTATGTATAAGTGGTTCTTTATATCGTATATGATATGATGTTCCAAACATGTGTGTATTAACAAAGCACAAATCAATGGTTGTTGGTTGGTTGGTTCACGATGTACGTATCAACTACTTTTTTGAGTAATACGAGTAATATTCAGGTAGGTTATCATTTCTTTCGATCCAATGACATTCTCAGCTTAGCATAAGGAGTCGTTTCGGTTTTTCTCATTTTCCCCAGTTTATCCTGCATGTCACATCAGTGTCACATAAATTTTGTTTTCCCATTTTTTCACTTTTTCCTAGTTTCTTCCCGTTTTTTTTTTCACAAAAAGCATGGAGTTATCCCACTTTTTCCCTAGTTTTTCTGTTTAGATTATTTAACAAAAATTAAATGATTAAATAAAACTTATCCATCAATTTAAAATAAATATAAACAATTAAACAATACTTATTCATAATTAATAAAAAAATACATAAAAAACATTATTCACAATTCCATCGGTTTTTAACTCCTGTTTTCACTTCTAGCGTGTGTTTATCACAAGCGTTAATATGTGTCATCGTATTTTTTCATTTTATAATATGTTTGGTCCAAGTTACGATCTCCTGATTTTCTCTCGTGCACAAAATAGTTGAAAACACATTGCCAAACACCCACCAATCGTTGGTCCACGAGATGCAAGTATCTAGATACATGGACCCAAGCATTTGCCAACATCATTTCTTCTTCGTAGCTTCATGTTCATGGAGTTCTCCTAATTCTCGGTTCGGGAACAGAATTTGGTTGCTCCATGGAGTTACGTTTTTGGTGAAATATAAAAATGAGAGAGTATAGAGTTGAGAGACTAGAGATAAGTGAAAAACTGAGTAAAATGAGTGATATATATATATATATATATATATATATATATATATATATAGTTAATTAATAATTTATTATAAAAAACTAACAGTCATATGACCGTTGTAGTAGTGGGCCAACACCAAACGAATCTGGGAGAAAGCAATGATTAAACACTAATTTTCGATAATACTCCCGGGATCCGGGGGTGGTGTTTCCATTTTCTCTCATTCGGCACCGGCCTTTCCCCACCCCCACATCGTGTCTTCATATTCATGTCTTCATATAAAGGGTATGTGTGGTCTAACTCAATTTAGTGCTCACTTTCTTAGGGTTATGTTGGTTGATCTTCTAAATGAGTTTAAAACTAGACCATCTTTGTATTACTACGCTCATGACTTAAAATCTTCAAGGTAATGACAAATAGTTTTATTACGCCTACGCAAAAGGCTGTGTTCGTCTAGAAGAGTAGCACTGGTGAGGAACGATGACCGAATGTTCTTCTCAAATTTCACTTTAAAACCATGGTCTACGGATTTGGCACTTCAACCCAGCCACTATACACGTCTACCGGTTTGTACCTTGTCAATATTATGTTAATATGTTGTTGGCATTCACACTAATTCACACATTCTGACATACCTGGTATTTACTATGTTGAAATGTCTCCAAGTTGTCATCACCTTAATAACCTTGCAATTGATATCAACAATGTAAACAGTATCGCACGTTGTTTGTTTATAATAATTGTTTAATTTCCTGATAAACATAAACTGAGGTGTTGGTGAAGACTGAAGAAGACCAAAAAACCCACTTTATTAGAAGTTTATACATTGTCAAAATAAGTTGCTACAAACATTAAGTAAATCGCTTAATTTGGGTTTCTCATTCTTACAACCTTTTTTTCAAGATAAAACATACAATTCATTTTATTCATCTATTGCTACAAATTTATTTTACCAATCTTGTTGCTAAATAACTAAAGTAAGAACATCTCAGTATAACATAATACAAAAATGCTTGAACATTAACGGCGTACCCTTTTAGTCACGCTACTTAATTGCTGTTATCAAAATTAATTTAACTTACAAATTCAATTGAAAGAATTTACTAGTTCACAATAACATTGTTTGAAACATAAAAGGTTAAGAAGATTTGAGACCAAACTTTGTACATTCATTTGTAGTGTTTATGACAGGGATAAGATGGCTATTGGTGGGTTGTAAGAGCCATTCTTATACGTACATATAGAAGTGAACCTCAAATATATAATTAGTTGCTTTCTCTTGCACCTTTTTGTTATTTAAAGAGTGGCAAATGGGGTAAATTGATTATTATATTACAAGTCGCATATTATGTTTATTTCATTATTTGCAAATTTAAAATCTTGTTAAACTGAAAAAAGAACATAAGAAAGTATACGAACAAGAATGAAATTCTGATAATTGATTCAATCCAACTTGAACGTCATGAAAAATAATATTATTAACAAAAACGTATTAATACTACCCTCACATATTCTAATATATAACAAGAAATTATACATTTAACTTTCTTTACTTCTCATGTTATATTTAGTCACGTAATTTATAAGGATTATCTCATGAAAGATAAAATAAAAAATGTAGACATTAAGTATAACATTTCTATTGTTATCAATAGTTTTTAAATCTAAGACTAGCGAAATGGGTGGATAGTAGGCCAATAGATTTCATCATGAGTTTTGATAAAAATGGGTATATATCAAAGTCAAGCGGTCTAATATTTTAAATGTATCGGTTTAGTTATGGTTTTAGCCAATCAATATACATTAGGATTGAAATTATTAATTGTATCCCGTAATTGGTTAAAAAATAAAATAAAATATAATTTAATTAGTTCAAAGGCATGAAAATTTTAAATTACAGCAACAAAAACTTTCATAAATATTTTATCAAAATACTCATATCGTTAAAATGATTAAAACTACTTATTGGGTTAACAGTAGATTGACAAATTATTAGGCCGAGTGATTGCTCTAGTAGGCGTTTTCTTTTGCGATTCATATTCTGGGTTGGGATTTTCCCTTTAAGTAGTAAGATAAAATAATTAATGTGTATATTTTCATGAAAGTTTCCAGGTAATTTTGCATGTAGTTGCACCTCTCTTGGTTTGTTTATTTGTTCCTTATTACATAGACCAAGTCAGCACACTAATTTTCATAAGACGTGTTTTTTTATTTTTTCTTTTTATAGATCTTTTGATTCTTGTAATAAACGGCGCACCCACCCCATGCAACGACAGACTGGGAAACACTCGTCGGCCATAGTTCCTATCCCATGGGCGTCATTAGTCATTTCTATTATTCCTTCACATTTTTAAAGGCATATGCCCAAAAGAAGATTGGTTTATTATTTTTTGAAGTATATATTTATGTTTTTTTTTCTAGGGAGATCGATTTATGCACGAATAACATTGCGTTTGATTTAATTACAGACGATTTATGTTACACTATCATACTATGATCTTCTTTATTATAGACAATCTACACCTAAGAATATGTGTTGTGATAGTTTAAGATGTGAAATGTGATGGTAAAGTTAAATGGAGATAGATGATTGGTTCATACTTTGATCAATAATAAAAGGATTAAAAACAAAAAAGAAAATAAACAATTAATCACCCGACGCCCACAAGACACCCCCTCTCCACCCTCTGCACACTGTGTGTGGTGATGTTTCGTGCTAGAGTTTCCAACGTGACGGGGTTTCACGCCTCCTTCGCCTTTCCCATAACAAATAGCGATAAAGTTGTGATCAGTTAAAATCTTATATGATAGCTTATGTGATGTGTTGATGGGTGTTCGGCATTATGGATGTTGTTAACGACATAGTGGTTGAGATTCATTTAATGTTGAAGTCAGATTAAAGTAAAATTGTCTGATTTATATGCTTTGTTATAAAGTGTGAATTCATAGAAAAATATATGAAATACAATAAGAGTAGTTTAGTATATACCGTGTTATTTATATTTTTTAAAACATAGTACTCCGTATTTCTTTATAATGATATTTATATAAGTTAAAAGTCCTTAAGCCTTTAAACCTTTAAGTGGGTCTTAAACAATGTAACATTTTATTACACTTAAACACTGAACAACTAATTGAAAAAAGGATAAAAACATAATAAAATACATATGACTTACCACGTACAGATTTTAATGCACATTTTGTTAATTTCATTTTGTTTGAACATGCAGTCATTGATTAAACCTTTTGATTAATAATTTTACCGTCAAACTTTTCTTTTGTGAATTAGAAAACGATATTTTGCAATAGATACATTAAATTAAATAGAAACTATTAAGGGAAACGATTTGAAATTATTGTAATTCATTGTATTTATCTTCTTCCTTGTATTTTTGATTGACTCTCCTTAATTACAGGAGATATCTTTGTAACTTTTATTATAAATATATGCTTCAATCCCTCAATCATTATTGAGGTTGATTTTCAATTCCTTACATGGTATCAGCCAGAACTCTCCAACCCTAATTTTTCTTTTTCCTTCCATCGCCAACTTCATGGCTGCCCCTTCTTCTACCAATTCCGATTCTCTTCTCCCCTTCAACAATGTCTCTCACCTCACCCCAATTAAACTTTCTGCCTCCAATTATCTGGTTTGGCGTAATCATATGCGCCTCCTTCTTAACCTTCATGGCCTAAAGACACACATCGATGGCTCTGTCTCCCCACCGCCGTCGACTTTATCCTCCGACAATAAAACCGTTCCTAATCCGGAGTTTGTATCCTGGACTACCAATGATCAGAAAGCAGCTCTTATTCTTCTCTCTTCTCTAACCGAACCGGCTGCTGCTGAAGTTCTCGGCTTGGAGAGTGCTCGAGAAATCTGGTCAGCCCTTGAGAACGCCTACAGCAATGCGTCTGTTGAGCGGGTTCAATCTCTTCGCGATTCTCTTCGCGCATTAAGCATAGGTAATTCTTCTGTAACTGAATTTTCTCGCAAGTTTAAGAATTTTTGTGACCAGCTTGCTGCCATTGGTCACCCGGTTGCTGACATTGATAAACTCCGCTGGTTTCTTCGTGGACTCGGACCGGTCTATGAGATTTTTTCTACAGCTTTGCGTGTAACCAAGCCTGCACCGTCTTTTCAAGATTTAATCGCTCAGGCAGAAAGTCATGAGATGTTTTTACAATCTCTTTATGGTACCGCTGCTTCTTCTGCTGCCTTTTATAGTCAAACTCGGCGTGGACATGGTACGAGTCGCGGTCGGGGTGCTTCAAACCGTGGCTCATATTCTCGTGGCACGTCTAGTCGTGGTTCTAGTCGTGGTCGTGGTGATAATCGTCGGCCACCGCACTGTCAACTCTGTCGTACAAATGGCCACTATGCATCGGCTTGTCCAAATCTCCATACCTATGCGTCACAGGCGAATGATTCTTTGGCACAGGCGTTTCATGCACAATGTCATGTAAACCATGACACTCCAGATTGGACAGGTGACACTGGTGCAACTGATCACATGGCTCCCACAGAGGAGTCTGTTCATCATTCTACTCCTTATACAGGTAATGATAAGGTTACGTTTGGTAATGGTATGCAACTGCCAATTACTCATAAAGGTTCCTCTACACTTTGCACTAATATTACTCTTCATGATGTTCTTGTTGTTCCTAATCTAACCAAGAAGTTATTATCTATTAGCAAGTTAACTGCCGATCATCCTGTTGATGTTCTCTTCTCTCAACATTATTTTCATATTCAGGATCGGAAAACAAAGCAGGTGCTCGCTAGAGGAACATGTGTTGATGGATTATATGTGCTTAAAGATGGACCGAAGACTTTTGTTGCTGCCATCTCCAATAAAGCATCCTATGAATTATGGCATTCCTGTTTAGGACATGTTTCGTTTAATGTTATTTCTTTTTTGAATAAGTCTGGTGCTTTATCTGTTACTTCTCTATTGCCTAAACCGGATATTTGTGTTTCTTGTCAACTTGCTAAGGGACAACGTTTACCTTTTATGTCTAATGATAAGCGTGTATCTTTTCCTCTTGATTTGGTTCATTGTGATTTGTGGGGACCCGCTCCTGTTGCCTCTAAAGATGGTTATCGATATTATGTGATTTTTATAGATGATTATTCCAGGTTTACTTGGTTGTATCCTCTCAAAACCAAAACAGGTTTTTACTCGGTCTTACCCGCCTTTATAAATCTTGTCCAAACTCAACGTTCTAGGAAAATCAAAGTTTTCCAAAGTGACGGGGGTACTGAATTTGTCAATCACACGGTTAGAAAATTTTTTGAGGACAATGGCACTTTTCACAGATTTTCGTGCCCCTACACACCTCAACAAAACGGGCGTGCTGAACGTAAACATCGCCACATAGTGGAAACTGGTCTTGCTATGCTATTTAACGCCAATATTCCGGCTTCCTTTTGGGTAGATGCTTTTACCTCTGCGACATTTATTATTAATCGCGTACCATCTTCTTTGCTTGAGAACAAGTCACCTTTTGAGCTGTTGATGAAGCAAGTACCTCAATATTCCAATTTTCGGGTATATGGCTGCTTAGTCTTTCCATATTTGCGTGACTATGCCAAACATAAGCTTGAGCCCCGAAGTCTTCCATGTGTATTTATTGGTTATAGTTCTTCCCACAAAGGATTTCGTTGTCTTGATCCGATCACCAATCGGATATTTATTTCTCGTCATGCTCGCTTTGATGAAACTTCTTTTCCATTCAAAGGTATCAATGGCATAACGTCTCTTGATCGCTTGGTGCTTACCACTTTTTCTGATGAACCTACTTCACCACATGTTTCTGTGTCCACTAACCAGTCCAATTTGCCCAGCCCACTTTTCAACCCAAATATCCAGCCCAACACTCCTGATCCGTGCCCCTTATGTCCACCCTTTTCCGGTCCACTACATGTCCAACCGCCTTCCAGCCCATCTCCTACTTCTGGCCCAACTCTGTCTACGGATCACCCAGCTGAGCCCAATCCAACTTCCACCTCTCTTCCTGAAACCGTACCTGCCAACCACCCACACCAAGCTGTCGATTTCACTCCAGAACCTGTTCCCGAACCTGCTCCTATACCCGATCCTGTCCCTATTCCTCAAAATACTCACCACATGACGACACGCGCCAAGGCTGGTGTTTTTAAACCCAAGCACCAAGCGGATCTTTCGTGTCTTCATTCATATGCCTTACATGTTGCTTTATCTTCTATTACTGAACCTCGTGGTTTCAAATCGGCAGCTAAGGATCCTTTGTGGATGGCTGCGATGGTTGATGAAATTAATGCCCTGCATAATAATAACACTTGGACATTGGTCCCGCGTCCATCATCGACTAATGTTGTTGGTTCTAAATGGGTTTTTCATGTTAAGTATCACGCTGATGGTACTGTCGAGCGTTACAAGGCGCGTCTGGTGGCTCAAGGCTTTACTCAAATTCCAGGTTTGGATTTTTCACACACCTTCAGTCCTGTTGTTAAAGCTTCAACAGTTCGCATTGTTCTATCCCTTGCAGTTCTTAATAACTGGCAGTTGCATCAACTTGATGTCAAGAATGCATTTTTAAATGGAAATCTGGATGAAACTGTCTTTATGGAGCAACCACCAGGATTTGAAAGTTCTAAATATCCGAATCATGTTTGCAAATTATCTAAGGCGCTTTATGGTCTTAAGCAAGCTCCTCGTGCTTGGTTTCAGCGTTTAAGCACGTTTCTTCTTTCCTATGGGTTCACATGCAGTCGTTCAGATACATCTCTCTTTGTTCTTCGCAAAGACAGTCATATTATGTATCTCCTTGTGTATGTGGATAATCTCATTTTTAACAGGTAATAATGAATCCATTATCACATCCTTTGTTTCTCATCTTAATAAAGAGTTTGCGATTAAAGATCTTGGGGCTCTCAATTATTTTTTGGGCCTGGAGGTTGTGTATACTACAACTGGTCTCTTTCTCACACAAGCAAAATATGCTAAAGACATTCTTCTTCGTGCAAACTTGTATGATGCTAAACCAGTTAGCACTCCTCTTTCTCCCAATGAGTCCTTTATTGCAGATGGTGTTCCACATCCTGATCCCACCTTTTATCGTTCTTTGGTTGGCGCCTTGCAATATTTAACTATTACCGATTTGTCTTATGCAGTTAATCAGCTTTCTCAATTTCTTCATGCTCCCACTATTACTCATTTTCAAGCTGTCAAACGGCTATTACGCTATGTTAAAGGCACTTTATCGTTTGGTCTCACTTATAGCCGTCCGCACAAATCATCCATTGTAGGCTATTCTGACGCGGACTGGGCGCGTTGTCTTGATACACGACGCTCCACGTATGGTTATTCGATTTTTCTAGGTGGCAACTTAGTCTCTTGGAGTGCCAAGAAGCAGCCTACCGTCTCCCGATCTAGCTGTGAATCTGAGTATCGTGCTATGGCAAACACTGCTGCTGAGCTTGTCTGGATTACACATCTTCTGCAGGAATTGTATGCTCTCCCTCCTGATCGTCCTACGATACTTTGTGATAACAAAAGCGCCTTGTTTATGACTCAGAATCCCGTTGCTCACAAACGTGCCAAACATATTGACTTGGATTATCATTTTATTCGGGAGTTAGTCAATTCTGGTAAACTATACACCAAATTTGTTTCTACCAATCTTCAGGTGGCTGACATCTTTACCAAAAGTCTTCCGCGTGCACAATTTGAAGTCTTTCGCAAAATGCTTCGTCTCGGACCGCCACCATTTCGATTGAAGGGGGGTATTAAGGGAAACGATTTGAAATTATTGTAATTCATTGTATTTATCTCCTTGTATTTTTGATTGACTCTCCTTAATTACAGGAGATATCTTTGTAACTTTTATTATAAATATATGCTTCAATCCCTCGATCATTATTGAGGTTGATTTTCAATTCCTTACAAAAACTGTTCTTTTCTAGAATAATAAATGAAGAGATGCAACGTATCCGGCAATAAAAATAAAAATGTAATTGTTGCATGGCATCCACTAGCCGTATTATGTTCGACGGGTTCACACTTTCAGAAGTTCATATCCACCGTATTACTATTTATATTTTAGAATTATTGATACAATGTGTAATATTATATTCTGCAATAGATCAGTATCTTAAAACGTTCATTTAATCTATAAAATAGTGTTTATGTTAATGAAACAAATATATTATATAGGTCAAGATTGACATCCTCAAAACTGGATGTTATGTATACTCTTTATATCAAATTATAACCGATTATAATTTATTAGTTATGAATAAACTCACACCTTTTTGTTAAATTATCAACCGGATCAACTTTTTATTATTTTATCACACATGTGATGTAAATTTTGATAATCCTAGGACTCTGTTAACTATTAATATTATTGTTACTTTTATAGACTGTTTTTAATGGTTTTGCGAGTATGCTCTATATATAGATATTTGGTATGCAATGCTATTTCATTCACATCTGAGCTTCTGCAAGAACGGCGAAGCTTTTGCATGGCCCGGCAATTGTCTCCACCCACTGTTTTTTACCCCTTTTTATCTTATATTTTTTTATGTGGTGTGAATTTATCTATTTTCATCCAAAATTTTGGAACCCCAACCCCACCCGCACCCCCTTTCCGCCTCTTTGAAAGTTTAGTTGTTGTCTTCTTTTTATTAGTATTGTGTAATGTTTTTAAATTAGTATTATGTAATATTTTTGAATCTATAATTTTTTTCAATGACTATTATCAAAATATGAAAAACTTTATTTAAACAAAATGACATGTCAGTTTCTACACGTGTGGGATGTAGAACCACGGCGGTAATGGATTTATGCTAGATTGACATTACGACTATGAGACACTTTTCACATCTCATTTTCACTTGACCACGTTCCAAGGTTTAAAAGACAAACAACAAACAAAACGTAAACAAAAAAATGTGTTATCTTTAACACCCACAATAATAAAAGTGGGAATGTTGCAACTTATAATTTTTTAAGGTTGTTTTATTTAAATAGTTTAAATAGTAAATTCCCACTGTGTGTATACAGATTATAGAGACCAGAGAGAGTCGTTGGATTAAAATGGATAAAAACACCACGACACATGGGTATGACGTGGACTAGGGGTGGGGTGGGTGGGGGGGGGGGGGGGGTAAATGGGCCTACACAACAATTCATTTCAGATCATATTGTATTATAAAATTCGATTATAATAATTGAGGAATAAAGAGGAGTGACGAGGAAAACACCAACCAGCCTTCATTTTCTCTCACGTAATTAAAATATGTTATCTAATATAATCAAGCTCGACACATTCCAAACTTGTTGGTGCACACCCCGTTACCTTTTTCTTTTTAGTATTTCTTGTATTATTATTACTAATTTAGAAGCCGTGTGATGCACGAAAAACTTAAAAAAAAATACAATTAAACTATATGAATAACATAACTAAATTAAAAAAAACCTATATTTTATCAAATTAAATAGTTTAATAAGTTCAAATTATATATTATAATAGAATATTCATATGAATAGGTGGCGCATTCTCACGAATTTCTTCATAATCACGAAAAGTAGGCACTTAGTGATTTTATAAGTTATAATTATATTATTTTAGTGGAATAGCGAATTTAACAGAAGATGATAAGATATTTCATTATAAATGATATAAAACGATAACATCATATATAAAATTAGCATGACAAAAACACGTTTTTGTATTACAAATTTGAAAGATATGATGAGAACTTCATTAATCCATAGAGGTTGAAAGAATACATGAGAATAAAACTGATATTCATATGTTTCATTATAAATGATATAAAAAGAGAACATCATATATACAAATAAAATGGCAAAAACATGTTTTTGTATTACAAATTTGAAAGATATTATAAGAACTTCATGAATCCGTAGAGGTTGAATAAATGCGTGAGAATAAAATTGTTATTCATTCATAATTTCTTTTTGTTTTTATCTTTTTAGACATATAAATATTTTTCATTAATTTTTACCACATTCATCTCCTGAAAACGTGTTTTTAAAAAGATTTTAATAAAAAAGGTAGACATGATTTCATTAAAGGTATAACTAATTTTATTATACTGACATAAATACCCACATATTTTTAATCTCTATAATTTAGGTAATTAGTTATTTGATTAAATGATAGATTGATATGTTTTGATTACACTAACATAAATAAGTTATTATTAAAAATAAGAAAATAGTTTGAGCGAGAAATTTTGGTTAAGAATGAATCTCCAAGTGACATTTGTCATAGTTATTTTACTTTATATTTGCAGCGAAAACTTGGTATATTTGCTATACGACCGTTGACTAAAATATGTCTATGGTTAACTAATTGGCGAGCTTCCGAAATAGTCGGAGCCATACCCAACCGAAAAAGGATGTTATCCAGGTGTTTCGGTCAAAAATTGGCAAAGCAACTTTTAATCAAATTAGTGTGTGAAGTGAAGTGCTTGTTGATAATAAGATCGAACACAAAGATATGATTATGAGGGAAAAAGCCTTTGATTATGATAATCTTCGTTTCAGTCAAGAGTTTGCAACGTAATATTTAATCGAATCTCTTCAGCCAAAGATTATGAACTTAACTTTTGGTCGAATTACGCTTGATTATTATAATCTCCGGCACAAAAACCCCTCGGACGGTGAAAACTATCACCGTCGATATTATTAATAACAAAATCTGTGATTACAAAGGTTGGAGCTGATTAGTAACCGTGAACTAAGTGATACAATGAATACTAGCAGCTAGACGAGTGAGTTGTGTGTGACCTATCGATACTATCAGCTCACATTTATAATAAGAAGATTACAACTGTTATTCCGATTATCCCGGAAACCCTAGACTATTTCTTCAACAAGCCGTTGCTGCCCACGTTCTTTGTTGACGAAGTTCAAGTATCATTCCGTTGCAATCCACGTTCTTATAAACATATTTAACACGTGCTCTTATCTGCAAAACAATATGATAATATAGGACAATTGAATTAGTCAACGTACCTTCCTCAGAATAGCAGCGTAAGTCGTTATCCTTAAATTAGGCTCAATTCCGAGGATGAAAATCCGCACCCAACAATTGCCCACAATTTTTACTGCGTGACAGCTGTAAAAAATTTTGAATTTCAAAAACAATAATATCTCTGCGATGTAAAATGACGTGTGCGGGAATCGAGGAGACTCCACAACCGTTTCTCTAGGTTATAATTAAAGCATCCCCAGTCTTCTACACCACAATCCTCTTCCACCGATTCATAATCAGGTTAGTTCTCATCTCTCGTCTTCTTAATTTCTTGAAGTTTTTCTTTCGATCCACACAAAAAATGAGGAAAAGAACCCCTCGTGTGCCCAATCCTTTCTCTTTTGCAACCTCATATGATTTCGTCGACCAGGCTCTCATTCCGGTGACCGATGAAGACCAGTGTCTTTTTAAAGATTTAGACATTAGATTTCTGAAAGAGTCGGGTTTACTACCTGCCGATACTGTCATTAGGCCATATGATCCCAAAGCCAAGGCAAACTTTTCCTCTAAAACCTGGACCTGCTTTTTCTATTACCCCTTTTCGATTGGCCTTTCATATCCGTTTTCCCTGCTCATACAAGAGTTCTTTGATATGACCGGGTTCTCGTACTCACAAGTCATGCCAATGGTGTGGAGGGTTTTGGCAACAGTAGATCATTTGAACAAAACCCGTGGTCTATCCATAGGTGTGCCTGAGATTGCCGCAACTTATAACCTTCGGACTCACGGATCCTTTCGTTATTGTCTTCAATCCAAGTCCACTGTCTTTACATGGTTCCCAAGGTCTCCAGTAGTGACCCCGATTGGAAAAAAAAACATTTCTTTTTGGTTCGTCGGGATTCTATTCCTGATGGGATGAACTTGCCTACTAAATGGGTTCACAAGGGTAGGAAATCTTTAGGATAGAATTTCTCTTTGCAAATGATTCATCTTAACATGGTTTGTTTTTTGACAGTTGTGTTTGAGGATTTAGTAAAGCTTAGGAAGGACACGAAGAAAAGGCTCAAGGAGTTGTTCAAGATTCCAGCAGAGGAAAGGGAGTTTTGCTTAGAGGAAGAAACAGGAGAAACGAGTGTGATTGCTGCAAAACCCGCTGAAAGCATGAATTCTGGTAAGTGTTTTTGGGGATATTAGGTTTTCTAGGGATTTTGTTATCTTGAAAATAACTCGATAAATCATTGTGTAGGGATGCCGAGTCCAAAGTCTTTTAGCTTAGTAGATTTGGACGATCTTATTGAGGATAGGACTGTGGTGAAGCAAGAAAATTCCAAGACACTTTCTCCGTCGGTGAGAGTCCCAACAACTCGCCAAAAAAGTGCCGCACAGAAGAAGAGGAAAGCCACTACTTCGGCCGTGACCGAGCCTTTTGCTGACATGACCATTACTGATGATGTGGAGAAGCTTCAAGCTCTTGCTAACTTTCTTGGAATAGTAAGTATTTTTTGCTTATCCTGAAAAATAGTAATCTGTAGAAAAACTAATATTAATTTGGGAATAACAGAAAACCGAAAGCTACCGACAGATATCCCAAGATGCTGAATTGTCCAAGAGAGAGGCTGAAGCCAAGCTCGCCGATCTTCTACAAGCTGTTGACACCAAGGACAAGCTACTCAAAAAGAAGGATAAAGAGATTTCGGGTCTCAAAGCCTCATTTGAGTTGGAGAAGACCGAGTTCTTAGAGGAGACTAAGAAGTGTGCAGCCGCCAGCATTATGGAGTCGTTGATCAAGATGTCATAGGAAGCGCAAGCGAAGGGTCTTGTGATGGATTCTTGGAATTCTGTAGCTTGGAAGAAAAAGCTCAAGATGCTAAGGGGGGGAGAAGCTTGAAGAGGATGAGACGGCTGGGACTTCTGAGGTGATCAAGGATGCTGGAGCTGGTGAGGATGTGAAGGAGACTAAGTCTGGGGAGGCGACGGATTTAGAGAAGAAGGAAGGTGACGATGCTGAAGGTGGAAAAGTTTGAACCTGGTTTTCAGGTTGTTTTTATGTGTTTTCAATGGTTAATCTGAACAATTTCTATTTTGGTTATGTAAAGATAACGTAGTAGGCTCAGGATAATGGTTTGGGTGGAGGGATCCTAGTTTCAGGACGAAACCAAAACCGTTTTTTACTTTCTGCATTTAGAATAATTATGATAGTTCGGGTGGATGGGCTCCGTTTTGAGTGAAACCCGGACTTCTTTTCCAGAACAGTGTATCAATTAACCTGGAAATCGTCTAGACCGTTTTATCCTTGCAATAAGATCATTGTTTTGAATATCCTTCAAATCCTAGGGATTTAGCAATAGAATCGTAATATCAGCGTTATCCTGAAAATATTGTTATAAATCCTGGCGACAAGGCCTAAAGAAACTGGCGACAAGGCCCTTAAGAATAGGTGAAAACCCCTTAATCCTCAGGCATAAACTGGCGACATGGCCCGTGAGAAGAGGTGAATACCCCTTAAACCTTAGGAATAAACTGGCGACATGGCCCGTGAGAAGAGGTGAAGACCCCTTAAACCTTAAGAAATGGTACGTCTACCATAAACTTGAGATTCAAACCAATAGCTGAGGATAACGAGGTAACAAGTCACTATATTTCATGTGCTGGCCCCGTCTCTCAAACTACGGCCGAATAAACGTGCGCTACAGGCGATCTTAAGAAGAGGTGAAAACCCCTTAAACCTTAGAAAGTATTGAATAATACCTTTAACTGGCGACAAAGGCCGAATGGCGACAAGGCCCTTAAGAAGAGGTGAAAACCCCTTAAACCTTAGAGATGAACTGGCGACAAGACCCAAAGATACTGGCGACATGGCCTACTTTAACTCCATTCCATGTGGGGATACCACATATTTTCAAGCTACAAAACAGTCAACTCTAAGTGAGGGGTGGGTGTTAGCCTTGCTAACACCCCTCCGATGCTTAAGTCAGTGCCAGGATAGAAGAATAATAATGTTGAAAAAATAAAAAGATAAATTAGAATACATACCTTATTTGCTTAACATTACTGTTAAATTATCCTCGGGATAGAGATCTTACATTAAATATTTTTGAGGTGGATAGAGTTCCAAGCCCTTGGTAGTAAGTCACCATCCAAAGTGGACAATTTGTATGCCCCCTTTCCTGCTTCCGAATCTATCAAGTAAGGACCTTCCCACTTTGGTGCAAGCTTTCCATCTGCAGGATTTGTAGTATTCTGAAAAGCTTTTCGGAGAACCAAATCCCCTTCTTGAAATCTATGAACCCTGATATTTTTGTTGTAGGACTTTGCTATGTTCTTGATAAGAGGCCATTCTGATCTTTGCTAAATCCCTGAGTTCTTCTACTGCATCTAAATCTTCAAGTAAACTTTGAGTGTTATCTTCAGGATTTTGATGACTGACTCTAGCTGTAGGGATAACCATTTCTGTCGGGATAACTGCTTCAGCTCCAAACACCAATGAGAAATGAGTCTGACCAGTAGCATTCTTTGAAGTGGTCCTGTCTGCCCAAAGAACAAAGGGTAGGGTAGTTCCTCGGCCCACTTTCCTTTCTTAGACCCCAACTTTTTCTTCAGGTTATTGATAATGATTTTGTTGCTTGACTCGGCCTGTCCGTTAGCCTGAGGATGGACAGGTGTTGAAGTGATCATTTTGATTCCCTAACTGGCACAGAAGTTGGTGGTCCTCTTGCCAATGAACCGCGAGCCATTGTCACACACTATCTCTGCTGGGAATCCAAATCTTGTCAGGATGTTGCGCTTGATGAATGAGATAACTTCTTTCTCTCTGACTTGAACAAAAGATTCAGCCTCGATCCACTTTGAGAAATAGTCTGTCATTGCCAGCATAAAGACTTTTCCTCCCGGAGCTCTTGGTCGCTTTCCCACTATATCCATACCCCACTTCTTGAAAGGCCTAGGGGATATAATAGGATACAATGGTTCAGCCGGCTGGTGCAGAATGTTGCTGTGTCTTTGGCATGCATCACATTTCTGAGAATAATTCATAGCGTCCCTCTTCATCGTTGGCCAGAAGTATCCTGTTCTCAGGATTTTGGAGAATAGTGCTCTGCCCCCAGTATGATTCCCACAGTCTCCTTCATGGATATCCTTAAGAACTTCTTGAGCTTCTGCCTTCTCCAAGCACCTAAGATATGGTCCTGCAAGAGATTTTCTGTATAATATATCATTCATTATAGTATATGGTATTACCTTTGTGCGAAAAGCTCTTGGGTTTTCATCCTTGAGGATAACACCATCCTGAATATATTTCCTGATGGGAATAATCCAAGAATTTTCATTATCCTCAGGATCCTTGGCTCTCATATCTTCATCATTTTCTGATATTTCATTGACACCTTGCTCTTCTATTACTGGGCTCAGGATGTGTATGATAGGAATCTTGACACCCTCTGGTATTCTGAAGGATGAAGCTAAGTATGCTAGGGCATCTGCTTCAGCATTCTCTTCTCTAGGTACCTGTGAAATATCAAACATTTCGAAACATTTTGCTAGTTTTTTACTAGCTCTAAATATTTCATTAATTTTTCTCCTCTAACAGTATATGAACCATTAAAATGATTGGTTAATAATAATGAATCAACATGTACTTGAATAAACCCGATTTTCATGTCGATTGTTAGTTGTAATCCTGCTATCAAAGCTTCGTATTCTGCCTCATTGTTTGTGGCTTGGAATCCGCAGGATATGGATTGAGGTATAATGTCCCATGTGGCGATTTCAGCAGGATCCCGAGACATGTTCCTCTAACATTTGAAGCACCATCCGTGTATAGAGTCCACTTATCTTTGGTTTCTTCAAGTTGTTGGACTTCCAAGTCTGCTTCTTCTTTAAGTTCACTAGTGAAATCAGCCACAAAGTCTGCTAATGCCTGGGATTTGATGGCAGTCCTGGGTTCATATGTTATATCATATGCACTTAGCTTTACAGCCCATTTTGCTATCCTACCTGACATTTCTGGTTTTCTCAAAACAGACTTAATAGGGTAATTAGTTTTAACAAGAATAGGATGAGTTTCAAAATAATGTCTAAGTTTAGTAGATGCCATAATAAGTGCTAAAATTAATTTCTCAAGATAATAATACCTGGTTTCAGCATCCAATAAACTCTTACTTACATAATATATGGGATGTTGTTGACCTTCGAGATCCTTAGCTAAAACTGCACTCACAACATTATTTGTTACAGCTAGATATAGAGATAGAGGTTCACCTTCTTCGGGTTTTACCAGCAGAGGAGCAGAGGAAAGATAAGCTTTTAAGGACATTAAAGCTTCCTCATGCTTACTGGTCCACTCGAACCTTTTATTTTTCCTCAGGATATCATAAAACTCTTTGCACTTTTTTGAGGATTTGGACATGAATCTGTTGAGCGCCGCTATCCTGCCAGTTAGCCTTTGAATATCCTTTACTGATGCTGGAGATTTCAGATTCAGGATAGCTTGTATCTGCTCTGGACTTGCTTCTATCCCCCTCTTGGTGACCATGTATCCCAAGAATTTTCCAGCCTTCACTCCGAAATGGCACTTCGCAGGATTCAGCTTCATGTTATGTTTGTCGAGGATATCGAATGCAGTCTTGAGATCCTGGAGGTGATCCTCAGCTTTCTTGGACTTCACCACCATATCATCGATATAGACTTCCATCGTGTCCCCCAATTGCTCTTTGAACATCATGTTGACTAACCTCTGATAGGTCGCACCTGCATTTCTAAGTCCAAAGGGCATAGCAATATAACAATAAATACCTGTGGGAGTCATGAAGGCCGTATCTTCTTGATCTGAGGGCTCCATTTTGATTTGCTGAAATCCTGAGGATGCGTCCATAAACGTCAGCATCTCGTGACCGGCTGTAGCATCTACCATTGAATCGATGCGTGGTAGAGGGAATGGATCTTTAGGTCAGGCTTTATTCAAGTATGTAAAATCCACACAAACTCTCCATTTTCCATTCTTTTTTTGCACCACTACTACATTTGCTAACCATCAGGGATATTGAACTTCCCTGATCATATTTGCCTTCAAAAGTCTTTCAACTTCTTCTTGGATAATTATGTTTCTCTCTGGTGCAAACTTTCTTCTCTTTTGATGGATTGGCCTGAAAGAATTATCAATTCCAAGTTTATGTGTTATAATATCTTTGGAAATACCTGTCATATCTTCATGTTTCCATGCGAATGTCGACAGTCTTGACTTGAGAAAATCGAGCAATTTTGACTCAATATCCTCAGGAATGCTGGTTCCCATCAGCACTTTGACTTCAGGATCCTCGGGATAAGGGAGTACTTCTTTGATTTCTTGTTCCCTGGCCTCCATTACGCCTCGTGCTGGTTTCTGTAATTGCTATGCCTGCTGGGGTTTGACAGTACACTTCATAGAGGATGTGTAGCAATTTTTTGCATCTTGTTGATCGCTGATGATTTTGATGATTCCCCACGGACTTGGGAGTTTCACACATTGGTGATAGGTGGAGGGGACTGCTTTCATATCGTGTATCCAGGGCCTGCCTAATATAATATTGCAACGAGACAAACAGTCAATAACACAAAATTTTTGTATTTTATTTACCCCTTCGAAGTATACTGGGAGCTTTATTTCCCCAATAGTGTTCTTAGTCTCTCCGCTGAATCTAACCAATACTGAGGAACTGGGAACGATCTCATCCTCAGGAATATTCATCATTCTCAGCACATCTAATTGAATAATGTTGACAGAGTTTCCACCATCTATGAGGATCCTGCGCACATAATGGTTAGCTACATATAATGTTATTACCAAACTATCATGGTGGGGATCCTGGATGTTGACTCTATCACTTTCATAGAAGGTCATGGTCTTTGTTTGAGTGAGAACAGATGTTTTTGTTGGTCTGTCAGCCACTTCTAACTTCCTCTGATCAACATTTCTTTTTGCAGCAAAATAAGAGGTTCCACAGATGTCGGATCCTCCGGATATGAACATGATTGTTTTTGCATCCGTTGGTGGAGGATTTGGATTTTCAGGAACATTCTCAGGATTCTGCTCTCTTCCCTTTTTCCTGCCAAGTAATTCTTTCAAGTGGTCTTTGCTGAGAAGATAGCTAATTTCTCTTCTGAGAGCAATGCAATCATCAGTCAAGTGTCCAAAGTCTTCGTAGAAGGCACACCACTAAGATTTGTCTTTGTAGACTCCTTGTTTTTCCACCTTCTTTGGCCACCTGGATTTTTCACCTAAATCCTGCATGGCACACATTAATCCACCAATATCAACAGAAAAACAATATTCATAAATTTTAGGATATTCTTCATTATCCGCATAATCAACTGCATTGATCCTGGGGTTATCAGGCTTGTAATAAGGTTTTGACCGATATGATTTTCCTGGGGATTCGGCTTTCCTGTTCTTCTGGTCATACTTCGGGATACCGATCTTATAGTTTTTCTTATCATCCTCCAACCTGATAAACCTCAGATCTCTGCTTCTTGCTTCATATAATGACCTGCATGGAGTCATAACAAGATCTTCATAAAAAGAGGAGCCTTTTTCCAACCCTAGCTTAAGAGCTTCCATTGCTGAAGCCGGGTTTAGATTTGGAATTTCCAACAACTCCTTGCTAAACCTGGTAATAAAATCTCTCAAGGATTCCCCAGGATTTTGGGTAACCCTGTAAAGATCACCTGTCATTTTCTCAAATGTTCTACTGCAAGAAAACTGGTTATTGAACAAGTTAATTAAGTGAGAAAAAGAAGTGATAGTATTAGGAGGAATACTCAGTAGCCATTTCATGGTTGCTCCAATTAAGGTGGACCCAAACCCTTTGCAAAGACATGCTTCCTTGATTTCCGTAGGGATTGGGTTGATCTCCATACGCTCTCTATACTGTGCGACGTGTTCCTCGGGATCCGTTGAACCATCGTACAGTTTCATATTTGGGGTTTGAAACCGTTTTGGGATTTGTACGTCACCAATTGATGGCACAAATCGGGATATTCTGTGGCTACAAGTGGGAACTTCAGCTATGGGACGGGTAACGCCAGGAACATTTGATATCATGTCCTTAGGCTTCTGTAATTCTCGGGCTAAACTTGAACTTATGCCTGCATCCTGCAAAAATCGTTGATTAGCATTAAAAGGAATTGTATTGAAAGTGTTACCCTGATTGATATTCTGAGGAACGGTTTGGGTGTTGTAGCTGGCATTCCCGAACGTAGTATTTCCTGGAGTGACAGATGGAGTGGCCGAAGTGTTATCCTGCATCGGGATGAAGTCTCCCTGGTGCATCTCGGAGGACCCTGCAAATTGCCGAGTCTGAGCAACTGGCTGCTGAAGATTGAAGAACCCTGATGGAGGTACTCCTGAGAATCCTGCATGTTGCGGAAATCCTGAGGATACCACCTGCTGATAAGGACCTGAGGATCCTCCCTGCTACGACAATCCTGAGGATAACGCCTGTTGATAAGTACCTGAGGATCCTCCCTGCTGCGATAATCCTGAGGATCCTGCATGTTGAAGCGGCCCAGCAAAGGATGCATGCAAGTATCCTTGGGATCCAGATGAGTACAATCCCGCAGACCCTGAGTGCTGGAAGTGCGAGGATCCAGGGTTGTACGCCGTGGTTGACTCCGGACGCACCAATCCAGAGGATCCTGGAGGAGTGAAATCCAGAGATCTCGGGATTAATGGCGTGAATTCTTCCGCCGGCTTCTTGGCTTTTCTGATATCTTCCAGTTCCTTCACCAGCATCTGGTTGGTCTTGTTCTGGCGATCCATCTGTTCCTGTAACTGTTAATAAATAGACAAAAGTTTATTATTAGATACCATAACGGGATCCTGGGGAGATGGTCTCGATCCCGAAAATACTGGAGTAGCAGTTTTCTTCTGAATGTTGTCATGTTTCTTCGGAATAACAGCAGCAGAAGGAGGAGGAGGCATGGAAGGTTTCCAGGAGGAATCTGAGGCTGCGGCAGAAGAAGAAAAAATCTTTGGTTGGGAAGACATGTTGTGGATATTGAGAGTAGGGTTTCGTTTGAGAGTGAATAATTATCAAAGCACCGTTTGCCCCACGGTGGGCGCCAAATTGTTTCGGTCAAAAATTGGCAAAGCAACTTTTGATCAAATTAGTGCGTGAGGTGAAGTGCTTGTTGATAATAAGATCGAACACAAAGATATGATTACGAGGGAAAAGCCCTTGATTATGATAATCTTCGTTTTGGGTCAAGAGTTTTCAACGT
The DNA here is from genome assembly GCF_021521415.1 of Bidens hawaiensis. Classification (NCBI taxonomy): domain Eukaryota; kingdom Viridiplantae; phylum Streptophyta; class Magnoliopsida; order Asterales; family Asteraceae; genus Bidens; species Bidens hawaiensis. The sequence goes on along the minus strand of NW_027491177.1, from coordinate 1,155,381 downwards.
AATCTTTAATCGAATCTCTTCAGTCAAAGATTTTGAACTTAACTTTTGGTCGAATTACGCTTGATTATTATAATCTCCGGCACAAAAACCCCCGGGACGGTGAAAACTATCACCGTCGATATTATTAATAACAAAATCTGTGATTACAAAGGTTGGAGATGATTAGTAACCGTGAACTAAATGATACAATGAATACTAGCAGCTAGACGAGTGAGTTGTGTGTGACCTATCGATACTATCAGCTCACATTTATAATAAGAAGATTACAACTGTTATTCCGATTATCCCGGAAACCCTAGACTATTTCTTCAACAAGCCGTTGCTGCCCACGTTCTTTGTTGACGAAGTTCTGTTGGTGCATGATGTCAGTAGTTCAGTGTCGAGTGTCTGTAATCGTGTTAGTTAGATTTGAGTTTTGTATGTAAGAGAAGTTATCACAAGTTCGCTAGTTATAGGCGAACTTGTGGAACAAGCGAAGTTAGGAACAACTTCGCCTGAACTTACCAGGCGAAGTTGTCGCCTATATATTTAGCTAGGTTACGGCTGAGAGGAAGAATTCAGTTTGTTATTCGTGTATTCGAGTCAGAGAGTTTGTATTCAGTGATCATAGTATCACGTGTTTATGGTTGGAATACAACGTGTGTTTGATTATCGTATCGTGTGTTAGCTCGTATCGTTTTCTATACTCGTAACGTCTTACGTAGGGATTCCGCACCTACGTAGAACGCGATATCTCGTGTAGATCCGGTTGGGAACCTACAATTGGTATCAGAGCATTTGCTCGATTGTGTGGTTCGGGATTATCACGCGGGTGTAGAAATCGTTCCGTTCGACTATTCGCGGGACGAGTTTTCAGAGTTTTTGTGTCATACTCATCTCCTACAATCATAAACAACCCATAACACCTTCACAAACCTCGTAAAATCCAGAAATCAAACCTGCATATTCATCGTGTTCATCAGGCGAAGTTGCCGTCACTGTTCGTAGGGTTTCAGCGAAGATATAAGGTTAAGCGAAGTTATCCACAACTTCGCCTACCTTCTCAAGTTTGCTTATCTCAAGCGAAGTTACCCATAACTTCGCCTACCTCACAAGTTCGCTTATTTCAAGCGAAGTTATTCACAACTTCGCCTAATCAGGCGAATTTAAAAAGGAAGCGAAGTTCAGAATCAGCGAAGTTCAGACTTAAGCGAAGTTATCAACAACTTCGCCTATAGTACTGTTTAAAAGAAAATTTTTTATTTTTCGAGTTTCTTTGGGTTTCGTGAAAGATGTCTTCAATAAACATTACGGAACTAGTTAAGATGGAAGTGGAAGCGGGTTCGGCTACAAAGGCACCGAAGATGCTTAAGAAAACCGATTATGTAGCGTGGAAAGATCGTTTTGAACAATATGTCAAGTACCAAGATGCTAAGATGTGGGTGTGCATACAAGATGGTTACATTCCACCTACTGCTGAGTATGTGGGTCGTGATCAGATTAAGAAATACAAAGAGATGGAAGAAGAAGAGAAGAAAATGTATGAGGCAGAAAGCAAAGCTCATGCAGCAATTACAATGGCTCTTCCACAAGAGATTCTGCACACTTTCAGAAAGTATAAAACTGCCAGAGAGCTTTGGGTAGCGCTTGAAAACCGGTTTGAGGGCAATGTGGGAATTCGTGCATCGAAGATTAAACTTCTAAAAACCCAATTCTCGTTCTTCAAGTATCTGAAGAATGAATCACTTGATGATATCATCACTAGATATTATCATCTGATGACTGAACTCAGCAACTATTCAATTGTTTACAAAGAAGATGAGATTGTTGAAAAGCTTCTTGATGCTCTCCCACCGAAATGGGAGATGTATACTGTGTTGATGAGAGAAGACAAAGACTTTGCTGACTATGACCTGGAGACAGCAGTTAACAAGCTAAGAACGTTTGAACTGAACATGGTACTAAAGGAGACACCTACCGATCAGGTTCAAGATCTGGGTATGTATGGTGTAAAGGTTAACTCAGGATCAAGTTCGAAAACTGAATCATCTGCTTATTACTCTAAGGGAGAGTCAGGCGCTAGCTCAACACATGAAGGACATGTATCTCTCAACATGAACGGTGATGTGTGCTTTGTAGCTGGAGGATCAAATGCTTCTCAACCTCAAGCGACCAAGAGTAGTTTTTCCCCAAGTGTTTCAAACAACAACTACTCGAAGATGCCCATGAGTGTTAAATCTGCTGAACAGCAGTTTGCTCTCTATGCATCTTTTATTGCTTCGTATGAGAATTACATTCAGGGTAAGATTGTTGATCCTGCAATTTTGGATGAAGACTATGATCAGATCGATGCTGATGATCTGGAGGAGATGGATCTGCAGTGGCAGATGGCTATGATTGTGAGAAGGGTTAAGAGGTTCATGAAGAAGACTGGCAGGAAGTTTGTCGGTGAGAGGCCAGGGTTTGATAAGTCGAAGGTTCGCTGTTACAACTGTCAGCAGAATGGCCACTTTGCAAAAGAATGCAAAAATGAACGTGTAGAACGCAGTCAAAAGAGATCTACACAGCAGAGTGGTAGTGGTAATGACTGTAGAGCCATGATTTCCAGACAGAACGAGGAGTACAACTGGAATCTGCATGTTGAAGAAGTATTTGAACAGGCCAACTTGGCAAACATCGAAACTGCAGACAGTGAGAAGGGAACTGGCGAAAATGAAGCTTACATGGCAGATGTGGCAGACCAGCTCTCCGAGGTAAGTACCGAACTCCCTTGTACTAAGTGTGAACATCTGTCTGAACAACTGACAACTATAACTGATCAGTTTGTTAGTTTGGATGCGCAATTTAAAACTTTAAAAGAAGATCATCATTTCTCTAAAGCTAGAGAAAATAGTTACAAAGTAAAAATTAAAGCTAGTGAAAAAGATATTAAAAGTCTTAAAGCAAAGCTTGCTGAAAAAATTCAAGTGATTGATCTTAGCTATGAAGTTCTAGAAGAGAAAACCAAACTAATAGCTGAAAGGGATAAACAGATAGCTGATCACCAGGTGAAAGTGGTGGAACTTAACAGGAAACTTGAGCAATTCAGAAATTCCTCCGCTATACTTGATCACCTCGTTAGTGATCAAGGTTCCCCAAAAAGGGGAGGAATTGGTTATCATGAAGTTCCACCACCTTTCAATCATAATTACACTTATGACCCTAGTAATCAGAAATCTGTCGATGTTGACTATGGTCAGACAGTTCCGGTTAAAGTAACGATTAAAGAACCAGAAGTTAGTAAAGGCGAAACAAGTAAGCCTGTTACTAGTGTTAAGATTTCTGCTCCGAGTCCTGTCTCATCAAACTCAGACAAGTCATCTGAGTCGAGTGAGACAAAACAAGAGGAAGTGTTACCAAAAAGTGGAGAGAAAAATAAAACACCTGAAAAGAAGTCTCCACTAAACCCGTATGTCCCACCATATGTGAGACAAACGGGCAGTAATACAGCCTCAACATCTAAGACAACTTTTGATAAGAAAGTTGAACACAGGAGTTGTTTCAGATGTAATAAATTAGGACACCTTGTTGCTGATTGCCCTCTGAAGCAGAAATTCAGAGGTGTGAGGCTTTCAAAATCTGAGAAAAGAACTAACGGAAATGTTAAAACTGAAAACCCATCAAAATTCAGAAATTGGTCTAATTCAGGTTTTCAAAGAAATAGATCTCAGTTTTTCACTGCTAACAACCAAACCATAAGTAATAATTCTTTTAATTCACGAAGGTTTGGATGGCCTCATAGTCAATCCACAAGAAGGTATCCTGTTAGGACTCACAGAAATTATTATGATACTAACTTTGGACAGCCAAGGTACGGAATGTATCGACCCAAGACCAATCGGTCTTGGGTCCCCAGATTTTAATCTTCTGCTTTAATCGTGCAGGAACAGTTGAACAGGGCTGCCAACAATCAATGGGTTGTGGATAGCGGCTGTTCCCGGCACATGACGGGTAACAAGAAATTGTTACACGACTTGAAACCTGTTCAAGGAGGAAGAGTGAGTTTCGCAAGAGAGAGCGGTGGAAGGATTACAGGAATAGGGACGGTGTCGAATGGAAAGATGACTTTGGAGAAAGTAAATTTTGTTGAAGAACTGAAGCACAATCTGCTGAGTGTTTCGCAGATCTGTGACAAAGAGTACACCGTACATTTTACAAAGAATGAGGCGATTGTGCTATATCCTGGTTTCAAGATACCAGAGAATTGGATTGTTATGAAGGCTCCAAGAGTGAAGAATACGTATATCATGGATATGAGGTCGACTGAGATGGCCATAGAAGAATCGTGTCTTCTGTCAAAAGCAACTGAATCGGAGTCCGAGTTGTGGCATAGGAGAATGGGGCATATTCATCTTCGGAAAATGAACTACCTTGTCAAAAATGAACTTGTGCTGGGTGTTCCCTTGAAGAATTTCAACTTTGAAGACAAATGCTTATCATGCAAAAAGGGAAAGCAACACAAGAAATCCCATCACACCAAGAAGGTCAATTCAATTGTCAGTACCCTAGAATTACTTCACATGGATCTCTTCGGTCCCGTGAATGTAAAAAGTCTAGGAGGAACATCTTACTGCTTGGTGATCACTGATGATTTCTCTCGATATTCCTGGGTATATTTCCTGAAGTCAAAGGATGAAACAGTGCAGATGGTAAAGAATTTGATTACCAAGGTTGAGAATATCATGGGGAAACGGGTTAAATTCATCAGGAGTGACAATGGAACTGAGTTCAAGAACTATGAGATGGAGATCTTCTGCTTACAAAAGGGGATAGAACACCAATACAGCGCACCGTATACACCGCAACAAAATGGAGTGGCTGAGAGGAAGAACATAACCTTAATTGAAGGAGCCAGAACCATGCTGGCTGATTCAAAACTTCCCGTGGTGTTCTGGGCTGAAGCTGTTGCAACAGCCTGTTATATCCTTAATAGAGTGTTAACTGTTAAAAGATTAAATAAAACCTGTTATGAACTTATGCATGGGAGAAAGCCCAACTTGAGTGGTCTTGAACCATTCGGATCCCCGTGTTCGATATTAAAGACCAATTCTAAATTTGGTGAAGTAGCCGACGAAGGAATCTTAGTCGGATACGTTGTTGGGACACCCAACAGACGGGTCTTTAATACATCGACCAGCAAGGTTGAGGTGGTGTCTAACACTGATATCCCAAGTTACAAATCACCAAAACCAAGCACGGGACCCGCTGGGGTTTTCGACTATGATATACTTTTTAAATCTTTTAACATGCCTTTTTTGGATTTTGCAGAAGTTGAGGAAAGAATTGCTACGAAGATGATACGCGATGAGGAAGACACTTTGGTGCAACGACCACAGTATGATGAATGTCAGCCTTCCTCGTCAAATGCTGTCAATACCCCTGCTGCCTCTACTGAAGAGGAATTCATCAATCCGTTTCACTCTCAACATCAATCACCCATTGATGAGCTATCTTCGAACTTGGAAGATAATCTGAATGTCAGTTCGGTTCCGACTACGAGAATTCACAAAGATCATCCTTTGGAGAACGTGATAGGTGATCTGTCCGCCGGTGTACAAACAAGAAAAAGCTTGAATGAGCACACCTGTGTTTACACGTGCATTAAAGACACGGGCATTATCAACGAATGCTTGTACACCTGCTTCATCAGCCAGATTGAACCAAAGAACTATCAAATGGCTCTTAAGGACAGCTCATGGGTCGAAGCCATGCAAGAAGAGTTAGCTCAGTTTAAGAAAATGGAAGTCTGGAATTTGGTTGAAAAACCGAAGAATGTGCATGCGATAGGCACGAAATGGGTCTTCAAATGTAAGAGAGATGAGAAAGGGATTGTTATCAGGAACAAGGCGAGGCTGGTTGTTAAAGGCTTTAATCAGCAAGAGGGGATTGATTACAATGAGGTGTTTGCTCCTGTGGCAAGATTGGAAGCAATTCGGCTGTTTTTGGCATTTGCTGCTCATAAGGAGATGACGGTCTTTCAGTTGGATGTGAAGAGTGCGTTCCTAAATGGTAAAGTCGATGAGGTTGTGTACGTTGAGCAACCTCCGGGTTTTCCTGACCCTGACTTTCCCGATCACGTGTACAAGCTAAGTAAAGCGCTGTATGGACTACATCAGGCACCTCGTGCCTGGTACTCAACGTTATCCGATTACTTGCTTGAGAATGAGTTTGAAAGAGGTAAGATTGACAGCACATTGTTCTTCAAGAGAAAAGGGAGCGACTTTCTACTGGTGCAAGTCTACGTGGACGACATTATCTTTGCTGCATCAAAGGTCGCCATGTGTCAGGAGTTTGAGGCCGTCATGAAGAAGAGATTTGAAATGAGTGCTATGGGTGAACTAACCTTCTTTTTAGGATTGCAGGTTGATCAGAAGAAAGATGGGATGTTCATTCATCAGACGAAGTATGTCCATGATGTTCTCAAACGTTTCAAGATGGAGGACAGCACTCCATATGATACTCCAGTCTGCGTCAATCACAAATTGGGTGCTGATTCAGACAACGATGCAGACGTGGACCCAACCCAATATCGGGCAATTATAGGTTCTTTAATGTACTTAACTGCTTCTAGGCATGATATAATGTTTGCTGTTTGTCTTTGTGCACGCTTTCAGGCAAACCCAAAAGAATCTCATTTGAAGGGTGCGAAGAGGATACTGCGGTATCTCAAAGGCAAGCCGAAGCTGGGGTTGTGGTACTCGAGAGGAGGAGACTTGGAGCTAGTCGCGTACACGGATTCTGATTATGGAGGGTGCAATCAGAGTCGGAAGTCAACGACAGGTGGATGTCAGTTTCTTGGTGGCAGATTAGTGTCATGGCAATGCAAGAAGCAGACCTCAGTCGCCATTTCAACCTGTGAAGCAGAATACATGGCAGCATCCAACTGCTGCTCCCAGGTTCTTTGGATTCAACAACAGTTGCGCGATTATGGTCTGAATTTCTCACTTACTCCTATTTGCATTGATAACACTGCTGCTATCTCAGTAACTAACAATCCCGTAAAGCACAGTAAAACTACACATATTGACATTCGTCATCATTTTATACGGGATTGTGCTGAGAAGAAACTGATTGTGCTCGAAAAGGTTGACACGTTAGATAATTTCGCTGACTTGTTCACGAAAGCGTTTGACAAAACTAGATTTCAAAACCTTGTTGAGCTGAATGGGATGATCAATCCCGAGTAACCATGTCATATGTTTGTGTTTTGAATTAAAAAAAAAAAAAAAAAACGTCACTATCGCTTAGAATTATGTCGGTTGCCTCAGTTTGAAGGATATGTCTTCGGATATGTTTGGTCCTCATTTCTACTTGTAGAATATGAGGATAGCCATTAACCAGATGACTGAAAGTGACCGGGGCGGTTTATGATGTGTTTTCATTCTTTCGCTGAAAATTAGTCGATCGTACTTAGTTAGAAGGACACATACTTGTATGTGGTCGGTCCAGCTGATCCATTGGATCTTCGGGATAGCCGTTTACCTGAAGACTTTGATTTGGTCGGGGCGATTGAAGTTAACTTTTTTTTGATTTTTTTTTCTTTTTGGGAGATGAAATTATTTTTCAAGTCTACTACTTCGTAAGAAGTTACTTTACTATGTTTAACAGAAAATTGATCCAACCTTGGAAAGTGATAGATATACTGATTCTGTGTGCTTAACTAGTGAAGTTATTAGGCCTAAAAGAGTTAAGAACAGTCATTGTATGTCATGGTAGCTTTTTACGGTGCGTAAAAGTAGAAGTGATACTAACTAAATCTACTCGATTTTATGTGGAAACTCCTTAAGAGTTGTGCATGTCTTCATACATATCTTTCCGAATGATAGGCAGAAAAGCGATTACCCAGTCCTACACGAGCCCGTGAGTGTTCTGATTCCCGTGAAGATAGCGTGTCAAGACGCTGCAGTGATCCAGATTCGGGACTTGCAGTTATTTTCTACTTGAAGTTGTGTATATACATCTTAAAAAAAATAAAAAAAAATAAAAAATAAATAAAAAAAAAATTTCTAGAGTTCATAATGTTAATGATTATCAATCAAGACGCAAGAAGGTGAACGGGAAACAGAGTCTAAGATCGAAGAGTAATTGTTACTTAATCAGACACTACGGATCGAGGTCAATTCGGGGTGACTTGGGGAAAGCCAAATACGCCTTGAGAATAGATAGGAGGCATCATAATCTCTGAGTTGTTGCCCACTTAAGTTTTGAGCTTAATTGAACCTAACTCGTATCACAGAAACGATGAAAACCATTTTAAGTATATTACCTGCTTACAACCTGTTTCTTTATGTCATAATACAGCTGAACACGGATCTGTGTGACAGTCACGTAATTAGTATGATTCCTGTTCGGATCTTTTCTAAAACATGGTAGTCCCTGTCAAGACTGAAATTTGATCCCGTGTACTTTAATTTTTCAAATTTTCGTTACTTATGTAGTTGTATGATTTTATACGTGGTTACTTGGTCTTGATCGTATCATTTAACGCTTTAAAGGATGATTTAAAACTTAATTGCAAATTGTTCAAATTATGGGGTTTGTTTTGAAAATTTTCATATATAGGCGAACTTATCCATAACTTCGCCTGCAATAGGCGAAGTTATCTACAACTTCGCCTGTATAATCTCTGTCCCTATATAAGAGGTTTTTAGGTCAAACAGTTTCATTATTTCAAAACCAGCGAACTTAACCTCTCCGAGACCTAGGCGAACTTATCGAGCATATCTCATCGATCATCTGTGTTAACTTTCCTTCGATTCTAATCAAATTCAAGGTGTGTAGGGTTCGATTATCATACTATCATTGTCTATTGAGGTTAATCATCGGTCGTTTCGACTCGATTAACGACCTCGATCTTTCGAACCTTAAACACCCGATTTCAAACTTGTTTTTACGTGATAGTAATTTACTTGAACGTCTAAAACTTCATAAAATCATGTGTTACAGAGTCCTCGATCTCCAATTTCATCATCTACACGTCGTTCGATAAACCTAACTGTTGCCGATTCGAATTCGGCGAAGTTACAGTTTAGGCGAAGTTATCCGTAACTTCGCCTGAGGTTTAACTTCGCCTGATTATAGATTTTGAAACGGTTTATGAGGCGATGTTGTGGTTAGGCGAAGTTATCATTAACTTCGCCTGGACCATTTTACTTAACAGTTATCAGACGAAGTTCAAGTTGAAGCGAAGTTGTTTCCCAACTTCGCCCTACCTTTAACTTCACCTTTACATAATAGATCACAACTTCGCTCATGGTAACAGGCGAACTTGTGATTTGCTTTGACGTTTATCTAACTTAACCTGTTTGTTGCGGATATGGCTGCTGTTGTTGGAGTAGGTGGTGCAGGCGGTGATGACGGAGGTGATAACCAGAGACAGTTCTTCCCGGGTCACAACATGTACATAACATTAGACCAGGAGGCGAGCGGAGTTGATGATTTCCGCGAAATCATCACATTTCTTTTACGCTCGCGGATATTCCACGCGATTACAACAACTCTGCCGATATCTTTGCCCAACATTGAGGATTTTTGGCAGACCGTGGAATATGACTGTAGAGTCGAACCCCCGGTGATGCGCGCAACAGTAAACAATCAGATTGTTCAGTTCTCTTCTGAACAAATCCGGGCGGCTTTACGGTTTGGAAATGAGACAAGGGATGACCCGACAGAGTTTGTAGCTCCTTTCCGTGATGGATCGTTTTTGAGGATGGGATACTCTGGTCCCTTGGGGGATACGCAGAGAAGGAAAGGGTTTTTGCTTGACCAGTGGCGCTTTCTCATGCATGTCATGATTGTATGCATGTCAGGGAGAAAGGCGGGCACTGATGGCATGGGTGCGACCATGCAGTCGGCGATGACTGCTCTGACGTACAACAAGCGATACAGCTTTAGTCAGATGGTCTTCTATGAGATTAATCGTCAGAGAAGGGCGATGGCGCGTGAGAGATTCATCATGTATCCAAGATTCCTACAAATGATCTTGAATCATGTTGCTCCTACGCTACCTCAGCGCCGTCCAATCAGATATGTAGAGAGTGTGAACAAAAGAATCTTCGCCCAATGCAGATCTTCGAGTGCGAGGAGCAAACCTGAGCTCCGTCCTCGGCATACTCCACTTTTTGGGTACTTGATCAACCCGGGGTATGTGCCTGCTCGTGGGGACGAGTTTAGGGACCCGGCACCACAACAGGCAGGAGCACCTCAAGTTATACCTGATGCACCTGTTGTGTCACCGGAGGAGAACGTGGACCTTGATGCAGAATTTGGTGGTCAAGGCTTCTTTGATATGGATCGGGTGGATCCAGAGGAAAACGTACAGGTCTCGGTAGCCCAAGTGTCGATTGTGAATGTTACTAGGACAGCTGCTACGGTGGCTGGTTCTGATTCTGATGATGAAGTGGCAGAGGCAAGAAGGATTATGGTAACTCGAGAAAGACTACATGGGAAAAGAAAGAGAACAGATGATGACAGCGAGTCAGACTATGAGGAAGAGGTACAACAGTTAATACGCAGATCAAGAAGGGAACGGATAGGTGCAGGATTGGGAGCCGGTGAGAGCTCTAGGGTGGTACGTTTCACTCCACCAGCACTATCCGGTATGACAATGGTTCCCTCATCATTACAGGTTACAAGGCCAAGCGCTACGGTTGTTCCCGTGGTGGCTACCTCATCTACATTTGGCCTCCCACCCTCTACTTTCCAACTTTCGGCTCCTGAGATCGTTTCGTTGCCGCCTCCGACTGTTACTCCAATGGAGGTCATGGCACAATTTATCGAGTCGACTGTTGTGGCCACTGCAGGGTTATCGGTGACGATACCACCTGCGGTTACGTCTATTTCTACTTCTGAGGTCCCGGTGACATCGGAAATCCCTCCTCAGTACACTCAAGATATATCACATATGAGGTTCGATTTCGATGCAACCCTATCAGACTCTGAACGAATAGCAGCACTTGAACGGGTCGTGGCAGAGCAGTCAAGGATTAATCTTATCCAGACCCAGGCTATTCAGCGCCTAGTTGCAGAGAATCAGATGCAGTCGTCCCTGCTGGTAGAACATGGAAAAATCATAGATGCTTTCAAGGAGTTCTTGGCATCTCAGGGGGAGACGAGCTGTAAAGGCGATGAGTTGAGGACCAAGAGACGAAATGATAGAGACGATGATCCTAATGCATCGAAAGGTGCAGGTGGTGAGTTGCCAAAACTGATCAAGCTCTTGGAACTTCCACAACTCAGGGGGAGTCGACAACTGCAGTTGGTGGTGATGATGTGGTGGTAGTGGAAGTAGAGGAGATGGATGATGAGTTGGTTGGTGATGATGATGTATTACCAGTGGAAGAGATAGAGAAGATTGGTGAAGAGATTGTGATTGATACAGAGATAGAAGAGGGAGAGATAGTTGAGGAAAATATTGAGCATGACATTCCAGATGTTGAGAAAGCAGATATGAGTAAAGAGATGGCAAGTGATGAATCTGAATGGGAAGAGCAGCCTAGATGGAAAGAAGGCTATGCTCAGTGGTTCGTCAAAACGAAGAAACCAGCGGTTCCTACAATGTTTAAGAAGAGTTACAACATTAAAGGTTATGCTGAAGCGAAGAAAGGGATTATTTGCTGGATATATGATGAGCAGTTGAGGCTCTTCGTGATTAAGAGATACGACGGTGTTCAGTATTTCAAAAGACTGTTAAGATCGTTGAATACACTGCCAGAATGTGAAGTAAAAGACTTAGCCAGATTGGGGTTGATTAACCGAAGTGATGATAATACGGCTAGAGTTATTGGGAAAATTGTGTGGAAAGAGAGTATAAAAGAGAAGAAATTTGAGCTGTTGAAACCACAAAAGGGAAAACTTGTTGAAGACAAGGATAGAGGTTTGAGAGCAGACGGAAAGCCTTGGATGATTATGAAGTATAAACCAATCCGGTGTTTGAAAGAAGTGCCGATGAAACTAATGCCCAAGGATGTGCTTAAAGACCTGAAGTGGTGGTATGTAGATTGTGAGACAGCTGAGGCAGTGATGGAAGACGAAGATGAACAAGAGCTGCTTAGAGTGTACGATCCGATGCATCTAGTAAATTTGTCGCAAGCTGATTTGCAGGTGTTGAATGAAAAGAAGATATTTTATATTCCTGCTTGGAAAGACGAAGCGAGGAAATATCAAAGAATAGTATCGGTTTGTGTTCGAGAAGGAGTGCATGCTTAAAGATGAAGATAAGAGTGTTGAAGATTACAAGACACGTGTTTGAAGCTAAAGAGATGAAGCTACTGCCAAGGGGGAGTCTGTTGGTGCATGATGTCAGTAGTTCAGTGTCGAGTGTCTATAATCGTGTTAGTTAGATTTGAGTTTTGTATGTAAGCGAAGTTATCACAAGTTCGCTAGTTATAGGCGAACTTGTGGAACAAGCGAAGTTAGGAACAACTTCGCCTGAACTTACCAGGCGAAGTTGTCGCCTATATATTTAGCTAGGTTACGGCTGAGAGGAAGAATTCAGTTTGTTATTCGTGTATTCGAGTCAGAGAGTTTGTATTCAGTGATCATAGTATCACGTGTTTACGGTTGGAATACAACGTGTGTTTGATTATCGTATCGTGTGTTAGCTCGTATCGTTTTCTATACTCGTAACGTCTTACGTAGGGATTCCGCACCTACGTAGAACGCGATATCTCGTGTAGATCCGGCTGGGAACCTACAAGTTCAAGTATCATTCCGTTGCAATCCACGTTCTTATAAACATATTTAACACGTGCTCTTATCTGCAAAACAATCAGATAATATAGGACAATTGAATTAGTCAACGTACCTTCCTCAGAATAGCAGCTTAAGTCGTTATCCTTAATTAGGCTCAATTCCGAGGATGAAAATCCGCACCCAACACCAGGCGCATTTCAAGTAATTGTAGTAAAACCTGACCTAATGACCTGTTTGCCTATCCGGCGATACGAACGTATTTAAGTAATTATCTTCCATGGTAATTACATGAGGTTCTTCTTTCTTATTCTTAATAAAGTCCCCGAGAGGGCTTAGTTAATCCATGATTTAGGTTTCACCTTTCGTTTCCTTTTCGTTTGTTTCGAGATTTATATCGATAAATTCCGATTTTTTCTTTTTCTCTTGATTCTTTTTCGATCAAGATGTATAGATCACGTTCATGGATTAACGAAAATGTTCAAAAGCTCTATTTTCCTCGCCATTCTATGAGTCTCTTCCCTTTTGCGTATGGCATCGCCACTCTCTTTGGCAGCATCCACTAATTCAGAACTTAATTTGAAAGCCATATTTTGACCCGGACGTTTTCGGGATGCCGCTAATAACCAACGAATTGCAAGTGCTTTTCCTTGAAGGATAGAGCTCATGTGATACACGGGTGGTTAAAAAATAAAACAAAAAAGTTAAATTTAACAATATATATTATACATATTTTATGGATTCATAAAATATAAATAATTTCCTAAGAGACATATATTAGTAAAAATAATTTGTATTTTATTTTAAAAGAAATCAAAATAACATGTTGTGAATGTATACCAATTAAGAAAAAGTGAAGGCTAACATCAATTCATCCTAGTTGAGTTGGTAAGCCGTAAACATTTTAAAAGCAATGTAGTGAGTTTGATTTCCACTAACAACATATTTTTCATTTTTATCATTCAAGAATAAGAAATTGTAAAACTGAAAACTTGTACACTTGGCAACCCATGTGAAGAGTCTAATTAAATGGCATATGAAAAATTTTGTACTGCTTTAACAGTACAGGTAGATATGGCGATTATTCTTTTTTTTTTATTTTAGACCACAATTCTCTAAATTAAAATTTCCATTAAAACTCATGGTTGACATAAATAAAAATGGCATAGTAATGCCCTCCCCTTGATTTTTCGTTTGTCAGATTTGTACATTTTCTTTGGCTCATTTTATGGAATTCTATAACAGCCCAGTTTGGGTTATATGGTTTCAACTTAATAAGTTATTAAAGTTTATGTAGAATATTTGGTGATTTTAAAGTCATATTTGTTGGTTTTACTTAAACATGATTGTTTTGAAATCAAAATGCTTGAAGTTTTTCCATTTAAATTGTGTTAGATCTTATTCCTATTTGAAAAATTGTAAAATTCAACAAGTATCAAAATGGGCAATCAAATCAATCATTTTACAACATGGAAGAACCAAATTCATTACTTTAGATACTAGGACCTCTATTACAAAAGAAGAGCTTTCTATTTATAGGCTTCAATAAGACTAACACCAAAATCTTACAAAGAGGGAACCTAATATATTGGATCTCGGTCTTATTAAAAAGGCCCGTTTTCAAGTCTCCCAAATCCATAAACTTTCATACGCCTTCCCTAATACTTTTCAGTTGGATTATTCGTCACTGCATATTTACAATGTTTTATTCCATCTCTAATGTATAAAATGTGTTAAAAACAAATCAAGATATTCCCTTAAATTTCAATTTCATTGCTAAATTTCAATTCCTTCTAAAATATTCCATGAACTAAACACGAACTTTAGATAATTATAGAATTCAGTTTTCAATTGAGGCTACACATTTACCTTATTGGTTATAACTCGTAGGTGTGTGTAGTTTTATAAAGGAATAATATATACTTACTGTTTCGATCAAAAATTAACAAAGTAACTTTTGATCAAATTAGTACGTGAAGTAGAGTGCTTGATTGTAAAATGAGTGAACACGGCGATTTGATTAGGAGGGAAAAAGCCCTTGATTGTGAGAATATCCGGCACAAAAAACCCCCGGACAGTGAAAACTATCACCGTCAATTTTATTAATAACAAAAAGGTGGTTCCAAATGGTGGAGCTGATAGTAAATCGGATGCTAAGTGTTACAATGAGTGCTAGTAACTAAAGCAATGTAGTGTGTGTTCTAGTCGTATCTATCAGCTCGTTTAAATAAGAAAAGGTTACAACAGAAATTCCGGGAAATCCGGGATAAACCCTAGACTAAGTCCACCACTATTCGTTGTTGCCCACGCTCAAGTTGACGAAGTTTCAATAGTAGCCGTTACAAACCCACGTTCATATTAGCATATTAAACATGTGGTCTTATCTACAAAACAAACAAGAAATAATAAAGGACAATTGAATTAGTCAAATACCTTCCTCAGAATATTCGTATCGGCAGGATAGGTCGAAATCCTTGAATCAAGCTCAATCCTGAGGATAAAAAATCTGCTCCCAACAATTACCCCCAATTTTTACAGCTAGTGCGTTACAGCTGTAAAAATTTCGAATTTTAAAATCAATAATATCTCTGCGATTTGAAAGGGCGGTACGCAAATCGAGGAAACCCTATAACCGTCCATTTAGGTTATAATTAACCCATTTCCACATTTTTAAATCACAATACTCTCTCCTTCACTTGATATCCAGGTCAGTCTCTTTCTTTTTCATCTTCTTAAATTTCTGAAGCTTCTTTTTTATTCGAACGATAATGAGAAAAAGAATCCCCCGATTGCTCAATCCTTACTCTTTCGCAACCTCTGAGGATTTTGTCGATCAGGGTCACATCCTCGCCACTGATGAGGATCAGTGTCTTTTCAACGACCTTGATATTCGATTTCTCAAAGATTCCGTATTATTACCTACCAATGCTGTTATCAGACCTTTCGACCCAAAGCCAAAGCTGACTTTTCTTCCAAAACCCAGGTTTGCTTCTTTTATTATCCCTTCTCGATCGGCCTTTCGTATCCATTTTCTCCGCTCATTAAGGAGTTCTTCGACATTACCAGGCTCTCTTACTCTCAAGTCATGCCAATGGTGTGGAGAGTCATGTCTACAGTAGATCGCCTGAATAGAACCCACGAACTGTCCATAGGTGTCCCTGAGATAGCCGCAACCTATAACCTCCGTACACACGGATCTCACCGCTATTGCCTTCAATCCAAATCCAGCCGCCTTTACATGGTTCCCAAAGTGTCCGGTAGCGATCACGATTGGAAGAAAAAAATTCTTTTTCGTTCGCCGTGACTCTATTCCCGATGGAGTAAAGTTTTTGGTTAAATGGGTTCACAAGGGTAGGAAATTCTTAGGATAGAATTTATTTTTGCAAACAGTTTGTATTAATACGGCTTCTTTTTTGCAGTTGTGTTTGAGGATATAATAAGGTACAGTAAATATACGAATTGAAGGCTCAAGGCGTTGTTCAAAATTCCAGCAGAAGATAGGGAATTCTGGTTAGAAGAAGAAACAGGGGAAACAAGCGTGACCGCTGCAAAGTCTCTTGAAAGCATGTCTTCTGGTAAGTATCTTGGGTATTTCATAAAATACTTAGGATTGCACTTTCTTGAGAATAACTTGATAAATCATTGTGTAGAGATGCCGAAGCCAAAGTCTTTCTTCAGCTTAGTTGACCTGGACGATCTCATCGAGGACAGGACCGTGGTGAAACAGGAACACTCCAAGACCCTCTCTCCGAAAGTAAGGGTTCTAACAACTCGTCAAAAGAGCGTTGCCCAGAAGAAAAGGAAGGCCACCATTTCAGCTGAAACTAAGCCCTTTGCCGACATGAGCACTACCGATGCTGTAGATAATTTGCAAGCTCTCGCCAACTTTCTTGGAACAGTAAGTATCTTTGTTTATCCAGTAAATAGTAATCTGCAGAAAAACTTATGTTAATTTGGGGATAACAGAAAACTGAGGGTTACCATCAGAGATCCCAAGACGTTAAATTGGCTCTGAAAGAGGCTAAGGTCAAGATTGCCGATCTTCTACATGCTGCTGACATAAAGAACAAGCTTCTCAAAAAGAAGGACAAAGAGATTGTGGACCTCAGAACTTCATTTGAGTTAGAGAAGACTGAGTTCATTGAAGAGGCCAAGAAATCTGCAGCCACCAGTATCCTGGAGTCAATGCTCAAGATGTCAGAGGAGGTGCAAGCGAAGGGCTATGTGATGGATTCTTGGAATTCTGCGGCTTGGAGGAAGAAGCTGAAGATGCTGAGGGGTGAGAAGGTTGAAGAAGCTGATGTGGCAGGTACCTCTGAGGTGATTAAGGAGACAGGTGCTAGTGAGGAAATAAAGGAAACTAAGGCTAGTGAGGTGACGGAGTCGGAGAAGAAGGAGGGTGATCATGGTGAAGATGACAAGGTTTGAACCCGGTTTCCAGGTTGTTTTAATGTGTTTTTGATGGTTGTTTGAACAATTTTTATTTTGGTTGTGTATGGATAATATAATATGCCTAAGATAATGGTTTGGGTGGAGGGATCCTGGTTCAGGACGAAGCCCAAACTAACTTTTATTTTATGCTTTTGAACAATCTGATGGTTCAGGTGGATGGGCTCTGTTTTGAGCGAAACCTGGATCACTTTTTCTTGCACTATGATATTAGTATAACAACTTTTTATGACTCATGTTGGTATTTTATCTTTGTTTACGCTATTAAATACTCAGAAAAAAGAAATTGATTTCATTAGGATGTAAAAATCTAGGTGAAGTTTCTTAACAAATTAGTTCTAATTCAATAAACCAACACTAAGTCATAAAGTTCATCTTATAAATAGGGCAAGTAATATGAAATATAAGAAATCATACCAGAATCATATAGCAACTAACTCTGATAATGTATAGACCATTTCATCCTCGTAATAAGATTACCTTTCAGGATGTTCCTCCAATCATAAGGATATACTGATAGACCTGCAATATTAACATTATCCTGAAAATAATTTCAGAAATTCTGGCGACAAGGCCCAAACAAACTGGCGATAAGGCCCAAACAAACTGGCGACAAGGCCTAAAGAAATTGGCGACAAGGCCCTGAGAAGAGGTGAAAACCCCTTAAACCTTATGAATAAACTGGCGACAAAGCCCTTAGAAGAGGTGAAAACCCCTTAAACCTTAGGAATAAACTGGCCGACAAGGCACTTAGAAGAGGTGAAAACCCCTTAAACCTTAGGAATAAACTGACGACAAGGCCCTTAGAAGAGGTGAAAACCCCTTAAACATTAGGAAATGATACGTCTACCATAAACTTGAGATTCAAACCAATAGCTGAGGATAACGAGGTAACAAGTCACTATATTTCATGCGCTAGCCAGTCTCTCGAACTACGGCTGAATAAACGTGCGCTACATGCGATCTTAAGAAGAGGTGAAAACCCCTTAAACCTTAGAAGGCATTGAATAATACCTTAACTGGCGGCAAGGCCCTTAGAAGCTGGCGACAAGGCCCAAATAGACTGGCGACAAGGCCCAGATTAACTTCCTTCCATGTGGGGATACCACATGTCTTCAGGCTACAAAACACTCAAATCTAGGTGAGGGGTGGGTGTTAGCCTTTCTAACACCCCTCTGATGCTAAGTCAGTAACATGATAAAAGAATAATAATATTGAAAATGAATAAAAATGTAGATTTGAATACATACCTTAGTTGTTTAATATCACTGTTAAATTTCTCAGGATAGCAATTATCTTCGGGATAGAAGTCTTACATAAAATATTTTTTGAGGTGGATAGCGTTCCAAGCCCTTGGTAATAAGTCACCATCCAGAGTAGACAATCTGTATGCCCCTTTTTCCTGCTTCCGAGTCAATCAAATAAGGACCTTCCCACTTTAGTGCAAGCTTTCCATCCGCAGGATTTGTAGTATTCTGAAAAGCTTTTCGGAGAACCAAATCCCCTTCTTGAAATCTATGAACCCTGATATTCTTGTTGTAGGACTTTGCTATTTTTGCTGATAAGAGGCCATTCTGATCTTTTCTAACTCCCTAAGTTCTTATACTGCATCTAGATCTTCATGTAGACTTTGAGAATTATCTTCAGGATTCTGATGACTGACTCTAGCTGTAGGGAAAACCATCTCCGTTGGGATAACTGGTTCAGCTCCAAATACTAATGAGAAAGGAGTCTGACCAGTAGCATTCTATGAAGTGGTCCTATATGCCCAAAGAACAAAAGGTAGTTCCTCGGCCCACTTTCCCATCTTAGACCCCAACTTTTTCTTCAGGTTATTGAAGATGATTTTGTTGCTTGACTCGGCCTGACCATTAGCCTGAGGATGGACAGGTGTTGAGGTGATCATCTTGATTCCCCAACTGGCACAGAAGTTGGTGGTTCTCTTGCCAATGAACTGCGAGCTTGTCACACCCTCACTTAGGTCCTAGGCGTGTGACTACAAGTTGGTACCTATTTTGTAAATATATCAGAGTTATGGGTTAATTTTAGCGGAAGACTTTTGGCTTGAATATAATATTATTACATTGAAAATTTACCAGGGAATTAAATACCCGAGTATTAATTTACAAAATATATGTTTTATATTACAAGGATTTGTAGTTATCAAAAACGGAGCCATCTTGTATGCGCTTCTATCTTCATTAAGACTCCAATCCTTGTTAATGCTACTTATGCTTAATTACCTGCAATGGGTTGGAAAAATACGTCAGCTATATGCTGGTGAACACGTATGACTCTATAAAACATTTGAATAACATTATAATACAAACATAGTTTTCTTGACAACCTCAGCGGAAGCATTACTACTTCCGGTATATGTACCACTGCCCTACACACATAACGGTATTCTTCGAGCCAAACGGCCCTAAACAGAGAACTGGTCATGACCGTTTAATCCATGGCTCCCTCGCATTGATTGATTGATTGGACTTAACAGTTATGTTTGGATCCAAACAAATGCATATTTGGTCTGAGTTGATTTTATTCTCTACTTTGTATTATAACGTTTTAGAGATCACATGACCTCATGAAATCATTGACTGACTCGTTAAGACAAACACCCGTTCATCTTTTCGAGTATAAATATGTTTTGATTGATTGATTGAAAAGGTTAACGTATTCGCCTGTACCGTCGCTGTTGGAAAACCTTGACTGATTGATTGATTGTGAATGATATTTAACCTATACATAATAGGTTTGTATAAATACTTGAATGATGTTACTTGATTAAGCTATGATTGTAAGCTTAACCTTGAAATCATTTATCTTTCGATTGGGAATGAAAACACTTGATTTTATGTGACGTTTGATATAGCATGCTTTGGCTTAATAGGTTCTATCATGTTGGTAAGTTTCTCCAGGTAAGTAAACGGGTCCCTTGGTTGATTGGGATTTATACAAATTACTTTTCCTTAGGCAAGAAACTTACTACTAGTGATATCCCCCTTACAGTTACTACATGCTCGTCAAAAATATATCTTTGATTAACATTACTTTATTATGAAGTAAAGTTTATAAAAACTTGATTGTGAATGTTTATAAAATACGATCAAGGTTAAAGGCCATAGCCTCGATTGATTGTCTAAGCTATAATTCAAATACTTAAACGTAACTCCTACCTTAGATTGGATACTTAGATTGATAATAAGAAAAAGGCAGGATCTTGATCTACTCGATTATATGATTGTTAGCTTGATTATAACTTCGTTCCTTGCACGAACTACGAGAAAATGGCACGTTGGCTTGGCACGGCAATAGGGCACGCCTTTCTAGGTTAAATGTGTGAAGATAGAGGTGTGATGGGATGAATTTGGCTTCAAACCCGTTCACCCCTTTTATAGGCGAATTTAGGACCCTTTCGCGATACGCGATGGGTTCCTTTACCCCGTCGCGTATCGCGGCGCCGCCATTTTAACGCCGCCTTACCAGATCGTGACACGTGGCCTGTCATATCGTGCCACGTGTTGACACGTCGTTGGACACGTGTCCAGTGACTCAGCATGGTCATCACGATACGCGATGACCGTTATGTATTGGGCCGTAGGGTATCGCTACGCCGCCCATTTATGGGTCTGCGTGCAAGTCCATCGCGCTACGCGATGGGCTTATGTTTGCCTCGTCGCGTATCGCGATGGGTGAAGTTTTTCAAAATATTCATTTTTGGACCTTATACTTTCTAAGTTAGTATTTTAGGCTAAATTTTATAGGGTAAAAGACCTGGTGTTGCAGAGCCATTGTCACACACTATCTCTGCCGGGATTCCAAATCTTGTCAAGATATTGCGCTTGATGAATGAGATAACTTCTTTCTCTCTGACTTGAACAAAAGATTCCGCTTCAATCCACTTCGAGAAATAATCCGTCATGGCCAGCATAAAAACTTCTTGGTAGTTTCCCCACAATATCCATACCCAACTTCACGAAAGGCCAAGGGGATATAATAGGATACAAGGGTTCTGCTGGCTGGTGCAAAACGTTGCTATGTCTTTGGCATGCATCACATTTCTGGGAATAATTCATAGCATCCCTCTTCATCGTTGGTCAAAAGTATCCGGTCCTCAAGAATTTGGAGAGCAGTGTTCTGCCTCCATTGTGATTCCCACAGTCTCCTTCATGGATATCCTGGAGAACTTCTTGAGCTTCTGCCTTCTCCAAGAACCTAAGATATGGTCCTGCAAGAGATTTTCTGTATAATATATTGTTCATTATAGTATATGGGATTACCTTTGTGCGAAAAGCCCTTGGGTTTTCATCCTTGGGGATAACTCCATCTTGAATAAATCTCCTGATTGGGATAATACAAGAATTTTCGTTATCTTCAGGATTTTTGATTCCTATTTCTTCATCATCGTGTGATATTTCGTTGACACCTTGCTATCCTATTGCTGGGCTCAGGATATGTATAATAGGAATCTTGACACCTTCCGGCATCCTGAAGGATGAAGCTAAATATGCTAGGGCATCTGCTTCAATATTCTCTTCTCTAGGTACCTATGAAATATCAAACATTTCGAAACACTTTGCTAGTTTTTTGACTAGCTCTAAATATTTCATTAGTTTTTTTCCTCTAACAGTATATGAACCATTAAAACTATTAGTTAATAATAATGAATCAACATGTACTTGGATAAACCTGATTTTCATGTCGATTGCTAGTTGTAATCCTGCTATAAAAGCCTCATATTCTGCCTCATTATTTGTGGCTTGAAATCCGCAGGATATGGATTGAGGTATAATGTCCCCCTGTGGCGATTTCAGCAGGATCCCGAGACCTATTCCTCTAACATTTGAAGCACCATAAGTGTATAGAGTCCACTTATCTTTGGTTTCTTCAAGTTGTTGGACTTCCAAGTCTGCTTCTTCTTTAAGTTCACTGGTGAAATCAGCCACAAAGTCTGCTAATGCCTGGGATTTGATGGCAGTCCTGGGTTCATATGTTATATCATATGCATCAGCTTTACAACCCATTTTTCCATCCTACCTGACATTTCTGGTTTTCTCAAAACAGACTTAATAGGGTAATTAGTTTTAACAAGAATAGGATGAGTTTCAAAATAGTGTCTAAGTTTAGTAGATGCCATAATAAGTGCTAAAATTAATTTCTCAAGATAAGAATACCTGGTTTCAGCATCCAATACACTTTTACTTACATGATAGATGGGATGCTGTTAACCTTCTAGATCCTTGGCTAAAACTGCACTCACAGCATTATTTGATACAGCTAGATATAGAGATAGAGGTTCACCTTCTTCGGGTTTTACCAGTAGAGGAGAAGAGGAAAGATAAGTTTTTAAGGACATTAAAGCTTCCTCATGCTTACTGATCCACTCGAACTTCTTGTTTTTTCTCAGGATATCATAAAATTCTTTGCACTTTTCTGAGGATTTGGATATGAATCTGTTTAGTGCCGCTATCCTGCCGTTAGCATTTGAACATCTTTGACTGATGCTGGGAATTTCAGATTCAGGATAGTTTGTATCTGCTCTAGACTCGCCTCTATCCCCCTTTTGGTGACCATATATTCCAAGAATTTGCCAGCCTTCACTCTGAAATGGCACTTTGCAGGGTTCAACTTCATGTTATATTTTTCGAGGATATCAAATGCAGCCTTGAGATCCTAGAGATGATCCTCAGCTTTCTTGGACTTCACCACCATATCATCGATATAAACTTCCATCGTGTCCCCCAGTTTCTCTTTGAAAATCATATTAACTAACCTCTGATAGGTTGCACCTGCATTTCTAAGTCCAAAGGGCATAACAATATAACAATAAATACCTGTGGGAGTCATGAAGGCCGTGTCTTCTTGATCTGAGGGCTCCATTTGGATTTGCTGAAATCCTGAGGATGCATCCATAAATGTCAACATCTCGTGGCCGGCTGTAGTGTCTACCATTGAATCTATGTGTGGTAGAGGGAATGGATCCTTAGGGCAGGCCTTATTCAAGTCTGTGAAATCCACACAAACTCTCCATTTTCCATTCTTTTTCTGCACAACCACCACATTTGTTAACCATCGGGGATATTGGACTTCCCTAGTCATATTTGCCTTCAGGAGTCTTTCAACTTCTTCTTGGATGATTATGTTTCTCTCAGGTGCAAACTTTCTTCTCTTATGATGGATTGGCCTAAAAGAATTATCAATTCCAAGTTTATGTGTTATAATGTATTTGGAAATACCTGTCATATCTTCATGTTTCCATGCAAATGTTGACAGTCTTGACTTAAGGAAATCGAGCAATCTTCATGTTTCATGAAAGAATTATCAATTCCAAGTTTATGTGTTATAATGTCTTTTTAAAGTTTTTCTTATCGTATTCTAGCCTGATAAAACTTAGGGCTCTACTTCTTGCTTCATCTAACGACCTGCATGGAGTTATAACAAGATCATCATAGAAAGAGGAGTCTTTCTCTAACCCCAACTTAAGAGCTTCCACTGTCGAAGCAGGATTTAGATTTGGAATCTCCAATGAGTCCTTGCTAAACCTGGTAATAAAATCTCTCAAGGATTCCCTAGGATTCTGGGTAACCCTGTAAAGATCACCTGTCATTTTCTCAAATGTTCTACTGCAAGAAAACTGGTTATTGAACTAGTTAATCAAATGAGAAAAGGAAGTGATAATATTACGAGGAATACTCAGTAGCCATTTCATGGATGCTCCAGTCAAGGTGGACCCAAATCCCTTACAAAGGCATGCTTCCTTGATTTCCATAGGGATTGGGTTGATCTCCATACGCTCTTTATACTGTGCAACATGTTCCTCGGGGTTCGTCGAACCATCATATAGCTTCATATTTGGGGTTTGAAACCGTTTAGGGATCTGTACGTCACCAATTGATGGTACAAATCAGGATACTCTGTGACTATCAGTGGGAACTTCAGCTATGGGATGGATTACACCAGGAACATTTGATATCATGTCCTTGAGCTTCTATAATTCCCTAGCTAAACTTGAACTTATGCCTGCATCCTGCAAAAATCCTTGATTAGCATTAAATGGAATTGTATTGAAAGTGTTACCCTGATTAATATTCTGAGGAGCGGTCTGGGGTGGCCGAAGTGTTAGCCTACATCGGGATGAAGTCTCCCTAGTGCACCTCAGAGGATCCTGCAAACTGCTGAGTCTGAGCAAATGGCTGATGAGGATTGAAGGACCCTGATGGAGGGATTCCCGAAAACCCTGCATGTTGCTAGAATCCTGAGGATAACGCCTGCTGATAAAGACCTGAGGATCCTGTCTGGTGGGACAATCCTGAGGATCCGGACTGTTGAAGCGATCCTGAGAGTCCTCCCTTCTGCGACAATCCTGAGGATAACGCCTACTGATAAAGACCTGAGGATCCCGTCTGGTGGGACAATCCTGAGGATCCCACCTGATGGAACAATCCTGAGGATCCAGACTGTTGGAAAGATGAGGATCCAGGGTTGTACGCCATGGCAGACTCCGGACGCACCAATCCTGAGATCCTGGAGGAGTGAAATCCAAAGATCTCGGGATTAGTGGTGTAAATTCTTCCACCGGATTTTTGGCCTTCCTTATATCTTCCAGTTCCTTCACAAGCATCTGGTTGGTCTTCTTCTGGTGATCCATCTGTTCCTGTAACCATTTATAAAGAGACAGAAGGTCGTTGTTGGACACCATGATGGGATCTTGGGGAGACGGCCTCGACCCCGAGAACACGGGAGTTGCAGGTTTCTTCTGAGTGTTGTCAGGTTTCTTCGGGATACCACCAGCAGGAGGAGGAGGAGGCATAGAAGGTCTCACAGTGGAATCTGAAGCTGCGACAGAAGAAGTGACAATCTTCGGTTGGGAAGACATGTTGTGGATGTTGAAAGTAGAGTTTAGTTTGAGAGTTAATAATGATCAAAGAACCGTTTGCCCCATGGTGGGCGCCAAATTTTTTCGGTCAAAAATTAACAAAGTAACTTTTGATCAAATTAGTACGTGAGGTAGAGTACTTGATTGTAAAATGAGTGAACACGACGATTTGATTACGAGGGAAAAATCCCTTGATTGTGAGACTCTCCGGCACAAAAAAACCCCCGGACGGTGATAAACTATCACCGTCAATTTTATTAATAACAAAAAGGTGGTTCCAAATGGTGGAGCTGATAGTAAATCGGATGTTAAGTGTTACAATGAGTGCTAGTAGCTAAAGCAGTGTAGTGTGTGTTATAGTCGTATCTATCAGCTCGTTTAAATAAGAAAAAGTTACAACAGAAATTCCGGGAAATCCGGGATAAACCCTAGACTAAGTCCTCCACTATTCGTTGCTGCCCACGTTCAAGTTGACAAAGTTTCAATAGTAGCCGTTACAAACCCACGTTCATATTAGCATATTAAACACGTGGTCTTATCTGCAAAACAAACAAGAAATAATAAAGGACAATTGAATTAGTCAAATACCTTCCTCAGAATATTCGTATCGGCAGGATAGGTCGAAATCCTTGAATCAAGCTCAATCCTGAGGATAAAAAATCTGCTCCCAACACTTACTCAAGTGGTTGAAAAGGTAAGGTAGCTAATGGCTATGGTTGGGTTGATTATGTTTTCTAAGCTAAACAAATGAGTAGATGGTCAAGCGTGACAAAAATTGATGTGTGATATATATATAAGATTTTTCACACTTTGTCGGGTTTTAAAAAATGGGTTTTCACTTAAACTTAATAAAACACACACAAATGGCAAGTGTACCTATCGTGTAAGTAATTTAGTCGCGGTAAGAACCGAGTATGTAACATCCTAAAATTTTAATGTTGAATAAAGGAAGTTATGTTTAGTGATTTCGCGTGATTAATTAATATCGGGTAAGGAGCGGACCATGGACTTGGATTAATTGAGATGGGTTAAACGAGAATGGGCCTTAGATCCATGGGATTTCAGGGATATAAATATCCCCTAAACCCAAAAATATCTTCCATTTCCACCTATTCCAAACACACTCCAAAAACACACTACACCACAACTTCGCCGGCGGCCGGAACCGGGCAGATCCAAGGAGAGGAACGGGCATATCCGAGAGAGAGAGAGAGAGAGAGAGAGCGATTAGTTGTGTTAACAAGTTAAACGAGATCCAAACAAGCTCAAAAAGGTATGATTCTTGATCTTTGAAGTTTAAAGATCTAAGTTTAATATTGTAGATACGACCGAAAATGGTCGGGAACGTAGTGGGTGATGTCGAACCATAGCAAGGGTGTTAAAATCGCCCAAAAATGCTGGACAGAAACCGAACAGCGGCTGATCTGGGCAACTTCGCCTTCAAAGCGATGAACTTCGCCTGCAAGCTAAGTTCGCCTGATGAACTTCGCCTGCAAGCTAAGTTCGCCTGATGGCAACTTCGCTGTAAAGTTAAGTTCGCCTAACTGGTAACTTCGCCTGAGGCCAAGTTCGCCTGATGACAACTTCGCCTGAAGCCAAGTTCGCATGCTGGCAACTTCTCTGTAAAGCTAAGTTCGCCTAGCTGGTAACTTCGCCTAAAGCTAAGTTCGCCTAAGGTTTAACTTCGCCTGCAAGCTAAGTTCGCCTGATGGCAACTTCGCTGTAAATCTAAGTTCGCCTAGCTGGTAACTTCGCCTAAAGCTAAGTTCGTCTAAAGTTTAACTTCGCCTAAAGCCGAGTTCGATTAGGAAATAAATTAAAAGCGATAAGTAAAAGTAAGCTAATACTAGGCCACCAGATTAGATCAGGCGAGTATTGATACGTGTAACTTGTACAGTCAGCCGAGCTCAGTTAAAGAAGGGATTTACAGCTATCAGAAGAAAGAAGCAGAGTTCAGGTGAGTTTCTAGCCCCATTCCTTGTTATGTTTTCGGGGCTGTGTGCATACTCGATGTGTTGTTAATACATTTATCCTAAGTGATAAGTGTATGTCATATGTGATATGTGTGATAGATATGAATGATTGTTTGTCGGTACGCGAACGATCTTCGGATATTGCGCGTACTGTCAGGTTAAAAATAAAGGTACGAATATTATATATCGAAGATGTATGAATATTTCAAATGAATACTTGTCGGGGCGTGAACGATCTTCGGATATTGCACGTAACGACAAGGGGTATGGTTGTTAAATGATCGAGGTAAAGAATGCCTAGAGTGTTCTTATGTTATAATGTAAGTATGTGTATATAGGTACACGAATGGCATGTGAGTTCTACGTTCGACATAGTAAGTTAGGATGGCAAATCCCTCTAGCTTCTGTCGGACATAGACTCGGCTGGTGATGGCGTAGTTAAGGACTGCGAGCCTTATACGTGAAGTAGATGATATATGTAAACGTAGATAAGGACTGCGAACCTTATACGTAATGTAGATAGGCTTCAGCATAGGAAAGGACTGTGAACCTTATACGTGTTGTATTTGTAGCATAGGGGAGGACTGCGAACCTCGTACGTGCTATGAATTAGGTTGCAACATAGGGAAGGACTGCGAACCTTGTACGTGTTGTGGATGTATTTCAGCATAGGAAAGGACTGTGAACCTTATACGTGCTGATTTTGTAGCATAGGGGAGGACTGCGAACCTCGTACGTGCTATGAATTAGGTTGCAACATAGGAAAGGACTACGAACCTTGTACGTGTTGTGGATGTATTTCAGCATAGGAAAGGACTGTGAACCTTATACGTGCTGATTTTGTAGCATAGGGGAGGACTGCGAACCTCGTACGTGCTATGAATTAGGTTGCAACATAGGGAGGACTGTGAACCTTGTACGTGTTGTGGATGTACTATGGTATAGGGAAGGACTGCGATCCTTGTACGTACCATAAATGGTGAACATAGGTAAGGACTGCGAACCTTGTACGTGTTCACGACCTTGAGTACAGGTATAGACGGTGAACTATGAACGTACTCTCGGTAGACTGAGGTTAGTGATTGTAGATATGTATGTATGTATGGTAGCAAGTATGTATGTAGAACAGAAGGGTAACTAGTGAAGTATGGATATGTATCTACGGATATGTGTGTATGTGTATGTATTGTATGGCGTTCGATTAACGAGAACTCACTCAGCGTAGCTGACTTTTAGTATGCACGCAGGTGAGCTGATTATAGAGTTAGCATGAGGATGACACACGGCATGGATTGAACGGCTGGCATCTGAAGAAAGAAGTAAAGATATTTTAAATATAAAGTTTTGTGTTATGGTATCAAAGAAAAGATTTAATCTTTTGTAACAAATGATTGATGTTTTATATTCCGCGAAAAGTTTTAATAAACTCTGATTTGAAGAACTGTGTTTATGAGTAAATCCGACGCTAAAGTAGGGTCACCGGGTTCGGGGCCTTACAGAGTATCAATCCGTGGACACGTAAATTTCAATATTAAAATTTTGCATTTTAAAATAACCGTAAAAAATATCTTAAAAGTTTTAGTTTTTAAAAGTAATTTTTAAAGTGACATATAACAATAATACAAAGCAAGCAAAAATATGATAATGGAAAGATTCAAGATTTAAAAGCTATCACCTTAACTTTAGAATCTACTTGACTTCTTATGATGGTAAATTCAAATATATGATAAATTCACTCTTTTAATTTATTTATGGAAAAGAGTAGTCACTAGTTATAGATAATTGTTCCTTTGATTTTTTTGGAAAACTAGTATGATATATACAAACTAATCACCTCAAATCATAATTGTAAGTGAACCTTTATGTTGAAATTTAAGGATATAGATTATCATTCAATTACGAAACTCAAATCTAACAATCGTTCGAAAAGATTACATGAAAAACACATAATCCACCTATGGTTGATTAAATTAGACAAAGTTCAAGTATTCCTTTAATTTATGAATTTTCAACCCAAGTGTAACATCAAAATAGTTGTGTTAACAAAATACTTATAATATTAGTTAACAATAATATCAATTCATAACAAATGTTCAATCTTTTCAAATCTAAACATGAGGATATGTGTTTAACCAATTTTCATGTTAATATGCAAGAATTATTTTAACTATTTCTAGATTAAAAGTTATAAAGTTGCAAGAACAACCTTTATAAATAAATGATAAAATCAAGAGTCTTCCAACATAACAAGATATACCATTTATAATTCTTGTATATTAATTTCAATTGTTTAAACACAATATTTCATCAAAGGACAACCAAGAATTAGTCATTGTTTCAACATAAAATTACCATATATTATTTCAAACTATCAAAAGTTATCAAGTTTCATCATAGGTTAAGGTGATATGAAGAGTTTAGCTCATGATAATAATGAAATATACATCAAAATATAAGAACATAGCATTCATAATTAACTTTATGAAAATCTAACCCAAGAACCAGCGCTAGATGATTATGTGAATGCTTAGAACTCCTTCTTGATGTTGTATGGATCTTCAAGAGCTTCTTCTTGCCTTCAATATTCTGGAATAATGGTGAGAAGGGAGTGGTTTTGTGTATATATTTCGGTGTGTCAAGAAGAGAACACAAGAGACCAATTAATAGGCAAACTGCTGTAGGAGGCACATGGTATGCCAAATTCGGCACAGCCCGTGCTGGTCCCCAAATCTCTGACATAATATCTCTTGTACTTGATGCATGTGCACACATTTGACCATGGGGTTGTGCCAATTCAAGCATGGGCTGTGTGAACCCTTGTTGGCCGACAATAGTACCTTTTTCATCC
The DNA here is from genome assembly GCF_021521415.1 of Bidens hawaiensis. NCBI lineage: Eukaryota > Viridiplantae > Streptophyta > Magnoliopsida > Asterales > Asteraceae > Bidens > Bidens hawaiensis. The sequence continues at coordinate 1,125,524 of NW_027491177.1, read as the reverse complement.
ATCATGTTAGGCATCGGGTTGTGCCAAATTGGGTACATCGTTGTGCTTGACCTTGCTAGATGACAAATTATACCTTTCTTTTTGTAAGGGTAGACACCAGGTTGTGCCTGAATGAGCTCATGGTTGTGCCTGACTATACATTGGGTTGTGTCTTTCTGGGCATGGGGCATGCTTAGCACTGGAAGTGCATTTCATCGCCATTTCTTCTAGAAAATTGCCCGTTTCTCTTTTATTAGCTCGTTTATCACTGGAAATTCAAATTAAACAAGTTCAGTATCATTTCTAACTAAAATTCCCAAGAAATACCATAGATTGGAGCGTATTTGATGTATAAAAGATGTATAATTTTGGGTACATCAAAAATATATGCGGAGAAATATTTATAAATGAGATTAAGGAGAACACGTTTCTTTGAATGCAAAAACAAGCGAAGTTTGGATATTTAGGGTGAGAAGATTGGTGTTTGTATAATGTAATCTTTTTATTTTTTTCATCACTAACTCCTTGCTAGCTCATATAGGATGGATCATGCGAGAAATACGAGAAATAAATATGGGTCACTAGTTTTATTTTTGGTTTTAAATGCTTAAATATATACAAACCTACACCGTAGACATTATATAAATGAACCTACACACGATAAAAGTTAGACATATACAATAAAATACCATCTACACAGTATATATATGAAACTATATAGTATAAAATAACTTTTTTATTACAACTAACAACAATATATGGACCCTACACAAATTTTAATATCACACACAATGTACGTGTATGTATCCTACACACACTATATCACAAACAAAATATTATCTTTCATTACTACACACTAATAATGTATATTACACACAAAAAAGTATTTTTCATTCCTACACAAAATATTATATCACAAACAAATTACATGTATGTATCCTACACAAACTCTATAGATCATAAACAAAATATTATCTTTTAATTTCTACACACTTACGTATCCTACACAAACAAGTATCTATCCTACATAAACTGTTTTATCACAAACAACATTTATGTGTCATACATAAATTGTTATATCTAACGCAAAATGTTATATTTAACATAAATTGTTAAACTAAAATAATAAACTATATTGTCTTAAAACTGTAACCTAGAAATAAATATTATCAATAAACGTGTAAAATGAATCAACAATATGAAAGATATAGTCCGAAAAATACACTAATAAACAAAAAAAGGTATCATGATAATCTTACTATACTAATAAACAAAAATAATGATGCCTAGGTGTCATAACCACATTCATTCCTAGATTAAAATCCCTACTAATCTTCTAATCTATTTTCTCCTTAATCCATGTTATCCATGAGTCATTGGTGAAAATGGCTTGAAACTTGACCCATGAGTTACATCTCAAGATATAATGCACACATTAATGACTATTAGCAACAATTTAAAACCTAAAATATAATTTTTCTCTATGTATATCTTACTTTTTGTTAAAGATGTCAACAAATGTTTTAAGAATAAGGACTCGTAAATTCAGTTTGAATTATGCAAGACTTTTCACTCCATATATATAAAATTTTAATTATGCTATTTAATTCAAATTTTCCAATTAATGTGATTATTAATTTTGTATCTTTATTTGATTTTCTAAACGTAGTCATTCTGTAAAAACTTTTAGACATTAAAATCATGATCAGTTATACCTAAAATAATTAGAGTCATGTAATTCGGATTTTTGCTAAAAAGTTATAAATCCGAATTCTTTGATTTTTGGAAACTGTCAAATTTCGGGTGGGGGGGGGTTATTTTCTAAACATTGATTACATAATCAATTTCAACAAAACAATCTTATGTTACTCTACTATTAGGTGTCAAGCCTACATTCACTCTGAGTATAATTTTTCATCATAATATCTAATCTCTCATCTCATTCATCCTAATTATCCATTAGTCAAAACCATTTTATCGGTTGGATTGTAACATGGTTAAATGGATTTTATTAATTATTTAAAGATGTATAAATGCCACATTTATAATCACCATTCAAGATGAGTTGATGCTAAATGAAATCAATTACTGGTTTGGTTGTGGTTTTTCAACATTGTAGAAAGTATATATTTAGGAGTGCATATATGTAATCTGATAACATTATACTCTAGATTATTGTCTATATGCATATTGATCATCATCTTTTAAACACTGTTACACGAAAATTTACATTAAATTCATACTATCCATCATGTGTAGTACACGTGGTGAAACATGAAAAAGATATATTATATAAGTCGTGAAACGAGAAAATTTTATAATTCATAAATCGTTTACTTTGTCTAATACATTAAATTACATGTTCAGTGAGACCTTAAAATGATGATTACAAATTTGAAATACTTCTTTGTACACCAAATTTGTATCACATGTTGCACTTAATGTGAAGACGTCTTTTGGACATGCAATTCTATTACCAAATTGTGTTTGTCGCATTTTAGACTACAATTGTATCACATGTTTAGTTCTGATTTGACCTGAGACAATCATTGAATATGTACGACTCATTTTAAAAATTAGTACGTCGATAAAAACTAATATAGTCTCAAAGGCCCGTGTAGGACCTTGAATTTATAACATCAATGAATCTTTTATATTTATTATATGGTATGCTAAGCTACACACAATTTCAATCATAAGAAATATTTTAAGAATCACAATTAAAATATCACACCTGATTTATTAATCTATTTTTACTTTTATATTTGTTTATTTTTTTAAATAACAGAACTTATATATTTTTGTCATTTGACAAATCCCGTGTAATACACGGGTTCAAAGGCTAGTATATGATATAAAAGAAAATTAAACAAATCAAATGAATTGAATTCAATTCATTAGCAATCAATGAAAATTAAAGCTAAGAAGGAATGGTGGGAGTTATACTCTTATTTATTTTAATTATGTTACACAAGTTACTACATTACCCTTTTTAATTAAAATAATCTTTATAAAAACTCTTATTAATTACAAAAATGTCACTTTCGTTAATGACCATTGATTAACAACACCAATGGTTGAAATCGACTTCTCGCACTTCTCGCTGTAACATCACTTCTCGCATGAACCATCCCCATATATTGGATGACTCATGCGAGAAATAAATATGGGTCACTAGTTTTATTTTCGGTTTTAAATGCTTAAAGATAAATGAAGAAAATATAAATGCATTATCTCACTTCAATTAATATAACTAATAAACCATAATAGTTATCTATTTAATTAATATAACTAATTAAATTGTTATAATTGAAAATTATTAAGAATTCATTTATTTTTATAACTTATTTTTTCTTTCTTAATTTTTATCCTACACAAGGACAATTTATTCATACTTTAAAATTTCTTTCTGTCCAAAACCAATTTCTTCTAACTCAATATATTAATATTCATCAACGCGTAGTTACATTATGATGAATAGTACAAAAAACTATCTTACACGTATTTATATTAAATATCAAATATATATATACAACCTACACAAAAATATATAACCTACAGTTGTTCTAAGAATAAGAAAATATATAACTTACACACGAAAAACATATAACCTACACACAAAATTCAGTATCAATAAAATACACAGACACACGAAAACATATAACCTACACACGAAAAACATATAACATACACACGGGAATTTTATCCTACACAAGTACAATTTATTCATACATAAAAATTCCTTTCTATCCAACTCAATATCCATCAACACGTAGTTACATTGTGATGAATAATACAAAAAACTATCTTACACGTGTTTGCATTAAATGTCAATAAAAATTATACAACCTATACAAAAACATATAACCTACACTTGTTCTAAAAATAAGAAAATATATAACCTACACAAGGAAAACATATAACCTATACACGTGTAAGATATGTGTATATTTGCGTAGTTCATATAATTGTTGATGTCAAATTACATATGTAAGTTGTATGCTTTTTTGTAGGTTGTACGTTTTTATTGCTGAAAACAAGTGTATGCTATATAATCTTGAATAGGTTGTATATTTATAGTTTATATTTAATGGACACATTTGTATGATATTTTTCATATTATTATTTATCACAATAAATTTTCCAGGTATATCAATTGAAAAAGTAATATTATGTTTTGATATTTATTGTTAAAAATTACGCGTTGATATATGCTAATAAATTGAGTGGAAAGAAATTGTTTTTTTTTTAATATCAAGAAATAGTATTATATGAATAAATTGTATTTTTGTTAGATAAAATGAAGACCGGGGTAAATAAATTATACTAAATTAGTGTTTTTATCTTTTTTTATTATTATAGTTAAATAAATTAGGTATATTGATTAAAGAGATATTTATTACGATTATATTAGTTGATGAGAGAGAGTGTGTGTGTATTTATTGTTGCATAAACATTCTTTCATTTATTTTTAATCATTTAAAACCTAAAATAATATTAGCGCCTCATATTCATTTTCTCGCACTAATATCATTTCTCGCATGAACTTAAACGCGCGCGCGCGCACATATATATATATATATATATATATATATATATATATATATATATATATATATATATATATATATATATATATATATATATATATATATATATATATATTCTACATTACCATTAAAAACTAAGGTTTGACAAAAGCCACTTAAGAGTGTACCTCAAAAAGCATAAATCTTCATTAGGTGACTTAATAGGAACCTGAAATAATGCAAATTCTTTTTGTTACGACAAGTATTGAAAATGCATGGTTTGATTTTTCTAACATAATCAAGACTTATCCCCTTAGGGTTGTTCACAAGTTGAGCTCGAGTCAAGTCAGGGTGGTTTCGAATCTTGGCTAAAACTATATATGTATATTAGTTATTAAAAACTGATAAAGGTTTTAATATCTAAAAAGGTTTTGGTTTCGTTTAATAATTAATTAATATTATTGATATAAATGATAAATAAACTTTATTTTATTAAACCGACATCGTTAAATTGACGTTTTTGCTCATTCTTTCGTAAAAGTATATGTATGTTTAGGCGTTTATAAATATTTATAACTTTATTTATCAAAAATTTTAAATATTTATTTATTTAAGTATAAATATAAGTTTATATAATTAAAAATATACTATTCATTACAAACTTGTAAATTTAAGTAATATTTTAACTCTCCAATACTCGATCATCAAATTCACGAATTTCTATCTGGTTTTAGATTCATTATTCAATTCATATTTATTTCCACAATTATTGTTACTTAGGGTTTGTTCGTGGATATATCTCGCCAAGCGTGACGTTTATAGATTTCTGTTCATATTGAATTCATTTCCCTTGCTAATAAGATGAGTATTTCACTCTCATTTTTACTTATATTTAATTCTTTTGGGAACATATGTGTATCTTATGATATTTACCTATTATATAGTATCCACAATTGCAACTGTTTAATTCTTTTGTGTATATCAATTTAATTGCCTAACTTGCTATATGCTTATGTGCTTAATTGTCCGCATTCGGAGAGTTCCATCATAATCACAGTAATAGTATGATCATACGACTGTCGTAGTGGCCGACGTCCAATCGCTTAACAAAGGTTTCTTTGACAACTCACTCATGGTAACCAACGTCCGATTCGCATGACAACGGTTTAGCCCATATTTTATTATCAGTTTGAATTATTTAAATGTTATGGCTTAATTGCATACCGCATTAGGGAACAGTTTGTGTTTTCTTTTATGTATTATATTGTATCTAAATTAACTGGTGTTTTAGTCACTCAACCTTGTGTTGACAAAATTATTTATATTTTATATGCATATGCAGGTCATCGTGTGAATTGATATCAGGCATTGTTGAAGGATTTAGGAATGCTATGTTAGAAGAAATATTATTAAGAATAAATCAAGACTTAGTTAAATTTGAATTATTTATTTTGTTGCTTTTGGATTATGTACTTTATTTTATTTGGAATTGTTTGAATATTTAATTTAATTTGAATATATAGATATTGTCACTTTAAATTATTGCATGATAGTACCTTAAGAGCTGTGAGCAATTACCTCACACCCCGACACTTCGCCTTAGGTTGAGGTGTGACACCGAGAAAAGCCACCCACCCAATATCCCACTGGTGATAAGCCCTGGATGCCCTCAGCATTGAACCGGAGATCACAAATATCTCGGTCTTCCTTTATTGAGTCATTCACCCTCTCCCCAAAATGATGTTTGAGGGGATTGAACATGGGTTTTCATTAAATAACCAATGTTTCATACACCATACTGGAAATGACACTAATACCATTCCCAAATATATATTTTTAATGATTTGATATTACTTTATAAATAATATAATATAATAATCATTAACGTACACAATTACTTATATTCACGAAGTTTATCCATGAAATCACATAACAAGATCTCGAAATCTCAATACATATCCAATTAATCATCGATTCACCGAAAAAACAGATTTGGATCGTTAATCGATCGATTTTTTACTTTTCTTCACGAAACTCATTTTGAGCGTATTACAGATTCTTGAGCGTTTTTTGTATTTTGGCTTTTGAGCGTTTTTGTGTTTTTGGCCTTGAGAGTTTTGTTTTTGCCTTTGAGCGTTTTGTTTTTACCTTGAGCGTAATTCGTGTACGTTTTTGTACGTTAAGGATTATCGTGCGAAGTGGTTTAGGGTGTTATGAGTGAAGTAGAGTGAAATATTGTGATTTTTCTATATATTTGAAAAGTTACTATTCATACCCTATAATTTTTTAATATATTTTAAAAGTGGTTGTGAGCGAATGAAAGAGAAATGGTAATTATAAAGGTATTGAAAAAGTATTATTTAATTGAAAATATGAGAAAAAATATAATAATTTTTAGTGTAATTTTAAAGTTAGAGATAAAGTATTGAACGTGAATACCATGAAAACTACAAGATACAAGATAGTGTACAAACTCCTAATAAATGTATTCCCAATCCCAAATACCAAATTAGTCACTAGAATCAACATGATTGTACCTTGGTCACCACTGCCTACTAAGAATGATTCCGACTTATGCAAATAGTCAAATATGACTATATTACACACAATATTCTTCCTAGAAATAACTATCAAGAATTCAAGATATGTCCCCCAATCCTATGCCGGGTTTAAACATGAGAACAATCCAGATAATAAGAATTTCAAATACAAAGGTTTTTATAAATAAGCAACACTTACAAGCATGTGTTCTGACAACAAATACAAATGGAAAACATACATGAAAAAAAAAAACATGTTTTTAAATGAACCCCGATATGTTCGGAAAATCTTAATAATCTAACTCATTTTATCTTTATGTTTTCTAGTCTCAGTAAAAACTTTCTTTCCTATTTTTTCACTTAAGTGACACGAAATAACAAAATCAAATAATTAATTGCCAAGGATAGTCCGTAGAATGTGATCATTTTTGTAAATAATCAATGTGCTTACCATTAAATCTTGTTTTATGCACTTGGTAGAGAATAGTATACTAAAGTACGTGTTCATATGGGTTCAATTTAATTCGCTGAAAATGATACATAACTTTTTGTAACTTAGACTTTATATGAAACATATAGATTTATCAACTCATAAAGAATCGAAAAGTTTTCAAATATTCGACTGATTTGTTATATCCATGTAAAATTTTCTTTATTCACATGCCTTAACTATTTGTTATCACTACAAGTATTGTCGGGCGACAAACTACTCATATTAAACCCGACGACAAGTCCTTTTTATGTTTTTAAACAAAATAAGTACTTCTATTATAAAACACCTCAAGTTTTTACTCGTTTTAAGATTTTACAAAGTGTCGGACTTCATGTAAGCCAACATTTACCAATTACCATCATATAACTATTTAACATCAACAACAATACACTATGTCTCATCTAGTTTTTCCAATTATAAGAAATATGATGTAACAACACACCTTCAATCACAATAACATAATACTTCCAAAGTTTAAGAAAAATTGTTATGACAAAAGGTACCAAACCAAACCACTTATTACCGAACACATACAAATCAGTTTTTACTTAAAAAGGTTTAAACCCAACCGCTGACCTTGTTTCATACCTTGAACCTTGTCCACTTACACCTTCACACGTGTAATAACCCACACGTGTCTTTGACCCTCACCCCTCCAAAAGAAGCTTCCAAAAAACCCAAACACAAACACACACTTACGAACCCTAATTACTTCGATCAATCACCCACTTCGATTTTTCAACTCCAAAGTCAACTTCCATATTTCATTATTCAATCAGGTTATAATCTTTCTTTACTTCTGCTTGATTCATTCGCCTAATTATTATTATTATTATTACATGTTAGTTTAGTTCTATCTTTTGTTATTTCAATTCGATTGTGTATGATCTTGTTTATTGAGCTGTTGTAGTCCAAGATTCGTGAAACCCACTTCGTATTCGATCCAATTAAGCTGTTAAAACTTTTGTCTGATTCAATTATTGTGTGAATTGTTTGTTTATTTGAATCAGTGTGCAAAGTTGACTTTTGCTTGCTGAAGTCAAAGTCCTTTGATGATAGTGAGATATTGAGTAAACAGAATGCCAGTGGTTCGGCATTGCAGTGGCACTCGAGTTGATACTTTCGAGCTTAAGGTTCAGATGGAACGGAGACTCGGTTCACAGAAATCTCAGAGTTACTTTAATCTGCTGACTAGATATTTGAGTCTTAAGATTGGGAAATCGGAATTCGATAAAGTTTGTGTTTGTTTGATCGGTCGGGAGAATATTCGGCTTCACAATGAACTTATTAGAGCGATATTAACGAATGCGACTGTCTGCAATACGCCGCCTCCGAAGCAAGTCAAACATGATAGTTTGTTGACTTTCAAAGACGCGAACGGTGGTGGTCTGCAGTCGATATGCAGAGACGCGTTCCCTCAGTCGCCTAAAAAAGGACGAACGCCAATTATTCGTGAAAGGAAGTTTAAAGACAGACCGGGCCCCGGTTTGAATGAGAAGAGCCGTGAAAGAGTTCCGATTACAGCACCATTTGGGATTGATACACACTCGAACAAGAAACGAAAAGTGTCGTGTGATGATACGGACTCTTCTTATTACAGTGGTCAACTTCAAAGTACAAGTGTGTTGGAGAATAGATTGAAGCAAAAGAGTAAAATGGAGGGGTTGGATGTTACAACAGATTGCGTTAACTTATTGAATAATGGGCTGAATAGTTATTTGAAGCGGGTTATAAAACCGACTCTGGAGTTAGCTAGATCAAGGTGTATACGAGAGCCTGGAAAGAAGTTAACAGCATCTTTATTGGATTTCCGGATGGCAACAATGGTGGACCCCAAGATTCTTGGAGAAGATTGGCCTGTTCAGCTCGAGAAGATTAGTTTGTCTGCTTTTGAACAGTCAGCTGGTTTGGAGAATAAATAATATGTTTTGCCTTTTGAAAACCACAAAAAATTTTGGTTATAGAAGATTTAGGTTGTATATACATCTGAATGCTGATTCTTCGGGACAGGACTGCTGTCCATTGAAGTATAACGTTATGAATACTTTTGTAAGATCTTAGTCCGCTTCATATATTCTATTGGTTTTTTTTAACTCTTACTATAATACAATCTGTTGATACTATCACTCTTGTTTCTTTGAGTTGTGGAAGTTATTTATATTATAGTCAACACCCTTTGTGTCACTGTTTCATTTTGTTATTAATAATCGTATACTACTTAAACTCTTTCCCCTTAAATATGGTAAAGCAATTCTGAATGCTAATTTCAAATGTAACTGCTATCTTTTTCCTCTTCTCATATTATTATCGATTTTGTTAAGTGGAAAAACATGCAATGACTTGACTTATCCAAGGGGGCTTTAAAGCCAGTGGACATCCTAAACTTTTGCAAAGATTTACAAAAATTGCAGCTTTTCAACAAGACTTTATATCATGAAAAAGCTCTGTTCTTGCAGAAGAGATTGAATGTGTGCATAGTCACAACTAGGGGTGTGAGTTTTGACAAAACACGAACCTAACATGATTGCAGGTTTGGGTCGGACCCATGAACCTGTTTATTTAAACAGATCCTGTTCGCGGGCTGATGGCATTTTTATTTTTTGTTTTGTTATAGTAACTCAAAGCCATTTGGTTCTAATTTATGTCAAAATTTAAACTTTTAAAAATACAAACTGGCATAGTTTAATTATAAATGTTTTAGAAATAATATTATTTGTAAATGTATAATTTTTGTCTGTGGCAACATGTGATAGAAGTGCCATGATTTTTGGGTTGGTTTTGTGTTTCGGGTTTTTCCCGCGAACATGACCCGTGTAACATCCCTAGGCGCAACATATGAACAGACAAGATTTTGGTAATCTTGAAATGTTTCAATACCTTTTTTGTTCCTTTTAATTGTGTTGAAAAGTATCCTGCTACCCTTTGGCTGTATGGTTTCTTGGCCTCACATAACAAGTAAACACAGTGTTTAAATTATTTACTTTCCTTCTATTATTATGATGATAAACAAATGGGAAAGCCATCATGTTATTACAGACAATACACCCTTTACGCCTTTTATCATTTCCTTATTGTAACAGAATTCGTGTATTTAGCTCAACGGTATTTCAGACCAATATCAATTAAACGCAGAACAATCCAGCCTGATATTTCCATTACTTCCCGTCTTAACTCCAACCCGACCCAGTTTAGTCATAGCTGAAATAAACGCGTTATTGAAAGCTTGTGAGCTAGAGGCCCACACGTCCACGGTCGGTTTGGACCTTGAGTCAGTGAACAGGACCTGGTCAGAAGTAAACAATCCTTGTCCTTGTTGCAGGTTCTTGTAGTACACATTGTCAAATGTTCTTGGTGTGTTTGGGTCCATATTTATAGCTATCCTCGGGTCAACGTTCTTGGGACACTGTTGCTGCAATTGGGTCGCATACGTTGGGTTTAAAGTTGGGTCAACTGGGTTTTGCTTGCTGAAGTTGTATATCCTGTTTGAAAACTGGTTGCAATGCGAGAATCCAAGGGTGTGTGCACCTGGACATAGTAGTTAATGACTTAATGTAGCCATTTTTTTTGTAAAAGTTCTCAAAACCTTAAAATAACTTATGATAGTTTTAAATTTTACGAAATAAAGGTCCCGAAAATTGAAATTTGAAACACTTTTTGTTTGATAAAAACCAGAATATCTTAATCATAAATATATAGTTTGGTAAATATAACGGAAACAACACCCAGTATTAACCGAGTATCTCAATTTTTTCATTAAGGTCAAACTTTTCTTGCCACTTTGAATCACTCAACTTTCATTTCAGTGTGTAAATTTGTGTAATTTTTTAGTAAGTATTATTTAAAAAATAAAAAATAAATGAGTCAAATGAGAATATATGAATCTTCGTTACTAAAATTATTATTTTTTAATTAATTTGAATAGGAGGTAATATTGAAGAAATTATTTTCACTAAATAATAATTAGCTTTCATAATTGTTAAATTAAGTCAACTGAAAAATAATATTTACTAAATAGTAAGCAATATTAATGTTTTTCATTTGTCTCACTATTTAAAAAGAAAATACATAGGATTAACATATCCAATAAAAATTGAGTAACTTTATATTTATAGAACCATGAAATGTTTGAGTGACTTTAACGAGACACAAGTTACAAAACATGATCATTATTTGTAAAGTAATTAACTCTACAATAGGATTAAAATACACTACTAATGGCTTTCCATGGATATCTTACCAACTTCTTTATAACACACATAGGTACCTTTTGCTATATATATCCGTTGATAAAAAGTAACAAAAACCATTCGATTCATAAGTAAACGTGTTCAAGATATAACATGTTACCTGAGAGTGCAATCATGTCAGCTTGGTTCAACCCATGACCAGCAAACATGCGATTAAGTTGATCCAAATTCATGTTCGGTTTCGGAAGATTCCCACCTACACTAGCCGACGTGGAACTCAGCCCATCTAACCTCCCAAGCTCCACCGCATACGAAGGTCCACCCGCCTGCAACAACCATTAACCATAATATAATGTTATTATGTCATTATCCAAATTGCATTAACCATCTGTAAATAAACAAAGTATCAATAAGTACCAGCGCAACTACATCCCGTGTAGCCATGGTGAGAATATCCGCACACGACACTTTATTTTTACAACTCGCGACTGCATCAACCGCAGCTTTGGCTTTAATAACCGTGTCAAACCCGTCCCCAGCCAATGACAGGTTATCCGGGTGGTCTTTCTCTGCAGTGTTGGACCCACTAGATGCTATCATAACTGAAGCGTCACACCCCTATTTATTAACCAAACACAACACATTAATAAGTTACAACTTATAACCTTAAAATGTTTAATGTTAATATAAGTATTCTGTTTTATATCAATGAACCTGAACGAAACAATCGTGGAAAAACAAACGAAGAGTGCCCGGGATGGTGACAAAGGTCTGCTTAACCTTTGCTGCGACTGCGTTGCGAACGATGGTTTCCACATTCGGGCATATGTTCGCGTAGTAGTTTTGTTTGAGTTGAGCATAAGTGAAGTTTGAGAATATGAGAACTGAAGAGAGAACAACTACTTGAATAAAAGTAACTCGACCCATGATGAAGGAATAATAATAATAATAATAATAATAATAATAATAATAATAATAATAATAATAATAATAATAATAATAATAATGTGTTTAGTGTTTTGTTCAAGGTTGATATACTTTATAATGGCAATAAGCTTTATTATATAAGGAAGACATAGGCAAACCAAAGTTGTGTTCAGTCACTAAGCCAGCTGTTTAGATTTGGAATATTTTGGAAATTTTACAGTGTCATTTATTTTATATTTAGGTTTAATGATTTGATAACAAGATCCGTGAGGTCAATTTTGGCATGCAAAAAATGGAATAATTATTTTATTTATTGGTATAATTATCTAACAAGAAAAAGAAGATGAGTATATGGGGACAAACTGCTAAGTAAAACGTAGGAAACGTATCAAAGTTGTGGGCTAGCATGCAAGTTGTTAAACATTGGTGAGACCAATCAATGGTTTTATTTGTTTGAATATAAAAGAAGTAAACGCAAATAATTTAAATTCATTTTTGCATTTTAGATATTGATTGTTTGCTGAGTATGATATAATAAAGGCATGAAGTGAAAGAACATAATTAAAGGAGCTAAAATAAAAAGAAAATTAAAACAATTAAGACTAACATTACATCAAATTTATGTACAATTATATAGCAAATAGAGCTATATATTCAAGGGCAATGAATTCATGATTTAAGTACAACTTTTTTTACGGGTACCTATCAAATTTACTGATTTCTCTTGTTATATACGTTATTCATATGAGATACGGATTTATAGATTTTGATATAACGACATATAGCACTGGTTACAAACGTATAGTTCAGAGTTCTAGCTCGTGTTTGTTTGAGAAGACTTAACCAAAATTTAAACTACTTTGATGTGACGGTCGTCGGATGAGTACGTGAATCTATCATACTTTTCCAAAGCTACTTATGAAAGGGGGAGGGTCCAAAACTTTACTCGTGAATGTGACATCAAGAAAAATGAAGTGAAGCCAATAATGAATACGAGGATTGGATTATTGTTTATTATTATAATTATATATATTATATAATATATTATTTTAGGAAGTGTTGTTTAGGAAACAGACATTGATGGCTAAGTCAACACCGGCCCTTTCTTTGCCGGCAACTTGATGCATCTAAGTTTTCATAGTTAAGTTATGAAGTAACAAAAAATTAGTGGGCAGCTGGCCAAGTAATTAACATTTTAAAGCGATATAGTAATAGTAACATGTTAGTAGTAATGGTAATGATTCAACTTTTATCAACCCAATCTATTAAGCTTACTCTACAACAAATTTAATACTTCAATAAACGAAACAAGTACGAAGCATTTTTATCATTTTGTATTTAATACTAACGGATTCAAACCAACAAAACAATCTAACCGGTTTGTTTTGATGTATTTTATAACTGTAACTAGTATTCGAAGAAAGTATTCTTATTAAACACATAACGTGAATGTCCTTGTCATTGGTGCAATGCAAGGTACAAAAGTGTTGCAACAACGTATAATGAGGCTACCAATTGGGGTTATCGACTAATGGTATCAAGCTATGTAGTAAGCATGTTTCTCCTCAAATGGTTGAGAGTTCTAGTCTAATTGGTATAAATTTAAAAGATTTTCATATAGACATTTTGAAAAAAGCATAAACTTCATGATTGTGGGGTAAAGGGCGTTAGTGTTCTCTCTAAGAAACATGTTTACAGTAGTATAGATACCCAAGAAGCTGAAAATATACGTAGACATGTAACTTATCTTTCGCATAAAATGAATTCATTACTAATATTAAATCAACGTTGGAGTTGAAGCTTGTTGCTACATCCAAGAGGTCTTACTTTGTAGTCGGGTCAGACCTCTTATAGCCCTTACTGAAGACTTTAATTTTGAATTTTGAAGATAAAGATCAAACGTGTTGTAGATAATTGTTGGTGAATTATTTATTAAGTATTTTATATTTAAAGTAAAGATAATTATTAGTTTTAACTAATAAGGTTTATCTAGGAGTTTATTTGTTTATTAAAATAGAGTTTGTGTTGGGCTAGGATTAGAATGAGTTTAGTATAAATAGATGGTTAGAGGTTGTGACATTCGTCAATTTCTGGTCACTTTTGTTATGTAAACCCGACCCGTTTGTAACCCGAACATTTCAAATATATAAAATATTGGATCTTGTCATTTAAAATATATAAAATATTGTTTTTTTTTATATTATGCATTGTTTGACCATTTAAACATACCCATTTTTATGCAAACCATAAAAGAATCTTTATACCCAACCCTTCACTCCTTCCCTATATATACACACCCATCTTCTTCATTTTACTCTTGCTACATCTCCAAAAAACTCTCTCAAACTCCATAGATTCAAGGTTGTTATTTCTTATGTATTTTTGAAGTTTTGACTTCTCAAGTCAAACTAACTATAGTCTTTCATTCTAACTTGTTCATCTAACATTACTAACTCTTGAATATGGTGGTACAACATATATATAATACACACCCCTTGTTTCTTTTATTTGTTACTTCACCGACTTTGGTTGGTTAAGTTTCGAATATCATAAGGCAAGGCTTCATGGAGGACTTCGTGTTCTTGATATATATTTACACACGCATAACTTATTATACATATCACTTATGACTAACTTCTAACCCTTTAGTTTGTTCATCTTATTTACAAGTTCCATGGTGTGGGTTTGTATAAGACTAACCTCGGTTTAACCGAAACTAGTCCAAACCGGAAACCGAACTTTTGTTTACTAGTTTTGTTAAAATAGTTGTTTAAACATGTTTATTGCTAGATTTGAGTTTCAAAAATCATTTTTACAAGTTCTTTGATATTAAGCATATGGAATCCATCTATGAACTCGTTGGGAGATGGAAACCGAACTAAACCGAAACTTTTGCTTAAAAGACTTGTAGTTAACTTTTTTTGTTGTAAAATTTAAGTTTTCTTCATTTATAAACCAATATACAAGTTCTATGATATTTGGGCATGTAGAAACCATCTATGACCTATTTGTGAGATGGAGACCGAACTATACCGACTTTTACTCGCTTAAGACACACAAGTGTGTTTTTAGTTATCAAGAATTGTATATTTCTTTAAAAAATAGTTTACAAACTGATTTTAATTATTTTTCTTAAGTACTTGGAATAGTTGGATCCAACTTGATCTCATAACATAGTTTGGACCGACAAAACCGAACACTCGCTTAACGTGCGTTGTTAGTTCTAAACAATAGATCTACGTACTTGGTTAAGTGTTAGTATGTTTTAATGAGTTATCTCATAACAATTAATATTTTGGAAAGTTGACTTTGGGTTCGACCATTTGTCAAGACCCGAACCGACAACCCGAACACTCGTTAAAAACCCGTTTTAGTATCTTTAGCCTAATGGAACTTGCATTTTAGCATTTTCCCCACCTTATTACTTAACATTGGTTAAGTAAATATTAAGGTTAGATACTTTAACCCGGTTTTGAGCAAACTTACATTTTTTAAAAGGGTTATTATTATAAATTCTTAAATAGTTAAATTTTAAACCTTGAACTTTAATTGATTAGTTTTTGCAACAATTATTTTATTTAAAGATCTTCAAGACACCCTTTCTAAATCCAAGACTTTCTTTTATTTAGGCTTCATACGTTAAACTCGTCGTTCCGGCAAATCTCCAAATAATCAATCTTTCAAGTTTATTACTTGAACGTGAGTAACTTCATACCCCGTTTTCTATCTTTTATTATGGGGGTGACATTTCAACTTATCTAAACTAAATGTTTTATACTTGGGTCTTAAACCACAAACGTTGTTGTATACCTTACTTGAATAATTGCTCGATTTGGTGTTCTATGCTTATTTGACTATGTGTTTATCGCTTTTGGATGGTGGAACTATAAATCCTAGACCATTTGGCAACCCCTCATGGCAAGGTGTCGTTAACGTAATGCAATTAACGATAACTATAAAATCCTAAACTATTTGGCAACCCCTTATAGTTGGGTGTCGCTAACTTGTTAGCGATAACTATTTATCCAAGTTTATAGCTATTATTTATGGTTTTGTATACTAGTTTTGTGGCTTTTCATACTATATATCTATTGTTCAAACTTATGAATTGCTCACCAACCTTTGTGTTGATAAACTTTATTTTATGAAATGTTACAGGTTTGCATCTAGGTTGATTATGGAGTTCGGTGAAGAAAACATCACAAATACCGTTAGGATATTAGCAAAAATGAACAATATTTGATTTGCTATATTTTGTTATATTTTGTTGTATTTGAGTTATGAATATTTGGTTATGTGACATTTTCGATGTTGTGAAATGAAATGAGTTTGTTAAATATTGTCGCTTTAAATAGTGTCACGCGCTTATGAGCAATCGTTGCACCCCGGCATGTTCCGCCGCCTTTGGTCGGGGTGTGACAGAGGTATTGTAATTTGTGTGCTTGGTCTTATAATAATAAAAAGAGTTGAACAAGTTTGTTCAATCTCGAGTTTGTGTGTTCGATCAAGGGCCTGATTTCCAACAATTGGTATCAAAGCTTGGCGTTGGCGGTTTTGAGAGCCGACCTTCGAGCAGCGGAGCAGCCCCTGTAATGTCGGGGGCTAGGGAGAGACGTTTAGTTAACAACAGACGGTTTTGGTGGTAATCTACGGCGCGGTGTGGCTTTGTTTTTGTGTTTATTTTTGTTTAGTGATATGGTGGTGAATGGTAAAGTGGACACCGTTCATGATCTCAGTTTGTGAAATTAGTCGGTGAAAGCTACTTTAAATATAGAGCTTCAGCCTTCAAGTCGGTGAAAAAATGCAGGTGGCATCTTTTAATTTTTGTATGGAATACTAACCGATTCATATGGTGGTTCACTGATCATGCATAAAGGAAATTGTGTTATATGGGAAAAGCAAAAAGAAAAGGTGATTTTTATTTCATGGAAACGAACCAATACCACGGGTTGTTAGGTGTTGTAAAGCGGGAGTTTCAAACCCGGTTGTTTGGTCATATTTTATTGTGTCGGACACTCTTTCTAGCCAAGGAAGGAAATCGCAACGAGGAGTTCGATTTATATGGCGGAAAAACCAACGGGCGTGTCGCGGAAGAAACGAAAGAGCGAGGAGCTAAGGAATTCGTTTGACGATCGAAAAGACGGAATAGTGGGGTGCTATTGTCTTTGTTGGTGGTTGATATTAGTGTGTGCATATCAAGGAAGAGTGTGACAGGGTGGTAAAATTACGATCAAATAAGGGTTGAATCTATTAGCAGAGATTTGCGGGTAGGCAGGCGGAAGAAGATTCGTCAAAGTGGGAGGCTTTGAATCTTGTCATGTCTAGCAAAGGAAGAAGAAAATGGTAAAAGTAGCAAGCTTATTTTTTCTTTGTTCGGTGGTCAAGAACGGTGTAGTTCTAGGACAGGAAAGAGGGATTGGATTTGTCGATCATGGTATGGATGTGAGGAAACAAGTTCAATTCAAGATTAAGGGGGAGAATGAAGACGTTAATCTTGAATTTTGAAGATAAAGATCAAAGGTGTTGTAGATAATTCTTGGTGAATTATTTATTAAGTATTTTATATTTAAAGTAAAGATAATTATTAGTTTTAACTAATAAGGTTTATCTAGGAGTTTATTTGTTTATTAAAATAGAGTTTGTGTTGGGTTAGGATTAGAATGAGTTTAGTATAAATAGATGGTTAGAGGTATTGTAATTTGTGTGCTTGATCTTATAATAATAAAAAGAGTTGAACAAGTTTGTTCAATCTCGAGTTTGTGTGTTCGATCAAGGGCCTGATTTCCAACACTTACAAATAAAGCTTGGACTCAAACTAGACATATGGAGAAGATATATAGAGTACAATGATTTTGTATATACTCTATATACGGGATATTAAGAGTGGTAGGAGGGACGCGTGAGTGCATCTCTGTAATCAAATGGGAGCGTCGATTATATTAAGTTTAACGTGTCAAACATGTCTAGGTTGGGTGCGAATGTTAAGTTCAATCCACTGCCATTACGTTATGGAATTACAGGGTGATGCTAGAGTAAAACTTGTGTTGACAATCAAAAGTTATTTTATTTTCTTAACTTGTAAGAAAAGTGCTTCCTTGTTTTACTTTATTTGCATTGTCATCCATCAATCTCACTTTATTTGAATAATGCACGTGTATGATTAAACTAAACGTTTAAGAGTACATAAAAGGTGGACTTTAACCAGATTTGGAATGAATCATTCTTTACTCTATATGAATATGAATATTCGTACATGGTAAAGTTTTATCTGAGTTTTGGATTTATCACACCATAAATTTGTTACAAGGATAAGCCTGTATTAATCATTAGTAGATCTAATATATAAGTATATAATATTAATATTATGTAATGATAATAATTAGTCAATCTAGAAGCTTAGTTTTTATATTTCATATTGACTAATAATATATTTCAATAATCGAAATCTATGCATAATATTGTAATAGAAGATGCCAGGCATGCCGGATTCGGTGGTGGTTTTATCGAATTGGATATTTAACATTTTAGAGTAGTTTATGAATTAGGTTAATGTTTGGATGATATGGAATTGTTAAGTGTATGTGTGTTAGTTATTTAGAAAGCCTAGTACTGGAAAGTCGAAAGGAGAAATGTCTATAGATCAAATTCCCTTCTATATAAGTCGGTATTTATTAATTGGTGATTAAAATGTGAGATTTTAGAACAAAAAGTATGTATATACACTATTAAAAAACCATTTATGACTCTTAAAAGTTAAATCGGTCATAGAAACTATTTCAACTATAGGTGTTGAATCATTCTTTTAGTTTACTTGGATAACATGAATTGATTTTAGAGGTGAGAGTTAGTAAAATGTTCTTCTTTGGACCCGTGAACATATATTTTATTTTTGGATATTTGATGTTTGATTTTGTAATTGAAAATATAACTAATTGATTATTTCTAAGGTTACGTGTGGACAATACTCATCTTAGTATAATATAGACTTATAGTGGTGCGTTTATACATCAACATCAGTTTTGGACTTTGGTCGTGAGTTTAACAACTGGGAATAATAATTCATTCAAAATTTGTAATTTGGTTTTTTTTTAATAGACTTTTTCTTTAAAACCAAACGATAGAAAACATAGATGCCTAATATTTTTCGTAGATTCGGAGTGATTTCTTCTATATAGTGGCTTTCTAAAATCAACCACAACAAAAGTAGGTAAACATAAAGCACGATATATCTCTTAAGTAATGAAACCATTTTATTCAACAAGCTAGAAGTTTGACCAAAGAGTATCATTGCTTTTACATGCGATGTAGTTGATACATGCAGTGGTGAAGCTTGGATAAAGATGTCGAGGGGGCCAGACGAAAATACGCATTTACAAAACAGTAAACAGAGGGGGCCGGGATCAAATTTTTGGTTTAAAACGGGTAAATTTACACTACGTATAAAAAATGTCGGGCGAAAAACGGGTAAATTTACATTACTGTGTAAAAAAACAGAGGGGGCCGGGGCCATCCCTGGCCCCAACTATCCTTCGCCCCTGGAAACATGTATAAATCTATTTTAAAAAAACCCACAAGGTAATATATACATGTATAGTAAAGAACGTATGTTTTTTGGATTTGGTTTATCAGTTGCAATGAAATCTCTCTTTATTTCACAAGATTTGTCAGAGACGTACTTTGCTGATTCTAATCTTAATGAAGTCAATTAACATTTCATGAACGGCAAGCAATTAATCATATAATTAAGAATTAACTAGTTATTGTGCCACTTAATAGCACTAAGTAATAAACTAATAGAGGAGCAATTAATATACCTAGAATTAGGGATGTGGAACGGTTTAAAATCGAAGTACACGTTCTATAAGACCAACTTTTAGGGAGGGATTTTCATTACTGTCACGTCACTGTCATGTAGACGAATGGACATTCATTATCTAAACCATCAAACATTTGTAATTGTTTAACTAACACAATTATTATTCATTTCTTTTTAATATAAAAAATAAATTGGCGAGTATGATTGTTGGAAAGGTGTTGATGAGCATTTGGCACCCCGCACCCCATCTCCATGAGTTGTAATGATATGGCGTGGAAATGATGATGATGTGGTGCATGAGTAATGCCCACAATCCATAACACATAGTCTAATAGCCACAGTTTCAATTTCATTTGGTTTAGTGACTAAATGACATTCAAGACGTTAAAAGGATGTACGTAAAATGATTGAAGCGAACTAAACATATGTGTCATAGTTAGGGGAGAAATCAAATTGATAGCTTAGCATGATAGCAACTCTTTTCTTCTTTTTTCTTATCACCCACGTGATAAAGAAATCAACCCAGCTAAAGCCCAATAAGTGGATAGAAATCAGGCCTTTTGGTTAAAGCTTTTAAGGGATAACCAATTACCAATTCTCAATCTCTTATTCCATGGGGTTGGTTGGTATATAAATTTCTTGAAAGCGTCCGGAATTATTAAATCGAGTATATATAAGAAACGAAAAGAAAATGTATGGGTTGCGGGTGAATCCCCTCCACCTTAGTAACCTAAAGTGAGTATACAAAAATTGAAGAATGTGTCATATTTGTAACTAGTTTTTGTGTATAACGCTAAATTACTAATAAAAGTAACTCAGAGTTGATGGTTATAAATCAAAACATGTCTTTTAGATACTTATTTCGTTAGTTGAAACAATAGCGTATCATGTATCATAAGCTATCATTTCAAAATAGCATAGTCAACATATATTATTTTTAATCAAATATACTTACCCAAATAAGGTCACTTTACACGACAAACTAAGGTATACAGTTAACATTATCCAAAATCTAGAGAACATACTTACCCAAAGAGAGGTACAAAGTCGATAAAGTTATCAAAAATTTCCACGACAAACTAAGTTATATACAATAGCCACATCTTACTCTCAAGGCATAATCATCTTTAATATTTTATATTCATCTTCATCTTATTTATTTTGATGTATAATGGCCGACCCGGGAATTTTTTTTTGGGCTTCGAAAACTATTAAGGGTCGAAAAGTTGTAGATATGCGCATATATAAAAAATTTCTGGTTTGGGTTGTATCAAGATATAAAAAAAATTCTTAGTTCTGATCAAGTTGGAAAATTTCAACCTAAGCACAGATTCTTTAAGCTAAAAGGTAAAAACACAGACATTCGTTTTTAAATCTACCAAAAGTTATCAATCAAATAATCACATAATTAAGCAAATAGTCAATAACTTTAAATTAAAGTTAGAAAAATATATATATAGATGATTGATTATCATTGATTGTAGGAAACAACTTTCTGAATTCAAAACTCGATTTATGATGGCATGTAAAGCTTAGGGATGACTGATGAAATCGATTTCGGCTAATGAGATTTTGGTAATCTTCGAATCTGATTGTAGATTACAGGTTCGAAGGAGTGAAGGACCAATATGGATTTGCAATTTCCGAATACGAATATTTGCCATTGCTCATTAGCTCTATTGCCGAATATTATTTGTTAAGTTAATAGTTTATTGTAAATTGATTTTAAACTTAAAATGGGTTTTGGGCTTTAGGCCATTTAGAGTATTTGTGTTAGTATTTGTTATTGGGTCCAATTTGTTTAATCCCAAATAACTTGTGTATTGGTCCAATTCTTTTAAACTCCAACAAATACATATAACTAAAATTTCTTTTCAAATAATCTTACAATTTTTTAAAATTTAAAATTCTAAATCATTTTTTTTCTTGAGGATTGGTGTCAAAATATATATTTCTTTTTTAAGATCGTTGTAAAAAAAAATTCATGTTGTGACGCAGTCGTGTTAAAAGTTCTTGTGGTGCTTTCGTGATTTTATCGTATATATTGTAAAAAAAAAATGTGGTGTGCAGGTGACCCCCACGGCCATATATATGGTTGGGAAGCTTATAAGGTTAGACTTGTAGTAGTCGAAACCATTGGAATTCTTATACATTAGAAAAATCAGTTTTATTATTAATATATACGAGGAAAAGGGTAAAAGAATAGCTGGAAAAAAAATCTTTAAAATTGGTAGGAGCGCTTAAGAAGATGAATTAGGAAACCCGAAGGGCGCCCTGATACCCTTAAAATATCCAAAGTGAAGCATATAAATACATGAAGGTCTATTCTGCTAATCTAGTTGCACACCCACTTCATATTATGCAACATTTTATGGACTTTTCAACAAATATGTTTTGCACCTACTGTCCTAGCTAGTTACATGACCGTCCTTAATTCCCATTAGTTCGTGGACTTTTTAACAACTTTTTTAAGACTGATAAATCGTTTCTTATCGTGTTTTAACATGTTAAAGATAACGTGATTAATATAAATATCAAATATGAAAACGACTCGTGTAAGATTTGACTTTGACGGTTTGAGCGTGACAATTATATGTTTTACGTATCAAGAAAGAGAAATAATGAACCCTAGACTCCTAATTTCAATTATTTAAAAAAAATATAAAATTGCACAGTGTACTTTTTTGCTAAATAGGTCTTATCGTGTACTACTCACGCTACATTTTTTAAGTTTCACTCACTTTATGGACATTATATGTTAGCAGTTTGCCACATAACATTGAACATTGTTTAATTCTTTACTACTCACGCTATATTATCATTGTATCAACAATTAACAACATGCTTCACCATCTAGACAAGTACTTTTAAACTAATAATTTATAACATACTAAACACACTCGATACACAAAATCTAAGAGTGTGTTTGGTTACATATTTTAATATATCATGGAGCTTCTTAATGGTTAAATTTCAGTCTTTAAGTACATGTTAAATGATTTAGATACTATTTATTAATCAGTCAGATTTTTTATTAATTTAACACTAGATTAACAAACAGCTCGTATGTAAAGTTATAAAACTAACATTGAAGTGTATCCCCTTTAAGAAAATTCTATTAATATCCTATTATAATCTAGTTGTCATCAAACTTATATTTTTATAAGATTAAATAGACTGTGATTATAATAGTTTTATATAAATAACTAGAAACTATCAATACCGATAATGATAATATCATTGATCATAAAAAAAAAATACTATAGTATGTTATAAAATATATATATTTAAAAAGTTGATTTGCAGCTCTGTTAAATAATAAATATAAATATAAAAGCAATCATCAAACTATACAAGATGACAGGTCTGGTAACACCTTGAAGAGGTAGGTCCCAGCAGAGCCCAGTTGGACCCGCAAGACTCACCTTGAAGAGGGACGTCTGCGCAGAAACCAACTGGATCCGCAGGACCAACCATGCTCAGAGACGTGACGTCCTTACGCGCAGTACGCAAGCTGGTCCCGCAGGAAATGCCTCCCGATGGTGAAGGACTCCGCCTGTCCCCGCAGCCTCGGATACAAGCCATCAGGGAAGGCCACCCGCGCAGCAAGGCTACACGCACAAGGCACTTAGCTCTCAATCACTCAGTGTCACCTGAAGGAATGAGCGAAGCCGGGAACAATCCCGCACAAGGGCGGGAGGGGGAATACTCCCGCCCAAATAAGCCAGTCCGTACGATACGGGAAGATCTTCTGTACTGTACCTGACGAGGTATGGGAAAAAGATCTGACTAAAGATACGACAGCTTATTGACAACAGTATGGCGAGCAGCATGCTCCTGTACTGTGTCACTATTAGCCGCTGCCTACTCACCAACCCTGTCATACCACGTGCGTAGCCGGCAGTTGGTGGAAAAGGAATGGTATACAGCAGGCCTGGTCATTATCAGCCGCTGCCTACCCACCAACTACCATCAGGGCACGTGCGTAGGCTACTGTTGGTTGAACAGGAACACTGTTGCAGCCGGCCACACCTCCTTGGAAACCTACCTTCGGCTATAAATACCACAAATGGTATGACCATCATATCTTATCTTGTATCATCATATTATACCTGATATCTGCTCTAGCAATATACATTTATATTTAAAGAGCAATCTAGTCTGATTCTCACGCCGGAGGGTGGTCACAAGGAGGAACCCCCCCCCCTTCTCAGTGACAAGCTCACGGTGTCTGTTTTGCAGGTTATCAGGAGAACCATCTTCTCAGGGTCTCACCCCTCGTGGGAAACATCTATCTAACCCCCAGGTTACCAGTAATCTGCCCGGGGTC
Source organism: Bidens hawaiensis (assembly GCF_021521415.1). NCBI lineage: Eukaryota > Viridiplantae > Streptophyta > Magnoliopsida > Asterales > Asteraceae > Bidens > Bidens hawaiensis. The sequence goes on along the minus strand of NW_027491177.1, from coordinate 1,100,723 downwards.
TGGTTAGTGTTTCTTCATTGGCGCCATCCGTGCATAAAGCTAGAACTTTATTTTTCTCCAGTTTTTTTTCAAACTTCCAAGATGGTTAAAGAAATTCCGGTAACCACAACCCCAGCTACTGGGGGGACTACCGGCTACACAGTTTTTACAAACACTACCCCGGCTACCCAAGCCGGGGCAAGTGAAGTAAATTTTACGAACACTACCCCAGTTACCCAAGCTGGGGCAAGTGCAGTAAATGATCGCCCACTGGGATTCACCGATACCCAGTTTGAAAAACGAACAAGACTCCCCCGCCAAACACTCGATGAAGTTAAGGCATGGGCGGAGGAACGTCAGAGGGAATTCCAAGCCGAGTTGGACGAACGCTTGCGCTCCGTCCAACAGGCTGACGAATTCGAAGATTACTTGGATGACTCGGAGGAATCCGACTCCGACGCGAACCCTCGCCATAGGGCAAAAGGGAAGCGTAAGGAAACGGATTCCCAACCGAGAAGGCATTTTGGACAAGCCTTCAAACCAAAAAGCACAAGTGGAAGTCCACGAGACTTCTCCAAAACATTCAGACCAAACGTTGCAAATGCGGGAACGTCCAAATTTGCAAGGGACATTGCAGAAGCAATCGCCCCAAAAAGTGCCAAACAAATGTCCAGCATAGGCACATATGATGGTATATCCGACCCAAATGATCATTTGAACAGATTCATAGCGGAGGCAACCGTCAGTAGTTGGACGGAACCTACATGGTGTTACATGTTCCAAATGACGCTGGTCGGGGCTGCTAGAGCGTGGTTCGATCGTCTACCGGTCAACCACATCTACGACTGGGCTGACTTCCAACAGAAGTTCAGCCAACACTTCAGCCAGCAAAGAAAGTATACCGAGGAGCAATGGACAATCCTCAAATGCATTCGGGAGAAAGATGAATCTTTGCTGGACTTCATCACTCGCTTCAACTCGAAGAAGCTAAGTCTGGGTAACATCAGCGAAGATCTTGTTCGCGCTGCCTTTATTCAGGGCGCGAACGACCCAGAGCTCATCCGCACCTTAACGGGTAAAGATGGCATGCCATCCACATGGGATGCCATCATGACAGCAGCTAAACGCTTTGCGGAAACGGAAAAGCAACTGGGTAGAGATCTCCCACAGAGCACAAACCTCTACACCCAGAAAACAAGGGAAGAGAATGTCCTTACCGCCCAATTAAACAAAAAGCGGAAGCTAGGCATTTGGCAGTCAAGGGTAAACTTTGACACCCCATCCGGCTTGCAGCATCGGTTAGGCGGAAGGGATAACGTACAGTCCAAGAACTCCAGATGGACGCCGCTCACCAAAAGCGTCACCGAGATATTCGCCACTGAGGAGCTCCCATGGCCAAAGCCTCAAATAATCCGACATCGTCACAATGCTGATCGGAGCAAATACTGTGACTTTCACAGGACAAAAGGCCACAACACCGAAGAATGCATAGAAGTGAAGGACATGGTCGAAGCATTCGTCAGAGATGGGACGCTCGCGCACCTCGTGGCGCAATGAACGCTGAGCAGGCTGATGCGTGTAGAACCCCAGCTGGGGAAAACACGAATAAAATTCAAGCTTCAATGTGGAGACTACATGCTGCGTAAAGAACGAGATCCCGAACCAGGTGCGTATCGGCTCGATGGCACTCCCATCCCAGCAACATGGAAGGGAGCTCATTTACACAGTTTGCATGTAAATCAATTCCAAATTTGTAAAGAAAAGGCCAAGAGCCACTTCTAATGGAAACGATTCTCCTTAAAACATTGACGCTGATGATTTTACATTTTTATGAACTATCAACACGGATATGCCGGTTTTCACCGCATAAATACGTGGAAAGTCGTTGCATGGGGAAGGCGGCAAAACCCGCATAAACCCAAAAAACGACAAACCTTCACGCAGGTCAGTCGAAGGGGAAAAGTTCAGTCCTCCCATTAAATGAAAGTGCCGGTCTATCCGCATGAATCATGAAAAAGGGAACTGAACACTAACCTATTGACAACCGCGCGTCGAACGGTTAATTTATTTAACACGGATATGCCGGTTTTCACCGCATAAATACGTGGAAAGTCGTTGCGTGGGGAAGGCGGCAAAACCCGCATAAACCCAAAAAACGACAAACCTTCACGCAGGTCAGTCGAAGGGGAAAAGTTCAGTCCTCCCATTAAATGAAAGTGCCGGTCTATCCGCATGAATCATGAAAAAGGGAACTGAGCACTAACCTATTGACAACCGCGCGTCGAACGGTTAATTTATTCAACACGGATATGTCGGTTTTCACCGCATAAATACGTGGAAAGTCGTTGCATGGGGAAGGCGGCAAAACCCGCATAAACCCAAAAAATGACAAACCTTCACGCAGGTCAGTCGAAGGGGAAAAGTTCAGTCCTCCCATTAAATGAAAGTGCCGGTCTATCCGCATGAATCATGAAAAAGGGAACTGAACACTAACCTATTGACAACCGCGCGTCGAACGGTTAATTTATTTAACACGGATATGCCGGTTTTCACCGCATAAATACGTGGAAAGTCGTTGCGTGGGGAAGGCGGCAAAACCCGCATAAACCCAAAAAACGACAAACCTTCACGCAGGTCAGTCGAAGGGGAAAAGTTCAGTCCTCCCATTAAATGAAAGTGCCGGTCTATCCGCATGAATCATGAAAAAGGGAACTGAACACTAACCTATTGACAACCGCGCGTCGAACGGTTCAAGACAATTTCTAACAAAAAGATAAGGAAAACCTACACGCAAGTCAGATGGTAAAGTTTAGCCATCCTACTACGTGCAAGTGACGGTCCTACCCGCACAATCACGGAAGAGGAAGCAAAACTTCACACCTATCTACCACGTTCAAAGGTTAACTTATCCTCAAAAGATGAGGAAAACCTACACGCAGGTCAGATGGTAAAGTTTAGCCATCCTACTACGTGCAAGTGACGGTCCTACCCGCACAATCACGGAAGAGGAAGCAAAACTTCAACCTATTATCTACCACGTTCAAAGGTTAAATTATTCTAAAACACTTGGAAAATTGCTAATTTAAACTAAAGTATGCAAGTCATACAACGTTTACAAAGCAAGGAACCCAACGAAAGTAGCGGTCTTACCCGCAAAAAGATTTACATTTCACAATGGTTGATTACAAGAATGGCCGGGTAACTACCCGCCTACAAGAAAATAAATCTATACAAGCTAAATCTATCCTGGCAGCGGGAAGGGATCTTCAGGATCAGGCTTCAGGGCCACTTCCACTTGGACCAGCCCCATCAGTAGAGCGTGGCAGTTCAAGGAAAGCTTTGAGGATAGCTAGCCCATCATCAGCAGCAGCAACTTCGTTTACCTTCTCCACCACCGGATGCGGGAAGGCGGCGTATTGATTTACTGCTTGGTCATATATGGCTTCAGTATCTACATCGAATAAAGGGAAGTTGGAAGGCGGGATGCCTTTCTCAACGAACCCTAGACCAAGCAGGAAGCCGGCCTTTTCCCCGTCCTCGTGAGAAGCGTTGAGGGCTGCGCTCATAGCATCGTCGTAAGATGTCTCTGAGAAGACCCGATGCACAACCTACAAAGAAAAATACAAGTGTCAGAACCTTTTCTATTTATAAGGAAAAGCGTGAAGACATGAAGTTAGACTTACCTGAGACAACGCTTCTCGAAGAAGCCATTCCTTGGCAACCAGAGCTTCTTGGAGGGCAGCTTGAGCTTCGTTACGGGCGCGTTCGGCTTCACTCTTGTTGAGGTTGGCAAGCAACACTTCTTTAGCCGCAGCCTCTTCGACGCCCTTTAGCTTACGCTCGGTATGGTCAAGCACCCCCCTCTGGTCCAAGATTTCTTGAAGCTTCTTAGCATCCTCCATCGCCAAGGCATCATGAGCCTGCTGGAGAGCCTCTAATTTGGCTTTAAGTTCTTCATTCTCCACGCGTAGAGGCTCAGCAACAGCTTCAGCCTTGGTGGCCCTCTCGGTTGCGTTCCTTGCAGTCTCCTTAGCCAGCCGAAGCTGTTCATTAACAGCTTGGGCAGCCTTGGAACGGGCCTCGAGTCGAGCCTGAACTTCAACCTCGAGGGCCTTGAAGGCCTTCTCCTTTTCCGCAGCTATAGCGGAAAGCCTTTGGTTCTCCTCCCGGATGGCCCGCGCCTGAGCAACTTCTTTAAGGCGAGCTGCTTTTAACTTGTCGTTTTCACGACAAAGCAGCTCAACGCGCGGCTGCATCCGGGCCAGGAGAACCCGAAGCTCATTGCTTAGCCTACCCTCCTGGTAGCTAGCCATGGCTTCCCCCAACGCACCACTGGGAGCAGCGTGACGAGCCCATTCCACGCACTCCACAGGGGTGCGAAGGGTTGTTCCTCGGCGAATGTTCCATCGTGGAACATACACTTCATTGGAATCCGACACTGCAAAAAACATAAAGCAGTTAGGAAAAGATGATAAAGAAAATATATATAAATGGGCCAAAAGAACCCTACGCACCTGTAGGGTCAATTACAGGCCGATAGCCGCCGAACCCATCACCTGAACCCAACGGAAATCCATCCAAGAGGTCAGGCAGATGGGAAGGTGGCGGAGAAATGCGAGAATCCCCATGCGTACCTGATTGATCGGCCGTCGTTGCCGTGGTGGAGGCATCGTAACAGCCGCCGCGGTGGCTGCCGCGGAATCCGCAGCAATTGTAACCGCCGGTTCAGTGAAAGATGCTGTAAAAATCGCACTCACGGCCGGCGGTGACGTCATCTCGGCTGGAACAGTCGGCTCAAAGGAGTGAGCAACTGAACCAGCGGGCGCAGGCGCAGCCGCCTGGGTCGTCGCCTCAGGTAGGCTGACCGGGCCTACCGTCATTGGCGTGGAGGTACCACTCTGCGATCCACCCTGGAATGCGTCAACATCCACGCCTGCGTAAAGAAGATAAGTGTTAACGATATTAAGCTATGAAGATAAAAGCAAAAGAAAATTGTACTTACGGGTTTTCTTGAGCCTGAAGGTACGGAGAGGCGGGGACGAACCCGATGGAGTCGGCCTCTTTGCGCCGGTTACCGTCGTCTTCTTGGGCTCTCCGGAGGTGACAGTCACAGCCTCCGGAGCAGTGGTCTTATCACCACCGGGGTTCCCCACCACCTCTTCGCTCTCGGTCTCCGAATCAGACCGAGGCGCTGGATCGGCAGTGGAGGCCTTCTCCTTCCCCTTCCCGCCGGCAGCCTTCTTCTTCCGCACCAACGGAGGACCATCTGCGGATTCCTCATCAGAACATACGATTAGAGGAATTCCAGCAGAGGTTTCAACATTGAGGGGTCGAGGGTCGAAGAGCGCCTTACCTGGCCGACGGGCGCTGAGGATCTCATGGCCTAGCGGATAGACCTCCATGAACCGATCCGCCGTTTGTTCTAGGATGGGCAACTCGTTCTCATCTAGAGCGCGAGTACCCATCCGTGCGGGACCGTCAGCCTCCCGCGGGTTTAGGAGCGACTGAAGGTCGTTCCCCTCTGAAATAAACAGGAAAGAAGTTAGAAGAAATTCAAAATCAACAAAAGGGAAAAAAGCATACCGTAAGGAACAGAGTTCGAACCGTATTCGAGGACGATTGGGATCTTTTGCGCATCGGCAGCCTTCCACACTTGGCTCATCCCCAGCATCACCATCCCGGACTCCGCAAACCGGTAAACCGGAGATTGGACCCGCGATATCTTCGCAAACCATTCCGCCTCCTGGTAGCTGGAGGCGTGAAGGCTGGGAAGTGCTTGCCCGTTTTTGAACTTCATGGCAATGGGGATGGCGCGAGCGGATATGAAGAAGAACTCCCGCTTCCACGAGCGAAGACTGCGCTCGGTCGCGCAGATCTTTAAACCCTTGATTCGGGTTGTCAACGTGTACCACCCCTGGATGCACCTCCAAGTGTAGAAGGTCATCAGGCAGTCAACGTAGGGCTCAACACCCAAAATCCGGCACACCCACTCGAAGTGGCGAATCTTCGCGATCGCCATCGGGTGCAACTCGGTCAGATGAACACCGTGCCTCTCGAGGACACGGTAAACAAACTTTGTCAATGGGAACCTAAGATTCCCATAAACAAAGAATGCTGCATAAACCCCGATCTTGCCTCTGGGGGCATCGTACACAGTATGATGGGGTTCAGGAAACTCAGGCTCGAGAGACTCGAGCATGAACTTCCTGACGACATACCGGTACAGATCGCCAGGCAGAGCACACTGGCACTCACCAGCAGTACTCTTGTCATCGGCTATGGATTCAGCATCACGAGACGACATCTTGTGAAGGAAAGAAGAAAACGATTTCGGGAGAATGCTTGCCTGAAAAGGGGAGTATTCGCCGGAAATCGCTTAAGAGATGAAGAGGAGTGAAAGTGTGAATTACAAAGAGCCCTCTACCCCTTTATATACTAATCGCAATTAATGCGATGAAATTAATGCGGAGGAGAGAGAAATCGAAGGTGCAATGAAACTATGACACGTGGCAAAAAGCAAGCTGGCAACAGCTGTTGACAGGACGCGTACCATTAATTTCGCGGCCACGCGCCCGAAAAATAGCGCCCACGCGCCTGAAAAAGCGTCTGGAATGACCATGTACTGTCACGTCACCATAACTTCCTGCACGACCTGACACAGTCAGAAGAAACCGTCGCACGACGTTTCAGATGTTTGGACTGTTCTTATCCTCACCAACCTTTCGAATTTCAAAATTCAAAATTCAAAAAGATCAAATAATAGGCGGGAAAATACCCCTTACCTTGGCAAACAAGTAACCGTAAGACGGCTGCGGGTACAGTGTTAAGGCAAAACCCTTCACATACCTAGCACCCGCAGGGAATTGAAGCCAAGAACCTTGGCGAACAAGTAACCGTAAGACGGCTGCGGGTACAGTGTTAAGGCAAAACCCTTCACATACCTAGCACCCGCAGGGAATTGAAGCCAAGAAAACCTTGGCGAACAAGTAACTGTAAGACAGATGCGGGTACAGTGTAAAGGCAAAACCCTTCACATACCTAGCACCCGCAGGGAATTGAAGCCAAGTATACCTCGGCAACCAAGTAACTATAAGACGGGTGCGGGTACAGTGTAAAGGCAAAACCCTTCACATACCTAGCACCCGCAGGGAATTGACGCCAGGAATACCTCGGAAGTAAAGTAACCGTAAGACGAGCGCAGGTACAGTGTTAAGGCAAAACCCTTCACATACCTAGCGCCACGCTGGGAATTGAAACCAAGAAGGATCTTCTGGGCAATGCTTGCGGAAACGGAAATAACATCCCCGCATAGCGGGAACGTCGAGAACTACGTTGTTTGAAGCTCCAGGATGGAATTGGTGGTCTTAACATAATTGATCACTATGTTCAAAACAACCAAAACCTCATGGAGAATCCACACAAGTGGGACTCAACGCTCCTGACGTGCGAGGAGGTTACAGCCTACCCGCATCATACCCAAAGACCAAGCAGGAAACTCGGGCATTTCTGCAAGTGACAAGGACTTCCGCGGGAGGAATCCCCATGGAAAACCTTAAAAAACCCTTTTCAAAACCCTCTGCTTAAGTCCAAAAGTTCACCTCACTTTATTAAACACTCATGAGAAGAACATTGGACTGGGGGGACTTGAAGAGGTAGGTCCCAGCAGAGCCCAGTTGGACTCGCAAGACTCACCTTGAAGAGGGACGTCTGCGCAGAAACCAACTGGATCCGCAGGACCAACCATGCTCAGAGACGTGACGTCCTTACGCGCAGTACGCAAGCTGGTCCCGCAGGAAATGCCTCCCGATGGTGAAGGACTCCGCCTGTCCCCGCAGCCTCGGATACAAGCCATCAGGGAAGGCCACCCGCGCAGCAAGGCTACACGCACAAGGCACTTAGCTCTCAATCACTCAGTGTCACCTGAAGGAATGAGCGAAGCCGGGAACAATCCCGCACAAGGGCGGGAGGGGGAATACTCCCGCCCAAATAAGCCAGTCCGTACGATACGGGAAGATCTTCTGTACTGTACCTGACGAGGTATGGGAAAAAGATCTGACTAAAGATACGACAGCTTATTGACAACAGTATGGCGAGCAGCATGCTCCTGTACTGTGTCACTATTAGCCGCTGCCTACTCACCAACTCCTGTCATACCACGTGGTAGCCGGCAGTTGGTGGAAAAGGAATGGTATACAGCAGGCCTGGTCATTATCAGCCGCTGCCTACCCACCAACTACCAGCAGGGCACGTGCGTAGGCTACTGTTGGTTGAACAGGAACACTGTTGCAGCCGGCCACACCTCCTTGGAAACCTACCTTCGGCTATAAATACCACAAATGGTATGACCATCATATCTTATCTTGTATCATCATATTATACCTGATATCTGCTCTAGCAATATACATTTATATTTAAAGAGCAATCTAGTCTGATTCTCACGCCGGAGGGTGGTCACAAGGAGGAACCCCCCCCCCCCCTTCTCAGTGACAAGCTCACGGTGTCTGTTTTGCAGGTTATCAGGAGAACCATCTTCTCAGGGTCTCACTCCTCGTGGGAAACATCTATCTAACCCCCAGGTTACCAGTAATCTGCCCGGGGTCTGGTTAGTGTTTCTTCACACCTATTTAAAACGAGGGTTTATATTTAAATATATGATAAAGTTTTAGAAAATAAAGGTAATTTTTGTAAGTTTGTAACTTAGAAAATTATTATATGAAGTTTAGACATTTCTTATTCATTTTTTCTATAAGAAATGTTAAAAGGTTACTTCGAAAAAAACTAAAAGACATTTGTAACACGTATTAGTGACAAAATTTTAAACAGGTTATAAAGATTTCAAAATGTTTATACTTTGATGAACAAATTATGGTTTTATAAATATATCGAATGGTTTCTTATAAAAGTAATACACTAAGATAAACTATTTACATAAGCAATCCCAAATACCTTCGTTATTTAGTTTGTCTCTATCATTCATTATATTGTGTTCAATGTCATCTCTCTCATTCTCTGTCTACCTTCATGTGAATTTATAGGTGTTGAGTAATTTGTTGTTTAACTTGGACTAAATGGGTATGTTCACAGTTCCTTGAAAGCAAACAGTTTATAATCTTTAAGGTATGTTGTAAAATATATATTTGATGCATCCTTAAACTATTTTATCGTGTTATGGTTATAAACTTATAATTGACATTTATTGTGTCAAAATATGACTTAATACTTGAAACAACTAATTGGCTTCATTATATACGTATTTCACTTCAGGTTACAAAAAGGGTGCTATTTTTCAAAATTCGTTTTAGGTCTTCAAAAATGTTGAGCCGCTCATGTGATGAACCTTGCCCTATTGAACCACTGAATCGAACCAACATTTTTTATGTACCACCCTATGTTATCGAAGCATCTAAATGTAGTGAATCCTTTGAAAAAAATCTTGAATGAGCCATTGATCATCTAAGCACATATATCTTCATGTAAGAGAATATTGTTCATGTGAACTTGCTTTAAATTGCAATGTCTCATCTTAAGCATCTTACTAAGAAAACATACGGAAACGTCTAAAAAAAGATATAGCTAGCGTCTGAACCATCTAAGCCGAAGGAAGTGTCTAGGGCTCGAACATTTCCTCTTATCATAGACGCTTCATGTGGATATTTAAACGTTTCAGAGAATACACATAGGTCTTAGACGTTTTCCCTTAGAAGACATTTGTGTAGATGTTTCCTCTGAAATTTGTCATGTGTCACGAAATAAGTAGTCTATTGATGAGTCCAGCTATTAGATAAAATTCATACAATTTACCGATGTGAGTGAGGACCTCAATTTTCATGAAGTCTCTAGGTTTTAGAGACTTACCTTATTTATTTTAAATTTTTGAGGGACCATAACCATTACGGTGATTTTCCTTAAAATAGTAGTAGTAATAATAATAATAATAATAATAATAATAACTTATATTTTTAAATTAAAAAAACGTAAGAGGGAAAAGGAGATATAGCATAATTTTGACCTATTATATGTATCAACACAAAATTGGAAAATAATTATAATCCCCCTCTTGATCCGACGAACTAAAAATAGAAAGAAAAAAAAATTGAAGTATTAAACAGATTTTTTTCTATTTGAGTTAATAATAGACAAGTGGGTGGTGATTTCAATTTGTTTAAGAAAGTGAGACGAGGAATAATATGATGGCTGCACATGGATGAGTGGCAAAATGACAACTATGGACCCACACTCCACCATTTTTTAATTATGATCAATTATAATATCATGTTATTAATTATATTTGTCTAACGTTTTATTACCAATTATATTAATAACTAGGGTACAGAGGTATACACGGGTGGAAAACATGTCAACAAACATAATGAATTTAAACAACAAATTCAAGCAACATAAAACTTCTTCAACTTTCGGACCAAAACGTTAACCATTTACAATGTCTAGATATTAAGGGTGTGTTTGGGATTGCCTATTTAAGTGAAAATGACTTTTTGTTAAAAGACCTTATTAACTTATGATTTTTTAAAAGAAGTTTTTTAAAAACATGTTTGGATTAGCTTATGAGTTGGGAAAAACTAAAATGACTAGTAAAGACACTCTTTTTTAAAAGGAGTGTAATGAGTTTTGAGGGTTGGAAGGGTGTAATAGGTAAATCAAACCCATTAAGTTAATAAGTTACAAATTCATAACTTTTCAAACCCCTTTATTTTGTCTTCTCATTAAGTTAAAATCCATAAGTCCTTATAGTTTGCCAAACATCTTATACATCTTATTAACTTTTTAAAAAGTTTATAAGTTATAAGTTGATGAAAATAAGGAATCCCAAACACCCACTAAAACAAAAGACCTAAATATACTCTTTCATATTAAACCACCATCAACTTCTTCAAATATTCTAACAAAAGAAACTCATTTTGCTTTACCACCTTAAAATTTAAAAAAACAATATTATCCAAATTAAATATGTCATTAAAATAATAACATGTTTAATAACGAAAGCTCGTGTTACACACGGATGAAAGTTATAATAAAAGTAAAAAAATATTACATGTAATACGTAAATTGAGTTATATTATATAATGATTTCTATTTATAACTTTTATAATAAGTTTTTGATATATTTATACATTATTACTTATAAATTTAATTTGCAAACCAAACCTTGGTGTTTGATTTATTTTATAACAAAACATTCATATTGATATTATTATACATTTTATGTGTATAAAAATGATTTTTAGAACAAAATGTTGTCACATGTTAAAAAATGTCTTTCTATAACGTTGTAAAAATTGGAGACGAAGACTCAAACAAAAATGTAAAATTTCAATATCTTTCAATTTCGTATTTAATCAGGTTTAAATATGTTATGACTATTAATAATAAATTAAGCAATTATGGTGACTATTTAAAATTTGAAATTTATATATAAATTTGAAATGATTTATTTCAAATTTCGTATTTTAGCAACAACTTACTATATTTTCAGTAACATTATTATTAAAAGTAAGTTATAATGATGATTATAATTTGAATTTCGAATAAAATATTGAAATTATTAATTTGGGGGTTTATTTTTAAACATTAATTTTAACATTTATGAGTAATTAAAAATAGTCAAATATAAACAAATGAAAAGTTGGTTGACATTGAACAATATGGAAAACTTTAAAAGTTGTTAGTAATTAGTCAAATTCCGTTTTTAATCGGAAATAAATATGTTATAAATATTAATTATTAATTAATTAAGAATAAATTAAGCAACAAAGATAATATTTATATTTTGGTCAAGCAACGTATTTGAAATGATCAATGTTGGAATTCGGTAATAATACTCGGACAAATTTTAGGCATCAAAAATGCTTTAATAATATACGTATTTAATATTGATTAATTATGTCATGAATATTAAGCAAAATATAAGTAACAAATACTTATATTATAAGTAAGATTTTAAAGAAAAGTCAAATGACTATCTTCATTAGAAATTTAAACATCAACTGAAATTATTAATTTGTATTTTAAAAGGTAATTCGGTGATAAAGCTGGAAAAAGTTTTATGTAAAAAATATATTAAAAAAATAATGACATACATGTTTAAAACTGATAAAAATTTTCAATAACATCCACACATGTTAACAATCAAAACATGTTTACAATTAATATAAATTTTCAATAACATCCACACTCCTTTGAAACAATTTGTTAATTTACAATCTTGGATCGCCTGAAGCTTAAATGAATAAAATTAAATTAATGTTACATAATAATTTTATAATTCATATATACTAAATTAAAAAATAAAAAAATATATTTTGTTTTACCAGGTACTAAGAGGGGAAGAAACACTCATGAGTATTACCTTAACACTCACCAATCTTATATTGTCATCTCATTTCTACGATCAAGTACCCTAACACCACAAACTCACTGGCAACACTTACCCTTAACTACCAAATAATGTTTTTATTTTTTTATAATAAAAAATAAATTAAACAATTAAAAATAACCATCATTCGAATAAAATTTTAATTAAATAGAAAACATTAATTAAATAAGTTAAAGAATTAAACACACTAGAATAAAAAACACGTAATTCAAATTAAAAAAAAATCAAAATACGAAAAATTAATACATGACTTTAAACTAACTTTGTGAACAAAATGCATCAAGATAGGATTTGAAGGGGCTTAAGGTATTTATCAAATCAATTTATATGTTAATTAAATAAAAGATGAGGGGCTTAAATGTTATTAGTCTCATCTTCTCAACAAAACCTACTCCTCTCGCCATAATACAGTAACATATGTTCTTGCTTTCCATCGATCTTGCTTTATTTCCACAGGAAAAAGGTTGGTTGATTTCTTTGTTTTAATTAATTTAAAATCCTCACAATCATGTTTCAGCGGCAAAGGGTAACCGAGAAAAAAAGTCGTAACCCAACCCGCAAGGGGTGGCGGCGGTGTTACCGCGTCGGCTTTGAAGCGCAGATCAAAACCGCAGGGTGCCCCATCCACTCTAACAATGGATTTAACCGGAAGATGTAAGCCAATAATTCTAATGACCGCCTAAATCAACCATATTATGAGAATAATCGTAATCAACGCCTAAATCAGGCATTCATTGCTGGGAAGATGAAACAATTACATAAACTTCAACATGTTCATTTAACCTCGGATTTTGATTTAAAACCTAAATAGAGTAAACAATAATCAGATTAAACAATGGTCATTAAACTAAAATGAAAGATAATCGGAATAATATTCAATACTACATGATCATCGAACCTTAACACTGTGTTCCCGAGTTTCATTTAAAGAGGGGAGGGGAGGAAAATGAGAAGAAAATGTAAAAGAATCATGTTCCTGAGATTTTTTAACAAGGGGAGGGGAGAGAAAAGGCTAAAAAACTTAAGTCCATACTCATCCTTCCAAATTAGAGAGATTATGAGTAGAAAATGTGTCTGTATAACATTAACTACCTATTAACTCCTACATTTTCTTTCCTTTTCTTCCATTTTTTATTAAACTCGGGAACATGAAATGAAGTGACACATTTTCCTCCCCCTCTCTTTCTTTTCTCTTTCAATTCTCCTCCCTTTCTTTTCTCTCCTTAAATGAAACTCGGGAACACAGTGTAAGGTAGAAGAAATATTAAATCGGAGAAATGAGAGCCCGTCTCCGGAGTGTGGATGTAAACGTGCACGCGCGCGCACGCGAGAGAGAGAGAGAGAGAGAGAGAGAGAGAGAGGGAGAAAGAGGAAACTAAAAATGTTTATCAGGGTTTTTAATGTTAATGTATATATAATATGAAAAGAATAAGTTGGCATACCTAAGGTAGAAAACATGTGACATGGCATCTAGTTGACATCTAGGTGGATACCCTATAATGATGTCATGTGTAAAATTGTAATGATTTAATAGTATTGTTAGGCTAAGGGTAATGGGGCTTGGTTGTGCCCCACGTGATCCAATCAAAACTCGACACGTAGGCGATGACATAGCACTGGATCAAGCCCCTCAACCAAACCCCGGAGGGTGTAGTGGTCCAGGTGATCCGGGGCTTGATCCAGTTATTTATTTATTTTAAATATTAGTTTTAATAATAATATTAAAATTAATATTCTTCACATATGACACCACCACCACGATCTTCTTCTTCACCTTCACCGATCACACCACCACCACCGATCTTCTTCTTCACCTTCACCGATCACACCACCACCACCGATCACCGGACCACGGTCGTCGTCTCTCAACCATGTGGACCCCAACGCAACAACCTCACCTTCATTCCCACCAACAACCACCGCCGTACCACCACCAGCTGCCACCAAACCCACCGTCTCCAAACACACACACTCTCTCTCAAAAACCCAATCTCACTTTCTCTCTCTTCATCCTCATTCCTTTTTGCGCCCCGTGGTCCTGCTCGCCCCGGCCAACCGCGCCGCCACTCACGCAAGGGTGGTTGTGGTGCGCGCGGCGGCCACGTCGTCTACGCCGGGCCAGCCGCGCCCCACTATCCTCAGCCTTAGATGTTTTCAAACACACAAGAATTGTTTATTTTTGGTAATGTATGATAAAAGAAAACTTTCTTTTTATTTCCTTCTAAATGATTAAATCATCCATTTTCGCCTCATTCTTTTTCAAATCATTAAGATTTTAGATCTGGTTTGTCATTTTCATCAAATCTCAAATCTAACTACTAACTACAACACCTATATGGGTGCAAAATAAACTATGCGCGCTTGAATTTGACTTAATTACCAGTCAGATTCAAGATGTTGGTCACAAATCATTAATTCGATTTAGACTAAAAATACAACCTCGTGGTCGTCATAAAGCTCCGCACATGATTCTGACACTATTTAAGAACTCAAAATATGTTTTACTTGATCGAGCTTGGTTTGCGTTCGAGTGCAAATAAATACATGATAAAAACTGATCTTTTGTAAGCCATAATTACACATATTATTTCACACCCCCATCTTAGGCCTAGGAGTGCGACCCAACAGTTGGTACCATATTTGTCAATAAATCAGAGTTGCGTTATATTAGCAGAAGACTTATAAAACTTGTGGATTAAAGTTGTAATATTACAAAAGGCGGGATTATAAAAGATTCCCGTTTAAGTTCAAAAGATTACTTGTTTTATCATTACAGAAACCACCATTAGATATTCAAGTTTATACAAAACAAAATCCGAGCCATCGGATATATAAATAGCACTTCGATACTCCAAGCGCTAATCTTGGTCACCTGCAAAAGGTAAATAAAATACGTCAGCAACGAATGCTGGTGAATATGCTGAAGCTAAAATATTTTCTTTTACTTTGTTATCCCTCGAGGGTTACGCAAGCCTCGGTCCATCTTGGCTTAGGAATAACAAAGTTAAAACAATATCATTTTAAATTCGAGTCTCTACACTAGGTCACCCCATCAAAACACCGCAGCGTTTCGACGTACTTAGGTACCATAAATATACACATGGTCAGTCTCACTGGAACGTACTTAGGTCCGGCCCATCGTGGCTGGAGGTCGTGACCAAGCGTGGTGCGATGTGCCCACCGCATTTTACCACATATGTAAGGATCCAGACAAACGTATACTACAGCCTGAGGGTGATGTGCTAAAAACTGTCAATAAATATTAACTAAATTAAACAAGTAATAAAAACAAGACCTAAGACTCAACTAAACAAAACACCGGCAAGTGAACCGGCCAATTGTACTAAGCTAAGTAAGTCCGGAATATCGAACCCACAGGACTCTATAAATTACGTTAATTAACTAATTAGACTCGACTTAAGACACGACTATTTATTATTAATGTTTTAAGGGGGATTTTTAAACTAATAATAAAGTAAGATTAAACTAAGAAAGCAAATAAACAAGTAAACGAGAAACAAGCAATTAATCACGAGATCGAAACCAAATTAGAGAAGGAATCTACCTAGGTAAGAATCCCATGTATCAACAATCATCAAGCAATGGGCAAATAACATGATTATGGAAACTGATTTCTAAAACATATTCATCTAACAAAACCCTAAGGACCCTTGACTGAATCAAGTGAAATCCCAAAGAACAACTATTAGATTATTAAGCAATCAGTATTATTGATTTCCGCAAAGTCATCAATTATGGTTAATTAATAGTATCTATAGCAAGCAATCTTACGAAACACTAAACCTTAGATAACTTGATAAACTAACATGACATCATGAACATGGATCAACACAATAAACAAGAATATTGTCACAATCTATCCTAGCATGCAATTGACCAAGACACACGAACAACTCCTCACCTTACAGCTATCGGAATTTAGCAAAACATTTAAAACCCTAACCAACTATCAAGAAGCTTCTATGATCTAATAGGCCTATTCAACCATAATAATCAAAACACCAAGTAAATATTAAACATGAACCCTAAATCTAAGAACACAATCAATAGATAAAAGATCCATGTGAAGCAATAGTTAACAATCAATCAAGATAACAAATACTTATACGAATCATGAAAACAAAATCAAGTCTTTACTATTAAATAACGAAATCCATAATCAAACAATAGTCCAAAGCAAGAATCAAGTCTCAAACATGTTCATCAAACCTAGGTAGACATGAAGTCTAGCCTAGAATCATTATTAAAAACAATCCTAAACAAGTCTTAAAAACAAATAGGAAAAAAATCAAGAATAATGAACAAGGAACGAAAGTTAGAGCGATAAAACCCTTTGCGATTGATCCTCGAACACCCGGATGAAAGCTCTCTCAATCCTCCTTGGTTCCTAGCTTCAAATCACCTTCAAAACCTTGGAAAAGCTCTTGAAATCGGCTGCCAACAAGCTTGTAGAATCGGATTGGTTATAAAGATGTATATATAGAACGCATAATGGGCTTGGACTTGCAAAAACGAGTGACCAGAAAGGCCTAGGCGCCCGTGACGGCAAACTGCCTTTTGCCTAGGCGCGGCGCGGCGCCCCCTGGGGTGAATTTTCGTTTTTTGCACTTATTTCTTGTTTATTCATGTTAGTCCCCTTTCTTGAACTCCAAGTAACGATGAGAAACTTCTAGAACTTCTTTTCCTTGACTCCAAAGCCACCATCTACATGAAAACAAATCTAAACTCTAAGTGAACTAATCATGTAGTCATTGACGAGTAAAACGAACATAAACTTCGCATGAAATGATAGAAAGAATTAAGTTTAACATGCAAGACATCAAAAGTGTTAAAACACGATAAATATATAAAACTTGACTCAAAACCTTAAATAATAAAAGATAAACGAAACTCGAACTAAAACGAACTCAAAACATTAAATAAACAAAACTTTACACGCGATTCAAGATGTATAAATAGACGTATATCAATTATCCCCACACTTACTATTTTTTCGTCCCTGAAAAAGTCTAATGCAGTTGGATCAGAATCGGAAAATATAGTCTAACAAACATATAGGTTAAATTTTTAAAGCTCAGAAAAACGCAAAAACTGCGATCACCGATATTGTTGTCAACTTAAATCCATGCCTTAATCTTTACCGGGACAAACATGATCCGCCAATTTTTTACTCAGTGGTTTACACAATTAAGACCCGCTTATTTTCAGCTTTTACCGGACCAGACCACCCCAACTTGACTTAAACCTCAAAATTAGCATATTTAAAACTTCTTTGCTTTATTTTTTTTATATGAATAGCTAAGACGATCAAGGGTATTGTTTATCCACCTAAGCATAAGCATCAAAGTCTACCAAGCAGCCATTAGATACGATTAAGGTTCAATTATTTTATAGCTAGTGTTCCCCACAACATGACATATCCCCGTTATCAAGCAACACCCCGAACCCTTCACCATATGTGAGTACGCAAAATTTCATCTGTAGGGCTTACATGTAGCGTGTCCCTTGTGGTCCGTTTCTTAATGGTAATGAGACGCGAGCAAGGGGACCCCACATGGCTAACAACGTGGATGATCAAGTCTGTAGTGAATTTTGTACTTTTGTACTCTTGTGATCATGTTTATAGACTTATAAGGGTTTGCTCTTTTTGGCTATATTTAAATATTCACAACCCCACTTAGGAATTGTGAATACCCAGATGAATCATCGGCATACAGACCCATGGTCTCTGGACCCGAAGCATCACATCAATACAGGATTTGAGGTTATAAAACCATACGCCGATGAGGTGTAAAACACTAAACTAGCAGTTTTAAGTTTATATCACAGGCTACATGTCATACTCTAACGTTAAACCTACCCAATCATCATATGATAACGAATTCAGATTTTAAAACTCATAATATTTCCACTTTTTCATACCAAAATTTGAGGCTTGAGTATGGCTGACCTTTCATTACTTATTTTCTGAGGACAAAACGCTTTACCCACAAGAGATTTCCGACCCATTTTATCAACTTTGCCCTTTCATTTTCAAGGCTGAGCCTACCGACACGTCCCAAGTTAAGTGCGCTTTCTTTTATTTTTCTCATATTATTAGTAGTTTGAAAAACCAATTTTCCGATAAATATCATCATCTCCCACTTTTACGCAAAAAAACTAAAATCAAGGGGCATTTTTAAAAATTTTTTATTTTTTCAATTTTTTTTATTTTTCAAACAAAAACTCAATTTAAATTACGACTCAAATATCCTATCCCCACACTTAACTTTTGCATTGTCCTCAATGCAAGGATAAGGACGACTTAAAATAAAAATAAATTAAAATAAAGTCGGACTACAAAAAACTAAAAACTAAAAAAATAAAAACAAAAGCAAATATAAAAAAATTAGCAAGCTAGATAATGGAAAAGACTTAGCTGGTAATATGCGCATGAAATATGATGCCAAAGTCTTCTTCCATGAATGCCCTTCAACTACAAACGTGCTCAGCAAATGGTAACTCCTTTTTTCACGACCGTAAGCGGCAAAAATTCAACAAACAAACATATCTAAAAATATATCTTATCATAATGATAGATATTAAGCATTCAAAGTATTTTACCAACCCAACAAATAAAACATGAATAATTAGCAGCAAATAAATAAAAAGTATACGGCTCGGCTGCTCCATCCTCACACTTGTCTTTTTCATTAAATTCTTTCTTGGGGATCATCTCTCTAGCTCAAAATATCTTCAAACTAGCAAAACTCAAAACCACAAAACAAAGTCGAACTACAAAAACTATGTTAGCGACTCGATGACTCGAACAAGACTCGGACAACTAGACTTAAAAACATGACTCGAAAAAAAAACTGAACACAAGGAATCACACCTGAATGATAAAACAAGGAATTGGTGAAAAATTGTGAAATAATGGAACAATAAAAAAAAATTCGGAATATTGATGCAGGGGGCGCCGCGCCGCGCCTAGGGCTTTATGCCTTACCCCTTCGCGCGGCGCCTAGGCAGAGCTGTAGGTATTTTGCTTGTTGTTTGCTCTCCGCGCACGCCAAGGCAGAAAATAATCCCCGTCGCGCGCGCGACGGGGTGTTTTAACAGTAAGTTTTGAATGTTTTGTGCCTCTTTTTGCCATAGAAAAAATTTCAGAAAATTACCAACTCTTTCTTATGCTCATTTTATGTTATCTCAACGTATAAAACTTACCTGGCACCTCCTGAATTCTCGTAAATTCCTCTCTCCATGAAGGTGATGATTCCTTGGAACGACCCGACGACGCAACGAAACAATGTAAAATAGAAATTAAAGTAAAGGAAAAATCTACAAACTCTACACTTGAGTTTTCACTCAAGAACTCATGTTATGCGAATCACGTGGCGGACCGAGTGGAGCTTCCTCCACCTCGGTAAAACTCCAATGCCCTCAAAGATACCGAATCACGATCCGACCATTCATCAACCTTGATCTTCTTCTTTCTAACTCCACGAACCTTCTCAATCTTTCGCATACCACCACATTTTTCTCCAACATGCTTCACAATTTCCCGAGAGCTAGAAACCGCTCGCTTCTTCCCCACACTTAAACTTTCAGAACGGGAACGATCAAGACTAGGATCCATGCCCGAGATAAATGATTCTATCGAGTAAAATGGGTGACATGGATCAATGAGACCGTCTTGATCACTCGGATGTCTCATGGACTTCGCCAAATAAGTGGAACTATCATCACCGGCTCTAAGAGTGATCTTGCCTTCAAACACGTCAATGACCGCCCTAGCGGTACGTAAGAATGGACGACCCAAAATAATAGGAACTCTCTCGTCGGCCTCCATATCTAAAACAACAAAATCTGCGGGAAAAACCAAATTATCTACCTTAACGAGCAAATTCTCCACGACACCCCTCGGATACTTAACGGAACGATCTACTAAAGACAACGTCATACGAGTAGGGGTGAGCTATCCTAGGTCTAGCTTTTCATACAAAGAATATGGCATGAGGTTTATGCTAGCTCCAAGATCGGCTAATGCTTGACATGTCGTGTCACTTCCGAAAAGGATTGGAATGGTAAAAACACCGGGGTCGGGTAATTTCTCCGGTACTTTATTAAGAACCACCGCAGAACACTCTTCATTTAGCGGTACAGTCGACAGCTCCTCCAACTTATCCTTTCTTTTGAGAAGATCTTTCAAAATTTGGCGTACTTAGGCATATGCTTGAGGACTTCGATGAACGGGAGGTTGACATTCATTTGGCTAAATATATTAAGAAAATGTCCGTAATCTTTCGTATATTGTTGATTCTTCAGACGAGAGGGATACGGGACATAGGCTTGGTCAATGGTGTGTGGTGGTGGTCGGGCTCCAACCGGCTTCTTATCGGTGTTTTTCTTAACTTGCGGCTCTATGATTGGTGTTGTACTATTTTGTGACTTACCTGGAGCCTCTAACTCGATCTCCTCATCTATCAACTCATCGTCCTGATTTTCCCTAATTTCTCTACTAACTACCTCCGGACCAAAAACCCTACCACTACGAGTGGAGATGGCGTTCAATTGAGCAGCCGGATTAGTTTGGGGGATACCCGAAAACTTACCTGGGGGCCTTTCTTCTAAACGACGAGCAATATCACCTACAGTCCTTTGAATATCGAGAATGGAAGATTGTTGATTCTTGATGAGAAAATCGTGTTCGGTTAACTTTTTCTGTGTAACTTGATCTCTATCCAAGATTAGCTTCATCATCTCTTCCAAACGCCCAAGTCCACCGTTCGAATCCTGCACATTATTTTGAATATTAGTACCATCGGTGTTATTACTATTAAAATACTGACCTTGTCCTTGATTATAAGAGTTTTGAAATCTGGGTGGTGCACCCGACGGACGCCAATTAGCATTATTCTGATTCGGGTTCTTGTAAGTGTTCCAATTCTGACTGTTGTTGTTGTAATTGTTGGGAAACCTATTCTGACCAGCAACAAAGTCGACCTGTTGATTCATCACCAGTCACTCCAACGTACCATGTCCACCTCTACAAAACTCACACCTGTCTACCTTGGCCTTCAGCTCCTTAACCTCTCGAGTTAGTGATTCCAAAGCAGCAGCCACACTAGCATCCAGATTAACCTGGTGTACACCTCGAGCGGATGAGGATGTAATGCTAACGGAAGTGGAATTCCCGCGTCGTGGCCCTTTGGCGAGGTCCGATTGAGCGAAGATCTCAAACATCTCGTTACATTCGGCGACATTCTTCCTAGCCAATAAACTTCCTCCTGCGGCTATGTCGAACCGTACTTGGGTTTCGTAGTTCAACCCATTATAAAATTTCTCCACGAGAGCCCATGGTGTGAGACCATTCTGTGAGCATCGAGACAACAAGCTCTGAAAGCGCTCCCAAGCATGACAATATTGCTCATCCGGCTCCATGTGAAACGAGTGAATCTGATCGCGAAGAACAGCCGCTTTCGCCGGTGGGAAGTACCTCTTTATAAATGCGGAACGTAGTGCTTCCCAAGTGGTGAATGTGCCAGGTGGATGCGTGTCAAGCCAAGTAGCTGCGTTTCCTATAAGTGAAAAAAGAAAAATATGTAAGAAAATGGCATCTTCAGTAGCACCTTGCAAATTAAAAGTTTTAAGAACGCGGTAAAGTCGGTTAATATGAGTCGGTGCATCCTCTTCATCGTTCCCATGAAACTGATTAGTTTGAACGATGTTGTTCATGACGTATGACGGAATCTGCCACGAGTTGGGGTTGTCGATCGCGGGGACGACGATGCATGACTGGTTTCCGGTTAAGCCATCGAAGGCTTGAGCAGCAATTGTTCTGTCGTCGGCCATTTGAACGTCTGGCTGACTTCTCGGGCTTTCTGGTGGTGAACTTTGTGGTGATGATTTTTGTGACGAACTAGCCTCGGTCTTCAACGAGGACAAATTCAGATTATCCAACGGTGGTCCTTGCGAACGAAGATGTGGCATAAACCTGAAAAACACAAAAGACTAAGTGAGTAGACTCGGATACTTAAAAATAAACTAAAATAAACTTAAAACTTAAATTAGACTCCAACGACTCAAACGAAAATAAAACAAATAGCACGAATATAGCAAGTAAGTCCAAGAAAAGCTATTAACGCAATCGCCAAGAGTCCCCGGCAACGGCGCCAAAAACTTGATGTGCTAAAAACAGTCAATAAATATTAACTAAATTAAACAAGTAATAAAAACAAGACCTGAGACTCAACTAAACAAAACATCGGAAAGTGAACCGGTCAATTGTACTAAGCTAAGTAAGTCCGGAATATCGAACATGTTCATTTAACCTCAGATTTTGATTTAAAACCTAAATAGAGTAAACAATAATCAGATTAAACAATGGTCATTAAACTAAAATGAAAGATAATCGGAATAATATTCAATACTACATGATCATCGAACCTTAACACTGTGTTCCCGAGTTTCATTTAAAGAGGGGAGGGGAGGGAAATGAGAAGAAAATGTAAAAGAATCATGTTCCTGAGATTTTTTAACAAGGGGAGGGGAGAGAAAAGGCTAGAAAACTTAAGTCCATACTCATCCTTCCAAATTGGAGAGATTATGAGTAGAAAATGTGTCTGTATAACATTAACTACCTATTAACTCCTACATTTTCTTTCCTTTTCTTCCATTTTTTATTAATCTCGGGAACATGAAATGAAGTGACACATTTTCCTCCCCCTCTCTTTCTTTTCTCTTTCAATTCTCCCCCCTTTCTTTTCTCTCCTTAAATGAAACTCGGGAACACAGTGTAAAGTAGAAGAAATATTAAATATGAGAAATGAGAGCCCGTCGCCGGAGTGTGGATGTAAACGTGCACGCGCGCGCACGCGAGAGAGAGAGAGAGAGAGAGAGGGAGAAAGAGGAAACTAAAAATGTTTATCAGGGTTTTTAATGTTAATGTATATATAATATGAAAAGAATAAGTTGGCATACCTAAGGTAGAAAACATGTGACATGGCATCTAGTTGACATCTAGGTGGATACCCTATAATGATGTCATGTGTAGAATTGTAATGATTTAATAGTATTGTTAGGCTAAGGGTAATGGGGCTTGGTTGAGCCCCAGGTAATCCAATCAAAACTCGACACGTAGGCGATGACATAACACTGGATCAAGCCCCTCAACCAAGCCCCGGAGGGTGTAGTGGTCCAGGTGATCCGGGGCTCGATCCAGTTATTTATTTATTTTAAATATTAGTTTTAATAATAATATTAAAATTAATATTCTTCACATATGACACCACCACCACGATCTTCTTCTTCACCTTCACCGATCACACCACCACCACCGATCTTCTTCTTCACCTTCACCGATCACACCACCACCACCGATCACCGGACCACGGTCGTCGTCTCTCAACCATGTGGACCCCAACGCAACAACCTCACCTTCATTCCCACCAACAACCACCGCCGTACCACCACCAGCTGCCACCAAACCCACCGTCTCCAAACACACACACTTTCTCTCAAAAACCCAATCTCACTTTCTCTCTCTTCATCCTCATTCCTTTTTGCGCCCCGTGGTCCTGCTCGCCCCGGCCAACCGCGCTGCCACTCACGCAAAGGTGGTTGTGGTGCGCGCGGCGGTCACGTCGTCTACGCCGGGCCAGCCGCACCCCACTATCCTCAGCCTTAGATGTTTCCAAACACACAAGAATTGTTTATTTTTGGTAATGTATGATAAAAGAAAACTTTCTTTTTATTTCCTTCTAAATGATTAAATCATCCATTTTCGCCTCATTCTTTTTCAAATCATTAAGATTTTAGATCTGGTTTGTCATTTTCATCAAATCTCAAATCTAACTACTAACTACAACACCTATATGGGTGCAAAATAAACTATGCGCGCTTGAATTTGACTTAATTACCAGTCAGATTCAAGATGTTGGTCACAAATCATTAATTCGATTTAGACTAAAAATACAACCTAGTGGTCGTCATAAAGCTCCGCACATGATTCTGACACTATTAAAGAACTCAAAATATGTTTTACTTGATCGAGCTTGGTTTGCGTTCGAGTGCAAATAAATACATGATAAAAACTGATCTTTTGTAAGCCATAATTACACATATTATTTCACACCCGCATCTTAGGCCTAGGAGTGCGACCCAACAGTTGGTACCATATTTGTCAATAAATCAGAGTTGCGTTATATTAGCAGAAGACTTATAAAACTTGTGGATTAAAGTTGTAATATTACAAAAGGCGGGATTATAAAAGATTCTCGTTTAAGTTCAAAAGATTACTTGTTTTATCATTACAGAAACCACCATTAGATATTCAAGTTTATACAAAACAAAATCCGAGCCATCGGATATATAAATAGCACTTCGATACTCCAAGCGCTAATCTTGGTCACCTGCAAAAGGTAAATAAAATACGTCAGCAACGAATGCTGGTGAATATGCTGAAGCTAAAATATTTTCTTTTACTTTGTTATCCCTCTAGGGTTACGCAAGCCTCGGTCCATCTTGGCTTAGGAATAACAAAGTTAAAACAATATCATTTTAAATTCGAGTCTCTACACTAGGTCACCCCATCAAAACACCGCAGCGTTTCGACGTACTTAGGTACCATAAATATACACATGGTCAGTCTCACTCGAACGTACTTAGGTCCGGCCCATCGTGGCTGGAGGTCGTGACCAAGCGTGGTGCGATGTGCCCACCGCATTTTACCACATATGTAAGGATCCAGACAAACGTATACTACAGCCTGAGGGTGATGTGCTAAAAACTGTCAATAAATATTAACTAAATTAAACAAGTAATAAAAACAAGACCTAAGACTCAACTAAACAAAACACCGGCAAGTGAACCGGTCAATTGTACTAAGCTAAGTAAGTCCGGAATATCGAACCCACAGGACTCTATAAATTACGTTAATTAACTAATTAGACTCGACTTACGACACGACTATTTATTATTAATGTTTTAAGGGGGATTTTTAAACTAATAATAAAGTACGATTAAACTAAGAAAGCAAATAAACAAGTAAACGAGAAACAAGCAATTAATCACGAGATCGAAACTAATCAGAGAAGGAATCTACCTAGGTAAGAATCCCATGTATCAACAATCATCAAGCAATGGACAAATAACATGATTATGGAAACTGATTTCTAAAACATATTCATCTAACAAAACCCTAAAGACCCTTGACTGAATCAAGTGAAATCCCAAAGAACAACTATTAGATTATTAAGCAATCAGTATTATTGATTTCCGCAAAGTCATCAATTAGGGTTAATTAATAGTATCTATAGCAAGCAATCTTACGAAACACTAAACCTTAGATAACTTGATAAACTAACATGACATCATGAACATGGATCAACACAATAAACAAGAATATTGTCACAATCTATCCTAGCATGCAATTGACCAAGACACACGAACAACTCCTCACCTTACAGCTATCGGAATTTAGCAAAACATTTAAAACCCTAACCAACTATCAACAAGCTTCTATGATCTAATAGGCCTATTCAACCATAATAATCAAAACACCAAGTAAATATTAAACATGAACCCTAAATCTAAGAACACAATCAATAGATAAAAGATCCATGTGAAGCAATAGTTAACAATCAATCAAGATAACAAATACTTATACGCATCATGAAAACAAAATCAAGTCTTTACTATTAAATAACGAAATCCATAATCAAACAATAGTCCAAAGCAAGAATCAAGTCTCAAACATGTTCATCAAACCTAGGTAGACATGAAGTCTAGCCTAGAATCATTATTAAAAACAATCCTAAACAAGTCTTAAAAACAAAGAGGAAAAAAATCAAGAATAATGAACAAGGAACGAAAGTTAGAGCGATAAAACCCTTTGCGATTGATCCTCGAACACCCGGATGAAAGCTCTCTCAATCCTCCTTGGTTCCTAGCTTCAAATCACCTTCAAAACCTTGGAAAAGCTCTTGAAATCGGCTGCCAACAAGCTTGTAGAATCGGATTGGTTATAAAGATGTATATATAGAACGCATAATGGGCTTGGACTTGCAAAAACGAGTGACCAGAAAGGCCTAGGCGCCCGTGACGGCAAACTGCCTTTTGCCTAGGCGCGGCGCGGCGCCCCCTGGGGTGAATTTTCGTTTTTTGCACTTATTTCTTGTTTATTCATGTTAGGCCCCTTTCTTGAACTCCAAGTAACGATGAGAAACTTCTAGAACTCCTTTTCCTTGACTCCAATGCCACCATCTACATGAAAACAAATCTAAACTCTAAGTGAACTAATCATGTAGTCATTGACGAGTAAAACGAACATAAACTTCGCATGAAATGATAGAAAGAATTAAGTTTAACATGCAAGACATCAAACGAGTTAAAACACGATAAATATATAAAACTTGACTCAAACCCTTAAATAATAAAAGATAAACGAAACTCGAACTAAAACGAACTCAAAACATTAAATAAACAAAATTTTACAAGCGATTCAAGATGTATAAATAGACGTATATCAGAGGGCTAGGCTTTTACTCTTATTTATAATGTTTTTAGAGAAACTTAGTCTCATGTAAAGTTTTTCATATAACACGTTGACTCGTTTGAAAACAAGTTTGTAAAAGTGGGGGCGTATTCACCTTATCGCTTTGGGATTGGCTTCAACACCGTCCGATGGTCTTTCCCTTGCTATCTCGCACCTATAGTACGAGTATAACCATTTTTTAGTCGGATATTCATTACGGCTTAAGACCTCTAGTCTTATTTTATAACTCTACCTCGATGAACCTTTAGTTTATAAATCTCTTTTACTTGAAAACCTTTAGTTTAAAAGTAATTTATAAACATTTAGTTTATTTATAAAAACCCAACGTTTCTTCTTCTCAAAGAAACGTATTCTTTTCTTTTATTATTTAAGAATACTCAATATTACTTAAATAATATTTTCATAACAAAGAATATATACTTACACACATATATATCAATACTCATATTCTTATCTTTTGTTTCTTTCTTTGTTATGTTTTCTTTTCTTTTATCGAGGTATCGAGTATAACCTCGACTTAACACTTAAGCCTTTAATATAATATTTTTATTATATTCATTTGACATTATGCCTAACCTTGTTGGCGTTTTGGAAACCCTAAGGATTCGTGCAGCACTCCCACGCCGCTTAATTTATTTTGCCTCCTTGATCAACACTTTGCTTTGAGCACGCCAATCGACACACCAATGCACGTACTTCAAGATGATTGTCGGAACGTCGAGATAGTATTACCTTCTTGTTATACACGTCGTCGGGTGATGGCACGAATATCGAGGTATGACACGGAAAACAAGGAATCGAGCACGGTTATCAAGATGGATCGAGGGCACGGACTTTTAGGTGTAGAGAGACGTTAGAGAGAGAGTAGTATGTGTGATTTTGGTGTGGGTTGTGATGAACCCGTGGCCTTCTATTTATAGACAGATTTTGGAACCCGTCGCGGTACGCGACGGCCTCCTGGGCACATGTTGCGTATCGCGACGTAGCCCTGCGTAGTCACTATGTAGACCTGCCACGTGGCGACACGTGGCAGGCATTGGGCCGAGTGGCGACACGTGGCGGCAGACAGTGCCACCGTGTACCACGTGTAACATTCGTCACTTTTCAAACCCGAAAATCCGACCCATTTTTGAATTTTCGGTTTTTATTTAAAAATATTTCAAGTTTTGTCTTATGTATTATTTTTTTATTATTATGTTCGTTAACCGACTTGATTCGATGTTTTGATGTATTCATATCATTCGTATATTATATATATAATAATCGTTCAGTTAAGGACCCATTAACTCGTATTAATCATCAAAACGGCCGGACTAAATTAAAAGCCAATTAACGATAGTTAAACATCAAATGACCCAATTGACACTATAAATAGAACCCAATCACTCTTCTAAACTTGCACCAACCTTCCTCTCAACCTCAAAATCTCCCTATAATCTATATTTTGCTCGTTAAAAATTGTTTTCTGGCGAGTCTCATTCACCATCAATCCGAAATCATTTGAGGTAATTTCTATATGGTTTGTCATTGTTTTTGGCCGGCTAGTAAAACCTCTAACTCACTTTTAATAAACATTGATCGGATTAATTGAATTGCAACCTAGGGTTTGAGTGGGGAAGATGATGTTTCTGGTATTAGTATATAATTATTTGTTTTCACATTTTAAACAAACAACAAACTGGTCTAGTGGTTAACACATTAGTATGCCCGGGCCTAGACCCGGGTTTGAATCCGGGTTAGAACATATTTTTTTTGGGTATATTTTTTAGACTCACTTTTTATTATAATAAATTAAGTAAATTATTTTAAGTTAAATAAAAATTAGTTTTAAACTATATTTATCATTTTTCATCTAAAAACCCGACTTTTGTTTCCATTAAGTTTTTTTGCTAGAAACCCGATTAATATTATATAAATAGTTATTATTTCGTTAAACTTTATAACACACTACCGTGATTATTTTCAAACTAAAACTCCAAAAAAGATCCATAATTCATAATCGTTATAAATTTCAAAGTCGGCAAGTCTTGTTTAAACTCGTAAAACATATTTTATATGTATACATATATTTGTTTGTTAAACTTTAAAATCCGTTAACATATTTCTTTTCAAAATAAAATATACTAAAAACACTAAAAATTTCGTAACGTTATAATATTCAAACTCGATAGTAACCTTGTAATTTATTATTAAAATATTAATTCGTTACAATCCCGTTAATGTATAAAATAATATTATAATATCCAACTCAATAATAAAACATACATTAAACACTTCGAATCCCCGACAACCCGATCTATTTACTTTGTGAGTCGTTAGTAATTAACAAATTTTGTATTTATAATTCTAGTTCGTGACGTTCAATTGCTTCGGTTTCAATTACGCACTTTCGATTTTATTTCAAGTTTGTCTTCAACTTCAAGGTGAGTTTCTCACACCCCCTTTTTACCTTTTTTTTAACTATTTGGGGGTAGCATATATATCCTATCAACAATTAAATTTCGTTTATTCATTATTTACAAGCTACAATTCGCTACATGGACTTGTGTGATTACTTGTTACTTGCTACAAATTGCTTGCTCATGGATTACTTCAAGATAGTATGATCATACGCTCCCCTTTGCGCTCAATACATTTGTTGTTATGAGTGGAAAATGGCCTCATTATCCGAGTACGTTGGTGCACAATCCCAACTGGAAAGGACCTTACTTGCGCTTATCTGAGTACGCTGGTGCACAATCCCAGTTGGAAAGGACATTACTTGCTCATTTACACTTGTTCATGGAATTGTAGATTTTTATGTACTTATATCAAAACTTGTGTGAACTCACCAACTATTCATATAGTTGACCTTTATTTTATATATATGCTACAGGTACCTTATGTAGAGTATGCTACCGTGACGAAGACACTAGAACTTAGGTTATATTAATAAATGAAAATTGTTAATTGTTCTTATTTTTCCCTTGTATTTACTGTTGTAAACTTGTGTACTTGATACTTAAATTAATTAATGATAATATTGTCACTTAATAGTGTCACATGTGTTTTGAGCAATCTGTACGTCACACTCAAGCGTTTCCGCTTTAGCCGGGGTGTTACACCACGTGGCACACGTGTCTTAACTTGTCAGGCCACGTTATCGCGATACGCGATGACGTTGGATTCAACAACGATCGCGTATCGCTGTTGACTTCTTCCAGAAGCTTTGACCAAGCCCCATCGCGTATCGCGATGGGCTTGTCTCTTGCCCCGTCGCGTAGCGCGATAGGACAAAAGAACAGACTTTTCATTTCAACCTTGGAGTTTGGAATTTGGCTGATTTGGTCCCTAAACTTTGAAAAGTTGATATTTTTGGCTCGAAATTTTCGTGATGTTACATATTAACACAAACATATGAATACGTAAGATCATTCACATTCAGTTCCTTACAATATATCTATATATTATATAATTACACTATAAATCACTACGGTTTCTTTCTCTTTTTTAATTAAATAATGTTTTTATACTTTTATCATTATCATTTCTCTCTTTTTCACTCACAACTACTTTAAAAAAATATTAAAATATTATATGTTGTAAATAATGAAACCTCAAATTTAACTTTCTTGTATAACATTTTATCTTTTATCTATTTACAACCACTTGTAACCACATTTACAAATTTCCCTTCTACATTATATTTTTAGAGAATAGGTTAATAATCTATACTATATAATAAATAAAAGTTTTCTCATGTCACATGTCATTCTTTTATGCATTCTTATTCTTTCTTCCCGCCTCTCTCTCCTATTAATTATTCATACTTTTTATAGTTCTTTTTATATATTTTTTGTTTAATGATTTCTCTAATTGCTTTTACAAAACGTATTTTATATTTTTTAAAAACGTTAGGTTTATTTATAAAACATTTTTATAAACTGAACATTTTCATTATTTAACGGGTTCATTGTTAAAAACACATGGATTTTTAATTGAACACGACCCGCCTTCTTTTCACATGTAACCGTAATATCTTTCTTTCTATCCAAATTTTGTCGATCAAAACCTTATCGATTATCCTTTACTGTACATTCTTCAACTAATCGAAGGTTTTCTTCTATTGATGGTTGGTTCGTATCAATTGTGCCGTTTATGTTCTTATAATACTATTTTACTTTAGTTGCTACCATATTTTTAGTGTATTATCTAATTTTGTATCAAAAGGGGTATTTAAAGATTTATGATTTATATTTAAGTTTGTGAATAGTAGTTATAATTTAACTTTGTACTTTCTTAATGTATTATTCAACTTTATTTAACAAAAATTATCACTTTCAAAATTTAAGTTGTTCAACCCGTGTAAAACACAGGTAGATAACCTGGTATGCAATATTTAATAAGTTGTATCCATCTTAATGTTCGGAAGGTCATATTTGTATAAGTGGAATGAATAGGGTAGGCTAGGAAGACCGGTCAAAACCTTGGAAGGAGGGTCTGAAAGGTGAGACGGACACATGGTCCGAGCGGCGTGGATCAGGCTTTTCAGTCGGAACCCCACACGGCCCCAACCCCTTCCTGTTTTTTCCTCAGCCGAAGCGTGCTTCTTCCTGCCCCCCAAATTTAATAATACTCATTCATTATTTAATATATATTCTCAAACATCATTATTTTTTATTTTTTTTCCTGTCTCCCGTGTGCTTTTTTACCTAAAATTTGTAAAAACATTTTTATCCAATGTTTTATTCCTTTCACATTCCACAAATAACGATATGACACTTTTATCACAGGATTTTTTTTATTGTTAAATATAATAAGTGGTTGTATATATGGTCGTTTGTTAGATATGCTTTTAATGGATAGACCATGAAATTTAAAGGGTACATATACAGATGATACACAGTGGAGTCATGCACACAAATGCGCATTCATTGATAGGGTGTGGCAGACGGCATGCATGCATGTCTGACCATATTAAGATTCATGATATACAAAATCTTCCTCTCTTTCATGCACCATTAAAACGTACACATGGAATAAAAGAGGGCTTATCCTAATATTCAAACATGCCTCCTTTGTAATATACAAATGCAATCTAAACGTCACTACTAGAGGTAACACACACCCCTGAACAAAAAAAAAACAATATAAACAATTGGTGGGAAAGTATTTTTACTTTTTTTTAACAATCATCTGGATCACTAACGGGTTACTGAGTCACCTGTCATTCCATCATCAGAAGAAAAACCCACCATATATGTGAGAAAAATCCAGGTGCTAACCTGAAACCCTTTATATTATGTCATTTGTGGAACTTGAACCCAAGAGAACACCTCCCTCCTTTAAAAATGAAGTCTTTAAGGTGCGGGTATGTATTTTTATTATATTGTAACGTTAAATACAAAGGTTCAATAATTTAAATGATTATTCAGTTCATCATCGATTTTAATATGAAACCTTCAAAATAACTATTAATATGTACACTATGCAACGTTATTTTTACTATATACTACTTAAAGTTTAGTTATGGAATGTTTAAATTGTTGTCACGTTTAATTATGTAATGTTTAATTCATTGCCTTACTATAAATTGTAAAAAAAATGTATCAATTGTATAATATTTAATATATTACATAGTATTCAAATTTATAGCACTTTTTGTGTAATCATATTATAAATATTTATATGATGTTAAATAATAAGTACTAAATAAAACATTAAGAAAAATAAACTTTTTATGAGAAACAAATGTATAAGTAAACAAATGTAGTGTAAGGAAAATTTTAGAATGAATTAATTGCTGGTAAAATGTTTATAGAATACCCAAATGAATTTTTGAAACCTTTTTTTTAAGTTATTAGCTTGGTATTATATTTTTAAAGTGTGGTAAATAAATATTTTCTAAAACATCACATGTTACTCAAAGTTACAACTTACAAGTATGAAAATCAGGGCCGTGGTCCATCAAGTATTCAATTGTCATGAATCGCGTGTACAGAAGACGGAGTCTTATATTTACGGCTTGTTTGGGTAATATTTACAATGCTTAGGAGAAAAAAAAGTTACAATAATGATTATTTTGTTACCTTTACAAAAAATTATTTTGTCCAATGATCTCTTTTTTCATGTTATTTATTTCAATAACAAACAGAAAGAAACTTAAGCTACAAAATCTAATTTTTTTCTAAATTATAAGAGGTTAGTGGAAGATCTTCACGTTGATGATGAAGAAAAAAAAAGAAGTGGTGAAAGATTGGTGGTGTGGCGTTGTTGCACGTTAACGTGGATGCAGCAGGGGATAACTGCTTCCACGTTGACGCTGCAAAAAGGAGCAAAAACAATGAAAGAAGCGAAATCTATACTTCGCAGTCTTAAACGTACTGGTGTTCTGGCAATTGAATTTGTAAATTTAACTTGAAATAAACAAATAAATTAGTAAACTATTAAAAAGCTGGTATATTTTACTTTTGGTTTATGTGTGATTGTGGAACCTAAAAAGGTTGTCTTTAATGGTTAAAGTTTATTTAAGAAATTATTAAAGATGTCCCCATAACAGAACACAAAATTTTTAGATAATCTCAAGAAAGAAAAACGCAATGATGGATGTTTGTGGAGGTGTTTCTTGCACAAAACTTGAGCTTGATTGGAGGAAAAAGGAAAAACAAATGTTGTGGATGCCTCCAAAAACAAATTCAGAATTCCTTGATTTCCGTGCATATAAAAATATTCCTTATATCTTGAAATGTAACAAGGAGATGGAAACCCGAAAGAATCCTAACACTCTCTATGTAGCTGCTTTAAACTGATACGTTGTGACGGGGACATGATGATAACTTGACTAGCACTGGTTTGGTTCTTGTTCATTAATTACCGTTAACAACAATATTTTGTGACCAGAGCTGAAAGTGGAAATGTGTTAAGGTTAAAAGTAAAGAAGCTTTTTGTGACCATATTGTAAAAGTGAAATTTATATGACAAAAGTTAAAAGGCTAAAAGCTTTGTGTAATTTGTAAAAGTGTAAAATTTGGTGACCAAAATTGAAAGACTAAAAGTTTGTGCTAAAAGTGTACAGGTGTGAAACTTTGGTGGCAATACTTTGAAAGACAAATTTGCGGTGGCAAAGGGCCAAAGTTTAACTAACAAACTTTTTAAGTTTAAAAGTTTTGTGTCAAAAATGTAAAGAACACAAGACTTTGGCGGCAAAAGTTTGTATCACAAATTTGTTGTGGCAAAAATCCAAAGAACCATAGTTTATAAGTTGCATCTTAATAATAACAAATATTTCTATTTGCGTATTGCGGCATAACACTTTCAACACATTACATGTTTGAACCAGGTTGATATCGGTTCATTATGGTAAAAGTCTTATGACAAAAGTTAAAATCTAAAAGTCTTGTGCTTAGAGTATAAAATTTTACGTTAAATCTGTAAAATTTTGAGGTAAAATTTTAAAGACTAAAAATTTTGTGGTAAAAGTTAATATTATCAAAGTTGTGGGGCCAAGATACAGGTAAAGGTGTCTTTGATACCAAAGTTTATTTTTCAAAGTTGATGAGCCAACATGTAATTAGTAAAAGTTCAAAAGGATACCAAAGTTTATTTACTAAAGTTGAGGGCTAAACATGTAAAATTATGAAACTTTGGTGGCAAAAATCCAAAGAACACAACTTTACACGTTGAATCTTAATATACATATAAAATTCTACTCTTTGCTTAAGCTTTACTAGGGCACATGTTAGGATGAGCGGGAAAATCTACTCGGCCCCGCCCGAGTTCTTCCTAGTATCATAGCACACCGCCACCCATAAGCAACTAGGGCTGGTGAGCATGGTTTTCATATTGAGGAGGAAGGCTAATACAACCCACAATGGTCATTTGACCGTATTTTGACATTAAATAAATAATACACAAAAGCTTTTATTTCAGTATATAAATGTAACCAATTTCCATTCATTTTATATACAACCAAATCAAACCACCTTACTTAACATTTTTTCAACCACATATTTTTTCTATTTAAATAGCTCTCTTAAACTATTCACATTCATCTAATATTGAAAAGAGGAAGCTATACATGGTATTCTACTGATCACTTTGATGGATTGGGAGATATAGAAATGAGAAGATTTTAAAAGAAATGTATTAAAGTTAACTGTTTTAATTAGTATATAATTAATATCCACGTATGTTTGATGTTTTGAAACTCAGACTGTACCGACCGGTTGGACCGGAGATAAACAAATATAGTGATTAAGAGATTCTGTTGGCCTCGGCCCTCTAGTGCTTTCCTGACTTGAAAACCTTTTAAATCTTCTAAATTATTTTGAACAAAAGTCATACAAATCAACTGCACATTAATTAGTAGTTAATGCTACTTTATCATATTTTAATTAATTAATTAAATGTTGTATTTATATATAGTTAAAATAAAATAAAGGGAATCTCAATTTCTTTTTGTTGTGGGAGATATAAAGCCACCCACTCCAGTCTCAGATGTTTGCTTTCTATCTTCATCTTCACTCTATAAAAAAGGTCAAACTTTTAACCTTCAAAAATCCAAATAATTACCCTTTTCAAATTCAGATTCAGTTTTAAGTTCATCGTGGACTGTGTGTATCTAAAGTCTAAGACAAATTCGGAGAACAAAAAGATCGATCACATGGAGAAACTGGTTCTAACATATGATATAGAATGCATGAAGATGGTCATGTTACAACATGAAGAAACATTCAAACAACAGGTGATTTTTAAGGTTTTTGGGTGTGACAACATTAATCATCTAACTTTTATATAATTGATATAATTGATTTTGATTTTGATTTTCTTCTTATTACTATTATATTAAGGTGTATGAACTTCATAGACTATATCAAATCCAAAAAATGATGATGAAGAACATGCAAAGAAACATGCAAAACAACAACTACAGTACTTTTAACAACCTTCGAAAACAAGATCTTGTCGTCGATGAAAATGGTAGCCCAGAGATCATAGACGAGAGTGAAATCGAGCTCACATTGGGTCCCACTCGTAGGAAGAACAAAACAACGTTAACAGCTGAGTTGAACTCGGATTCTATAGCGAGTTTATCATCGTCTTCTACTGATTCGAGTCATAAAAGTCGAGTTACGATAGAGAATTCAAGAGTTTTGAGAGTAGAAGAACCGATGCGACAAGTGGAACGATCGGTTAATGAGCCATCATGGCTTCGTCGAGTCCTAATTTGATAAACGAACTATGATATGACTCGTTAAATTAGTAGAAGAATACATTTTTTAACGTATTAAAACTTGGAGCGCACCATAAGGCTGGTTTAGCCCTATCAAGTGAAATAGAGCTTACCAGCCTTGTTTTCAAGTCTTGACACTAAGAGTCTAAGATAAATGTGTGCAAGTATTTGTCTTTAAAATGAACCGAAACTTAGATCCTAGCTAGTTATTATTGTTTGTTTGTGTATGTTTTTTCTAGTTGTTGAGTTTAATTTGTTTCTTCGGTATTGTTATTATTAGTGTTACTATGTATTATAATCTATAACCTGTGTATATGAAGGGTATGATTTGTTTATGATTAGTTAAAACAAATTATAATCATTTAAACAGGTTACATCACACCACAAGATCCAAGGCCAAACAATTTACCGGATCTATACCATTTAACTTGCTGGTCAACCCATATTGCCACGTGGAATTCATGTTACTTCTTTAGTTTATAGGATGCTTG
The DNA here is from genome assembly GCF_021521415.1 of Bidens hawaiensis. NCBI lineage: Eukaryota > Viridiplantae > Streptophyta > Magnoliopsida > Asterales > Asteraceae > Bidens > Bidens hawaiensis. The sequence goes on along the minus strand of NW_027491177.1, from coordinate 1,064,091 downwards.
ACCATAGAGTTTAGACCATAGTTGTGGGTGGCGTCCCAACCGCATCATTAACATAGTGTCAAACCATTTCGGGGGCGAGCGCCAAGGAGGATCGATGTTAGCCCCTTCTTCGTTAGCAGCGGAAGCAAAGAGAGATGAGGTCCATCAAGTTTTCACCAATATATCAGATGCACCTAAACTTCATTTTTATGAGGTAGTGATGCGACAACCATTTTTTTTTATTTTTTAATTAAATCACTACACATATTTTTTAGAACATTCTAGTGGACCTGGAATCACAGACCTCTAAGCATTTACCGAAACAATATTTTGACGAACCTACACCCTCATGGACCGGACCTAACCTCTCGTCCGCTTCAGACTTCAGTCACGGTTTCTTCGTTTATTCATCGGGTCCATGAAAAAGGACTTTCATCTTACAAACGTGGGGCCTTAATTTCTTAAGTTTCAATGCACCTAAACACCAACTAGGAAACGGTAATGATAGTTTGTATGTTAACATAGAAATATATCATCACCATTATTACAAATCAGGTGGTAGTGTTTATGATATATGGCCACTATATGATGGTATATATGAGGTGGACCCTCACTCAACTCATTTTCTACCTTAAAAGCTTCTTTATATGTTCATTTTCTGCTTTCTTGTTTTATGATTATTTTTAAAACGTTAAGTGTTCTGAAAGTAACCACCGAAAGATATTATTAAACAAGTTTAATTCTTTTGGAATGTGACTTATCCGTTAACTATCGACAAACAATGTCTCTGTAAGTGATTTTTGGTCGTCACTTTTCAAGTAGTGTGGTTCTAGATGTTGAATATTAAAATATACAAAAATAAGATGTTATATGATAAACTATTAAATTGTATATATATCAATATAAACCGATCACTTTTAATCTCAAGTTCGAAACCTGACTAAAGAGGGTTTTCTCACGGTGGTTGGTTTCCTTCTTGATGGTGTACCTAAATGAATCGGGTCTAAAGCGTCAAAATAAGTATAAACGGTTGGCATCCCGTCTCAGAAATACTCACTCGGGTAATTGGGGTAGTTCCGGATGTTGTTAAAAGAACTTTTTATCTCATTATAATTATAATTAGAATAAAACTTCAATTGAATAAACTGAAGAAAAATAATCGTAAACTTTGATAGTAAGAGAAAGGGGGCCAATGTGATTCATTAAAGTATATAAATCCTGTATCAAACCTAATCCTTTCCCAATTTGTCAATATTCCACCGAACATCATAAATGGTTATTATGGCAACAATTATTAAAATTTTGAATCATTTTACATGTGTGTTTTGGATTTTTCAATTGCATCTAACAAACATAACCTTAACAGTATATATAAAGGACGGCTAGAAAAATCTGCAAATAGTTTTAAATAAATAGTTTGGACATCAAGTCATCAACTACCTTTTGAGCTTGCTATAAATGTACGAATGCTTTAATTATAAAGCTGTGTTTTATCTATTAAATGAGCTCAAGAGTTCAAATCCCGCACGCTACAAGTATAAATGGTTTATAAGAATATTTAGGATTATGTTAGTTTGTGTTCAAAAAAGGGAGGGAAACATAAAACATTTAACATTACAAGTACAACTTTAATTTCTTTAAAAATGTAAGTGTAATATATGTCACACATAGACACCCGACACACTATCAAATAAATTACTTAAAATAATCTTTTTACTATACACACGTCATTCTCAATCTAACTCTACATTGTTTTCCAAACGACGTTTGAAGGGTAGAACATCAAATCATAGTCCCGTACTTTTTAAACGGGTCATTTGAAAAGAAGGTCGCGTTTTTGAATAAAGTGTAGCTTAGAAATAGCATGCCCCATTACTATTTTTTTTTTCAGAAAAGCTAATCACTGACCGTATTTCTATAAATTTTATCTATTAGGATATGACATCCATAAGCATAGAGGGTTTCATTTTCTTTAGGATTTGGTATTTGACTTTAAGGTGTTATCTAGTGGTGTATGAACAAATTAGAGACGGCTTGTTTTTATTCGTGTCAAGAGTCAAAACTTAACAAAATAATACTATTAAAATTAAATAAATTTTAATATAAAGGCTAGAGATAGGTCAGTGTCACATGGCGTACTTAATGAGATATTAAATACATACACATCAATAAATAAATGAGAATGAGATACTTGACACTACTTAGATTTTTATTTATAGTTAACTGTTTCACACATAGGAGTCCTAGGTGGCGATTATTTAGTCGATAATGTTGTTTTAAGAATGTTTACACCACTTATATATAGCCTTCTCTTCTAACTACTTATGCTTCATTTTTAATCAAGTAAATAGTAATCAATGTTTACTAGATGCAAAACTGAGATGCTTATAACTAGTAATTATACAATATTAACATATATGAAACACATAAAAAATCAGCATATCAAGATACCGAATGCCTTCGGTCTTTTGCGGGTTTATTTCTGCCTCTTGTAGTTGAAGCCGAAAACCCATCGGCTTGAAGAAACGGTGTCATTTTCCCAAGCCTCTTCGTCATCGACCTTATCAATGAAGTTTTAGGTGGCAAAGGTGGTTTAGCAGCGGTGGTGGTGGTTCCAGTCCCATTGTTGACCCGTGGTTCGTTGACAGCTGACCTCTCGATCTCTTTCAAGCGTGTTTTCATCTTAATTATCTCAAATTTGAGCTCTTTGTTTTCCTTTCTTAAACTCGAGATCTCATCCGATGCTGTGTTTTGAGATTTGAGATTAACCGGACTGCTGTCCGTTTCCTTTAACCATTGCTGTTGATAGAAAAGAACTTGAACCATTGTTTGAACCGGAAGCCTTTCGTTTTGGGCTGCATGGGAACGGGCTTCATGCGATAGCTTTTGACAGTTCATTAAGCTGCACACTTTCTTTCGGTCCATGTCACTTATAGCTGGATGAGCCTGAAAGATTCCATTATAGGATTTGATCAATATGCAAGTCTAGATTCAATATTATAGATGAAATTTAGCCTGATTCAATGCATCACACTCATATTTCATTTTTTTGCAAATCACATTTATATTAACAAAATACCCTTAAAGAATGTGAGAATTAGGGGTGACAACTTCAACTCATTTACTAAAAAATGGGTCGATTCGAGTGATGTTTCATCTCTAACGAGATAACTAACACAAGTATATTGTTAAGATATAATACATATAATTCTTTACTCGCATAATTAAAAAAATCAAATTCTTCTTGTAATTATACCTCTTTAAATCATATTTAACACACAAATATAAAAGGAGTGAATGAAATCGAAATAATCGTCCAGAATAAACCAACCTAGAACCGATGATTTGGTTTGATGTTCAAAAACCGAGTTTTCGGTTTTGCATGCATCAAAAACTGAAAATACCAAACTGAACCATAAAACCCCAACTACCTTCATAAACGAACCTAATACGTAAAAACCAAATAGAAAAAAACTTCTTTTGCTATGAACTTATGAATCATAATTTATATGTTTAATGTTAAGTAACTATAAAAAAAACTAATTAATCGTATAGCACGATATTTTTTGGCCCGAATGTGCAATAATCAATTAATCATTAATTAAAAGAAAATTTAGGCCAAAGTCTCACACATAAGTTCATTATTTTGGGCCCAAATCTTCAAGCCCGAGTAGCAAAACCAAACATAACATATTGTGAAAATCGAAAACAAAAAAAAAAAACGAAATCAACAGTTTTCAAAAAACAAATGTTCGGTTTTTAGTTTAGTTTGAGACCAAAATTGACCCATGTACGCTCCTACAAATATATTACAGAAGCATATTGAAAAAGTGGGAAAGGTGTTCTTGATTGTCTCTTTTGCTCAAATCCTACAATCATATATTCTCATTATCTTGATGTCATATATGTTAGCCTAGATGGATCAAACAATCTATCAAACGAACTTATCAAACAAACGAACACGAGATATTGGGGTGACAACCCTCGACTCTTTTCATATATCAAACGAACTTAACAAACGAACTTCACGAACTTATCAAACGTATATGGAGACGAGACTCATTGACTCTCTCCCAACTCACTCTCAACTCTCTTTCAACAAAACTAATAAACTAGACCCTATTTATAAACCTATTAAACTTGCCCTCCAAGACATACCTTTCATAAACATATTATAATTCAAATACCTAAATTAAAACATAATTAAATAAACCTTTAACTTTACTAATAATTCAAGATTAATCCTTCATTCATCCCCTTAATCTTGAGTTGTTCATCTCTTTTGTACCACCAAGGTCTTGAATTCCTAATAACGCTCTTAGCTCTTCAATTTTAATCATTGGTTCATCTTTACCCTTTCTTTTCAGTTGTTTGTAATAAACTTGTTTAACAAGTTCTTCACATTCATCGTTCAAACCATCCACATGGTCTCACACACCACTTTATTCTCCACGCTCTTCTTTTTCACTTTTCTTTTCTTTATTTGCTCATCAAAACTTGCAGATGGGCTATTCATTCCTTCTTTATCAGACCCCACTGGACCTTCCATTCTGGAAATTCTTCTCAACCTTTCATTCGGTTCTGACTTTCCATCAACAAATGCTCGATTGTTAACTTTCACACACAATTCTAAATCTGCAGACTTATTAGATGCATCATTCCTTTCATTCAGCACATATCATTCTTCTCATCATCATCAGCAGCAAATTTCTTGCTTTCTTTCTGCTCACTTATCTTATCAATTTTCTCATCTTCAAGGTTGTTTGAGTCATAAAAACATACCTTAAGATTTTCCATCTTCTCTTCTTATTCTTCTGAAGAAATTCTTTCTTTTCCTTCACTCTCTAAAACAGCTTGCAAAGCTTCTTCTATCTCTGCAACTTCCCGAGCTTCATTATTACGTGCCTGTTCTTCTTGAACAATAGCATCCAATCTTTTCTTCTCAACGATCTTATCCAATCTTTCTTTCTCAGCGGCTTCTTGAGCTGCTTTTTCGTCTTCTTCCTTTCGTACATAATCAAATCCGAGAAATCGAATCTTCAAAACACGCCATGCTTCCTTAGCATTCATGAGCATGCCAACTTGTACCAAGATGTCGTCCGGTAGGGTTTGACATATGAACCCTAACGCTGTATACATCTTCCTTTCATCTACAGCTACACCGACTGTAGGTTCAATAACATCCCAAAAACCATATTCTTTCATAAACCCCTCCATTGTGGTCGACCATGCTTTGTAGTTCGATTTCGTTAATACTGGAAGTCTCCCAAACACCATCTTGTCTTTCCTCTCTTTACTTTTGTTTAGTTGGAATTGATTCCCGATCCCGAAACCAATCTCCAATTAAAAAACAAACACACAAACTTTTCTCTGACAACTCTTCTCTCACAATCGTGTTCTTCATGTGTAACGAGTCTTCGTCACCTAACAACTTGATTTAGTTAATATGAGGTGATGTCGGCAAAAACTCACGAACAAAGAACAAAACCTTTACTTCTTTACTTCGGCTTGATCGAACACAAACATTTACTGCTCTGACAAATTTTGATGTGAATTTCAAATTAATTTCCAACTCCTTTAAATCCCCACTTTTGATCAGACAAAAGATGGTGACGTGAGTAATATATTACAACCATTATTTTATTGTTGAACGATAATAACATCAATATGTTGGCAGTAGCTTTCCACGTAAGAAAAGAGAATAAGAAATCAAACACAAATAATATGATTTCCTCTTCCTCTTGCAAACAGCTAACGGCAAACACCAATCTTCTAAGTCCAAGAACCGCGAGCCTCCGCTCTGATACCAATTGTTGGCACAGATGGATCAAACAATCTATCAAATGAACTTATCAAATAAACGAACACGAGATATTGGGGTGGCAACCCTCGACTCTTTTCATATATCAAACGAACTTCACGAACTTATTAAACGTATATGGAGATAAGACTCATTGACTCTCTCCCAACTCTCTCTCTACTTTCTTTCAACAAAACTAATAAACTAGACCCTATTTATAAACCTATTAAACTTGCTCTTCAAGACATATCTTTCATAAACCTATTATAATTCAAATACTTAAATTAAAACATAATTAAATAAACCTTTAACTTTACTAATAATTCAAGATTAATCCTTCAATATAAACTAACACCCATAGAATGAAAATGTTCAATCATATACCAACAAATAACAAATCAACTACAAAAAGAGAGCTTACCTTCAAGTAAATATCAACAGCTCTATACATTCCATCCTCCGTCACACGATCTTCAACCGGAATACATTCAGCAAAACTTGTAAATTTTGAAACCGACACGTTCCTATCACAAGCTATTCTAGCAATAAACGTCTCCATTAGCTTCCTGACCTTCTCATTATCATTTTGTAACGGTGAAACATAGTTTATATCATCCAAACCCGTAGAACTATGTTCAAAATAGTTTAACATGATTTGTTGCACTGTATCAACATCAAAGAACGTATCGCCATCAAAGCAAAATGAAGGAATTAATATTTCATCTAAAACCGCTTGCCCAAGTTGCAAGCCCATTCTTTTCTCTAATTCTAATCTGCATGCAACCGTTGTGTCAAGATATTTGGCGGCCCGAAGCAACATTGAAAGAAAGCTTATTGACATTGCGTTTTTTTCTCTTGGTAAAAGGCCAACTATCGTTTCTAAAACGACCCGTTTCTCGTGTTTTTGTTTTGGGTCAAGATTTTTCTTGGATTTTCCAAAGATCTCCTGTTTGTTCAATAAAGATATTTACAATATTAGATGCTAGGTACATGTATTAAAAATGAATCATTTAGAAAATAAGAATTATGGTTCGGTTACACACTTGTCATATCGGTTACACATTGAACCGATTAACACCCCAAAAAAATGACCCGACCCGTACATTTTGCAAGTGAGCAAGGAATCTTACCAAACTTCTAAAACATTTTTGGGCATAAAGCACTAAAACCGGACCAAGCGAAAATTGTTTAAATCCCTTTGAAACGAGTGCAAGAAGAACCCGTTCGAAGATATCAACTCTAAGAACAATCAGCTCTTCAGCCCACCAGTCAACAATAGAATCATGACTTCTATCAGTCACCATAGACGCAATAATATCCACACATCGATCAATCAGTTTCACTCTTTCGGAAACCGGTAACAGATTCCCAGAAGATTGCAGAATAGAAGCAACACAAGATAAGTTTGTAAGACCCGTATCGCTTAAATAGGCTTCAGTAACTGATACCAGGTTTCCAGTTTCATATTCTTCTGTCATTTCAAGATACTCTGCCACACATCTTGCCGTTGCAATGTTTTCAGTAGATAATTTAATATTTTCTTCGTAACAAAACTTTGCAGCAAGTTCAAATCCTTCGGTGCCTCCTGGGATATCAGGGATATTGATTACCCAAATATCGGTGTTTTCAGTGTCTAATAGTAGTTTCTTTATATAACCACACTTTGAAACCAAAGGAAACTGCACCCGACAGTTCAAAATATGAGATAACAATTTGAGATATTATATCAATATATGAGTTATAACAAGAGTTTAGAATAAGTGTACCGTGTGCACCGGAAAAGAAACATCATTTACACAAACTGTAACATCACTTGGGGTTTCTTGGGAGAAAATCCTGCAGATTTTGGGAAAGAAATGAACTTTATTATGTTTTCAAAATTCTCGTTAATAAGTTCGGTAAATTAAGATTAACAAGAATGAAAACAAACCAATCATTAATCCTCTTCATGAAATCAGAATCAAGCTCCTTTTTGGTAGCATTTACCATGATGATATGATAATTTGGCAATCTCAATTTTCAATCTTAATTCTTAACCATGCCCAACATGTGATAAAAACGATAATCCTACCCGAATGTGGTTCTGTTGAATTCCGGATCATGCTGGTTAGTGAAGTTCTTGAATAAAAACAAGCAGGCTATTTTATAAAATATTGTATACCAATATGTAGGGATAAAATTTAAAAGAGTCTTATCTCAAGGAGTTTATGAGGCTAGGATTGTGTTATAGGTGAGTGTACATGTTAGCTCAGTGAGGCATTTTATTTTTATCAACACTTGGTGCTCATCTTTTTACATGCATGGTAATATAAACACGCGCGCTTGCAAACAAATGATTGAACTGTGAATCAAACATGCGGGAAAACATCGATCCAGAATTGTGGATGAGTGATCATCTTTGTTGGTGAATGGTGATGATTCTTGGCCAGGCTAATGAGTTAAAAAATGGTTAGTTGAGAGGATTGGAATGTAGTGAAAAGATGATGGGGATATTTGGTCCCGGTTTCTGGCGGTACTGATCAAGGCAATTCTATAAGATTTTATTCCAAACGGTTAACATTTTACTTGAGAAATTAAAAGAAAAACATATTCTTTTTCAACAAAAGTAGTACTATAAAAAACATATCGGGCCTAGTTAAACATATCCCCTTCAAAGAGTCAGTAGTCAATTGATATGCAAAATCAACTAATGAAAATAGAATCAAATCCGATTTTCAAAATATATTGATGAACTCACAATTCCTAAAGGTCAAATAAACCGTTGCGTTATTGCATGCATTTGTTATTGCTATTTTGATATAAAGTGTATGAGAATTGTTCCATTTACTAGTTTTTGTTGCTATGACAATGCATAATTTTTCTCGCTATTAAATATGACGAAAGATGAAGTAATCATAAATCATGTGTTGTTCGTTACTGATCACATAACAAACTAACACAAAATAATAATAATAATAATAATAATAATAATAATAATAATAATAATTATTATTATTATTATTATTATTATATATTTATACATTCTTCTGCTACCTCATTTCTGCTACCTCCATCTTTCGCACTTGTGCCTTCTTGATGGCCCAACAATCTGTTCCATATAGCATTGCAGGTCTAACTACAACCCTATAAAATTTTCCCTTTAGTATGCAGCAATGGCTCTTGCAAAATTTGAAACATTTATCAGCAGTTGCAATACCTACTGGTAGTTGGTCGCGGCGTCATGGCAGTTCTATATATGCCACCATGATGTTTAACAAAATAAGTGGTGGTGATGGTTGGCCAACATGCATTGTTATATGTATAGTCACTTCACTTGTTTTCCCCAATTTGAAGGTTTGTAATGCTATCATCCTCATACTCTCCACACTTATAGTTCTTGTAATGTTATCAATCATGAGACTACTTTCTCATACTTTCTCATGGTCGGTTAATATCGTTAACTTTCGTAAATCCGTTAACCTTCGTAAGTTAGTTTAACTAACCTTGTTAAATAAAAGTAACCCCGATGTGGATTGTTGCTTGTTGTTTTTTATAACGTTGTTGTTGCCACATGTGGGATAGTTTCGGTTCGATCTTGATGAAGTGCTTAGGACGGACACGGGGAGGGTGGGCGACAAGTGGGTAGATAGGTGCTTCGCATCGCCCGGTGCTTTCTGGGGATCGCCATGGCTTTTGTCTATCTTTTTGAAGACACCCATCTTGGCATGCCTTGGCCTTGGCCGTTGGTGAGGTGGACAATATTGGTGGTACAATGGGCCAGATGTTACATTAACACGAAAAACATACTAGTTCTACGGCTCAACTTGCTCATGCCTTCTCGTCTTATTATGTCCAAGAGCCAAAAATGAGCTCAATGAAGGCCAAAATCCATAGTAGGGTTTCTTTCTCTCCAATTTTCCACCATCATACATTTAATATATATTCTAACGGTCTATAACATAGCTTGGAACATCATAACCATGCTTGAAACTAGCATGTTTCGGCTTTGAAACTTCATATTTGAACATAGAACACCATAACCAAACCCAATTTCAACTTGAACAAGGTAAAAGAAATAAAAAAAAACAATTTGAACAATTAACCAAAGTTAACCGAAACCGGCCCATAACCAACAAGACCCGATTCATTGTTGATGATAAGGGTGTTCACGGTCTGGTTTTGACGGTTTTTGGCCAAACTGTAACTAAACCGTTAGTAACGGTTTTTGATCATTCAAAACCGAAACCGAACCATTGAAAATTGAAACCGAACCGTTACTAACGTTTTGGTTCCGGTTTGGTTTTACGGTTTGAACATTTTGACTTTTATACCAGTTGTAAACATTTAAATAAGTATTGTGTTATTTTGCTTTACCATTCCTGCTTTAAAAATTTTCGTTGTAGTTTTAGTGCGATCTTCAACACAAATGAACCTTAATAACCAAGAGTCCAAGTGATAAGCCGTTTACAACTGGTTATAGCTAGTTTAGGTATTTAGAACCAACAAATAAATATTAACATTCTGTATTATCTTTCTATTTCTAAATTTGGGGAGGACAAGCATGCACTACTTTTGTAATTGGAAAAATTAATTACTAATAGAAATTAATATATGTTTTAACAAGTGCAATAAGACGATGAGCTGCTGTATATTATAACCCAGTTATATTGAATATATAATTGCATGAAGACTAGTATATATAATATATAAAATAATAATAAATTAAAGGTCCGGTCCAGTTTTATACGGGCGGTTTTTGGCATAAACTGCAAACCAAACCGTTAACTACGATTTGAAAATTTTAAAAACGACCGACTGACAAAAACTAGAATTGAAAACCGATCATGAAACCAAACCAATAACCGATTTAGGCGGTTTCACGGTTTTAAACCAAACCGTGAACACTTTTCAAACTGACCGACCGAAAACTAGAATTAAATACCGATCATGAAACTAAATCGATAACTGATTTAGGTTGTTTCACGGTTTCACCCACGGATTGGGCTTTATTGGGTGGAATAGATAGATGGTGCGATTTGGTGGTGGCAGCAAAGCAAGCACATGAGATGACATGAATGACCAATGACTCGCCACACCTTTTCATCCTTTCCTTGATACCTCACTCTCACCTCCTTTTCCTCTTTCTCCTCCTCCTCTCGCCGCCGACAACCCACCGTGCTCTCCGTTCTACACCCGTCGACTTCTCCGTCGTCTCTTTCCAACAGATCGCTGATTACGGGCTCATCAACGCCTCAACGCCCCTAACAATTATGTCCAAATCTCGAGTCTACGCTGACGTCAACGTTGTTCGCCCCAGGGAGTATTGGGATTACGAAGCCCTTACTGTTCAGTGGGGGTAACTTTCTTTTCTTTTCTTAACCTAAACCCTAGATTTCTTTTTATTATTTCAATTCGGTATCATTGTGTGCTTCTAATTGGATTAATTTGGTTTTCAATTTGTTTAATTTGATACTAGGGTTCGAGATTTGGTTATTCTTTTGTTTGTTTTGTGTTACCTGATCCTTTAGGTACCATTTATGGTATAGTTAGTTATAGCATACCGTCATACTCAGAAATGCCAGGAAAGAATAGTTCCCTGACATATTGTTGATGCATTTGAACTATGCTGTTAGTGCAGAAAAATATCGGATATCGGTAATTTTAATATCATGCAGAAATTTTATATATATATATAGCTATTTAATACTAACAGTCAGTATACTATCTTACCATTAACAAATTAAACTTTTGCAACTTCCAAAACACTAACAATCGTAGCAAGTAGGAACAGATTAAGCCTCAAAACACTATAAATTGATGATAAAGATTTAAAACACTGTTATGGGGAATATCGGTCAAACATCAGTCCAGTATCGGTCAACATCGCCAATGTTATGGGTACCAATATTTTATCAAGGGACCGATATATCACCGATATTTTATCAAGGGTCAGATAGTTAACTTCTGTAAGCAAGGTAATGAGTACATATCTTTACATTCATTGGATCCTCAGCATGATCTTAAGACATCTAGTTTGGTACCCAATCTTTGTTTTTCACACCTTACTAGCCACCCAGCATGATCTTATAACTTCATGCTGTAAAACTGTGGTCTTCAGAGTTTCTAAACAAAAGGCTCAATAAACACCCGTCTAGCTGAAAGCCTGAAACTGAATGAGTTATTTGAGTATGCACTAGAATAGTTCTTAAAGCTAAACAATTAAATTTGTAGAAGTTAGCAGTTACTTGAATTCGAAAATAGATTCATTATTTTCCTTTAATCAGACAGAATGTTTTAAACTAAGTGCGCTTGGACGGATCTAGCCCGAACATGGAGCCTCTTGTGTTCCAGCACTTGTCAAACATGCTTTAAGCTGCAGTGTAGTATATTATTTGGAACAACGGTTCTTTTTTAATTTTAATTGAGGCGTTTGTTAACTAGTCTAGTAAGATATCTTAAATGCTAATTGATTGTAAGTGTTTGATATATAAGGACGATTAGATCTATATTGCATAACTATTTTTTTAGTCTAATAATATGAAAATGTCAGTAAGCTCCCAAAATAATAAGTTTTGTTATGGAAAAAGGTAATTCAGCAACGAATGGCAATTAATGATGTGCATATAAATAAACTTTTTCATATGATAAAAGAGGTCACATTTTTCTGGTTGTGTGCTCCTAGAAAATGGGAAAGAATCCCAGGATGCTATTCCAGTGCATATTTCATACACAATCTTGTGTGCAGCTTCTTTATCTTTTATTTAGTAAAATAAGTTGTACTGAGTATGTTTATGTGGCCCAGTATCTGTTCAGCACCTCTAATACTTTGTGCCTGCAAGCCTGAGTACATAATCATTTAAGTTTGTCATCTGTAAAGTAGTGTAAGTGGAAGGGTACTTCCCTCTTAGGTCTGAACTTGCATCTGTAATTTGAGTTTCTGGGTTTTGCTACTTTATGCAGTGTCATTTTTAATTTTTTTTTTATGTTCAATCCATGCAAGCTTAGTCTCAGCTTTTTTAATGGTTTTCAGTGATCAGGATGACTATGAAGTTGTTAGAAAAGTTGGAAGGGGAAAATACAGTGAAGTTTTTGAAGGAATAAATGTGAACACTAATGAGAAGTGTGTAATCAAGATTCTCAAGCCTGTGAAGAAAAAGAAAGTAAGTTTTTATTTTACAAATTACTGTGTTTCAAATTCCAATTAATATGATTGGTTCTTCCAATGCTTTATTTGTAGATCAAAAGAGAGATAAAAATCCTCCAGAATCTTTGTGGAGGCCCGAATGTCATAAAACTGTTGGATATAGTGAGGGACCAGCACTCTAAAACTCCAAGCTTGATATTTGAGTATGTTAACAGCACAGACTTTAAGGTCTTGTATCCAACATTGACAGACTATGATATACGTTATTACATCTATGAGCTTCTCAAGGTAAATATTTTCTTCTCTCTTTTATAAATTTCAGAGTAAGATTATACTTGTCTAGTGATTTTATTTATATAGTGCTATACTGCTATTGCACCTTTATTTCTGATATGTATATCCTATAGGCTTTGGATTATTGTCACTCGCAAGGAATAATGCACAGAGATGTTAAGCCTCACAATGTGATGATTGATCATGAGTTGAGAAAACTCAGGCTCATAGATTGGGGCCTTGCTGAATTTTACCATCCTGGAAAAGAGTACAATGTTCGTGTAGCTTCAAGGTATTATCATCATTTTAGAAATTGAATGTTTTCACACATTCAATCTGGTTCTCTACTTTATATTAATATTTATTTTGTTTTCATTACATAATAGATACTTCAAAGGGCCTGAGCTTCTAGTTGATCTGCAAGACTATGACTATTCTTTAGACATGTGGAGCCTTGGTTGCATGTTCGCTGGAATGGTGAGATAATTATGGTATTTATTACATATAAATGATATTAAGTTCTTGCTTGTAACTGTATTAATGTTTAATGCAGATATTTCGTAAGGAACCTTTCTTTTATGGCCATGATAACCAGGATCAGCTTGTCAAAATTGCAAGGGTAATGCTATATATGAAATAAATTATAGTCAAGATATTAGGTAGGCTTGTTTAATGTACTAAAATTGTGACTGCAGGTGCTTGGGACCGATGAGTTAAATGCATATTTGAACAAATATCAGTTAGAGCTTGAACCTCAACTTGAAGCTCTTGTTGGAAGGTAATTCTTCAAGAAGAATTATGTATTAAATCCAATTTTTAATTCATAACTAATAAATGGTTTGTGTGCAGGCATAGCAGGAAACCATGGTCCAAATTTATGAACGCAGATAATCAGCATTTAGTATCTCCAGAGGTAATTGAATTATGTATTGTATTCATGTAAAAGATTAGTTTGATGATAACTTGTTCTAACTGTATGTGATTATTAACCAGGCCATTGACTTTCTGGATAAACTTCTTCGCTATGATCACCAGGATAGGCTCACAGCAAAAGAAGCAATGGTAATTAATTTTTTATAGTAGTATTATACTAGACAGCTGATTTTACTTGCATTGGTTACTTAATAAGTATTATTGGCCAATGTTTTTGCATAGGCACACCCTTATTTCATGCAAGTGAGGGCTGCAGAAAACAGCAGGATGCGGACACAGTAATTGGGCACAGACAAATGTTATTGGGCGACTTTGATACACTCGTTTGTGTTTAGATGGCCCTATAAATAATAAGACTCGTATTGTGTCTTCGATTTGAATTTCCCTCCCTGGTTACAACTTTCATACTGTTATGTTGGTCAAATTGCTTCTATTAGCTGTCTACTATGTTTATGTTCAAATAAAGTATAAAGAGTCTTGAGCATATCAGGTTATTATTTTACTTCAGTCACTCTATTAAAGACGCGAGTATTTATCATGTATGTTTTAGCATTTGAAAACTTGCTTTGTTTTTCTTAGTAACTTGACTATTATTTACATTGTTTGTTGGTTTGACAATTCCTTTCCATTCCTTTTCTTTCTTCTCTTTAATGATACTCGGGAATAGAGGTGGACAACAAAACCGGTTCCTGGAACCGGTTCGGCGGAACCGAACCGGAACCGAACCGGTTCCTACCCGTTTTTCGTAGGAACCGGTTCGGTTCCGTTTCAACCCGACGATCCGGGACCGGTTTGACATGTTTGGAGGTGGACCGGGTAGGAACCGGAACCGAACCGGAACCGGTTCTGGAACCGGTTCGGAACCGGTTATAGCCGTTGGAGTGGTTCTAGCCGTTGGGAAACGGTTTTATGGCCGTTTTTTGACCGTTGGGGTCAAAAATGGCCGTTTTTTGGCTCCCCAAACACCCCACTACTAGTATAAATAGGTATTTAGTGTAATGGGTTCATCACAACACTCAAAACGCAAACCCGAACGCAAAAAAATACAAAAAAACCGTATTACAACGTTCTGAGTTCTCTAATCTCTTGTTTTCTCTTCTTCTATATTCATATTTGTTGTTATGGCTGCCTCACAATCATCGGTTGGTCAAGGTTCCACCGCCGGACCAAGTTTCTTTCGTATTGTACCTCATAATCGTAATCAAGAGATTTGGTGCAATTGGGATTTGGTTGAATTGAGTGACCATTCATTGAAGGCTCGATGCAAGTTTTGTGGGATTTATTTAAACCCACTTTCGAATTCAAATTTGAAGAAACACATCGAAAGACCGTATTGCAGGGCGTTGAAACAGAACGTCGAGTCGCAACAAACGCAAATGGATAGTGAAGGCGGAATATTTACATACCAAATTGATCGAGTTCAAGATCGTATGGCGAAGTTTGTGATTCAAGAAGCTTTGTCGTTTAGCCACTTCGACAACCCTCGCTTAACCGCCATGATTCGAGATACGCTTCAACCACAATACACTCACGTAAGTCGTCATACTCTTAAACGTTATTGTTTAAAATTGTGGAAGAAGGCCAAAGAGGTACTAATTGCATATTTTGAAAATATAAATACGGGAATAAACTTAACTACTGATGTTTGGTCGGCTCCACATGGTCTACCCGAATCTTATCTTTGTGTCACCGCTCATTGGGTAGACCCGTCATCGTGGGAAATGATGAAACGCACCATTGCTTTCGAACTCTTTGAGTATCCACATACGGGAGATAATTTGTTTGAAATTTTAGATTATGTTATAAAAACTTATAAACTAGAAAATAAAATATTTTCAATTGCATTTGATAACGCGTCGAATAATACATCGGCGGTTGATAAATTAAAATTAAAATATACGCCGATTTGCAATGGTGTATTTTTTCACTCAAGGTGTGTTGCACATATCATTAATTTAATCGTGCAAGACGGACTTGCTTCGGATGAGGTTACATCGGTTATAAACGATTTTAGAGTAATGCTACATGAAGTTTTTAAGAAAAGTAAAAAAAGACAAATGGATTATAGAAAATTTTGTAAAGATACGGGAAGAAAAGCTTTGGGAGCTAATTGGGATGTACCTCATCGATGGAATTCCACTTGCATAATGTTTCAAAGTGCTTTGAAACAAAGAGACACTTTACAAATGTTTCATTCTAGTCTTGCTGAGAATGATTTGGCAATCCCCTTTTCAAATGAGAAATGGGAAATTATCAATGACTTATCGACTTTTCTTGAAGTTTTTAAAACATCAACTACGAAACTATCGGGAACGTATTATCCGACAAGTCCCTTGGTTCTTTCGGAGTTATTTTTAATCGTTAACAATCTTAAAGAATTTGAAAATAAAAGTCCAATGTTTTCAAACATCATATTACCAATGAAGTTTAAATTAAAAAAATACTTTATTGAATTGCCACCGATTTTTACTTGCGCCGCCGCTTTAAACCCAATGTTAAATGTTACGGGGGTTGAATGTGTGATAGACGAAATTTTTTCAGCCTTAGATATGCATGAAGTTGACCCAAACTTTTCAACAGAGGCACAAAATGATTTTAACTTGAATTTTAAATTTATGTATGACTTTTATATAAATAAATATGGGTCAAACATACACATGCCTACGCCGGGGGGGTCTTCATCAAGTTCAAGTGCTCCTAGAGTACGAGACCCCATGATTAGCCTTATGAACACCGTTCGCAACGTAACGGCTAAAAAACAAAGGGGTAACACCCCTTCAAGCGAACTAGGAAGGTATAGTGCATATGATTTCTCTACCGGTTTATCCGAAGAGGAATATGGCACTTTTGATGTTTTGGCTTGGTGGAAGGTAAAGGAAACCGAGTTTCCGATTCTTGCCACCATGGCCCGTGATTTACTAACCGCCCAAGCTTCTACGGTAGCTTCGGAATCTGCTTTTTCTCTTAGTGGCAGGGTAATATCGGTGAGAAGAACAAGACTGAATTCGGAGTCGGTGGAGATGTGCATTTGCTTGAAGGATCACTTGGACTCAATCGATCGTGTTCAACACGTAACCACTCTGGAAGACGAAACACCACTTGATGTTCGAGTGCACGACGAACAAGAAGGCGTTTCTACAAGTAATTCTGATGAATAAGTCGCCACTCAATAATTACGACGAACAAGAAGGCTTTTATAGAAATAATATGTCACAACTTTATATTTATAAGTTTAATGTTTTGTTAGTTTGTTTTTGAATATTTTAAAACATGTAACCTTTTTTTTTGAACTTCTTAAAGTAAATAAAATGAATTTTATGTTAATTGTTTTTTTTATTTAACATGTTATACAAATACGAATCGTATAACACCGCTCTTGATTATAATTCAGCATTTGACTTGCGTAAGCCAAAAGACTATACATAGCAAACTCAACAAATGTAACACGATACAGATTTAAGTTCACCATTACACGATACACGATACAGACTAATCAATTCAAACACGCTGACACTCATAGCATTAAGTTCAATATGTTGTTTACCATTGCTCTGTGGGTGAACAACAAAAGTAGCATGAGCCTCTTCAGAAATAAGAAGAACACAAATCATCACCTACACAAGCAGCGGAAACGAAAAACGAAAAAAAAAATAATATTTTACACTGTAACCGGTTGGAACCGGTTACAGTGTAAGAACCGGTTTAGGAACCGGTCAGAACCGGTTCAACCGGTTCGGTTCCCTAACCGGTTCCGGGTCCGAGGGTTGGGGAACCGGTTCGGTTCCCTAACCGGTTCGACCATGGAACCGGTTTAAACAGTGATGTTGACTAATGGAACCGGTTCTGAACCGGTTCCGGTTCCTTTGACCAACCCGATTTGATCACCTATACTCGGGAACACAGCGTAAATGATATACAGAAGTATACAGTTTATTTTAAAGTTAAGAGTGATGTTCAAGCAGTTACTTTCAGAAAAGAAATCACAAGATTATTTAAAACAAAACGTAAGCATTAAACATGAAAGAAAGGCAAGTAGCAAACACATATTTCTAAATCCCCAAATCTTATTATGTATTAATTTTTTTGGTTACACTATTTACTATGTCTTAGTATTAAAAGTTTATCTAAGGGAGAAATTACTTTAAAAAAATTTACATGTTTCACAATTCTAACTTTCAGATGTTTCAATTCTCATGATCAGTCACAAACAATTTAAGATCACTTTCTTGAACTGTGAATCACAAATTGCACATACATTAGCAGGCCGTTAAGCGCATGCCACTCCTGACTCTAGATAAGTTGATATGTGAGTTTAATCATCAAAATGTTCGAATTCGAAAATGAATATAGTCTTCCAACATTCTTAATTTTACTGGTTAGAATATACGTTATTCACTATATATAAAATTACATGCGGAATTCTCCCATTTTTATGTGCTTAATCTAGATATTAGTCAAATAAACTTTTAGACTAAGTTCTGGCAACTTGCAATGTCAGAATCATAAAATTATTAGTCAAAGAGGTTAAATACAATCAATAGCAATTAGCAAGTATAAACCAACAATACGCCTAAAATTATCACCACTATGCAAACTCAATTTGTTCTAACATAAAAAATCAACACATAGTTATATTTTGTTAAGTGATCAAGTGGATAAAATATATATATCATAGTATATTGTAATATCATTAGCATAATTAGACGATACGATTTGATTAAGTTTCCTTCATAACTATTTTTAGTGTATTCATATAAATAGTTGATTAATAGTCTACAATATCTTACTAGATTTTCAATATTCACTATGATAAACCGTGAGGTTTTTGCATGAGTTGCATCTTTCATTTCCCCCTCCATCTAATCCCTATCCACGACACTAAATCATGGTTGGTTGTTGGCCTTCTTCCCCCTTAGTTCTTCTTATGTGACAATTTTCTCTCTCTCTCTCTCTCTCTCTCTCTCATATCCCACCTCACCCCGAAGAGATTGTGCCCATACATATATATTAGGTTTTATTTTTTTTCTTATCTTGTGGTTGTGGAGTTACATTCATAGCTCATGTCACCATGCATCTGTTGTGTTGCTTTCATTGTAGCTCTCAGTGTTGCAATCGTAGCTTCTACCGCCATAACTCTACTGGCGTGCCTTATGCCACCATAGTTATGGCCATAAATTTTTCGCCACCGTTTTTCGTTTTGGAGTTTATTACGTTTTCATTTCTATGGTTTTTTCATGATTGCTTCTGTATCTTCATTATTTTTCATTCCAATCTAAACATGAGTATTAAATAGGATATATAAATTAGGGTTTATTGTATCGTCACAGTAACTAAGTGATATAGTTTAATTACGTTTTATATGTAAACTATCTTTGTTCTCAAATAAAATAGTTTTACAATGTGTTACAAGGCTTTTACAATTTTATATCATCCACTTACACAAAACACAATGAATCTAGTCACACATGTTCGTAGTACCATGAAATTCATAATACAACGAAAGAAACAATAAGCACAAGCACATGGTTTTATTTTAAATAAGATGGAGGAACAAACCAAAGTGGGGTAATGGACATTTCATATTCTTGTCCTCCTTGGATCTTCAAAGATTTAGTGAAACAACACTAAAAATTTCCATTTTACTGCGTTAATCATAAAAGACGATATAAATTTTGTTTGTTTTCTTTAACTAACCAGGGCTACACGATTCACTAACAATTTTTTGTTTTAAAATATGATGTTTTATAAGCTTCCTAGTATGTTGATGCCTCGTCCTTTTTTTAATTTGCATATCAATATAAATTTTGTTTAAAACCGAGTTGATAATGTACAAGTGATTCAAGCACAAACATATACATCATCATAACTAACCCACAATTCACCATTTCCCCCGTGAAATGAAGCCGCTTATCCTTTTTTCTTTTCTAATTAAAAACGTTATAAAGTGAATATTTTGTTGTATAGATATTCGACATTAAAATTTTCATTTTTCATTTATAAACAATCTTTAATCATTAATGGCCATTAGCCTTTTTCAAAAAGGATTCATAACCCATACCAACTACAAATGGTTACTTCTATTCAAGAGGCTGACAATTTAGACACAAATACATGACATAAACTTACACGACTTTAGCAGGTGTCATGTATAGTCTTAACAGATTTCGTATACTAAACAGGTAGACACGAATCAACCTGTTAATTTTCGTGTATAAACGGGTAAAATACCCGTTTACTTGTTAAGTACTCGTTAGTACCTTATTAAATGTTTTATAAAATAAATATAATAATACAATATATCATACACTTGACGTGAGGTCGAAGACTCATTCAAATTTAAACCAAATACAACTAAATAGATAGCGGTGTGGGTATCGAACTCTTAGAGTTTGTGGAAAATGCGTTACTGAGTAGCTATAAAATTAATCTAAGTGCAAAATGTAAATTCAATGATTTGGTTGTTTGAATTTTTATTAACAAAATTAACTAAAACAATAAACGAGTTTTAAACAATATAAGAAAGAATGCTCTCTCCCGATTTCAGGTTTCCAATGTTGACCAAGTTAACGTTTACTTTTGGGATGAACTACATAGACATAGTTCGTGAAAATGCATTTGATTGTGATAAAAGAGGACTAAGTACTTGGATTGTAAAAACGCAAGGTTGTCACTCGATAATCAGTTTAGTATAATTAACCCCAATTCCTTTCCAATAAATCCCGATTGCCTATGGCACCAAAAACGGATAGACAAGAACACGAATTAAACTTTACTAACAATTACTAATCAAACTCACAATCACCATAGCAATACAATCATAAAATCAAAATACTATCCCACAAATAACATAAACGATTCACAAGTATTCAATTGAAAACCTTACAATTCGGGAGAGAACATAAACAGAATTAACCACACATCGTTTGATTCATCACCATATCAATTAGGTTGTAGGAATGAATCACAAACATCAAACTAATAATCACAATCACCACAATAGTGTCCTTGGACTCCAAAATCGTCTCTAGGGTTGTTGAGAATGAAAGATAATCCCAAAAGACATGGAAAAATGTCATAAAATAAGTAGAAAAATGGCAGTTACGACTCCGGACCGTGGCCCACGGTTCAACCGTGGGTCACGGTGATCCTCACGGTCACCTCAGAGGCCACGGTACGGTGGCATATGTTCTTTTTGCTCATTTGGACCGTGGCTCACGGTGTAGACCGTGAGCCACGGTGAACTTCAGCCACGAAACTTCATTTTCTTCACTTGTTTGATCTTCTTGACTCGTCGGTTCCTTTGGTTTCTTCGTTATACACCATAATAGCTCCGGAACCTCATTTGTACCTACAAATTACCGAACACACCGTAGTCATCTAATTCCACCAAATAAACCAATTCAAAACATGATTATTACGGCTTTAAATCAATTAAGGGTTGTCCCATGGACCACCCGTCAACACTCTAAATGGTTAACCTTAAATTTTTATACCAAACAAGTGAAACGACACACACAATTCCAATCCAACATCATAATTAGAACGGTGTACAAACGCTTCTCCGATTCTCCCTCTCCGGAACTCTGGTAGGTGGTGGTTTCTCGCCACATCTCCGGTAGTCGTAGCCTTTCAATTCTCGCCACATCTCCGGTAGTCGCAGCCTTTCGACTCTGGTCTACCTCTCAACATCTCTGATTCCCCGGCAGTTTAGTCTCTTCACAGTTGCAGCGGTGCCTCACCGAACAACCGAGCCCTTCTCTGATTCTCCGGCAGGTTCGTGTCTTATCGTGTATACCTGGAATTAACAAGTTCGTATTCGGGTTTGGAATACATATACACGATAAGTTTTCGTGTCATGTGTAGATATACATGTTTTGTGTTCATATATTATCGTATTATTATTCATGTCTTATCATAGAGTATATACTACATGTCCTATTCTTTCCGGTTCACTGATACCCAATTTCCCTATTCAAACTTACAACGTTTCCGGTTATTTTTAGAAAAAAACTTAAAAAAGGATAAAAACCCCAATAACCCAGCTCCCACGTGCCGAGTCACGTCTATTCAACGTGGTTGAATCCAAACGGAATGATAACGGCGTTAACTCCATTCACCCTATCCCTTGTTCCCATTTTCCACCACGTGTACTCACTGGTTGCCGTACCGTCCGATTCCTTCAACGCCCGCCACCATCCATCCATCCATCCCATCCCGTTAATTATCACATCACCACTCTTATTAACCACAACATCCAATTAACCAACCGATCTGCAGCCGATGTCTTCTGAACGAGCTGAACTCGCCAAATTCTGCACTTCTCGCGACTGGTCCAAAGCCATTCGCGTCCTCGATAATCTCCTCTCGCAGTCGTCTCTTATTCAGGATATCTGGTCTCTACCTTTATTATTATTATTTGCTTGGATTTGCTATTATTATTATTATTATTATTATTATTATTTTCTAATTGATGTTGTTGTTGTAGTAATCGGGCGTACTGTTATAGTCAATTGGAGCTTCATAAACATGTCGTTAAGGATTGTGATAAGGCGCTGCACCTTGATCCTACTCTTCTTCAAGCTTACATCTTAAAAGGTATATTATTATACTTATTATTCTCATACAGTTGTTCGATTAATTGCCAACACTGTAAATTGACACAAGCAGATGATTTGTTGTGACCTAATTTCTTAATAATTAGGATGTTATGAATTAATAGCTACTAGTGTGTGTGTGTGTGTGGCCATAGGTATAAGTGTTGTAGAACTCGTTAGGCGCTAGTCGGACCGTGGGCTAGGGACTAGCGATTAATTGGATTGGAATTTATATGTACTTTTTCAAACATTATATACCAAATTTTATATATAAACTTTTCAACTTTGACCGATTTTGACCAAATAGCGATTTATCGGCGACTAGTCGATAGGATACCGAATAACGATTAATCTGCGCCTAGGCGAGATTTTTACAACCATGAGTATATCTGATTATCACTTCTAGAATCTTGATACGTGTTACACTTTAGCCTACAGGTTTGCAGAATATTCATATAACCAGTTTCTGTTGGTTAATGAAACAATTGTGTAACTAAACCTAAATTGTAAATTCAGTAATTTCAATGTCATGCTAGTAAATTTCTGGATTTGTATGTGATAATACCATGCTACATTAGTATTTAAAGTTTTGGGTATGTGTTAGACAGTTTGTTATGATTTGATGAGCATTCAACTAGTTAAGATGTAAGATGTTAAATTTATGGTTCGGTTTAATTAAAAGATTTGAACTTTTGGTTTTAAGTTTCATAAGTGTTGGTTTGATATGGCTCTGTGGATAGGCATTGTCTTATGTTGTATATAGAGTTCTTCAAAGACTAAGACATCTGCTATTTATTCATCAGTCTACACAACTTGTATTCTTTTGATGGACTATTTATACGCCCATGTTTCTTGATTGCATGCATCATACCAAATTCGTACTCCTCCCATGTGATTGTTAAGCACATGATATGAATTCTAGCAACTGCATGATGATCCAGTAGATTATCTGTTCTGGAAACCTTGTGTCTTTTAACTCATTGTCATACAATGTACAACTGCTGTTTATGTGTGATGATATATCTGACTTTGATATGTATCCACTTTTATCTGCTTCTGTTTTGTATAGACATGGTTTGTTAGATGAACATGCACTTGTTTGTTAGGTCTCATAATTGTCCTCAATCTTACCATGAGTAGTGTAGACCACTGAATTAGGAGAGCATGGAAAGATGCTATCTATGCCCCGAAACTCTCTGGAACATTGATGATAGGAAGTTCAATACAATATGTTTTGTTTTGTTTTGTTTTAGGTTTCACTTTATAGGTTCTTGTTTTTTTCCTTTTGAAACCTTTCCCGTCTAATTTGGGACACAGACATGTCTTTTTGTATATGTGAATTTTCCAAGGCAGGACATATTTCTATAGATGGAACAATCTTGGATTCTCAATCTTGCTAATAGTTATGAATAGTGTATGCTCAAAACCATTGGCACAGAAGCTTGAAATCTCTCTTACTCACTGTCACATGTCTCCTATTTCTTTGTTTTTTTCTGTTTTTTTTTACTTCAGGGTGAAGTTAAGGAAATACCTTAGTACTAGGTGTATCCTGACCTTAATTAATTAATTAATTTTTTTGAGAATAGCTTAAACCTGATGGGTTACTTCACAGAAGTGCTGATAAAGAAAACATAACTCATTATCTACCTCTTGGCACACCGAAAAAGGGAAAAGAGGATTGATGCATAGGTGGCTGCATAATATATCTATATGTTAGTCAATGCTAAGCATTTTGGGACCATGAGAGGTCATATTCAACCTTTGACAAAGGCAATTTCTACTCAATTCCATTGAGAATTTTGATATTTTTGTGTGCAAAGAGAGTTTGTGTTGAGTGCATTTCCCATGTGGATTAAAAGAATTACATTAACCATTCTGTTATCTAACAATACATGATCTGCAATGCGTGAAATGAGGATTTATCTGATGCTAGAGACCTTTCTAAGTTTATTTATATTATATTAATTTTGAAATTCAAGACACTGCACTTTGATGAAATGCCCATCATTACAAATTGAAACTCTTGCTAATGGAGGCAGAAGCTACACAATAAAAGACTTTTTGCAGTATTCTTGCTAGAAATTGTGTCTTAGAGCATCAATAAATTGGTTGTACTTCTATATGTTAGGCATTAAGTGGTTCCTAACTCAGGCATGTGTCCCTTCAGCTCAAACACAAAAATATAGGATGCCATTTGGTCATAAACTTCTTATAGTGCCAGTGCAATATAATATATTGTATACATACCGATGCATAAGATTTTTCTGTGATCAAACTGAGCTCTATGCTTTTAAAGTGATTCATGTTTCATCACTTCTAGTTCTTGTGAGCATATTTGTTTTATCTGCTTCAAAGTTCCTTTTGGGATCTTAAATAAGGTTTTACACATTCTTCTAAAAGTTGTATCCAATATTGTGGTCTAGGCCGTGCATATTCTGCATTGGGAAGGAAAGATGATGCTGTATTGGTTTGGGAACAAGGTTACGAACATGCTGTTCGTCAGTCTACCGATTTGAAGCAGCTTCTTGAGCTGGAAGAGCTTTTGACCGCTGCAAAAAAGAGCACGGCTGCTTCCAATGATAAAGATGCTAGGCAGTTATCTGAATGTGTGATACCCAAATCTGAACCTACTAATTCTTGCAAATCTAGTGAAACTTGTAATACTCGTGTTGTTTCAAGTGTTGGTTCTGAACCTTGTGGTGATTCAAGTGAGGTGTTGCAGACAGAAAGCAAGCCAAATGAGATATCTTACATACCCAATGGGTCTAGTAAGAAAGAAAAAGTGGAGGGTTTTAAAGGTTTTCACATGGGTCAAAATGGAAATAATGGAAAACAGCAAAATGGTACCTGCAACATATCCATTGACTTTGGTGCCAGATCTGAAGCACGTGGTAGTACTAGTGATAATCGCAATAAACCTGATTCGATTACTAAAATTTCCTTAGTTCCCAGTAAATCAAGTGATATACCTGACATGCCTAGTGAACCAAGTAATGATTCTAAGGGGAGTAAAAAGTTTTCTGTTACTAGGATCTCAAAGTCCAAGTCAATAAATGTTGATTTCCGATTATCACGAGGAATTGCCCAGGTTTGTTGTTACCGTATTTTCTTATCCTTTGGTTTATGATTAGTTTATAGATTCATACAAATGTTAGCTACATGAAGGTTTTCTGATGTATTAACTTTTACTTCACTTACATCTTTCATTCATTCATGACAATTTTTTTTGGAGGACATGATTGTTAGTTGGTACATGGGTGATCTTAGAAAAAAAAAACCCTATCCATGATAGTATAAGGCTTGTTTCCCTGTTTAGAGTATGTCCATGATAGTATAAGGCCACCAAAACTGTTTCCATAGTGAGCTATTAACGTCTGTATGCTTATGTACACTAGAAACCTTAGTGCAGTATGCATTAATATATTGTCT
The DNA here is from genome assembly GCF_021521415.1 of Bidens hawaiensis. NCBI lineage: Eukaryota > Viridiplantae > Streptophyta > Magnoliopsida > Asterales > Asteraceae > Bidens > Bidens hawaiensis. The sequence continues at coordinate 1,037,960 of NW_027491177.1, read as the reverse complement.
TGCGTTACCCATTTGTTTTTCTTTTGTAATTTTCTCTTCTCTTCTTTTTATCCTTTATTCTGTTTGAATGGTCTGGTTTGAAGTGAATTTTCTGTTATTATAGGTGAATGAGGGACAGTATGCTCGCGCCATATCCATCTTTGACCAGGTTAAACTTCCTTAAAGAATTGTGTTATTTTTCATACCTATCTGAATATGGACTATATTTCATGATTTTGTAACACTTGCATTGATGATTTCTTCCCTCGTCTCTCCCTTATCCTGTTTTGTCATGTACAGATTTTAAGAGAAGATCCTACTTACCCTGAAGCACTAATAGGAAGGGGAACAGCCTATGCATTTAAAAGGGAGCTCGATTCAGCCATTGCTGATTTTACAAAGGTACTTAAAGCTTCATTGCTTCAATATACATAGCATGTGCCGTTTAATTATCGTTTCCCTTACATTATCTTTTTATAGGCTATACAATCAAATCCATCAGCTTGTGAGGCATGGAAACGAAGAGGGCAGGCCCGAGCAGCTTTAGGAGAATCTAGTGAGGTCAGGTTTTCTTTCTTCTCGTTCAGACTGTTCAGTTTGTTCACCTAGTTATCATTATGCTGTAAAATGTTGAATATCAATTGATTCATTCTTAGTTGTGATTATCTTGTATCACCATTCACCAAGCATAATGCTCATTTCTTAGATTTGTTTATGTATGTCTCTTGCATCTAATAAAGCTATTGTACAGGCGATTGCAGATTTGACCAAGTCCTTAGAGTTTGAGCCTGACTCAGCAGATATATTGCATGAAAGGGGTATGATAGTTAGCCTGGGTTAATTTACCCTTCATTTGAGGATATCTTGTCTATAGTTGTTATTTTTATCTTCTATATATATGCTTTCTGTTTATTGATAGTCTCTTGATTTTAACTGTATTTACATGGTTTGAACATTGAATCTGATGCAGGAATTGTCAACTTTAAGCTCAAGGATTTCTATGCTGCCATTGAGGACCTGTCTGCATGTGTAAAACTTGATAAGGATAACAAATCAGCTTACACATACTTGGTTAGTGGCACGTGAAATTGAATCATTACTTTATTACATTGTTTTGTGTAATACAGTAATACTGAGACGGAATTATTTTACAGGGTCTGGCACTGTCATCTGTTGGTGAATATAAAAAATCTGAGGAAGCGCATATGAAAGCAATTCAAATTGATGAAAAGTTTCTTGAGGCATGGGGTCATTTAGCTCAGGTATACATCATAGGGTCAAGTTATTCTACAAAGGGGGAAAAATGAGAAGGATGAGAAGGATTTCTAGCCACAAAAAAAACCCTAATAAAAAATAAAAAAGTCATAACTCAAAATTTAATAAAAAAATGAAAAATGTATAAACACAAAAATGTTTCCACCGTCTTTCTCGTCCTCATAAAAAAAACAACACAATGGTAAGTGAAAAAAGTCGTGTCTTTTTGTTTATCATTGTGTTTTGTGTTTATATTCGTCATTGATTGTCTTTTTTCCTTGACATTGTGTCTTTTTTTCTTTATATTGTTTTATATTACTCAACATTGTGCTATATTATGTTCGGCATTGTGTTATATTTTGCGATCTATTGTCTTTTTTTAGTTATAATTGTGTCTTCTGTTCATTTTCGTCATTGTCTTTTCGTCAATTTTTTTTATTTATTATCTTTTTTTGAACAGGAATGATGGCGGAAACATTTTAGTTTTTTAATTTTTTTTCGTTTTTTATTTATATTTTGAGTTATAATTTTTATTGAATTTATTTTTAAGGGGCTTTTTGTGTGGTCACAAATCCTTCTCACACTTCTCATTTTTGTCTCCCTTTGTATTTTAACTTTACCCGTACATCATATGCTGAATCACTTATATTTCTTTCTGTTTAACATTTTGGTGCGACCTGGAATCCTCTCCTGACTTTATATGGTTCATATAAAATAATAATAAAACGCCCTGCTTGCGGTGCGCACATATAATGTATATATGTGTGAACCCTTGGGTGGGCAAAAGAAAAATTGCACTAATTTTGACGTTATTTTACTAATCACGTGAAAATAACGTTAAAAGTGGCGGAAGGTTAATCAGGCATCATGTGGTGGCGTTGATAGCCGAAAGACAAGGGCACATGCACCAATCAGCCGGTGTCCCGATGATTGAGTGTTATGTGTCTTATGTCCAAGGCTTGATTCAAAACTACTATCGAGCCGGGGGTCTCATATGGGATAGAGGTAAGGCTGTCTACATCTTACCCTCCTCAGACCCTACCATAGCATTGCTATTGGTGGGATATACTGAGTACGATGATGATGATGATGATGATGATAAAATAATAATAAAAGATGATGGGACCTAGAATCCTCTCCTGACTTTATATGGTTTATATTATAAATAGCAAAAGATCTTATACTATTTAAATTGTCACTCTTTCCCTTTTACACCCTTTTAGTAGCTAGACAATGTGCTGAACTGTGAGTGTTTATTCTTTTATCAGCTGTATCAAGATTTGGCAGATTCAATGAAGGCTTTGGATTGCCTTAAACAGGTTTTGCAAATTGATGCAAGGTAAAGGTTCGGTGCTGTTTAATGAATCTGTCATTTGCCCAGTTTTCCATGTTATACTGCTGAAAGGTTTAAGATGATACAAAACTTGCAATTCTTAAATAGGTTTGCTAAAGGATATCATCTGCGTGGACTGTTACTTCATGCCATGGGAGATCACAGGTGTGTTGACTAGAAGGCTCCCAAACACACACACCGGCATTCTTAATACACACTCCAGCTTATATTTTAAGAAATACAATCATATCAAATTATATGTTTGATCTTTTAATAATGAATTCGTTTGGTTTTGTTCAACTTTACATCATATTGTTTTACTTATCTAAGTGTCCATATTTTCAACTATTGTTGCAGGAATGCTATCAAAGATTTAACGATTGGGCTAAGCATCGAGAGTTCAAACATAGAGTGTCTGTATCTAAGGGCTTCTTGCCACCACGCTATTGGAGAATATAAAGAAGCTGTATGATATGCTGTTTACTTCCTATCACTGAAAAGTTTGCTACACAGATGTAGTTTTCTTAGCGTATCTACTGAATGATGGTGATATTTGTTTTATGTAACAGGTAAAGGATTATGATGCTGCATTGGATTTGGAGCTAGACTCAATGGACAAGTTTGTCCTTCAATGCCTGGCCTTCTATCAGGTTCCAAAATTTATATTTTTTTTATTTTTGCACATCAAATTTGTTTATCAATGCCTGATCCATTGATAACCAATTACTATTGAACTCTGATGCAGAAAGAAATGGCCTTGTATACTTCTGCAAAAGCTAATAGTGAATTTTGCTGGTTTGATATAGATGGTGATATTGACCCCCTGTTTAAGGTACATGCTAACTTTTTTTGGCCTTTTGTCATGTGGTTGAAGAGGTGTACCTAATATTTATTCTTTGCAGGAATACTGGTGCAAAAGATTACATCCCAAAAATGTATGTGAGAAAGTTTTCAGACAACCTCCTCTAAGAAAAGCAAAGTTGAAGAAACAAGATTTTAACTTAACAAAACCAAAGATCGCACTTCTGCTTGCTGCTGATCGTATTGGCAAATCAATCCAATATCATTGCCAAGGCTTCTTGCCTAATAGGCGTCAGGTGATTTATCATGATGTCTTTAAGGTTTAAATTCAATTTCACTTTTTTATTATCTTAATAATATAATTACACGCCTCTCCATTTGTTTTCAGCATCTGATGGCGGGACTTGCTGCTATTGAGATAGCACAAAAGGTGTCGAAGATTTGGCGTTCACTGCAATCAGAATGGTGGTTTTCTAATAAGAGTACATCTAAAAGTGGAAGGCGGCCCCGAAGAAAAGAGAGAATAATAATTCCCAGCCATAACAGCATCTCAGAAACTTCAACTTCAAGTGCATTGGAAGAGAAGTCAACAGGACAGTCAGTTTTCTCATGGCTTCATCTTTATTCAATGGCTGTGAAATGGAGACAGATTTCTGAGCCATGTGACTCGGTTGTTTGGGTCAACAAATTAAGTGAGGAGTTCAATACTGGATTTGGATCTCACACGCCTCTTATTCTTGGGCAAGCTAAAGTCACTCGCTACTATCCACATTTTCAAAGAACATTAGATGTTGCAAAGACAGTAGTCAAGGAACATGGGTTTGTGTATAATAAGGCTGATGGGACCATTGATTTATCAAAAGATGGAAAACTAGAAGAGGTGAGTTTTACTATTCTAAACTTACCAAATATATTCGGGCAAATACTATAAAAAGAACATATTTTCTGTATTTTTTCATAAGAGACCCCTAACAAATTTTTACACATAAAAAACAACCATACTTTTTTTTCCTCATAAAATTCCCTTGATTAGTATTAGACATTATTGTCCCTCCACATGTTAAATTTGAACAAAATTGTGATTTTTTTACTTATTAATGCTGCATGAGAATTGAATTGAGATGATCTAATGTTTTCAATTGGACACGTGGCAAAGCAATGTCCGTTTAATGTTTTGTCTTTTCTGTTTTATTTTTAAATTCAGTAAGTTGATAATAGCAATCTTTCAAAAATAATATAATAAAAATACATGAGCGTGGATGATGTAACTCAAAATAAAATAAAAACCTAAAAACATATAAAATGGTTTGTATAAATTTAAAGTCGTAAAAAGTTATAAACAAATGATTTTTATTGACATTATAATGTAGTTTGTCAAATAATATATTCATGATTTCATCTAATCATAGAAACTTTTTTCAAAGTTTACATGTTCAGGGAATCTTATGACAAGAAACAGAAAGTATGTTGTTTATGGGAAAAATATTGTTAAGGGACTTCTACGAGAGAAAATCAGAAACTATTTTGTTTTTCTATGTGCAAAAATTGTTGAAAGGCTTTTACTGGAAAAAGCATAAAGTATGTTGGTTTTTTATGGTATATGCCCAATATATTAATACTATTAGATGGTTTCTTTAATTATATAAATGTGCAGATATTGAAAGCCGAGTCGTGTGATGATCTTTACAAAGTTGTTGGTGAAGATTTCTGGTTGGCTACTTGGTGCAATAGTACAGCTTTTGAAGAGTAAGAACTACTTAATTATAATTGCTTTATCGTATCTTTTTTTCATTATTGCATTGTTTTTACCTTTTTCAGGAAACGACTGGAAGGAACAAGGATCACTCTAGTTAAAACGTAAGTTACATTAAACTGCTCGATGTATTTTTCTTGTTGCTAGTTTTTTACTTGTTTGTTTATGCCACCTCAGAGGAGAACGTGGATTTGACTTTTCAATTCGGACACCGTGCACGCCTGCTAGATGGGATCATTTTGATGCAGAGATGACATCATGCTGGGAGGTATGCACTCTGATTTGAAATATATTTAGTAAAAAATATGTACGCATTTTAATGAAAAACACACTGGATTGGCAGGTGTTGTGTAATGCGTATTGTGGTGAGACATACGGGTCAAATGATTTTGGTAGACTTGAGAATGTCAGAGAAGCAATACTAAGGATGACATATTACTGGTAAAGGCTTATTCTGTTGAAACTTAATATAAGTTCTTGATTAGATATTCTAAAATGACGACGTTTGGTGGTTCTGATATCAGGTACAACTGCATGCCACTATCACGAGGTTCGGCTGTTGTTGGGTTTTCAGTGATGATTGGACTTCTTCTAGCTGCTAATATGGAGTTTACTGGAAGCATACCGGAAGGACGTCAAGTTGATTGGGATGCTATTTTGAATTTTGACCCGAATTCTTTCATGGATTCTGTTAAAAGTTGGTTGTATCCATCTTTGAAGGTCACTCCTGCATTGAAAGATTTACCAGATCTAGCTTCGACTCTCGAGACCACGGGTTCAGTTGTTGCTGCACTTAGCTCGTATTCGGTATAAATACATCCCTAATTTAAAGGCAACTAGATATATTAGAAGAGTAACATTGCAATGTTTTTTTCTCTTTTTAATATTGTAGATTTGTGCAGGATGATTGGATGAGGGTATCAGACAGGATATATGTGGAATAGAAAATTGAGCCTTAATTTAGTTACATATGTGCTCAAGTGTTGGTAGCTATTGTATTTTAGAAATGCAGTTGGTAGATTTTTTTATTCAGTTAATTAGTTTTCATCGTAATTTATTTTCTGATTGTGGTTTTCGGGTGCATACAAAGTTTGGACATGCAGCGAAGTGTGTAGTGAAACCTTTGTACTAGATAAATTTGAATCGCGTATAAGTTGTTTTCGAAAATAAGTATTTCGACTTTTTATTTTTGGGTTGCATGAAATAGATTTAGGATGATTAAAAAAACTAGCCTTGGCATAAAACTTTTTGGTTTTTGGACGGCATTTAGGGTTCTACAAAAGGAAGGTTTCTCTCTAAACCTTTTTGGATGATTTTTGTGTTCATGATGCGGAGGCTGGCTAACCCCCCCCCCCCCCCCTCGTGACCACTTCATGTGTAAACTGACTTTGATCAGATTCTTTGTGCTTTAATGGTTAAGAACTTGGTTAAATATGTTATTTGATCTTGTTTGTTTTATGAATTGATTATTTAAATAGTACGTTTTTGCTTATCACATCGTGCATCAACAATTCGGTTGTGTTCAACAACATTTAAGACCAGGTTCTTATGCCATTAATCCAAGAATCGTTAGTCATTGCATATTAATTGGTTTTCATAATATAAAACTGGTAATTGGGTAGATTGCGTTCAGTTGCTTCAACAATTCGGATAGGGTTTCGTTTGACATCACAACCAAACTACTAGGTATAGTAATTAATGCGCAATCAATTTTACATAATATGTGATTAGTTTGTTATCGAATTATCTGAACCTGAAATGAATCACTCGTTTCTTAAATTGTTTACAAATAATAAAAGTAAGCGTGTCATATTCAAAACATTTTTACTGCTTGGCATCGTCTGTATGCTTAGTTAATTAATCTTTTAAATCATGAGTCAAACTTGCACTTTCCACTGATTTCCTGTGGAGACAACCATACTTACCCATACTAGTTATAGATATTTAAGTCTTATAAATACTTACTTTTGATTAGAGCACGACATCTCAGATGACTGATTTCATCTTATGCTGCCGCGTGGCGAAATTATGTTTAATGGAATAAATTTGGATCCAGCCATCTGAGATGGCTGACCGAGTCACAAGAAATATACACGTCGTCGCTACATGAAACCCCGCCAGGAGAGATAATCGTGATCCAGCCATCTCAAATGGCTGGACACCTAAAATCCATCTGTCACAACCCGAACGACTTAGTCAAAGTCTTCTGCTGCCTACATTAAGGTTTTCAAGGGTGTGACAGAAGTTGGTATCAGAGCCAGTCGTTATAGAGAATTATAAAATTTAATTTTTCTAAACTAAAACCGAATATTCAAACTCACACTCTTTTCTCGTCACACGGAACAAGAAGGTAAAATATAAATATACTAGCTTTTAGCCCACGTGTTACGTGAGTTTTTTTAGGTTCTTTTTTAAAATTATTTTAAATATATATCTGTTTATATTATTTTGATGGAATGGGAGTCCTTGTGTAATCGTTGATTCTATTTTATTGATCAACCAAACACACTTTTTTCATTCTCACACTGAGTAATTTATTCTCAATGTCATTATTGCATATCAAACACTAACTAAGTTCTTAATTAAAAGAATCCTAAGGCACATTAAACTTAACAACAAAAACCTTTAACAAAATTTTCAAATATTCCATTATCATGGATGAGTGAAGTAAAAAACTAATGTACTTATCAACTTAAGCATGATAACCCCAATTGATATTTGTGTTGACTCTGTAATGAAGTTACTTCATAAATTTCTAAACATGAGTATCAATTGTGGTGTATGTATTAATGAGTGCAAAGTGCTAGGAAATTCTTTGAGGTCTTATGAACGGCATTTGAGAAAAGGTCTGAAATCTTGAACTTGAAAACAACTTGAAACCCGTCTAATAGAATCTAAAATGATGCAACATGATATTAATAGTTAAATCACATACTAATTGTTTTAACACCCTTTAATGGACGTTGACAGTAGTCGTAACATGTAAGTTCATTTACATGTCAAAAACTAATTTGTCTCGCTAGAGATAAAAACAAAACCAAAATAGTTTAATGAACCAATTATAATATAGGCCCATCTGGGACGAATATGATTACTGTTTCAATCCACGAGTGTAGTCAACTAACCTCCTGATCAACCCATATGGCATATGGACAACTATTTTTAATCCCATAAGCACGGATGAGTTGGTATCCGTAGGCAGAAAAGAAATAGTACTAAAGTGTTATCAAATATGTAAGCTAATAATATGGATGGTAAACAATATCATGGATTTTCTTACTGATTTATGATAGGTTGATTACCGAAATTTGGGATCACCAATGGCAATTCCTATATATATATATATATATATATATATAACAAAAAATTAGTCTAATCTTAGTATCAAAAATCACATAAACTAAACGGAAATGAACTAACCAACCTCGAACATACACATTGATTTGCTTTTATTAGCCATACCCATATATTGTGACTGTTTCATTTTTCAAAATTATTTACGTGCATTGATTTACTTTTATAAGCCACCTATTATTCGAATTCAATTCTTTACTCATTAACCCTCTAAGTAAAAGACCCTTTTACTCTTTAACTCACACAATGACCTAAATATCAAGCTAAATTCAAACTTTAGATTGGACAAACCAGGTTTAATATTGTTTAAAAACTATTCCTAAAAGCAAAACTATATCAATTCCTTGGAGAAAATGAATTTCATATCTAAATATCTATAATCATATACAAATTATTGATTGAATTAAACATGAAGGGGTAAAACACGTTTAAAACCAATGTGATATGTATAAATTATTTATTTGTGTCTAAACTTAAAATCCATATATAACTAATTTAACTTAAGAAATGTCTATCCACTGGCAATATCATAATTAAGGCATGTAACTAAAATATGCCATTTTGACTGCTAGTTGATCTCTTGCACAACACGGATAATTGTAGAGCTGCCAGTTACACTGATGCAGTGACAAAATCAGACCACTTACAATTTTTGCAATATTGCATATAATTCAAGCATTATATGTTCATTTATAGTTGAGCGCGCAATTGAATGCAAACTGTACGGGCGCATCAACATGTTGGATTAAATGGTCGGCTCGGGTCAAGTTAACGCGGACCGACCCGAATGTGACCCGGTATGAGTTACACCGGGGGTAACGAAATATAAACCCACTTAAATGTTAATTGGGCCCGACACAGTCGATTAGATGGACCGGATGGTGGTTAAAGGCTTTGTTTTGTTAATTGGGCTCAAGCCCAATTGGTTTAACTTGATTAAACCCTAACTATGTTCCTATATATAGTATAACTTGATTTTATTAATGGTAACCCCTTAAAAACAACAAACCCTAGCAGCCACCTCCAATTCCGGCGTAGAAATCCGGCAGTCGTTTTTTCGGCGACCAATTCCGGCCACCGGAACTTCATCCCTGTCATCTTCTCCAACTACTATACACAGTATATCACCACTATAGCCTTTATAGCCTATTTGTGTTGTTCCCTACTGCCGTCTGCCGCCATTCGCGTTTTTTCCGGTCACTCGGTTTTCCGGCAAACTTTTCCGATGACCATTACGTTGCTGTGAGCTGCTGCCGTTGGTCCATTTACGTCCGCCAGCTACTACAGCTGCCGGATCTAATCTGTCTCACCTTCTGCCGCCGTCACACCACCTGCCGGAAGTTCCGCCGCCGCCGCACACAGCTGTTACCGCCGGATCTTTTGTTGGTCTTGATTGTGTCAATCTCTAGCTCATCCCGTTAGCCCTTGGTGTCTTCCCGGTTTCGATAACCGAGGTATATCGATAAACTAGATCTATAGTTGTTTGTTATTCATTTATTTGTACTCGTATAAAGTTGTAATCGGATCCGGGTCTTGGGTTTCGGTTTTGGTTCGTTTAATCGTCAGTTGCGTTTTATAGTTCGTTTATTAGTTTGTATATTAATATTGATTAATATCTATCGAAACGAAATTATTAACTAAAACGGGTTTAAAATTACTTGACCGTTTTCGTTTCGAACCACCGTTGAAACCCAACAGTGGTATCAGAGCCGCGGTTACAACGTACGAGTCGATCCCAGTTCGTTTAAACCGGATCTACATCTTAAACTTTAAATCGTTTAAAGTTTTGATCTAGATTTATTTTCGGGTGATTTTAGATTTGGTCAAAGTTTTGTTTATTTTATTTGACCAAGTCAAAACGACCCGAAATTTTATTTATTTTGAATATGTAAATCCGGCCCCGACCTATATGTTTGTTTGGTTGTTGAGCTTGTTTTTGGCCATATGGATGGTTCAAAAGTTGTAAACGGTTATTATTTATTTTTGGTTTTCTTTTGGCTATAAAGATGGTTCAAATTTGTAATAGGGCATATTATTGTTAGTTTATAAATTTGTAATAAAGAAGACGCGAAGATAACCAAGGACGAGCTCAAGGGTTTCTTGGAGTTAGTGGGAGTTCGGGCAAGATGACGGGATGCACGGAGAAGTCCATCCTTGTGGTTGTTTTGTGTTGTGAACCCCTTGACCCGATCGGTCTCCCTAATTGGCTCTAGCGAGACCGATCACCTTTTGGCCATAAGGATTTACATATTATTATTTGCTATTGTGGTTGCTTGGATTGTTTATAATAGGATTATAATATCACCGACCTAATACCAAATAAATTTGAAAATAAACATTTTATTAACCAATTATGTTTTGCAAATTAAAAACGTTTTGATTTCTAAAACTAATAACTTAATAGATTTTCTATTAACTTAAAATTGGTTAGTCATATCGCGACAAACTTAGTTTTTAATAGGTTATCTAAAACTAAGTGTCCTGAGAGATGAAAGGGTTCATCTATTCGTCCCGATAATAAATACAGTAAAATTTGACTTTTACTCTATTTTGTAATTTTATGAAACACATGCACGAAACTTTTGAAAAGTTTCTTATGAAACACATGCGCGAAACTTTTGAAAAGTTCAAAGAGTTTCAAAGCGAAGTGGAAAAACAACTTGATAAAACCATTAAGATACTTCGATCAGATTGAGGTGGAGAGTATCTCAGCTCAGAGTTCATCACTCATCTAAAAGAGCATGGAATTGTTTCACAGCTCACTCCACCTGGCACACCCCAACTTAATGGCGTGAGAGAGAGGAGAAATCAAACTTTGCTAAACATGGTTCGATCGATGATATGTAGAACTAACTTGCCTCACTCCTTTTGGGGTTACGCCCTTATAACCGCCGCCCGCATTGTCAATCTAGCTCCAACTAAGAAGATAGACAAAACTCCATATGAGATATGGCATAAGGGAAAGAAGCCCAAATTGTCTTATCTTAGAGTATGGGGATGTGATGCTTATATCACAAGTGAGTCTGATGACAAACTTGATCCCCACGGCGTAAAAGTTATTTTCGTCGGATACTATAACAAAAGTCGTTATTACTTCTTTCATCTTGATACAAATATGATTTCTATCAAGAGGAAATGCCACTTCCTTGAAGAAGAATTTCTTAATCAAGGAACTGGAGATAATATTTTCGATCTTGAAAGGATTCGAGAACCACAGACAACCGATGAAGAAGTTGGAGCGTCTGATCAACAAGTTGTTGTTGCTGATACATCAGACGTGAACACGAGCGTTCGCAGAAGTAGTAGGACTCCCGTACCAAATTCTAGATACTTATGGCATCTAGATGGTCCCGAAGTCTTATTAGTAGCCGAGTCTGGTGATGAGCCTACTAACTACAAATCTGCCATCTTGGATCCGGAATCCAAGAAATGGCAAGATGCCATGAACGCTGAGATGCAATCCATGCATGATAACCAAGTTTGGAACTTAGTTGAGCTACCCCCCGATAGTCGGGCAGTAGGGAGCAAATGGATTTTCAAGAGAAAAACCGACATGCATGGAAATGTGCAAACCTATAAGGCACGGCTAGTCGCGAAAGGTTTTACTCAAACTCAAGGTGTTGACTATGATGAAACTTTTTCGCCCGTTGCTATGACTAAGTCAATTAGGATATTGCTTGCCATTGCTGCATACTATGACTATGAGATATGGCAAATGGATGTCAAAACCGCTTTTCTTAATGGACATCTTTATGAAGATGTCTATATGGTTCAGCCTGAAGGTTTTGTCGATCCAAAATATCCTAATAGGGTTTGTAAATTGAACAAGTCCATTTATGGACTTAAGCAAGCATCTCGAAGATGGAATCTTCACTTTGATGAGAAATCAAAGAGTTTGCTTTTGTCAAAAATGAAGATGAGCCTTCTGTTTACAGAAAGGCTAGTGGGAGCACTATATCATTCCTCATCTTGTATGTTGATGATATACTAATCATTGGAAACAACATTCCTATGCTTAAGGAAGTTAAGCATTGGTTGGAATCTTGTTTTGCAATGAAAGATCTTGGAGAAGCCGCATATATTCTGGGAATAAAGATCTATAGAGATAGATCTAAGCGGATTCTAGGGCTAAGTCAAAGTACTTACATAGACAAAGTAATGGCACGCTTCTCAATGGAAAACTTCAAGAAAGTAGCTATTCCAATTACTAAAGGAACCGTGTTCAGCAAATCGCAATCTCCGGCAACGGACATTGAAACTAAACGTATGCAAGCAATTCCATACGCTTCTGCGGTTGGCTCTATCATGTATGCTATGTTGTGTACTAGACCTGACATCTCGTATGCCTTGAGCATGACCAGTCGTTTTCAACAGAGTCCTGACATTGCCCATTGGACTGCTGTGAAGAACATTCTAAGGTACTTAAATAGGACCAAAGATATGTTCTTGGTGTTTGGGGGAGTGGAAGAGGAGCTCACTGTAAGGTGTTACACTGATGCTAGCTTCCAGATGGACCGAGATGATTCTCGCTCACAGTCAGGTTTCGTTTTCACTCTCAATGGAGGAGCTATTTATTGGAAAAGTTCCAAGCAGAGTGTAGTGGCGGATTCTACCACCGAATCCAAATATATAGCTGCATCAGATGCTGCTAAAGAGGCTGCTTGGATGAAGAAGTTCATCACCGATCTCGATGTGGTTCCCAGTATTCATAAACCAATCGAGATATTCTGTGATAACACATGTGCTATTGCTCAAGCCAAAGAGCCAAGGTCTCATAACAGAACCAAGCACATTCTAAGGAAGTTCCATCTTATTCGGGAAATATTGGAACGAGGTGACATCGTGATAAGCAAAGTAGACACAGATCAAAATCTAGCTGACCCGTTCACTAAGCCGATGACTCAGGACAAGCATGATCAGCATAGAGATGCTATCGGGCTTAGACTTGCTAGTGATTTATTTTGATTTAGTATTTGGATGTAAGAACATTTAATCAGTTGTACTTCTCTGTTCACTTTTGATTTAATGGTTAAATTCAAACGTTGAATAATACAACTGTGTTCATTTTAATACGTTTAATCCGTGAATATTGTATTCTAAATTATCCGTAGTCTGTCAGACTCGTGGGAACGATTCTGAATTAAGAATATTCTGACTTTGGACTCAAGCAGTTGACTTCCAAACTCACATACCTCATTTTGAATGACGTTGGATGTAACTCGCATCAAATCATCTTCATGGATCTTGATCATAAGATGTTTTGATAATAGTATGCTCATTTAGTATCCTTATACCTGAGATACATATTAGAACTTTCGTTTACCGAGGAATATTCTTTGATCATGTCAACCGCTGTTGCGTAACTGCCAGCCATAAAGGCATTGGTTGAGAATGTTCTAGAGTTCAGTGGGAGTTGTATGTAGTCAAGATGGGATTCTGTACTCTTACATTAAAATGTAACAGTTAGACATATTGGCGCCCTCGTTGATTCAAACTGGTAAAGTGTGAGGCCTCACCCAAACTTACTGTGTGTTTGATTGGACCACTTTGACTCTATATCGAGAACTACAATAATTGAACACTATATGAGATTGATTTGATCCATGTCTCATTGTTCAATTAATGTCTTATACAGAAAGGATAGATGACAACAATTACTATAAATTCATTATCTTGCAATAAGGTATTCCAAGATACTTTGGTTATGGATTTAAAAATGTCATATTTGGTTGGGGACAACTATGTGTAGCTAGAACGCCTCTAGCTGTTAGCGTTGTGATACTTGACCCAAATCCGTCTAAGTGGGAGACTGTTGGATTAAATGGTCGGTTCGGGTCAAGTCAACGCGGACCGACCAACGATATCCATTCCCCACTTGTGGAATGGCCAAGCCGAAGAGATGGGGACTAGATCATGTTTAGGGCTTTTGGGAACCGGTGCATGAATTTGATAAGCTTCACATTTCTTGAGCTGTTCGGTTGCATCTTGGTACATGGTGGGCCAAAAGTATCCAAGGTTCATCAACTTTGTAACCACCGTTCTTAGCCCAAAATGAGCTCCACATATTCCCTCATGAACCTCTTTGATCAGATATCGGCTTTGTTCAGGGCCCACACATCTTAGTAGTGGTGAAAGGTAGGCCTTTTTATAAAGGGTTTCTCCTTGCAACACATACTGTCGGGACTTGATTCGAACCCTTTCAGCCTCTGTCTGGTCCAAAGGTAACTCGCCATTTTTGAGGAACTTTTCTATGGGAGTCATCCAATTAGGACCTTCTTCAGTGATTACATCTTGAACCTCCAGTTCTTGGATTGAAGGAGTCTTCAACACTTCAACCAAAACTCTCTTGGTGAGGTATGCAAATGTGAGGGATGCTAGTTTGCTTAGGGCATCGGCTCTTTTGTTTTGTGATCTTGGGACTTGCTTGATAGTGTACTCTTGAAACGTGGTCATCAACCCTTTTGCCTTTTCACGATACTTCTTCATGTTGGGCTCTTTTGCTACATAGCTATCATTGACTTGACTTGAAACAAGCAACGAGTCTGTGAAGACTTGTAGCTTTTGGATCTTCATCTCTTTGGCAATCTTCAGACCAGCGATCAATGCTTCATATTCAGCTTCGTTGTTGGTGGTATGAAATTCAAGTCGTAGAGCATATGTAAATTCTAACCCTTCGGCGTTGATTAAAATGAGCCCATCTCCTGACCCTTCGATGCTGTAAGCTCCATCGGTAAAAAGCTTACTGGCTTCAGGGTCAGAAGGTTCAGTGGCAGTTGTATGTACTTCAGGAGTGACTTGCTTCGGGATTTCTACAATGAAATCTGCCAAGACTTGGGCTTTGATAGATTTTCTTGGTACATAGGTGATGTTATGTTCACCTAGCTCTACAGCCCATTTGGCCAATCGGCCTGAATTCTCTGGTTTTTCAAGCACACTCTTGATCGGTTGGTCAGTGACAACTTGTATAGGGTGTGCTTGGAAGTACCTTCGAAGCCTTCTGGCAGTTTGAATTAAGGCCAGGGCAAGTTTTCCAAAGGATGATATTTGATCTCTGCCGGTTTTAATGTTTTACTAAAGAAATAAACGGGTACCTGAACTTTGTCTCGTTTGATGGTTAGGACCGCGCTTAGTGCTTCTTCAGCGACTGAGAGATAGACAGAGATCAGTTCTCCCATTTCGGGAGCTGCAATAGCTGGAAGTGAAGCCAAGTGTTGCTTCATTTGGTTGAAGGCTTCTTCTGCTTCTTCCGTCCACTTGAAGTCTTTTTTGTTGGTGCAACCCTTTAGCATCTTGAAGAAGGGTAGGGATTTTTCAGCGAGCTTGGAGGTAAAACGCTTCAAGGCTGCAAGCCTTCCGTTCAGGCTTTCCACTTCTTTTTTGCTTTGTGAAGATTTAGTTTCAAGAACAGCACTGACTTTGTTGGGATTGGTTTTTATGCTTTGTTTCCCCACAATGTGTCCCAAAAACTTGCCTTCTTCGAACCCAAATGAGCATTTTACAGGGTTGAGTTTCATATTGATCTTCCTCAAGTTTTGGAAGGTTTCTTCTATGTCATCAAGCATTTGATGCTCGGTTTTGCTTTTGATTTCCAAATCGTCAACATAAGCTTCTAAGTTTCTGCTGATTTGGCTGGCAAATGCTTTGTCAATCAAACTTTGATAGGTTGCTCCGGCATTTCGTAGGCCAAAAGGCATCTTTTGATAACAAAAAATACCCTTGTCCGTGTGGAAAGCGGTTTTTTCTTCATCTTCCACTTTCATGAGAATTTGATGATATCCCTTGTAAGCGTCGAGAAAACACTTGAAGGGATGGCCGGTTAAGGAGTCAACCTTGAGGTCCATTTCGGGTAAGGGATAGCAATTTTTCGGGCATGCCTTGTTCAAGTCTTTGAAGTCGATGCACATCCTCCAAGACTTGTCAGGCTTGCAAACCATGACTGTATTAGCCACCCAAGATTGATATTTGACCTCTCGTAGTATTCCAGCTAGGACAAGTTTTTCAACCTCTTGGCATGCTGCCAAGCTTCGTTTAGGAGCCAGGCTCCGTTTCTTTTGGACAACAGGCTTGACATCGGGTGGTATTTTTAGCTCATGTTCTGCAATGCTTCGAGGGATGCCGGTCATGTCTTCCGGGCACCAAGCAAAGACATCGTTATAGTGTATCAGCAGCTTCTCAAGGCGTGAGAGAGTTTCTTTGGAAAGGCCTGTGTTTACCCGTACCTTTTGTTCAGGATACTTGGGGTTTATGATCAAGCCTTGTTCGCCATCTTCATTTCTTGAACTTTCCCCTTCAACCGTGTAAACCTCTTGGGTAGGTTGAAGGGTTGCAATTCCCATATCGGTGGGAAACTTTACGGCATCTTGACCAACCGAGACAGCCATGTTTAACGCACATTGTCCTGGCCTTCCTATGATTATATCATAGTTGGAAGGTATGCTGATAACCACAAAAGTGAGTGGTTTGGTTTTCTTCATCTGGCCTTCACTAAAACAGACATCAAGGGTTAGTTGGCCTAAAGGATTCAAGTGTATATCGGCGATACCTTTTATAGAGGACCCGGAGGATTGAAGCCTTGAACGTTCTTCCCTACTTAGTTGATTGAAGAACCTTTCATACATGATCTCTGTGGCCGCCCCTGTGTCGATGTAGGCTTTGATTGTTTCGATTGTTCCCACGTTCGCTTCTACCACCAAAGGGTTTGAGAGTAAGTCACCTTGAGGTGGTGGGAAGCAGACACATTGAAGCTCCCATGCCTCCAAGCGTTGTCGTTTGTGGGGAACACCTTGGTCTATATTCACCATATTCACTTCTTTGCTTTTTCTTTCGGCCATCTTGTCTTTGACCCCTTTCACCAAATGGGCCAATTCTCCAGACTTAACGGCTTCCTCAGTTCTTCTCTTGAGTTGAAAGCAATCGTTGGTGTTGTGGCCTTTTTCTTCGTGGAACTCACAGAACTGGGTGGATTTTTCGTTTTTCTTGCTTTTGGGCAAGGGTCGAGGAGGTCGAAAGTTATGTTTAACATCTTCAGTGGCAAGGATCTCCTGAGGGGTCTTGGTTAAGGCTGTGAAGTTCACAGTCTTCTCCATGATTGGAGGGTTCCGACCTTCAGGCCTTCGTTGATCTGAGCTCTTTGGGTATCTATCATAGGGATTGAAGTTCCCTCTTTTTCGGTTGGGGCTGTTGCTTCGCCAACCAGGAGCTCTTTTTCTTTGTTCCTTGAAATCAACGGCCTCTTCTCCTCGGATATGGGCTTCAGCTCGTTCGAGAGCTTCTTCAAGGGTTTTAGGTAGGCACTTGTTAAAGTCCCTTGTGAGGTACTTGGAGGTGATGGCGTT
The DNA here is from genome assembly GCF_021521415.1 of Bidens hawaiensis. Lineage (NCBI taxonomy): Eukaryota > Viridiplantae > Streptophyta > Magnoliopsida > Asterales > Asteraceae > Bidens > Bidens hawaiensis. Next base: position 1,020,151 of record NW_027491177.1, on the reverse strand, counting down.
CATGAAGCCTGCCACCTCATTTTTTCGTCGCCCCCCACATATGTCAACCTTTCTTTCTTGTACCTTTCGATGGAATCTTGAAGGTTCTCATCATCTTTTTGTTTTATCTGAAAAATTACCGTGGCATCCTTGACATACCTCCTTTGTTGGGAAAAGTTGGCCAAGAATCCTTTGCTCAGATTATCGAAGCTTCAAACGCTTTGGGCAGGAAGGTCATTGAACCATATCCTGGCTGATCCGACAAGTGTTTGCATGAACATTAAACAACATTCAGCGTGGGACCACTTTTCGATTCTGGCAGCACCGGTAAATACCTGAAGGTGGTCTTCGGGATCCTCGGTCCCATCATATGTTTTTATATGGGGTGGCATCTTGATTTTCGTTTGAGAGTCATAACCGGCAATTTGTTGAGAGAAACAAGATAAGTTACCAGGCTTATAAGGCTTTGCAGGGTCTTCTTCTACCCTTATAGCATGATTATGACCCGTTGCCCCTTGGTGAGTGCTCAGAGCTTGGTTGATGAGTTGGGTCCAAGGGAAGTGTGCCATCATTTGAGCCATCATCTGAGGCATGAGGTTAAAGCCTTGAAGGCTTTCAGGGGTTGCTGCTGTTTGGTTTGTTCCCATGGGGGTGCTCATCGCTGTACTCCGAGCCAAGGGCAAGACCGACATGGCCTGCTCCCACGTAGTGGCTGTAAGAGGAACGCTTGAAGCTGGTGACTGCCATATTTGGTTGAGAGTGGTCTCGTGCCCACGGGGTTGTGAGGTGAACAAAGGGAAAGCCGTTGGGCTTGGTCTCCCATAAGTATAAGGAGAGGGGTTAAAAGGTTGGCAGGTTACACTTGGACCAGCTTCTAAATGAAGAGCAGCCGGTTGTGAGCTGGTTAAAGGGGAAGGTGGACGTCCGAGTGATAGTGAGGGCTCCGGATCGTCATACTCCAGCCTTAATCTTATCCCCTTTTCTCTTTCTTGGCTCACGTGTTGGTTAAGAAGATGCCTTAGTTGTAAAAAATGTCGTGATACCCCTTCCATTGTCAAGTCAACACGCTCCAGAGTGTTCGTAACTCCCGCATGAGGAGAAGGAACTCCGAATCGTGAAGGGGTTGGAGTTCGTAAAGGTGAAAACTCGAGGAACAAAGGTTTCGTCGGAGTTCCTCCCGGGGTGGAAAAAGATATGGAAGTCGCCAGAGTTTCTTGGCCGGCACTTGGTGTTGGTGTTCTTGACACTTGGCCGACTTCATCAGGAGATCCACCTTCCGACATGGTGATTTTGATGAATATGGAGCTACACTACTGGTCTTTAAGATAAAGTAAGCGGCGTAGCCCCACGGTGGGCGCCAACTTGTTGCTACAACAAAGATAAGACCAATGATAGTGAATGGACTGGTTAGGCTAACAGGTTTCAAGGGTTCCGGTTAACCTAACGCAGGTCGTGGTGTCCTCTACATTTGCAAAATGCAGAGAGAGGTTCACTAGTTTGTTGTTAGTTGTTATAGCTCACCGGAGATCCAAGACCGAGGTATTTGAGATCAGTTTTTGGGTGAAATTCTTGGTGAAGCTATGATGTTTGTGAAGTAAGAAAGAAATAAGCAAAGTGCATATTTCTCAAGGAAGAAGAGAAGATCAAAGAGTATATGTTATCTCCAGATTTGTTGTTTTCTTGTTTATGGCTGGGTCCTCCTTTTATAGAGGGAGAGACACAAGCCTTTCGTCCAGTAACTAAACTAGTTAGCCTCCAGTTTGCTAGAGAGTTGACCCTTATGGGCGGGAACCTTTTAACCGTTGGTCCATGATTATAATAATATTACTTTATCTGAGCATGTCCCTTGTTCAGAGGGAACAGTGATGTGAATAGTGATTTGACGTTGTACTGTTGCACGTGGGTACTGTTCACGTACTTATTTACATAAATTGGGCGGGAAACGAAGCTTTTAACCTTCTAACATTTTTAGCGTTAATGTGTGAAAGCCATTTTATTAATTCCTTGGCTATCCCCATCATCATTGAGCAAAGTGATCTTTTAGATATGGAGAGAGAGATTTCAATATGAGTTATACTTGAACAACAAACTAAATAAAATAAAATAAAGTATCAAACTTGGTTAGGTACTCCCGTTATTTTTTCTAAAATAGTTATTCGATGATATATTCTCTCTTTATAGTCATGATTACTTCATATAACTTATTGTATCTCTTAGTTCTTAGACCATGTGTACTGCAAACGTTATGGTCGCGTTGTGGGGTGAAAACGCGGGGGGTACACCGCCCCCCCCCCCCCTCGCGTTATGTTAAATTGATATTTTGGTGCGTTGTATACAAAACGCGCAAATGGCACACAAATCAATATATGTTACCGTTGAGAATCGATGTTAATAGCCGTTGGGGTGGGTCTTGGAGCATGCTTGTTGGGTGGTGGTGACTGGTGTCCGGCGAGTTGATGTTTCTAGCGAGCTTTCCATGGATGGTGATGGTGACCGGCGAGTTGGGTGGTGGTGATGTGGTGGTTGATCACCGGCGAGATGAGGTGTGGTGGATGTCCGGAGATGGTGATAGATCTGGCCGGAGATGTGTGTCCAGAGGTGTCCATAGATGGTGGTTATATATTATTTTTTTTGAGTTTAATGAATTATTATTTTAAAAAAACAAAAACAATTAATGGTGACTGGGCGCCACGTGGCGCATAACCCCTGGTAGTGGAGAGTTATGACTACAACCTGTTTTTGTACAAAACCATAACTCTGACTGGGCGCCACGTGGCGCATAACCCCTGGTAATGGAGCTTTATGACTACACATGGTCTTAGTTTTACTGGTTGTACCACCATTGTGGGTATGGTTGGCAAAACTAGCTGGTAACTGTAGCTGGTGGCTGGTGACTGAAAGCTGTAGCTTTTTAGATAAATTTAGATGTTTGGCAGAGTAACTGGAGCTTTTAATAAAACGTATAAAATAACTAAAATGGGCATAATTAAAAACAACAATAGTAAATGTATTTATTTTGGAAGGTTATTTAAGTAAATTAACACACTAAAAGCTTGTAGCTCTTTCTAAACGCTACTAGTAGAAGCTTTAAGCTTTAAGCTTTTTCTCCTGACCTAAAGGCTTCAAGCTCCTTGAACCAAACAGAGCTTTAGATTGAGTGGGAGCTTTATCTTAAAAGCTTGAAGCTTGAAGCTCCTAAAAAAATGTTTTTAAGAAATTCATATGTTATGCTATGGTGAATTTGGCTACAAAGGAAGAACTATTTCATGTGTATATATTCATGAAAGAGACAATGTATCTTATAGGGGTGAGCATAAAGTCATAAACCGGGTAAGACCCAATGGACCCGAACTGATTACTTACAATAAGGACGGATTGCACCCCCTAATTTAGATGATAATTATTTTTATAGATAAACCTGGCATTCAACTGAGTTGTTTGATCTTTAGTAAATTTTGATGTAGCAAGTGTTTTAACTTATTTAAGTTACTCTTGTGTTGTTTGGTTGAACTCACGGTTGTGCACATCTTATATTAATAATAAAACCACTTTAACTTGTAAAATAATCTAATTTACTATATTTTTTTATTGAAGTGCCCATAAAGTATAACAACTTTTAATAATGTTAGATGGTCAATCCATTTCGGTTGATATCATGCCATAATTGGTTCATCAATGCCATACGACTTCTGTAATTGTCATTAGACGTGCACAAAAAAACCGGTTCCGGAACCTAACCGGTGGAACCGAACCGGAACCGGTTCCAGTTCCAACCCGGTTGGAACAATACCCGGTTTGGGTATTTTTGTACCAGAAAATCGGGACCGGTTCTACTATATATATTTCAGTACCGGTTCCAACCCGGTTCCTACCCGGTTATTATTTGGAACCGGTTCGGGTCGTACCCGGAAAAACCGGTTCCGACGGGTTTTTTTTCAAGGGTCAAACAAAAAGTCAAACTAGCCGTTGGAACTGGTTCCAACGGTAATATAGCCGTTGGAACCGGTTTTTTAGACACCAAATAGCCGTTGGAACCGGTTCCAACGGTAATATAGCCGTTGGAACCGGTTTTTGAGGCAATATATCCGTTGGAACCGGTTCCAACGGTAATATAGCCGTTGGAACCGGTTTTTGGGCCAAACCTATATATAACTTGTTTCCATTACTTGTTTCACCATTACTTGTTTCCATTACTTGTAATTATTTGTTTTGGTAAAATTATTTGTAACTTGTTCGACTAATTATTTGTTTTGGTAAAATTATTTGTTTCGACGAAGAAGAATTGTACTATATGTTTTATTATAATTTGTTCGATTAATTTTTGTTACTTTTTTAATAACGACGAACATTTTATTTATTTAAAAACTAACTATTACAAACATTATTAACACATAAACGATACTAAACATAACAACTAAAACATAAAAAACAAAGTCCGTCGTTTTAATCCGGGAATACTTATTTTTGGGTTGTAGAGCCGGACGACTCTCCCACTTCCTTTTTTTTATCTTCCAATCTTTTTTTCTCTCGACAATACTTATTCGTATGTTTTCGTAATGTCGAGTTGGACCCTGCTTTAAGAAACTTCGAGCAATATTTGCAACGTGCCAACTCATGTGAGTCGGTCATGAGACACAAATCGTAATGGACCCAAACATCGGGGCATCTTGTTGTTTCGATCACCATAATAACGTCATCATTGGATGCCATTTGTGGTCGGTTTAAGGTTAATTTTGGTTTGTAGTGTGTTTTATGGTTTTGGAATTGGAGTGTGTTTGATAGTTTTGAAACTTGCTATTATTAGTAAGAAAATACCCTATTTATAGTTAAAAAACCGGTTCCAACGGTCAAAAACGGCTATATAGCCGTTGGAACCGGTTCCTAACGGCTCTAATTTTTAAATTTCAAAAAAAACCGGTGGAACCGGTTTTTACGTAAAAACCGGTTCCGGTTCATACCCTACCGGTTCTTAAAAGTTCGCATATCTGGGCACCGGTTCGGGTCGGGAACCGAACCGGTTCCTGACTGGAACCAGTGTCATTCTCTACCCGGGTTGAAAAAAACCGGTTCCGAACCGGTTCGGGTTTTCAAGGTGTACCCGATTTGTGCAGCTCTAATTGTCATAACCACGTAACCAATTATTTTGTTTTAGATTAATAAATTGTAGGTGTTAAAGCCTTTTATTTTATTATTAGTTAATAATAATTAATAACAAGGGAGTAATCCATGAAAAACGAAAAAGATAATGTATAATCCTTTTTTTTAATATTATTGAAACCACTATCTAGTTAACTTATATGAGAAAAATATTAAAATAATAAGGTAAGAGAAGCTAAATAAAGTGATAAGTATTGGTGTCTCAACAATTAATATCATTCAATTATAGACATTTTGTGGACCAATCCAATATTGTGGTCTCACATCAACTATTCAACACGATATAGTAATATACACCTTATATTGAAATATCTTGTTTGTGAACTCAATCTACTTATCGCCTTATCGGTGACGTTTCTTTGTCTTTCTCATGTCCTTAGTTTTCTTTTATATAATTTATAAAAATATATTAATATGCTCAACGAAAACTATTAGTTAGCAAAGTAACAAACCACTAATTTTTAGAAAGTTAATCAACAAGCCTAGCCAGCCAAGACAAACTTGTTACATTTCTGGCTTAGACTTGAATATTTTTCCATAAATGCAATAACATATCAATACGAGTCAAATGGGCAAGTCAATGAGCTTTGATTTACAACTTTACATAAAGATTGCACTTAGGATGATTAAGATTAATTGCTATGTGAGTAATAACTTGTAAACAATAAAATGAAGTTTATTCTAAACTACCAAACAAGTGAGCCAATAAGCAAGCTTACCTTAGCTCGTGGTGGCTTTTTACAAAACTAAGCTGGCTCGGCTTAAAAACAGTCGAGCTGATTACAAACGAGGTTTTATCGAGCAAGCCTCAATCAAGTTACAGGAATATTCATTTTAATTATAATTTTTTATATAAAAGTTTATTCTAAACAATCAAGCTAACTACCGGATAGTAGATAGTAGATACAACTTATTTGATCTACAATTCAATATATTTAATAATATATATTTTTAATATGCTACTGATAAGCATTAGTTTGTGTTCCACGTGGATTTACAGACAGAACACGTATGATCATAGTTGTAATTCTATCAGGAAGAGAAGAGAAGAGAAGAAGGTGTGATTATTATTATTATTATTATTATGAACAGACAGACAGACAGACAGCATAAGATACCACTGTAATAAGTGGGGTTGCTTATAAGCAACCTGCAACTGAGGTCCCCAGTACTCTCTCTACAAATTTCATATGAACATGAACTAAACTAACAGCAGCAGAATTATACATCTACTGATGTCTTCTTCATCTCCACATATCTCTGATTTACTCACCAGGTTAGTCTCTATATATGTGTCTGATTTCTGCAACTACACATTCTTTGTGTTCCAATTTCATAATATTAATTTGTGCATTGTAAGGAGTATATATGTACATCTGCTACTACTGGAGATCTCTCTGTAAAAGTTGCATAGGCCTCCAAAATCATAAGTAATTGACACTGACTCTGAAGGTTGAATTTGGAATTAATTAATTTGTGTTGCTGAAGACTATGATTCTGTATTGATTATTGAACAAGTTGTTGATTAAATTTGTTTAGAACATTCAAGGATATTATTATTATTATTATTATTATTATTATTATTATTATTTTCTAAACTTTAATTTAGTTTTCTTTTCTCCTTTTTAGTTGCTAATTTAGGATAATTTGAGGAATAAGTTGAATTTTAAGGGAATTCTTAACTTTTGGCATCTTTGTCCAAATATTGAGCCTATAATTAAAATTAACCATATAAATAAATTGAATTAATAAATTATAAATCCATATATTCAAGTGACTATAGAATGAAACATATTTAACTAAATTATCCTGTTGGTGTGGTATAGGTACTTGGAAATCTGTCACATGCATAAGGTGCAGCCTAGCTCAGATGTTATATCATGGTTAAATAAGGTCATATTTACTTTTTTGCCACATTAGAGTTAATGTTTATAATTAAAATTTACATAATTGAGCCCTAACATTTTTCTTTTCTTGATATTAGGCCATGGTTCAAAAATTCACAAGCCAAAAATCTACAATAGTAATTTTACTGGACCAGCTTAAAAATGCCGATTTGCTTCCTCTCATCGACCTTTTTGGTTCAGAACACTCAAATGCCCTTGAGACCGTTGACTTGGTTTGCGAATCAAGCATTGACTTACACAAGCACTCAGTCTTATCGCTAATGCATGCTATCAACACAAGGCTTCGTGTAGTTAATATCAACGATACACCTTTGAAGGAGGATGCATTGAGGTCTATTCTAATTATTTACGCTGCATAATTAAGTGGTTTTTTTATACCGTATACGGATTTAAAATGTTTCCAGGGATCTTTTCGAGTCCGGTCTCGACTGCCAAGTGTTAAACGTAAAGTCAACCGAGATTCAAAAGCTTAACATGGCTGGAAATTTTATGCATTTGCACACCCTTAATATGGACTTTTGCACTTCACTTAGTACCATGGAAAAAGACTGTTTCACTCGCATGCCTAATTTAACCCGTCTATCAATGTGCGCCACACAAGTGTCCAATCTTTGGACTACAGTTGCTGCCTTGTTAAAACTTCCTGCATTGTTAGAACTACGATTTCAAAACTGTTTATGTTGCAAGGACACTTCACCGTGTCATTTGAAAGATGTAAACACCAACAAAACTTCAAGTAATATGCCAATCGAGGTTAGAACTTAGAACATTATGGTTTACATTTATATCTAATCATTATGGATTATGCATCTTAAGTCTTGGCTCCATCTTGTTTCAGGGTTATTTTGGTAAATTGTATATTGATGAACATGCGGTTTCACAAAAGTATAACTCGCATCATCCTTCACCAATATGTTTTCAGAAACATTACAGGGAGTATATGATCGCTTCATTACCAAGATTAAGAGTGTTGGATAACTGTCAAATAGGAAAATTTGATGGAGAAAGGGCTAAAACCGTCTTTTCAAGCTACTATGAGGCGTTACCGAATAAACGACAACACAAAGAAAGCATCATTAGCGTATTGCATACGCGTGAAATGGGAACGAGTGGTATAAAGTCAAAGGGTTCATCACAGCATAGAAAAAGTCAAAGTTTTTACTCAAGGTCTCTCTGTGCTGCTAAACTTGGTTCATCCGCGTGGCCTGTTTTACATCCGTTGTCGAATATTAGTCAAATGGTTAAAGAAGAGGGCAAAATCCTTCGACCGAGGCAGTTTGAATATCACCAAACTGACCCGAGCTTAATGGCATTTGGGACTTTAGAAGGGGAGGTGGTTGTTATTAATCATGAGACCGGGAATCTTGTTAATTATATGCAGTTACTTGATACAAATAAGAGCGTTATGGGGCTTTGTTGGCTTAAGAGATTCCAATCCAAGGTAAGTTTTATGTAGGCTTGTAAATGAACACGAAAGGATTATGTTCATGTTCATTCGTTTAACTTTAACCGACCAAACAATCGAACACGAACAGTTAAACGAACCTTGTTTTCTTGTTCGTGTTCACTCGTCAAGAAAGTGAATGTGTTTGTGTTTGTGTTTGTGTTCGTTTATGTTCGTTCGCTAACACTAATAACGAATGGTTCGCGAATGTAAACAAACGAACATAACTGAACGTAGACGAATGGGCATAACTGAGCTAAAAGTAATTAAATGTAATGTGAAAACAACGTGTTGGACCTAAAAAGTTATTGTAACTACTAACTACACTAAGTTGTAATGGGTCAAAAAGTTTTCAATGAATATATTAACAAACTTAAACAAGCGTAAAATAACGAACAAAAATGAGTGTAAACGAACGAACGTTGATAAACATAAATGAATGAACTACACATGTGCTCATGATTATTCGTTCAACTAAATTCATTCGTTTATTAAATAAATGATCTTTCCACCAAATGGTTCACAAACATTTCACTGAATTTCAGTTAAGAGATAAAAACATAACCAAATCAGTCTGTTTACAAGTAAACGTTTCTAATATTTAATTGTACAAATTTCCTTTGTGACAAATAGCTTGTTGTCGGTTATGACAACGGATCCTTGAGATTATATGACATAAACGACACACTACCAGAAGTTGCAAATAACTATTGTAGTCCTACCGGTGTTGACTTTGACGACTTTCAGCATTTGACTTCCGTTCATGTCAATGCAACAGACGACTGGATTCTTACAAGCGGCTACTCAAAGAAAGTTGCTGTGTACGATATCTCAACTGGAAAACGCCTACATTTGTTCACTGACATGCATCGAGAAGCCATCAATGTAGCCAAATTTGCTCATCACTCTCCCTCTATGTTTGTGACATCATCATTTGATCATGATGTTAAAATGTGTGACTTAAGAATAAAACCTGTAAACCCGTGTTACACTGCTTCAAGTTCAAGTGGAAATGTAATGGTTTGTTTCTCTCCCGACGACCTTTATCTGCTCGTATCAGCTGCTGACAACAAGGTAGATATTATATATTCAGTCTAAATTGATAACAAAGTATGCTTATAATCATAACTCTTTTGCAGGTTAAACAACTTTTGGCTGTAGACGGAAGGCTGCATACAAATTTCGATGTAGCTCCAACCGGAAGTGATCAAAACTACACTCGATCGTATTATATGAACGGGAGAGATTATATAATTAGTGGCAGTTGTGATGAACCGGTTGTTCGTGTTTGTTGTGCTCAAACCGGAAGGCGACTCAGGGATATATACTTGGAGGTTTTGGATATTTAATAATAATAATAATAATAATAATAATAATAATAATAATAATTATAATTTAGTAACACTGTTTGTTAATGTCTGATTTCGGTGGTTTTAACCTTTAAAGTGTGTTATTTGGCAGGGTCAGAATGCAAGGAGCTTGATGTTTGTTCAGTCACTAAGAGGAGATCCATTTAGAGTAAGCTTTTGTTTATTTACGCATGGTTTATTGTTAGCATGTAGATATGATGTGAGGGTTAATATTTGGTTGTGTTCAGCATTTTCACATGGCCATATTAGCAGCATATGTGCGCCCGAGCTCTAGGTGGGAGATCATCAAGGTAGCTCATGTTATGATATCATTCTTCCTGCTGAGTATTATCACAAGCACTCGTGTTAATTGAGTGATATTATATCATTAATAAATTGCAGGTCAATTTGCTTTCGTCGGGCCAATATTCTTCTGAATATCAAAAAGGCCAGCAACTCTGCCCTTCCTACAGGCTTGGAACTTAAAAACATGTGTTACAAGTGGGGCGTAATATCGGATTTGGTATATATATGTATCATAAACTGCAAAGGTGTCGTAAATAATTGTCAGTATGTATTAAAAATGTAAGTGTTGTGTGTGTAGTTATATCATTATTCAAAACCAGAGAGTTGAAGCAAATAAGAAAGGGTGCTAGTTTTTAATTGTTTGGCTGTTATATGATGGCTGGTAGTGTACAAGTTTTAATTGCTTGGTTATAAAGATGCCAGTGAGGATTTGTACCATGACAGGTTGTAGGTAACGCAAATTTTAAATGTGTTGATAAGTAAAACACTAAGGGGGTGTTTGGCCTAGCTTTTTTATTTTGGCTTATGCTTATATTTTAAATTAGCTTATAACTTATTTTCTATTATTTGATAAGCTATTTTCAAGTGTTTAGATTAGCTTATATCCTACAAGTTAATTATGAGTCTTAATAAGCTGTTAAATCCACCATTCTTTCATTTATGAGAGTAAATATTGGGATGATTGCTACTCACTGACCCACCATCATAAACTAAACTTTCATATCAAACGAGACCATTGACCCATAATAGAAGCATATGAATCTGTTCTTCGTTTATTAAGTTCACTATAGCACTTGTTGGATCATGTTTGATTATTTCATGAACAAATACATTGGGACGCTACGGAAAGGGTGTACCTGAGATCGGGTTAGCTGCTAGATCGAGTGACTGGTGTCTCAAGTATTATGGAGTCGGTCTCAAATACACAACTTTCTATAAAAATAGTTAAATAACGTGTATCTTAAAATATAAAAATTTAAAATATAAAAAGTATAAATTCCATCTAAAAGTATTATGCATATAAATTGAAATAAAGAGTTGTTAACTTCTCTAAGAAAACAATTCATTTTATAGTTATTGGTAATAAATCAAGATTAAAGGAACCTTTTTTATGATAAAAAAAAAAAAGAAAGAGTTAATGATTTTTAATTAAAATGTTGTGTCTCTCCCGAAATAGATTAAGCCAACTTATTATGTTTTACAATCTAATGCTGTAATGCAACATCCTAGTAACTAGTGAGGCAGTGGTTTCATATGCCTCCATAGAAGAAATAAAATCTTACTGTATAACAAATGAAGATCATTTTTAATACGTGTCACCCATATAAAGCCTCTGTACACATGCACTCATTGAAGCCATGTGGCCTCCATAGAGGCTGTCCATGTGTTGTTTGGTTTAACATGGTTTTTGAATCTCCTCTCATCTGTAAGCTTAAGCTTTATGAAGAATCCGGATGAAAGAAGGTTAACCAGACTTACATATAACTTCTTCCTTAGCCAACAATTCTCAAACAAACCCTATTATTATTGTTGTTCCTTTCCTTCCAAGATTTTATCAGGTTGTACAATACCTGAAATCTAATAATGACGAACCCCATCTTAGGTACGTTTCTCTTTACTACTTATATGAATTTAGTTTATTACAAACTCAAAACGACTGAAAGTAGGATGTATATGCGAATCCCTAGAAGTGAAACAATAGCAGAAGTAAAAGATGTCAATACATACCAGAAAAAAGGAAAATTAAATGTCAATGGATTTGCTAGACATAGAGAATGATGAACTTTTGGTATAGTGCTTGCTGGTGGTAATGCTGTTTGTATTTAAGTTTACAAAGGATGAAAAGATGATACTAAACTGTTGTTTCTATATTGCAGGTTGTTCGAGCTATGTTTACTTTGTTTTGGCTGTCAGGTAGCTGTTCTACATGACCTATTTGATGGTTCCCTTTATACAATGTTACATGATCTGTTGGCATAGACGCTCTTACTCAAGGATGTTTTGAGGAATTGCTATTAATGTATCACAGGCCCGGCAAACAGGTCGGTCGGGTTCAGGTTACGAGTCAATTCAAATTGGGAGTGAATATGTGTTGTTGTCATATATTTATTTATTTATTTACTATTTTTATTTAATTCTATTTATTTGTGCAGGCATATTATTTATAGGACATAAGACAGTAACTGCTTTTTCGTGTATTAATTTGCAGCATCCACCTTTTTAAGGGAATGGATGTTTTCTTGATTCTTATCTTAGACTTTTGAAGTCACCTGAGTCACTAGCGGTATGTTAACTTCCAGTTCCAGTTTTACTTCAACTTTGATGAAATTTTACTTGCATAAGTTTATAAGTTAACAATATCATTTATTCATTTGTAGGTTGACTATGCTATGGAATAACTCAAGCTAATTGGTGTTTTGGATGAAAACGAAAGTCTTACCATATCGGGTATGCTGGATTAGTGGATTTCATCATATTTTGCATTAACTATCTCAAAGTAGTTTTTAGTTTATCAAATATGGCTGTGGGTCAACCCACAAGTCCACAACTTGACCCCAATTGCCTCTAAATATGGAGATGAAAGTAAGCAATTTCTAAAGTCTGTTAAATGGGTGATCAGCCACTTTGGTGTGAAAATGATAAGATGATTAAAGTTTACTTATCTCAGTTTCAAAAGCACAACCTGGATGTATTTGGTTTACCTGTTCTTATTGAATGAAACTAAATGTCTTATTTGGTCTTTATCAGTTTGCTTTGGAATTAGATCTTTCTCTACAGACCCGGAAGCTGGTGGCAAAATTCTAAAGTCATAAATGAGTGAAGTGAAATTTGGAAGTCACGGGCCATCACTACTAGGACAACCAACTGGGACAACAAAAACTAAACAATATACAGCCAGGATGTATGTCCGCCTTTTCTCAATTACGGGTCATGTTATATTTACATTTTGTAAGTATATGTGGATATGTGGCTGGTACATCTTTTGTTAGTAACATAAGTTTGTTAACTTGCTAGATCAGTAGGGCAATTAATAAGTTACGCATCTTAGACTTGCTTCAATGTCTTGTTATTTATTAGTAACATATCTAATTTTTTTTAATTAAACTAATCATGTAGATAGTAATGAAGTTGGTGTTTGTTCAAGAATTTAATTTATAGGTAAAGTTGGTGTCTGAGAAACTAAGCAAAGTTATTTAGTTGGTAGTAAAGTTGTTTGCTATTGGTAATTGCATCGATAGCCACACTAATTCAATGAAAATGGAAAATGATATTATAGAAACACTATACAATATATCACACAGGTTTGTTTATTAGATAAATGAACATAAAGAACTGCTCGCTGAAAGTTTGATTCGTTTACAAGCCTATTTATGGGTTAACATTTTAGAAAACTAAGCTTTTAACAAAAGGAAGATCTTTATTGTTATTATTGCGAACCATTTTATCGGGGTCTAATTTTATTCCTATGAAAATTTTTAGGTAATATGATGTTTATGCATCATTAATATCATTACTCACTAAAATCAATAACGTGACATGGAATTTTATGATGTAGAGGGTTAGGGCCCGTGAGGTTCAAATTTGTACACGAGTATACAAATGTAAGATTTAGTGAAGGTAACATGTTGAATGAGGAAGAGTCAAAGTTACTTACAAGTAGTTAAAACTTGAAGTTAACCATATCAAGATTTAATTCCCACTATTATACTACAAATTACATAGTAAAAACAACTATAGTAACAAAGGTAAATATGTAAAGTAAACTTTTAAAAATCTTCTCATGGGGTAATTTCAGTTGAGTAACGTAATCCCTCATTTCTTTCTTTTCATAACATATATTGTTAACTATACTGCAATTTAAATTTTGATGTATACATGTATGTTATCTAGTCCGTGTATCACACGGGCTCATAGCCTAGTAACATATATATGTAAATCATAGGAGTTAGGAGTTAGGACTAGCCGACTAGGACCTCAGGTCAAAACAAAATCTTATGGGCCAAGAAGATAGGCCCATTAATGACAAGCCTATAAGATTTCAACTTCCAGGATGCACAGGTTCAATGAAGATGAGTTTTCACCAACTACAGAGTATAGGCATGTAAGATTATTTATAATTAACTAATTTAGTTATAATTTTGTAGGTTTGCGTTCTACTATCTGGTACTGTAGAGGCGTAGAGCTTCACAATGGATCAAACCGTGACCAAAACAGAGTTAGGATTATTAGATATAAGTGGTCAATTTTATATGCTAAAATAAAAAAAGCTACAAAAATGACAATAAGATAAACGAGATGAGTGAGAACTTGTCCTAAAATTGAGGCGGGCCAAATCTTAGATATTGTTAATTTGGACAAAGGGACTAGTGAAGACCTTAAAGGGTGCCACGCATTTGCACATCCTCACACATATAACTTATAGAGTTATAGTAAAATCAACATTTATTCATTTTTGTTGTAGTTAAGAATTTTTTCTATTTAATTAACTTTTTACAGGCATCTAATCTAGCCTATTAATTAAAATTACCTAACTTGTATGCAAAATTCGAGCCTTCACCATTTTGGTAAGGGTAGGGAATTTAGTAAATTGTTACCTAACTTTTCATATACTCCCTATTAAATTTACCAACTTACCTTATTTTTAGTTTTGTAGATCTTTTTATCTTTTATATAGACTTTTGTTTTTTAGTTTGAACTTTTGTTGTAATAACCCATAAACATGTGTTACTTAAATGAAAGTAAAAACAGATAACTTCAAAATTACGAGAGTTCTACGATTAAATCAAAGCATGAAAAGACAAAAGTAATTTACTAATTTTTTTTTATATATATAACACAAACCGAGCTACAACTGGATAATGGGTAAGCGAGCAACAAGTTGCGTCGCTATCCCCTTTTGAATCGCAAAGCCTATTCTACTAAATATAAATCCTTGGTTCATCGGGCTCTGCGAGTCACTGTGGACCACCTTCTGCAGATAATCAGAAGAAATATAATAGTTTTTATATTGTTTTCTAACTGGAACGATAAATATAATTTTTCTCATATAGAAAACACTAATTTTATTTCTGGTCATTTTGATGGTTGATTATCAAAATAAACTAACCTCTAACTTCTGGTCATTTCTTAAGATCTTTTCCAATAGCTCCTTGGATGCCCCTTGTAGCGTCCTTTCAAAATGTTACATCGAACTCTCTTTACCTTGGGTTAAAGGTCGGTCAAAGGACGGTGAAGGTCGGTCAAAGGACGGTGAAGGACGGTTATAGTGTTGGGATGGATGTGATTTTTTATTTTACTTTTATACATAGTGTACTAGGTTAAGTACCCGTGTACAACACGGCTTTAACAAATTTAATTTTGTAAGTTCAAAACATTTGAAATATCTTTTTGACTTCTATATTGATCATAAATCGACAAATATCATATGATAGATATAATATGTTCATATAATATGTTCATATAATAGTAAGAAATTTACTACTGCTAAGAAGAAAACTATGTTTAATCAAACATAAATATTAAATCAATTGCATTTGTTATCATATAGCATTAGATATACTATGAAATAAATACTTTATAATAACTATTATTGGTTTATCAAAGAACTTAATTGATCATAATAAATGGTCATGCTATAAGAAAAGAATAATTGATAGGTTTGTTGCACAATAAAATGGACACTATAAATTATGCAAACTAATTATGTCAAAAGTTTTTTTAAAGAATAAAAAACGATGCATTACATTTAGTCATAATAAATAAAGTTACAATTATATTTACAAACATTAAAAATAAATCATAAATTTCTAACATTAAACATCCTATTTGTAACTTTACCATCTATATCTAATCTAATATTGATAATTTCACTCTTTTGAATCTTGATAATGCCACATGCAATTGTCCAAGACTGAAAACCTGATGTTTTAAATACAACCCATCTAATTGACCTTGACTTTTATTGATTGTCATTGCAAGACAACTTAAAATGGAAATTGACTTCTCCGAAATTTCCATAATTTTTGTAAAGTGTCACGGGATTTGTAGTTAGCATAAATAAGTTTGTAACGTAATTGAATGATTACATGTAATTTAGAAACGAAATTTGTACAAATAAGTTTGTAACAGAAAGTGTGCAGTTTATATAATTTCCATAATTTGTATATTACTATGTCATATAAGTAAGTTAAAAAATAAAGTTCGAGCAAAAATTAACAGAGTCTAACTTGTTAAATCAAATTCAGTTATTTATAGATGATAATAACATTATTTGAATTTAAAAAATCAATTAATTGAATAGCACACAAACACAAGACACAAACTTTTGACGCTTTAAATAATTTGACAAGTTTTGTTATTTGAAAATGGTTTTTCCAAGGACTAAAATATTTGTATAAAACATTATGAAATTTGCAGTTAACATATAAATAAAATAAGTTGACATTTAAAGTTCGAACATAAATTAAAAGAGTCAATCTGCTAAAGTTAGAGATCTATAATTGGTGTATAAACTGTACTATTTATAAATGATATTTAATTATATAGAAAGTCATAAAAATGAATTAGAGAATGATTTTAATTAAGTAGGGTAATAATGCTAATTACTAATTAGTATAACACGTAATTGACTGCAAATTGCAATGATTTTAGGTGTGGATGAGCTCGGTATCATTCCGGTACCGATCCCAAATTTCTTAAAAACTTGGTATCGGTACGGGTACTGAAAATTCTTGGTTTGGTACCGGTATCGTAGGCAAAAATTCGGTAAATTTCAACACCGATACTTATTGGTACCGAACCCGAATTATTCGATCCTATTTTCTCAAAAACTTTATGTATCCCCGGTACCATTTGCTCATCCCTAATTCTAGGAAACAAATTTGGCAATATGATTATTAATAACAATTCATATGTATATTTTTGCAAAAATAAGATCATGGAATTCTCTAGATTTTGATCAATTCTATCATCATCATCATCATCATCATCGTACTCAGTATATCCCACCAATAGCAAAGCTATGGTAGGGTCTGAGGAGGGTAAGATGTAGACAGCCTTACCTCTACCCCATAAGGATAGAGAGGCTGCTTCCGGTGAGACCCCCGGCTCGATAGTAGTTTTGCATCAAGCCTTGGACATAAGGCACATAGCACTCAATCATCGGGACACCGGCTGATCGGTGCATGTACCCTTGTCTATAATATAATAATATATTCTCTATAATATAATAATATATTCTATAATATAATAATATATTATATTATTATAATATATTCTCTATATTTGGATCAAAAGTATGAATACCTGGCAACACAAGGTTATTGAAGTCCATTCTTTTGTTATCTTTGTCTGTCAAAGAAATGTAATGAAGATCAATATAAAATCAAAAGCCATTATAAATTCACATGTTGCGAAGAGAGTTAACATTCATAACCACCATGAAGATATTAGCATAGCAAAAGTATGCAAAGAAGTGAAAAAGATAATGACCATACGGGTTTTGATGCTCACTGAACCATCCTGAAACAGTGGTTGCATGACAATTGGTTTTGCATATCAGCATCAGGGGAGAAAGCCTTACCCCGAGCTTTCAACCAACATGTAAGGATAGTAGCCATGCCATTTCATGATTTAAGTTCTGACCCATTATTTACCAGTTCCAGCATAAACAGCCGGTCAAATAAAAATAGTATGAATCACTATTAAGAATGTTTACAACCAGCTTAAGTAACAATAATAACAAACTTAGTGAGGTATAAAAGTTTGGTCTCGATCAGAAGAAACTTTACACTTTGCAGCGCATACTTTAATCTTCAATCATTAAGTTATATGTCCAAAAAATATTAACTAAAACATGGACTCACATGTTCACACGACGAGTAATTGACCGATCTAAATAATACTGTCATCAAGCATCACAAAAAGTAATTTCGACTACTTTCATTCAAATCAATAAACAATTGAAACAGTAAAAACGAATCCCTATATCAGTTCAATGGAAAGCAGAATGGGAGAGGCTGTCCGCAACAACAAATTGGAATTCTAAAATCACAAATATATTCATTATATTCAACTGTGTTAGTTCATTACATATATACATCAATTACCTATTAAATATCTACACCTAACTTTATCCTAAATAATGGTCGATGAACATGACCAAAGAAAAACTAAATACATTTGCAATTAACAAACAAATATATAAGATTTTAATTTTGCTAAAAAGATTGCAGAACATTACAAAAAGAAAACAGTATCTAACAAATCAACACTTGAAAGATAAAGCAAATAAACCCTACCCTGAATAAAGATGTAGAACAACACAACTGAAATCGTCGAACCATGTATTAAAGTTGTTGAAGGACAAATCGCAGATAGAAAGATTGATTATGGAATTTTGATGTGGGAGAGAGAAAATTGAAAAAGATCGATAGAGATTCAAGGATTAGGGCATCGATGGAATGGAAGGTTTAAGAGTGAAAATCTAAAGCAGGTATAGATAATAATCGGTTATAAACTAATAATCTTAAAATTAGGCGGGGTAAGGGATGAGCGCTGATTGTAAAATGAGTGGGTGAAAGGCGGGATTTTGAGGGTGAGGAGGGCTGATGAGTGGACACGTGGCAAATGAGAGTTTTATTTATTAAATAGTATAGATTAATGAGTTATACGTCATTTATATTAATGACTTGTATATCATGTGCATCAATGACCTATAATCCGCGTTTATTTTTCAATTTTAAATCATTTTAATTTAAAAATAGTAATTTTATACAACAAAATACTATGAAAAGTGATATAACATGAAATTATAAAAATATGACAGCCGATAAACATTGTATTTTAGGATATTTTAAATTTTTGAGATGGTCCAAGTAAAAAAAAGCCCCATGTCACAATACAATAATTACAACAAATAGTTGGAAGGTGAAAAGGACACTAGGGTTGTTAAATGATAGATCGTACGTTATTTAATAACATCCATGTGTAATTGAAGTTCTATAAATTCTAACACATAACATAACACTCCATCACTCCATAATTCAACAAAATGAACCATTTTCCGTTTTCCTTTCTCATTATCGCCACTCTCCTCGTCTCCGCCACCTCCATCTCCGCAGTTGATTCTACCATCGACGTGGCCCCCACCTCGGATTCTCCAGCCCCTTCTCCGCTAAGTAAATAAATTCATTAATATTATTTTTATTATATAAAGTTTCCAACAAATGTTTATATTTTGGAACTTATTGTTTGGTCTTATTTCAAATTGAATTTATAGGTACACTTGGATGCGATGAGAAGTGCGATAGAAGGTGCGCAAATGCGGGGTACAAAGAACGGTGTCTGAAATATTGCGGGATCTGTTGTGGGAAGTGCGAAGGGTGTGTTCCGTCTAGTCCTTACGCAGACAAGGCAGAGTGCCCTTGCTATCGTGACTTGAAGAACTCAAAGGGCAAAGACAAGTGCCCTTAGTTAATTTCAACTTTTGTTATTAAAATTTTGGAGTACAAATATCGATCTATTTCTACTAAATGCTTATATGTGGACATTTTAATGTTTAATCAATAAAAACTTTCACCTATCTCTAATTTTATCATCTAGTAATGACGAATAGTGTTATGTATGTGTAAAGGGTATGACCCTGAGTCGTATCACAATTGTTTTGCTAGTGTTGATGCGTCTTTTGATTCGTATCAATATTTATGAAAAATTATACATTTGAAGCAATTTGTTAAACAACATTAATATTGAATCTAAAAATTAAAATTCATGCAACAGAAGCTAAATCCCCATTATTAACGCTCTTTACTTGATTCTCATTTGATTTTTTAATATTTAAACAACTCTTGACCACCAAAGTTCTGATTTTCTTTGGTTTTAAGGCTTTCTTCCAACAAACAAATATTAATTACTTGATTATTGGCATACATTGTGTCATGGGTTACTACTAAATATCAAATGCTTATTAAATGCAACTGTGTATTTTTAGAACAGTTTTAATCTTAATGTAGTAGCAGTACGCGTTATTGACTATTGAGAAAGACAACAATAAGTATGGTTTGTTGAGAACAATGATATTGGGATACAGCAGGATCTTCATGAATTCGATCATTTAATGAATGCTACGACCAAAGTGTCAAAGTTTGAATATAATTGAGTTAAAACGAGGTTGGACTTGGGTCTAAATTAGAGTTCATTTGATAAGCCAGCTCGAGTTAAAGCCTCGTATACCAAACACGAGCCTAAGAGTCGCATTATAAGATATTATGTATTATGTAATGCATAGCATATATATTTAATAAATTAAATAAAAACTAAAATATAATTATATATAAATAAAAAAAAGTTAATAGGTAACCAATATAACTCGAGTTTAATTTAGAAATATAGCTCCAAATGAGTCGAGCTTGATCTACCTATACTAATAAACAAAAATAATGAAGATGATGTGTCATCACCACATTCAATCTAGGTTTTAATTTTCCTTATGTTTTCTAATCTCTACTCTCCTTAATCCATGCTATCCATGGGTCATGAATTTAATTAGCATGACCTATTAGTTGTAACCCATATAAAAATGCATTTAATGTAATTTAAATTACACTAACTTTTACCAACTCATTACAACTAATTTTACTATTAGATATAGAAGTTTCACCATGATTATTTATAAAACATATAAATTATTAACAAACTATTGAATATCTATAATAGTTTAAAATTAAATATTTAATTATTAAATTAGTTAAATAATGATTTACGAACCATTATCATATAATTATTAGTGACCTATGTTTAAATAGATATTTAATTTTGTGTGTACTTTAAATTTCGTTGAATTAATACAATATCTTTAATCTTACAATTTGTAAAACACTATTTGAGGTTACACGTATCAATTTTGCCAAGGGATGATATGTGGATATCCGTTATCATAGACTTTATGACATTACTATTAAATCAATTTTGTTAAGCATATCAATGTTGTCAAGGATGATAGGATATTTTTGGATAATTATGAAATCTTAAGTAAAACATTGAGATTTAAGTTTATTATGGTTGTCAATGATTGATTTGTGAATGTTGTTTTGAGCTTATAAATACAACATGAAGATGTTAAGTAATTGATGCATGTTTTGTGGGTTTAAGTGTTTAATTAATAATCTATTTAGAAGGGGTAATTTGTGTTATATTTGAATCAAATGTATCACCTTTTGTGTATAAACCATTAGAGATGGCGAGTTTGTTACCACAAAACAATTATAGAGATTAGAGTCTTTACCTAACATGTTGCAATTGTGACTTTTCATGTTTAATCAAGGGTGTGAGTTTATATAGGATATTATGACATAAGGTATGCATATTATGTTAGGTAAAGGGATTTTGGATGTTCGTATAGCATATAAAGAAAGAACTTCCGGTGTATTTTCTACCGAATGAGTCAATGAATTCGGTCAAATCTGGCCAACTTAAAAAAAAATGAATTTGATTGTAGTCAAAATGGGTTTACGTTGAAACTGGCAACCTTTTGGTATTGGTAAAAACGGTTCAAGTCAAAATTTGTTTAGGCCGAGTGGTGAGCAACCATTAATCGAAGTTATCAATAATGTCAAATGTTTTATACAAATAAATATTTGTAATGCATTTTTAACATAATCATGTTTTTTGGTTTACCCTTAAAAGTCTTAAAGAAATTATTTGTTTTAAACAATTCATTTTATTAGTTTACATATTAACAAATTCCGTGTAGTATAAGGGTTCAAAAGCTAGTTTAGAGATAAATTAATATAAATATGTTGAGTTGTAGCTTTATGTGAATTATGTCAATTCATTCATCCCGTTCACACCTCATAAAACGAAAATAAAGGTAATTTTAACAAGTGGACAAAGTGGAAAACTTTTAATTATCTGTTTTAGCAATACCGATGTGTATGATAAGGTTTTGTTTTTCTAAATTGTGAGTACAATTGGAGAGTGGGTATATATGAGTTATGTTAAAAAAAAATTATAAATGTCTATACATATTGTGCTTTGATTAAAATTAAAAACTTCTATTGTTTTTTTTAAACGGTTAGAATATCTAGATAATTTGTACGGGTGACTAATGGCAAATGGCTACCGCCATCTGACCCAACTTAGTTGTACGGAGCCCTTAAACGCCTCAAGGTTATCTCCAGTTTTGGGGAAAACCCACCCGCCCGAAGGCCCACTGGTGGTAAAACCCAGACGCCCTTGAGATCGAACTGAATATCACAAAGATCTCAATCTTTAATCATTAAGCCACTCCTGTCTCCTTCTAAAGTGTTGTAAATGAAAATTAAACTTAGTTCTCCGTTAAGAAGCCCAACCTTTTTACCATTATAACACATTGGAAAGGACACTTTCTATTGTACTTTGATTAAAAGTAAAAGAACTTTTATAACGTGTAGCTTATCCCGTATCTATATATATATATATATGGCCCGTATCTCATCTCATATGCTTAGGGCCGTCCAAATCGCTCGCCGCTCGCTTGAAAATTGCTTGAAAAATGATCGCTTGTTTTTTCGCTCAATTGTAAACGAGTCGCTCTGCTCGATTCGGTTTGTAAACGAGCCAAGCAACTAGCAAAAGTCTATTCGGTTCAGTTCGGCTCGAATATTTTTAATTTATTTTATATATAGTTACATTTGAACAAATATATAAATATATAGACAACACACATAAAATATATGCATAAATTTTTTAAACCCTGTAAAATTTTTCTTATTTTGTTAATTTTATGGTTTCATTTGTTCGATTCAAGTTTTAACAATAATAGAAGTTTGTTTACATATTCATTATATCTCACTTCAAATTTATTTTTTTCATAAAAACTTACAACCTATCACACGTTTGTCAAAAAATTACTAATTTGTTTACAAAATATATTATTTACACCCTTAAAACTTGTTTCTTATTGAAAGTTTTAAAGTGAAAAAGAAATAAATAATGCTCGAAAATCGCTCGTTGTCCGATTGAAAAATGCTCGATTCAATTTTCGCTCGGTTCGAACTTCAGTCGTTTGGTTCGGTTTGGTTGTAACAAACCAAGCAACAAGTAAGCATTCGTTCGGTTCGACTCGTGAACTACCTAATATGCTCGATTATTAGATATCTAATTTGAAAATGAAAATTTAATTAACTTGATATAAGCAAGAAAATGAATATTCAATTCGGAACATGGAAAATAATAAATAGCAGCTGAGCTGGAAGGCTACTAACCTTCACCATGTGAGAGAAAATAAATTGTGTTTGAACACATTTTATATTCTTTGTTAAGCTATGAGTAGTGGAGGGACTATAATTAGGGGGCGAATTGTGACACATGGTGCCCAGTCAGCATAGAGTGGAAATTTGTTTTTAGGGTGTAATTATGTAGGGGCTACAAGTTATGCCCAAAGTGTGTTATTTTATTATTTTCTTTTTATAACTAAACGAATTAAATAAAAATCAATTTATTTAGATAATTAAATAAAAATGCATTAAATTTAAAAAGAAATACAAAAAAATTAAAAAAAACATAACTAATAATGCATTAAAATTAAAAAAAAAATACATAACTAAAAATATTAAAAAAACATAATTAGATAACATACTAATATTCATAATATTTGCGCGTTTTTTCAATTCGTTGTCGTTGCAATAATGCGGCCTCTTCGTGTAACCCGGCCGCTTTGAGGGATTCGTATTTTTTCGTGTTGTTTGCTGGTTTCTTTCATGACATCGTTGAGTTCCTCGACACATTTTTTTGTTTTTTGATGATTTCTCTCATGGTAGCGGCGACTTCCACGAGTGTCGGTTGGTTCGGGTTGTTTGTAGGATTCATTTTGCTAAATTTTTTGAAGAATTTGGGGGTATGAATTGTGTATGAAATGGAGAAGAAGGTGTATGTTTATATATATATATATATATATATATATATATATATATATATATATATATATAGTTTAAATTATATATATATATAGCCGTTACCCCCCCCCCCAACGGTAACATTATTATTATTATATTATTATAATTCAAGCGAGCATGCGACAAATTATTCCCGTCCCCGCCCCTTTTCACCCAATTATCGCCGGGTGGGAGGGGGGGGTGTTCATCCCCTTTATCGCCCCAAATTCGCCCAAATTCTTGCCCAGTACGTTTGGCCTTAAAAAAAGTTGGATCTATAATTACCATAATCCTCATTATTAATTTATTATAATAATAATAATTTATAGTTTAATATTATATCTAAGTGATCATTTGAGTTATTATTTGAAGTTATATATCCAATGGACTCCCATTAAAAATTATATTAAACTTACGAGTAGGATTATAGGGTAAAGTTAAAATAAAAAGGACAAAAAAAATGAGAAGGTCGAGAAGAAATCCAGTCCATTAATCTTGTATTTGAATGGCTGAGATTAATCTAATAAATAAAAATTGATAGAAATGGCATGAAGGTAATAACACACCTTTGTTGACTTTCTCTCTCCACATGCAAGGCACATGCCAATTCCCCCATCATGTTAAAATGTCCATAACTTTTTCGTACGACATTATTTTTTTAAAAAAAATTCACCATAATAATAAACGTTTTTTTATCTTTAATATGAGTATCATATTGTTATATAAAAATAAAAAAAATAATGGGTTTTTTAGTTGTGTTTTTTTGTTGTTCATTGTGTCATTGTGTAATATGTTGTTTCCATTGTGTTTTACGTTTCAAGTAATTATATTCACTAATGTGTCTTACGTTTTAGGCCATTGTGCTATACGTAGTCACCATTGTGTCTTACGTTTTAGGTCATTGTGTTATACGTATTCATCACTGTTTTTTACGTTTTAGGTCATTGGGTTATACGTATTCACCATTGTGTTTTACGTTTCAAGTTAAAGACACAATGGTGCGCGAAAAGACACAATGACGAAAAAAGACACAATGGCGAAAAAAGACACAATGATAAACGAAAAGACACAATGGTGTGCGGAAAGATACAATGGTTTGCGAAAAGACACAATGATAAGCGAAAAGACACAATGGTGTGTGAAAAGACACAATGACGAAAAAAGACACAATGATAAACGAAAAGACACAATGGTGTGCGAAAAATCACAATGACGAAAAAAGACACAATGATAAACGAAAAGACACAATGGTGTGCGAAAAGACACAATGGCGAAAAAAAACACAATGATAAGCGAAAAGACACAATAGTGTGCGGAAAGACACAATGGTGTGCGAAAAGACAAAGTGGCGAAAAAAGACACAATGATAAGCGAAAAAACACAATAGTGTGCGAAAAGACACAATGACGAAAAAAGACACAATTATAAGCGAAAAGACACAATGGTGTGCGAAAAAACACAATGACGAAAAAAGACACAATGATAAGCGAAAAGACACAATGGTATGCGAAAAAAGACACAATGATAAGCGAAAAGACACAATGGTGTGCGAAAAGACACAATGACGAAAAAAGACATAATGTCGTGATTTTTGTTTAAAATTTTATATAAAAAAATCATACTCATATTAAAGATAAAAAACGCTTGTTATTATGATGAACTTTTTTTTTTAAAAAAATTATCATTCGAAAAAGTTATAAACGTTCTAAAATGATAGGGTATTTACATGTGCCTTGCATGTGGAGAGAGAAAATGTGTACACTTACCTCTATACCCTTTTTCTTTTGGTCCCCACTTGACACCTGTCAATTATTTATGTCTTCTCACACTTCTCATTTTTGTTACCGTTTGTAGAATAACTTGACCCAGGATTATAATTCATACTTAATTCTAATTGATGCTGGGATAAGATTACCGTCCAAATCGTTATTTAATCAAAATTGGTTAAAAAATGACAAATTTTTATATAAATGTATATTTGGTATATATACGTATATTTGAAAAGTTGCCTATAATTTCAATCCCGTTTAATTTAATCATTGGTCCATGCCCCCATCATTTGATTAACGTCTAGCAAGTTCTATGACGTTGATGATACCAATGTTTGAGAAGGAAAATTAAGAGAGTTGAGAATTGAAATAGAAGGAAGCCTCATATATCCATTTGAGCCCCTCAAGTATTCCAACTGACAACTAGCTACCCTTCAACTATTACAATTGAAAATGGTTATCCTTAGTGTTGGAACAGTTAAGCACTGAATATGTGACACTGGGTGACCAACTAACGAGACAATGGTCATGGCAAATATCCTTATTATAAGTTACATAATCACAAAGAAAATAACAAGTGATGAACAGAGAACAAATATCAATATCAAAAAAAAAAAAAAATCACAAAACTACAACAAACATACACAGAAACAAAAAACAGGTATAAACTTTTAAAAAAATCACAATATTCATGAGACACTAACCTCAAAAAATCATGTATTCTAAATTTACACTAGTATACAAAACTTACCTTCAGAAAAAAAAACCAACCAATTTTTCTCATCTCCTCACACCATTTCCATGCCTCTGGTTTCTAAAGAAACTAAGCAACGATTGCGCCTGCAAAACAACCCAGCTTTATGTTTAAAAACATATAAATTTATATCAAAGCCGACCCGAATATAACAAAAAACGCACCTTTTCTCTAGCTCTCGGGGTACCCGTATGTGACAAAGCCGCCAATGGTGGAATAGCTCCTTCATGAAGCACCATATTACAAAACCGGTTACTATTAGTACACAACTGTAGAAGTGCTGCAGCAGCATTCTCCTTCCCTCGAGCCGACCCCAATTCCACCACTTCAACAAGCATTGGTATCCCACCCTCCTGACCAATCCTAGCCCGACCCTCGGGAATTGTAGCCAGATTTGATAAAACCGCAACCGCCTTATCAACCAACCCGGCTGCAGGGTCCATTAACTCTACAAGAAACCTAACCGCACCAGCCTGCACAATCCGGGCCTTGTTTTCATGAAATGTTGATAGGTTAAACAGAGCCGTGGCTGCATCTTTCTTCCCCCTTGGGGTCCCGTTTCCTAGTAGATCAACCAATGGCCCGATTGCTCCCGATCTCCCGATTTTTATTTTGTTTTCTTCAATTACTGAAAGGCTGAAAAGTGTGGCGGCGGAATTTTCTTTAGCTTCTGAGCTCCCGGTTTCAAGTACGTGAATTAACGGTTCAATCGCGTTGGAATTGCCGATTGTGGTTTTGTTTATATCGTTTATTGATAAGTTTAAAAGGGCGGTAACGGCATTTTCTTGGACGTTTTGGTCAGGTGAGTAAAGTAGGCCAATTAATAAGTCGATAGCTCCATTGTTTGCTATCACGTTTCGAATATCTTTATCGTGTCTCGCAAGTAATCTGAGTTCAAAAGTAGCATTTTTTACTGTTTCAAGTAAAGTGCTACTCAAGTCATCAATCAGTTGTTTTACCTTGATTTCAATTTCACCGAGCTCGGGCCGGGGTTCAGGAACCGAAGAAATGATTCTCGGCCCGAACCGTTCAGAAGGTCTCCGCCATATCTGGTTTCGTGGTCGGTTTCTGAACCGTGGTGAGTATTCATGCGGGTCCGGTTGTGTGGCGGCACTCGTGGCGGTGACAACGGGCTGAGGCTCTCCCGCCACCTCACCTGCATCACTAGTGTTTCCCGTTGCCGCCTGTGGTGACGACTCTTCATTTGACCCGTCATCCAATCCAGCGCCAGTTGAAGATTCGTTTCTTGTCGGTGATATGGCGGAGGGTCCACCTGAAAATTCTTTTCTTGGCGGAGATTCAGTTAGTTCATCACTCTCATTTTCCAACTCAGGCATGGACTCTTCTGAAGATGAACGGGTATGATTCACCAGAGAATCTTGTTCCCGATGGATCATGGGTTTCACAGGGTTGGGCAGGTTAATATTATTGGACTCACACCAACTTGCAATTAACGCCTTAACCGTGTAATTAGGAATAAGATTAGTGTGAACAAGGGTTTGCATTGTTTTAGGGCAAACAGTAAGACCAAGATCAATCCACTTACGAATATACTCCCGTTCATACGTTTGTCCAGACGACACAATTACAGGGTCGGTCATGAGTTCAAGTGATAACGGGCAACAAAAGTCGGGCGGTACCGGTACCGTGTTGGAGCTCTGTGATTGTTTCATTTCAAGAAAGCATTCATGCATGTGAGTCACAAAACTAATCATTTCCTCAATATACTCTGCATCCCTAGTGTTTTCCAACTGTTCAGCATTCTCCTTTAAGGTTTCAAGGGAAACTAACTCGATTAAAAGTTCCTGATTTGACTTTAAGCTAAGCAAATCAGCTATTCCTGACCTGATATCCGGGCTCGGTTCATTACCCTCCACTTGATCTTTTATAGCTTTTGAGATAATTGCTGATGGTTTTTCATGTCCTATTTGTTTAATTTTCTGTATGCAATGCTGCAATCATTTATGTTAGTATGTTACATGTATAAAAAAAAGTATTCTAGTTGACTTCAAAAGTGTTAACTATAAGTCATAAACGTACATCGAGTGATGCTGAACTCAGTTCATCAGGTAGTCCTTCACATGATTGCAGCAGGTCAAGGATGTCTAGACCATGGGTTTGAACTTTTGTAACCAATGATTCGGCTTTTAAAACCTGAAAAATAACAAAAACGAGTCAAAAATAAATGCAAAGTATCATTACGAAACAAGAAAGTGCAGATTCTTGGAACATACAAAGTAAACTTTGCTCATTAATGGATCAGAATCTTCAAGAAACTCCTTAAGCTCATCAACAATTTGACTCATGCCCGCAAATTCCTTTTGTAACGATTCATCCGAAGCCACATCAGCATCGACAATAGACTCAAGCACCGGCTTAATTAACTTGAGAACTTGTTCACCCTTGATATAATACTTCTCAACAATTTCACAACATTTGTTATCTTCAAATGACAGATGAAGAAAGCTGGTAATGTTTTTGATAAGTGCTTTTAATAGTGACATCTCCATTTCTAT
The DNA here is from genome assembly GCF_021521415.1 of Bidens hawaiensis. Taxonomy (NCBI): domain Eukaryota; kingdom Viridiplantae; phylum Streptophyta; class Magnoliopsida; order Asterales; family Asteraceae; genus Bidens; species Bidens hawaiensis. Next base: position 991,057 of record NW_027491177.1, on the reverse strand, counting down.
TTTCACCTGTGTAATTAAGCAGCTATATCAAATTAAAAATATTACATAATTAAAATGCCACCAAACAGGGGTGTGCACTGTTCGGCTAATTCGCTAATTAAAAAAACAATAACTGTTCGGTTTCGATTAATTCGCTTATTAGCGGTTAATTCGGTTCGGTTAATTAACCGCTAAACCCAAACTTTTAACACGGACTACATTTTTGTTGACATTTGTTAAAAGTTATACTAAAATCAAAACCATAAACATTATAAACAATTAGGTTATATACATTAGTTTCGATATATACATAAAGGATTACTCATGAACTCGGTTTTAAGTTTTAACAAGTGAAGAGCTAATTGTCAAAGCTACTATATAAAAGAATAAATGCAATTTAAACTCACTCTCATTCAAAAAGAATCAATATATGTTATTAATGGAAAGAAATATCCAAGATCAAGAATACAATGGTCAAAGAAAGTTGGAAGTAAAGATGATTGTTACGGATAAAAACACTGGTTAATCGGTTCGGTTATTATAAAAAGGTTAACCGAAAAATTGGTTATTAAAAAAATCAAAAAATTAACCGCTGGTTAATGCTTCGGTTTGGTAAATTCGGATTTATTGACACATCACTAGCCTATCTCCCTAAAAACCTTAACGGATCTCTCCGAGGCAAATGCACAAACACCTTCAATACAATTGTAGAACAGTAAGCACATAATAAGTAAATTAAAGCAGAATTAATGTAATAAAACAAAAGAATAAACAAAAACATTCAATTGGGAGGTTTTAATTGACCAAAATTATAAGTGAAAGCGCGTTAATTGCAGGTATTGAATTAGTCTAAGAGGAAATGAAACCCTAGATTAATTAAGAGAAAAAGAGTTCACCTGAAGAAGATTGATTATTGTGTGAAATTGAAAAGTATTATTATTATTATTATTATTTATTATTATTATGGGTTAAATTTGGAAGCAGTTGAATACAGGTGGTGTGATTGGATCTTTGTATTCATTTTGGAGATGATGATATTGATATTGATATTGATATTGGTGTCTCTCGTCATCATTCGACTACTGTTCTTCAACCATTCTCATTATTTTATTATTACTAGTTTTTTATTTTTTAATACATATTTTCACACCAGCCTCAATATCAACTTCAACTTGAGGTAAAATATACTTCTCTATTTGATAAAATTGACGAATAAAATGACTTTAAATGATATTTCTATAAAAAGAAATTTATACTTTTTGAGTAAAGAAAATCTTTCAAGCTAGATTATAGGGTATAGGACTATAGGTAAATAGATTTTTTTAACAGCCTAACTCCGTCACTATTTTCTCCTAATATAGTTTTGCCTGCGATATAACCAGTGACCTCTGGTCTAAGAGGCTTTAACTTCTGCCACTTAGAGTCATAAACTAGTGTCACAATGACATGTAAATAAATTAGTTTAATTTATCTCATGATATTTAGTTTTGAGTTGAGCGCACACAAAACCATTTACATGGCTATTACAAAAAGGGGGAGATTTTCAACACGTCAGCAGAATGACAATTTTCATTTTAGGGGTGTAGTGGTGTTGTAGTCCAAAAAAACACTCTCAACGGTTGTCATTGGTTCATTTAATAAAATAATAATATTCTTTCAACATTCACCAGCGGCAAGTTCAAACCCCCCCCCCTCTTATCGTTGGGAGGAAGGGGGGGTTGTTATTGCCTAAAATAGCCCCAAAGTTGGGGATTTGTCGCCCCCACTACGTTCGGTCTAACTAATAGAAGCAAGATAAATATATTTGAACATTATAATCATGAAATCGTGATAATCAAAAACACATCTTTTGATGTTTATACCAATGCTTTTTTATAATGCAATTTGGCACCGTAAAAGAGTGTGTATTGACCCTTTCAAACCTTCAATTTTTAGTTGTGTTTGATTGACATATATCGTTAGTACCTTATAATTTAACATGCAAACGTGTTTTATTGGATTACGACAACGTGCATATTAATTTTTGTACATTAATGAAACCTTATGCTTAATTTTTTTTCATCAATATAGTAAATTTACTAGCTCGAGAGACACATTTATTGACCCAAAGAAAATGTTTGGATGGGTCATATACCTTTATTTGGTTGATAGTGTCAGTCACCCCAATGAGAAGACACAATTAGTGTTGTTACCGTACCATCGTTGTTTTATTCATTTTGTATTCTTTGTATATGTCCACAACGTATCATAAACCATCTTCAAATTTGTAAAATCTAAGTTTATATTTGTAACCTTTTCTTTTTGTTTCACAAAAACAAAATTGCAAGATGAGATCAATATTCAAGTTCAAAGTGTTGACCTAGATTTGATAAACACGAACAAATCCGATTTTTTAGACAGAACCCTCTCTGAACTCGTTATTAAATTTAAACTCGACACGCAAAATCAATTACATAACCCTGTGTCCCTGTGTTTATGCCAAACCCATAAAGTTATTATTGCTTTAACATGTTTAGTTTATCGATTACTCTTTTAAATGTGGGTATCATAATTTGTTTATGTTGGTAATTGTATACTAACCTTTATTGATAAATTTTATTTACATATATTATGTGCAAAGAAGAATTTTATAACTTTTAAGTAAAAAAAGGTACACCATCAATAAAGAGAAGGTTGGCTCAAAACAAAAGTGTTTATAACTTTAGTTAGTCACAAGCCATTAAGTTGAGGAAACCTGAACCAATAATCTTTTTTTTAATGGGTTTATGGGGTAATTAGGTTTTTATAAGTGTTCTTGTTCATCAAGTTTGGGTGAGTATAAATATGTGATTACTATGATGGGACTACTCATGTGACAAGAGAGACTGTAGTTAAGATTTTTGAGTTATATTTCCTTGATAATAACATTGGGAGTTATCCAATACATTCTTCTTGTGTGTTTTTGTTTGAGTTATATCGATTCAATCCTTAATTGGATATCAAAGTGGTTAAGCTCTTGCCTACCTTGTTTCGTGGATCGATCAAAGCCGCGGTCCATTACCGAGAGTCGATCTAGTGGGATTGGAAGTTCGTGGAGCAGTTCAAACCGAGCTCAAAGGGTTGAATTGGAGAATCCATGCCCAATTGCACCAATTAAAGTTTTATTTTTATTTATTTTTCTTTTCGTTAACCTCTAGTTAGCCCATAACGTGATAGTTAAAGGGTGGATTTGTTAAAACTCATTGTTTGCGTGACAATGACGTGCGTGGGACGTTATACACTTTTTAGTTACCCACAACACATAGCGCACATATCATTTCCTTAATAGCACATTAGCATTTGATTAACAAACTTAAAAGGACAAACTAATTTTGATAACAGTCTGATAGAAAATATCATATACGTAATAACACAGTAGCATCACATTAACAATACAATGTTGAAATTAAAATGACAGCACAATATATGTTACGACTATTAGCACAAGGTGATAAGGCGGCCGTGTTGAAAGGGCCCAACCCACAAAGTCTTCCAATATAACCCCATGGGTTTGGACGTCCAACAAGTGTTCTTAACTCACAAAGTGGTTATTGATCCACAAAGCAAAGTAACCAGCAATTGGTTTTCAACCATATGAGATAACCAAAGAGCATTAACTCATTAAATGCTCTGGTGAATCTTGCAGGAGGACCGTTAAAACAAAAGCATTATGACTGACGATATTACTACCAACCATTATTTATACCACCTCTATTGTTACGTGTGTTTTTAGGCGCCTTTAAGGTTGTTCTCTATGGTGAGGGGCTTCAAAGCCCCACCTTAAAGATGTCCCTCAATAATGATGTTTTATCGAATGTCAATGCTGTTTTATCGATACGTGTATTATATCGAAGTCCCTTAATTTTTTTTCTTTTTTATAAATTTAATAAAACCATCAAACTTAATATAACTTAATAATAAATACAAACTAAATTAAACTAAATAATAAAAATCAAACTTAATTAAACTAAAAAACATAAAAAAAACATACAAATAGAAAAAAAAAATACAACTAATTTTCGGCGTTCGAGTCCCCGTTTGCGTATTTTGTCATTATCCTTTCTTTCTTTTTCTCCAAAAACGCTCGCGTGATATCATCTAGATGCGAGAGATCCTTTGCGAGGAGCTTGAAGTCCTTCTCTCGTTGCCGCTCCAATTTAGTCTTCTTTCTTTCTTCATGCATGGCTTTGTATTCCGCATGGATCGCTTTTCTTTTTTCGTGTATTATCTTGAGTTCCTCTTTCGAGTGTTTTTTTTCCTCGCGAAACTCTTTAAGTGCAAGCTCCAAGTTGTCAAACCGCGCACTCAAGTCGGAACTCATCGAGGATGTCGTTCTAGACGAAGACCCCCCACCTCTAGCCGTCGTCTTGGCCCTTTCTCTACCTACCGGACGTGGCAACTCATCCGGTTCATCAAAAATAAAATCGGGATCAATCTCGTTTAAGTTAAATTGAGTACGAGCATCCGACGCGGCTTGAGACGGCGATTGATCGGCCGAAGTAGACGTTGTTTTTGACCATTTGGACGGTTGCAGTGAAGATGTCGGGATCGGATGCCACTTTGGCGAGCTCGTGCATTTCTTTCAAATTTCAAACATCCCCATGCCGAAATGGTGACCATGAAGGCCCTTGTATTGTTCCAACATATCCATAAGAAGGTCGGCGTCGTTGGTGCCGCTTACTCTATTGTTCTTAAGGCGAGTGTGAATTGTGGAGAAATGGTTCATTTTTAAAACCATTGCCTCCCATTTGTTGGAGACGGAATTATCCCCGCGGTAGCGACCTCGACCCATTATCTCAAAAAACTTATCACGTATTTCTGCCCAAAATATCGCGGTGCGTTTACCGTCACCTAACACCGAGTCTTCGGATGAGTCGATCCACGCTTGCGCCAACGCCGCTTCCTCATCGTCTTCCCACTTTTTCCTGTCGTACATTTCGGTTGGTGTTTGATCTGCAACAACCTTCTTTTTATGGCTTCGCTTGCGACGAACTTGGGGTTCGTCGCCTTGGGTTTCAACAACTTCGGTTTCGGGTGTTTGGGTTTGGGGTGGCGGAGGCATAAACAGCATTGACATTCGATAAAACATATCGTTTGGAAACGATTGTACGTTTGGAGGCATTGCGGGTACATGCTGGTTGGCAAAGTAAGGGTTGGTTGGGTCACTGTTTGCGAGTAAATGATATAATGCTAAATATATATCTTTCCCTTGTTTATTTTATTTAATATTTTAATTGTTTTTGTTCGTTTTTAGTCAAGATTTGTATACTACTAACGCTTTTGTGTGTCGTAGGTTCCGGGATTTGATCGTGATTAAAAAGGGCGAAAAACGAGCTAAAACGAGCCGAAACGGAGATCCGGAACGCGTCAGGAAGAACCAGAACAGAGAACCGGTCAGACCGGGCCGATCTGACCGGCCCCCTTGGAGAAGCACGCCGCGCCGCGCGAAGGGGGAAGGCAAAAAGCCCTTAGCGCGGCGCATAGGCAATGCTGACGGGTTTTTAATTCGTTTTTGCTTATTGTTGGGCATTGTTTCGCTATTTAAACACCTTTAACTTAAACCTGACATAACCTGAAAGCCACCAGCTGATTTTGGAGAGTTCTTGGAGCTATTTTACGCGTTTGTTGGTGATTTTGAAGGCGAGAGAACATCCGGTGAAGAGTTACACGTTCACGTTCGAGTTTACGGGTTTTATCATCTTCGATTCCCCGTTTCTTATATTTTCACCATGTTTTCATTATTATTTGTTTTGTTTGATTTAGATTTTAATATGCTGGGCTAAATTCCATAGACTGCCTAGGTCGTGATGAACCTTAGTTCGGTTTGATTTTATTTGGATTTTCGTTTCGTTATGGATTTTATGTTCTAAGTAAACGGTTGAGTTTGATTTAATTGATGCGTATGATTACTTGGTTTTGTTTACTTGAATTTATTGTCTCACATAGCCCTTGTTGATTGTTTCATAGGATAGGGTTTTGTTAGGTCATTTACTGTGTGTTCTTGACTAGTTTGTGATTAATATCGATTAAAATCATAGAAACAATAAAATCAAGTAAACAGATAAAAGTGAGCTGCTAGTCTAAAAAGCTGTAAGGTGATAGGCTATTAATAGATCTTTGCTCGTCGGGATTACTAGATTTAGTTCTTCGTAAGGAGTCCGTCTAGGTTTGATTGTTAGCTCAGTCTACTAAGTTAATTGAATCTGCTTGACTATCTTTGAATTCCGCGCTGTAAGGTAGGTTTTCGTCACAAAAGATACTTAGACATAAGCAATTAATAACCGTAAGGAAGTTTAATATAAAACTGGTGAACCTTAAAACTTATTAGAAATCCATAGGCGTCTTCTTGAAGATCAAGGGTCCTGTTCGGGTTTTCTGTCAAGTGTCTATCTTATGATCCCGGTTCCATAACTTGCGTTTTTCCATTTAAATTAATAACCGTAACTTTGGGGATTCCGGCCTGGGTAGTTAATCTAATCATCTGAATTAATCCAAGTTTTTTAATTTGTTTATTAGTTAAAACTAATTAGGGTTTAAGTTTTATTAGTTAATTAATAAGTAATGATTATGTTTTATTATTATTATAATAATTAGGGTTTTGTTTTATTATTATATTAATTAGTTTATTAATAGTTTAATTAAAGTAATAATTAGTTAATTATTAATAGAGTTTTAATTAATTAGTTTTAAAATCCCCCTCAAATATTATTAATAAATAGTCGTGTCTTGTAGTTGAGTCTAATTTGCTAGTTTCGTAATTTAGAGAGTCTCGTGGGTTCGATATCCGGACTTACTTACTGTACTAAAGTCGACCGGTTCACTTGTCGGTTAGTAGTTTTAGTTACGTTTAAGGGTCTAGAGTATTACTTAGTGTCTAGATTAGTTTATATTTAGTTAATAATTATTTGACTACTTCAAGCACATCAAGTTTTTGGCGCCGTTGCTGGGGACTCCTGGCGATTGCGTTATTTGCTTTATTTGGACTTAATTGCTACATACGTGCTATTTGTTTTATTTTCGTTTGAGTCGTAGGAGTCTAAGTTAATTTTAGTTTACTTTCCTTTTTAGCTTTTAATTTTATTTTTAGTCTACTTACTTGGTCTGTTGCGATTTCAGGTTTATGCCACATCTTCGTTCGCAAGGACCAGCGTTAATCTGGATTTTCTTCATTCAAGACCGAGACCAGCTCGTCAGCAGAGAAACCACCGTCAGAAGCTACTTCTTCACAAAAATCGTCACCACACAGTTCACCACCCGGAAGTCTGAGAATTCAACCAAACGTTCAAATGGCCGACGATAGGACAATTGCTGCTCAAGCCTTCAATGGCTTATCCGGAAACCAGTCATGCATCGTTGTCCCCGCGATCGACAACCCCAATTCGTGGCAAATTCCGACATACCTCATGAACAACATCGTTCAAACTAATCAGTTTCATGGGAACGATGACGAGGATGCGCCGGCTCATATTAACCGACTTTACCGCGTTTTGAATACTTTTAAATTGCAAGGCGCTACTGAAGATGCAATTTTCTTACATCTTTTTCCTTTTTCACTTACAGGTAAAGCAGCTATTTGGCTTGACACGCAGCCACCTGACACGTTCACCACTTGGGAAGCACTACGTTCCGCATTTATCAAGTGGTACTTCCCACCGGCTAAAGCGGCTGTTCTTCGCGATCAGATTCACTCGTTTCACATGGAGCCGGATGAGCAATATTTTCATGCTTGGGAGCGTTTTCAGAGCTTGTTGTCTCGATGCTCACAAAATGGTCTCACACCATGGGCTCTCGTGGAGAAATTCTACAATGGGTTAAACTACGAAACCCAAGTTCGGTTCGACACAGCCGCCGGAGGAAGTCTACTGGCTAGGAAGAATGTCGCCGAATGTAACGAGATGTTTGAGAGCTTCGCTCAATCAGACCTCGCCAAAGGGCCACGACGCGGGAATTCCACTCCCGTTAGCAGTACATCCTCATCTTCTCGAGGTGTACACTAGGTTAATCTGGATATTACTGTGGCTTCTGCTTTGGAATCATTGAACCGAGAGGTGAAGGAACTTAAGACAAAGGTGGACAAATGTGAGTTTTGTAGAGGTGGACACAGCACTCTGGAGTGCCCGGTGATGAATCAGCAAGTCGATTATGTTTGTGGTCAGAATAGGTTTCCTAACAACAACTTCAACAACAATCAGAATTGGAACACCTACAAGAACCCGAATCAAAATAACTCCAACTGGCGTCCGTCAGGCACACCACCCGGCTATCAAAATTCTTACAATCAAGGACAAGGTCAGTACAATAATAATAATAATAACAATGGTACTAATGTTCAAAATAATGTGCAGGATCCTAATGGAAGCCTGGGACGTCTAGAGGAGATGATGAAGCAAATCTTAGAGAGAGATCAAGTCACACAGAAAAAGTTGACCGAACGCGATATGCTAATCAAGAATCAACAATATTCTATTCTAGATATTCAAAGAACCGTTGGTGATATTTCTCGTCGTCTCGAAGAAAAGCCTCAAGGACAGTTTTCGGGTTCTACTCAGACTAATCCGGCCGCTAAATTGAAAGCGATTACTACTCGTAGCGGAAGGGTTTTGGGTCCCGGGGTAGTTAAAGAAACGGGTGGAGTTGAAGAAGAGGAAGCGGTTGATGAAGAGATTGAGTTGGAGGCTCCGGGTAAGTCACAAATTAAAACACCAATTATCGAGCCACAAGTTGAAAGAGAGCCGGTCGTATTTCGGCCACCACCCGATATTAATATTGCCCATGTTCCATATCCCGCTCGTCTCAAGAATAAAAAATACACGAGGGAATACGGGCATTTTCTAGATATGTTCCGACAATTGAAAATTAATCTTCCGTTTGTTGAAACTCTCCAACACATGCCAAAGTATGCGAAATTTTTGAAAGATTTACTCAAGAGAAAAGATCGGTTGGGAGAGATTTCGTCTATTCCGCTTAGCGGGGATTGTTCGGCGGTAGTGTTGAACCGGGTCCCGAAAAAGTTGTTGGATCCGGGTGTTTTTACAATCCCATGTACGTTCGGAAGTGATATGATGAGTCAAGCGTTGGCGGATTTGGGTGCGAGTATTAATCTTATGCCGTATTCGTTGTTTGAGAAGTTGGAGTTGGGTGAGCTTACACCGACTCGTATGTCGTTGTCGTTGGCGGATCGTTCGGTTAAGTATCCGCGAGGTATTATTGAAAATTTATTAGTAAAAGTTGACAAGTTTGTATTTCCGGTTGATTTTGTGGTACTTGACATGGCGGCCGACGTGAAAGTCCCCATTATTCTTGGTCGGCCGTTTTTGAGAACGGCTAAGGCTCTTATTGATGGGTATGAGGGGCGAATTACACTTCGGGTTGGTGAAGAGAATGTTACTTATGATATTGCAAAGTCGATGAAGCACCGGGATGATAGTGACGATGTTAGTGGTCCATGCCATTCGGTATATTTTCTAAACTCTTTTATTCCGGGTTTTGATAAGTGTCTTGATTATATTTGTGGAACCGATTTGGTTGCGATGGAGATGGATGACGAGTTGACGGAAATTATGGAGGATGGTGAGGAAAAATTGGTAGATGATGTTTCTTGTTCGCCGGTGATTATGGAGGTTAGTGAAATTATTTGTGAAAAAGAGGTCGAAAAACCCGCTCCGTTGGAATTAAAGGTTCTTCCGTCACATTTAGAGTATGCATATCTTGAAAAGGGCTCGGATTTGCCCGTTATTGTTTCGTCTAAGTTGAGTGAGGAAGAAAAGTCAAAATTGATAGAAGTGTTGAAGATGAATAAAGGGGCGATTGCATGGAGACTTTCAGATATTCAAGGTATTAGCCCCGCTAATTGTACCCACCGGATTTTGATGAAAGATGAATATAAACCGGTGGTTTAACCCCAAAGGCGTTTGAATCCAAATATGCAAGAAATGGTCAAGAAAGAGGTTCTTAAGTTATTGGATGCCGGGGTAATCTATCCGATTTCGGATTCTCTATGGGTAAGTCCGACTCAAGTTGTTCCAAAGAAAGAGGGGATGACGGTTGTCATGAACGAGAAGAATGAACTTATCCCTGATTCGCGTACGGTTACCGGTTGGAGGGTTTGTGTTGACTACCGGAGGTTGAATGATGCTACTCGTAAAGACCACTTACCGTTGCCGTTTATTGATCAAATGTTGGAGCGTCTCGCGGGTCAACAGTTTTATTGTTTTCTTGACGGTTTTTCAGGTTATTTTCAGATTCCAATCGCAACGGAAGACCAAGAGAAGACGACTTTTACGTGTCCGTATGGTACATATGCGTATCGTCGCATGCCGTTTGGGTTGTGTAATGCTCCGGCTACCTTTCAGCGTTGTATGGTGGCAATTTTTCAAGACATGATAGAGACGTCCATGAAGGTTTTTATGGATGATTTTTCGGTGTACGGTAATTCTTTCGATCATTGTTTAGTTAATCTTGAGAAAATGTTGAAGAGGTGTATTGAGACGAAGTTGATGTTGAATTGGGAAAAGTGTCACTTTATGGTGACGGAAGGGATAGTTTTGGGTCATAAAATTCCAAGAGATGGTATAGAGGTGGATCAGGCGAAGATTGACACGATTAGTAGGCTTCCTCCACCGACAAATGTTAAAGCTATAAGAAGTTTTCTTGGTCATGCGGGTTTCTACCGGCGGTTTATTAAAGACTTTTCAAAGATTACCCGCCCGATGACCCGGTTATTAGAGAAAGATGTCTCTTTTGTGTTCGATGAACATTGTTTGAAGGCGTCCAATTTTCTGAAAGATCAACTTGTAAGTGCTCCTATTCTCGTGTCACCGGATTGGAATTTACCTTTTGAGCTCATGTGTGATGCGAGTGATTATGCGGTTGGGGCGGTTTTGGGGCAAAGGCGTGATAAACATTTTCACCCTATTTATTATGCAAGCAAGACTTTGAATGATGCCCAAGAGAACTACACCAGCACCGAAAAGGAACTTTTAGCCGTTGTGTTTGCATTTGACAAGTTCCGGTCTTATCTTGTACTTTCAAAGACCACCGTTTTTACCGATCATGCGCGTTGCGTTTTCCCTTTCACAAGAAAGACGCGAAGCCCCGTCTCATACGGTGGATTCTTTTACTTTCCGAGTTCGATATAGAGATTAAAGACAAGACGGGGGCGGAGAATGTTGCAGCGGATCATCTTTCTCGTTTAGAGGATCCGAAGAGAGAAGAAATTAGCGAAGAAGCAATTGGTGATAGATTTCCGCATGAGTTGATTGATTTTGTTACGGCCGAAAAGCAAGGTTTGCCATGGTTCACCGATTTTGCTAATTTTTTATCTACAGGCCTTGTGTTGAAGGGGATGACTACTCAACAAAAGAAGAAGTTTTTCCGGGATGTTAATCGGTATGTTTGGGACGATCCTTATCTGTTCAAGATTGGCGGTGACCGAATTTTTAGAAGATGTGTGTTGAAAGAATAAGGGTTGAATATTCTGAAGCATGTTCATGAAGGTTTAACGGGCGGTCATCATGGAGCGCATGCCACGGCTCAGAAGGTATTTGATTGTGGTTTTTATTGGCCATCGGTTGTAAAATATGCGGTGGAATTTGTTAAGACTTGTGACGCTTGTCAACGCACCGGAAATATTTCGTCGAAAAATGAGATGCCTCAAAACCCCATACAAACTCTTGAAATATTTGACGTTTGGGGCATCGACTTTATGAGACCGTTTCCCGTTTTCGGTGGTCACAAGTATATTTTAGTGGCGATAGATTATGTTTCAAAGTGGGTCGAAGCCCAAGCATTAGCCACAAATGATGCTCGAGTAGTTGTGAAGTTTTTAAAAAAGTCGTTCACTCGTTTTGAAACTCTACGGGCAATTATTAGTGATCGAGGTACCTATTTTTGTAATTCCGTCATGGAGAAAGCGTTAGCTCGTTATGGAGTTACTCATCGCACCTCTACCGCTTACCATCCTCAAACGAATGGTCAAGTCGAGAATGCAAATAGAGGGGTGAAGAGAATTTTGGAGAAGACGGTTGGGATAAGTCGGAAAGATTGGTCGGAGAAGTTGGATGACGCGTTATGGGCATTTAGAACCGCGTACAAGACGCCGATGGGTACTACACTGTTTATGTTGGTTTACGGTAAAGCATGTCATCTTCCCGTGGAGATGGAACATCGAGCGTTTTGGGCATTGAAAACGGTGAATATTGATATTACTGAAGCCGCAAGGAAAATGTATTTTCAAATTCATGAATTAGAGGAGCTTCGTGATGTGGCGTATTCTAGATCGTTGGATATTAAGGAAAAGACGAAAGTGTTGCACGATCGACGTTTAAAGGGAGATAAAAACTTCAAGAAAGGTGATAAAGTTTTGTTATATAATTCTCGTTTGAAGTTATTTGCAGGTAAGCTGAGATCCAAGTGGACGGGACCGTATTTGGTGAAAGAAGTATTCCCGTATGGAGCGGTGGAGTTAGAGAATCCGGACAACGGAACTTCGTGGAAAGTGAACGGTCATCGTCTAAAACATTATCTTGGAGGGCCGGAGGAGTCAACCGAGGTGGAAGAAACTCCCCTCGATCCATCGAACTGAATCATCAAATCGGGTTCTTGATTGAAAACTCAAGTGTAGAGTTTGTATTATTCTTTTATTTTCATTTCGTTGGGTCACTAACTTTCGTTTTTTTATAGTTTTGTAGCGTCGTTGGGTCACTAACTGCCTAGGCGGCCCGCGACCGGAATAGGGGTTTTCCCTCCGCGCGGCGCGGCGCCCCTATACCACATATTCCGAATTTTTTTTTATTTTTACACCATGTTACTTCAAATCTTCATCTTTTTCAAAAATCCCTCTTTCCCCTTTCAAGAACCCTAGCCAAAATCACCATCTTCTTCACTAAACCCATCAATTTTTCACCATTAATCATTAAATTAAACCTTCTAATCACTTACATATCATCCTAACACCATAACCTACCATAAATTTTAACTTATAACTCACTAAATCTCTCACTTGTACACACTTTAGTTCTTCAATTTTTGCAAGTTTATCTGGGTTTGACACTTCAAAAGGTATGATTTCTTGTAAATTTTTTTTGTAATATTTGTATAATTTAATGTTAGTTTTAGCTTAGATTTTACAAACTTTGTTGTTAGGATTTGTTCAAGAAGGTTGTTTAAGTTAGTTGTTGGGTGCCGTTTGATGGGCTGGCAGTTTCGTTGAGTTTTTGGGTGCGGATGGTTGGGTTGGAATTTAATGGAACATGTTTTTGGTTGCGGTCGGGTTGTCGGTTTGGGGTTATAACGAGTATATTTAGTGTTGGATTTTGGTTTGTGTTGTTAAACTTTGTTGTTTTAGTGGTTAAAAACGAGCCGAAAAACAAATTTTTATGCAATATATATTTTACCAAAGTGTGGTTTTTCGTTCATTTTCGACTCAATTTTTCGGGTTTTTGGCACTTGGGTTTAATTGGGACAATTAAAGTGCCGGGAGGAGGTGATGTTTGTTGAGTCGGTGTGATCGTTTTCGGATTTTATAAACTAGTAAAAGTCTTAACAAGTTGGTTATCCGTTAGCTTTTAAGCAAATATTTAAACCACTCGCACCTACTTGTTTTTCATTTAAATGAGTCGGTTTAAAATGTTTTGTAACCCGAACTTCCAAAGATTATTTTAGTTCCAGTTTTTTTTTAAAAAAAAATTAAAAATAAAAAATAATAAAATAATAAAAAAAATAAAAAAAATCTGAAAATTAAAAAAATATTCTGTTTTTTCTTTTTAGTTTTATTTACTTACTCCCATGTTTGTTTGTTTGTTTAAATGTGTTTAGATGTCTAAAGAGGCGGGAAAAAGGAAATGACGTCCGACCGCGCGACCACGTGGCGAGCCGGAACCGGTTATTTTCATAGATTCGAGGGCTCGGGTGATCGAGTATCAACCCGGGCAGATTGTGTTATAAAAGTTTTCAACCTTAAGAAAAGCTCCTTGCTTAAGTTTGATGTTGATTCGACCGAGTACGATCAATTATGTAAGTTAGTTAACTCGGATCTCCTCACATTCAAAACGATAAATTGGGAATTGGTGGGTTCGATTGGTCAAAAAGAGCGCATTGAAGAGTTATTGGGCTCAAAGTTTAGGGAAGTGTTAGATTTAAACGAACCACAGTACCACGAGCTGACACTTGAGTTCTTGAGCACATTTCAATATAAGGATGGTAATTTTGCTCAATCGAATGCGTTATCGTTTTCTTTGGGAAGACAATTGCACAATATGACTATCACACAATTCGAAATAGCAAGTGGTTTTTATACGGATGCGGAAGTGAGAGAACCGGGGTTTGTGACGGGTCTACGGGATGCGTTTTTGAATAAGCATGCCATGAGTATCGGTTCAGACGAGTTGGCTACTTTTTGGAACATAATTTCTATTTGTTCATTTTCTGGAGCGAATGTGGCGTCGGATATTCGAGATCCCGTGCTTCGGTTTATCTATCGAGTTTTGGTTAATACTTTGATTGGTCGCGGTTCGGGCGACAATAAGGTAAATTGGTTGGATATTTTCTGTTTGATGGCGATGGTTGAGAAGGTTCCGATAAACTACGCGAGTCTTTTGGCGTGGTCGTTTCATCGGAAGAGACGTGGGGGAACAAAGAATAGGTCAAGGTTGGATATGGGCCCGTACATTACACGGATTGCTTGATATTTGGGTGTGTTTGATAGGTTTAAACCGGATATTTTGACAGAGGGACCCGTTAGAGAGTTTTTGGAGGTTAAGGATTTGAGGAATGCTGGAATTTTGAAGCGGTCCGATCCGTTAGAGTGGGAGGATGTCAAGTCGGGCCACAGATTCATCCACCACCGAAGACCGCGGCTGCTGCGGCTATGCGAGCTGGTTTACCGTCCCGTCACCAGAGGTCGCCTCATAGGTCAGAGAGACCGGGTGTTCAGTTCCCGGTCAGAGAGCCTCGCCCCGAGGATATTACTTTGGATTCGTGATATGACCGGATGGAGTCCGGTTTTGATCAGGTCAGGGGCTACGTGACCGAGAGTCGAGAAGAGTTGAGACAGATGATAGAAGCAAACCAGCGGAGGCAGAATGAGCACATGAGGCATATGATGAGTGCAATGCGTATTGATTTGCCTGTTTCTCTTTGAAAGCCGGCCGATGCGGGACCGAGCGGGTCGAGTGCCCCGGGTGGTTCGGGATTTGGTCATGGAGTACCTTTTTATAGGACGGGTTACCCAGAAATTGATAATGCTGAGCCCTACCGTATTCTTGAGCAGGAGTCGGAGGAGGAGGAGGAGGAAGAAGATGAGGATTGAGTTGACGAGCTGACATGGGAGTTTATATTTTGTGATGTTTTTATTTTAATTTTTTTATGATGTTTTTGTTTTTATTTGGTCTGTACGGATATTATTTTAGACTTTTTGGTTGGGTTGGCGGGTTGGAAGTTGGTGGATGCTTGAACTTTATAAGTAACCTTTATGTTCTAGTTTTTATGTTTGATGTTACTTAGTTTTGTCGAGAGGAGAGGCCGTGTCCGTTCAGAAAGAGGGAATGAGTTACCAATTCATGTTGAGCGTTCGGTGAGGAGAGCACCCATGGAAATAGACTGGCACATTGACAGTCTCGCATATTACCAGCTAAGTCTTTTCCATTGTACTTTGTTTTTTATGTTTTTCTGTTTTTATTTTTTTGTGTCTTTGTTTTTATCTTTTTAGGTTTTTGTTTTTATTTTTAGCTTTTGTTTTTAATTTATTTCGAGTCGTGTTTCCCGTGCCCGCATTGAAGACAATGCAAAATTTAAGTGTGGGGATGGGACACATGTAACACCCCGACCAAAGGCGGATTATACATCGGGGCGCCACATATTGCTTCATTACTCGCGACACTATTGGTGTCAATATTTATTAATACACATTTTATCGCGCACGCGCAGCGGGGAAAATAAAGAACGTAAATCAAACATAAATCAATATATTATAAATTATAACATTCAAACAACATTAACTTGTCTTGATACATTTTAATTCTAGGTCCAAAAGTAAAAAACGTCCTACGTGTCCACAAGCTCCAAAACAGCTACTGCAAACCTGAACATGTGTTAAAATAAACGTCAAACACTTGCGTGTTGGTGAGAAATCAAGTTTAATAGATAATCATAGATAATCACAGTAAATCTGCGCGCAACACGTGTATGTCTAGAGTTTAACAAGGGTGTAATCAGATTGTGATCAAGCCTAAGATAGTTCATAGATCATAGTTCAATCCATGCTCCCAATTGAGCATAAAAACGAGAAAACATCTGTGCAAGTGTAAACAAAGAAAACCGTAAACGATAGGTCTCCCGTGTTCAACTAATGGTACCAACGGAACTGCGGAATAGGCCGAACAAAGCGGTTAATGATACACACATACAAATAAACAGCCAAGTAAACGTCCTCAACACATGGGATACTGCGCGACTAAAGTTCATAAATAAGTTTAAGACTCAAGTTTTGTATGAACACATGAACATCCCAAAGCATTTAAAATAAAAAGGGATTAGATACGAGATAACTCACATGATAAACGATGCGGTGATAGATAAAGCAAGAACCAACTTTAAACAAGCACAAGTTAACCTATAAATAAGATTATTGTTTTAATGATTTGTTTTAAGTCTTGATTATAAGTTAGCATAATTAATAAGTAAACTATTATATATAATATATATTACCGGAAAAGCAGAAAGCACAAGGAGGAAGACGGAGGCAGAGAGGAAGACGGCAGAGAGAGCAAGGAGCAAAAGAACAGGAGAGATTAAGTGTTTTGTGTGTGATGTGTTAGGAAAAATAATACTATTATTTATAGAGAAACCCTAGGGAACACAATCCTAGAAAAGGGGAAAAGATCAAAAAGCAAAAGATATCAAAAAGCATAAGAATCCAAAAGCAAAAGATATCAAAAGATATGGCAGCTGCAGGGGGCAAGATAAAGCTGACAGGGAACAGTAACAGGCATGGGCGGTTCAGATAAAGGTACTGGTCAAGCATGGCAAAAGCAGATCTCAAAAGATAATGTCAGTCACTTTTTCTACCAACCAATGGGGTTGGTACGCATGCTGCGCCGAAAGTAACTATTCAGACATTAGATAGGTTAGGTCAACAGCTCAGAAGAAAAGGCAACACAAAAGCATACAGGCTAGATTCAACACAAGAAAACTCAAAGGGTACAGCGCGAGAAGGCTAAGGCGCGAAGGCAAACACAGAAGGTCAAGAGAGCGCGAACGCGAAGGTAGACAAAAACAACCTTAACGCGTCGCGGAAAGAACTATATTTCCATGCGCACTGCGGGAAGAACCACATTTCTTAGCGCGCCGCGGGAGGAACTAAGATTCCTAGCGCGCCGCGGGAAGAACTATAATTCTTCGCGCGTCGAGGGAACTACAAATCCTTAGCGCGTCGCGGGAAGCGTTCGTCTCGCGTAACGCAGGAACAGATGGTCTTCACGCAGGATTCCTTGTAAGGGGTCTGGCGCGTGGAGCTGCGCAGACATCCTTAGGCGGGAAGGAACAAAGGACAAGCAAAGAGTTGAAAGAGGGAAGCAAGGCTTAAGGGCGGGACGGCGACAAGAGGGAAAAGAAGGCGGAAAGAGAGAAGGAGAGGGACGGGACAGCGGGAAGGAAACGAAAGGCGGGAAGGAAAATACATATTATTATTAAAAATAAAATACAAGTATAAATATTAAATAATAAAAGAGAGATCGGGTCAGAGAAACGGGTACCTGGGTCGGGTCGGATCGGGGCAGATGTCACAGTCTCCCCTACTTTAAGAAATTTCGTCCCGAAATTTATCTCGAAGTAGGTTGCGCAGAGAACAGGTGCGGGTACTTGATCTTCATTTGATCTTCCCTTTCCCATGTAAACTCGGCTCCGCGCTTGGACTCCCAGCGAACTTTCACGATAGGGATACGACTGCGCTTGGTTTGCTTAACCTCGCGATCCATAATCTCAACAGGCTTCTCAATGAAATGCATGGATTCATCAACTTGAACTTCATCAAGTGGAATGTGAAGGTTCTCGTCAGCTAAACACTTCTTGAGATTGGAAACATGGAACGTTGGATGCACATTACTGAGCGCGAGCGGCAGGTCAAGTCTGTAGGCAACTTTTCCCACACGCGCGAGAATCTTGAATGGACCAACATAACGAGGAGCAAGCTTACCCTTCTTCCCAAAGCGGACAACACCTTTCCAAGGCGACACTTTGAGGAGAACAAGATCACCAACTTGAAATTCGAGAGGCTTTCGCCTACGATCTGCGTAACTCTTCTGTCGGCTTCTGGCAGTCAGCAAATGATCACGGATCTTGGCGATTTTATCGGTTGTCTCTTGAACAAGTTCGGGTCCTGTGATTTGAGTTTCACCCACTTCGCTCCAACAAATTGGGGAGCGGCATTTACGACCGTAAAGTGCTTCAAATGGGGCCATACCGATACTGGAATGATAGCTGTTGTTATAAGAAAACTCGATCAAAGGCAGGTGTGAATCCCAATTACCTCCAAAATCAAGAACACAAGATCGGAGCATGTCCTCAAGAGTTTGAATAGTTCGCTCAGACTGACCGTCAGTCTGAGGATGATATGCCGTACTCATGTCCAAGCGAGTTCCTAGCGCAGATTGGAGAGATTTCCAAAAGCGAGATATAAAACGGCCATCGCGATCGGATATGATGCTCAAAGGAGTACCATGGCGGCAGACGATTTCCTTGACATAAAGCTGCGCGAGATGCTCAACACGGTAGTTTTCACGAATGGGCAGAAAGTGAGCAGATTTAGTCAATCGATCCACTATTACCCAAATGCTATCATGTTTGCTTGCTGTCAAAGGTAACTTGGTAATAAAGTCCATCGCTATACCTTCCCATTTCCACGTAGGAATTTCTGGTTGTTCGAGCAAACCAGATGGGCGTTGGTGTTCAGCTTTCACTTTAGAACAAGTCAGGCATCTAGCTACGAACACAGCAATATCCTTTTTCATGCCAGGCCACCAATAAGTTATGCGCAAATCCTTGTACATCTTATCAGCGCCGGGATGAATAGAATACCGAGATTTGTGCGCTTCACTCAGGATATCAGCGCGAAGATTCTCATCACAAGGGATCCAGATGCGATTGAGATAGCAGAGAATTCCACTCAGATTAGGGACAAAAAGTGCTTCCGCGCCACACGCTAACTCGGCGCGAAGGTTACCATTACTGATGGATGCGCGCTGCGCGTCACGAATACGCGATTCAAGGTTGCTTTGAATCGGCGCGAAGTGAAGCTGGGTGCGCGGCAAGATACAGTTAAGTTGGCAGAGTTTTCGGCTGAGCGCATCGGCTACCACATTAGCCTTACCAGGATGATACCGGATCTCACAATCGTAATCGCTGATGAGTTCGTTCCATCGGCGTTGCCTCATGTTAAGTTCCTTTTGATCAAAGATATGCTGAAGGCTTTTATGGTCAGTGTAAAGGATACACTTAGTACCATAAAGGTAGTGTCTCCAGATCTTCAAGGCAAAAACAACTGCACCAAGCTCGAGGTCGTGAGTTGTATAATTCTTTTCATGAACCTTAAGTTGCCTTGATGCGTAAGCGATAACCTTGCCTCGTTGCATAAGAACACAACCGAGACCTTGGTTGGATGCATCGCAATACACGACAAAATCATCATTACCCTCAGGTAGCGCAAGAACAGGAGCTTCACACAACAAACGCTTGAGCGTTAGAAAGGCTTCTTCTTGCTTCGAGCCCCAAATATACGGTTTACCTTTGTGCGTCAGAGCTGTTAAAGGCAAAGCGATCTTTGAGAAGTTCGAAATGAAACGCCGGTAATAACCAGCTAAGCCCAGAAAGGAACGGATCTCAGAAGGAGAGGATGGCGTAATCCAGTTCTTGATTGCTTCAATCTTGGATGGGTCGACATGAATACCCATCTTGTTTACAACATGACCAAGAAACTGTACTTCATCAGACCAAAATTCACACTTGGAAAGCTTAGCATAGAGTTGCTCGGCTCTAAGCTTTTGCAATACCAATCGGAGATGTTGCTCATGCTCGGTCTTGGTCTTAGAATACACCAGAACATCATCGATAAACACGATCACGAATTTATCCAAGAAAGGCCTACACACCCGATTCATAAGATCCATGAAAACGGCGGGTGCGTTGGTTAGACCGAAGGACATGACCAAGAATTCAAAATGGCCATAACGAGTTCGAAAAGCAGTCTTCGGAACATCTTCATCGCGGATACGCAACTGATGATAACCAGAACGGAGATCGATCTTTGAGAAACAAGAGGCACCTTGGAGTTGATCAAAGAGGTCGTCAATACGCGGTAAGGGATATCGGTTCTTAATGGTGAGTTTGTTCAACTCGCGGTAATCAATACACATGCGAAACGATCCATCTTTCTTTTTAACGAACAACACCGGAGCACCCCAGGGCGAAGAGCTAGGGCGAATGAATCCTTTAGCAGTCAACTCTTGGAGTTGGCTGGCCAATTCTTGCATCTCAGCGGGTGCAAGACGGTAAGGAGATTTAGCAACGGGGGAAGCACCAGGGACAAGATCAATACGAAACTCGACTTCACGAGCGGGAGGGATACCAGGAAGATCATCAGGAAAAACTTCAGGAAAATCACGCACAACAGGGATATCGCGAAGCTTCTTTCCTTCATCGGGTTTAACCACATGGGCTAGAAATGCAATACACTTCTTCCGCATGAGTCTTTGGGCTTCGGCGCAAGACATAAGTTTAAGACCACTGGAGGGTTTTTCGCCGTAGATATGAAGGTCACCATTTTCTCGAGGTATGCGAATCAATTTCTTGGCGCAAATAACTTCGGCGCGATTCTTCGAGAGCCAGTCCATACCAATGATAACATCAAAGCTTCCAAGAGGCATAGGGATGAGGTCGATCAGAAAATCGTTTTCGTTAAGGTTAAGCGTGCAATCTTTAATTACCGAGTTTATTAAAACAGTTTCGCCATTAGCCAATTCAACTGAAAAATCTTCTTTTAAGTCATCGCGCGGTCGCGCAAGCTTCTGCTCGAAGGCGCGAGAGATAAAACTTCGATCGGCGCCAGTATCAAAAAGCATAGATGCATAAAATCCGTTAAGCAAAAATGTACCATTAACTACGTCGTTATTCGCTTGCGCTTGGTGCGCGGTTATGTTAAAAGCTCGGCCACGCGTCACTTGGTTCGAAATTTGGTTCACCGGATTCGCTTGAGTAATCTGAACTTGTAGCCTTGGGCACGCGTTCCGGAAATGACTTGGATCACCGCAGTTAAAGCACGATCTGGGTCGTGGGTTTTGGTAAGTTGGCTGTGGGTTCTGCGGGTAAGCTGGTGGTGTTGGCGCAATCGGATTGGAGGGAGGGGTTCTACAGTACTCAACGGAGTGACCTACGCGGCCACATCGGTTACATTATCGACACGGGACTTGAGGTGGGTGATGAAGTCTACAGGTTGGGCAAAAGGGTTGGTTTCCTGTGTAAGGTTTCTTAGTTGGGGGGGCAGGGAGTGCGGGATTGGTTAAGGCATAGTTGTGGACTGCAGGAGGTGCTGGGTAGGTTGACAGTGGGTTAGGCGCGTAAACTGGGGGTTGATAAATGGGTTGTTGGACAATGGGCGGGTTGGTAAGCGCATAGGCTTGTCTGCGCCTACGTTTCTGGTTATGGTTTGAGGGTTCTGGTTTGGTTTCTGTTGGTTCAGGGACAGTCTTGGTGGGTTTGGTCTTCTCAGTTCCCCGCAGGAACAGGGTTCCTGCTCTGACATGGTTGTCGCTGAGCACAGCGGCCAATTCGATGGCGTCAGAGAGGGTAACTGGGTTTCTGGCCCATACAGAATCTTGAATTTCCATGGGGAGACCCCCAAGGAATTTCTCGATGGCTCGGCGGGAAGGGGTAACAAGGTGAGGGACCAGTAAGCTTAGCTCGTGGAAGCGCGTCGCGTACTCGCGCGCTTCACCGCTGTATTGCTTCAAGTTCCAGAATTCTTCCTCCAGGCGCTTAACTTCGTTGGGAGGGCAGAATTCTCGCGTAAGAATTTCCTTGAATTCCTCCCATGTCATGCTAGAAGCAGCCTCTGCGCCACGCGCATGGGCTACTCCATTCCACCATGTAAGCGCTCTGGATTCCAGGACACTGGAAGCATATAGGGTTCGTCTTTCTGAGGGGCATTGGGTATGGAGGAAAGTGTTTTCAATCTTCTCAAGCCATTGGAGCATCACGGTGGCTCCTTCAAGACCTGTGAACTTCGGAGGGTTACCCGCATTAAAGGACTTAATGTTATAACTGGAGGTATTAGCATTGTTTTGGCTCAAAGCTTGGGCTATTGCGGCGGCCATTTCCTGGGAACGTTGCTGTCTACGCATGCGCGAGGCTTCTCTTCTCTGGAATCGGCGAGATAGCGGAGGCATTCTATAAAAATTTTAATTTTAGTTAATATCTTGGTTTTAGCGCAAAGTTTTAATCTTATAAAGCTTGGTTTCACGGAGTTAGATACTATCAAAAGTTAAAGTAAAATAAATGATCCTAAATGCAGACTTAATAAAGGTAACAAATTCGAATCAAGAACCGACAATTCACGTATCACCATGACTTTCTGAATTCCCGATTTAAAATATACGAGCAAACGAGTATTGGAGATTGACGATTCATGTATCACCATGACTTTTCAATCCTCAATATAAAACATACAAGAAAATGAGTATTGGAGGTTGACAATTCATGTATCACCATGACTTTTCAAGTCTCCAACCTCAGAACATAATCGTAAATGGAAATTGAAAATCAACTATTCATGTATCACCATGACTTTTCGGATTTTCAACCCCAACAAACGAATATGTAAGTAAAATCAATAAAAATCGAAATTCAACAAAAGTCGAAATATCGCGGAATAAAATCATATACTGCGCAAGCGCGAGCATATTCATAAATAACGAGTAATTAACAATAAGCGTGCAAACATGAGATTTCTCTCATGCGCGAGAAGGGACTCTTAGGTATTCTAGGCCGTTACGTCTAACCACCTATCCTAAAGTCAACGAGCTCTGATACCAATCTGTAACACCCCGACCAAAGGCGGATTATACATCGGGGCGCCACATATTGCTTCATTACTCGCGACACTATTGGTGTCAATATTTATTAATACACATTTTATCGCGCACGCGCAGCGGGGAAAATAAAGAACGTAAATCAAACATAAATCAATATATTATAAATTATAACATTCAAACAACATTAACTTGTCTTGATACATTTTAATTCTAGGTCCAAAAGTAAAAAACGTCCTACGTGTCCACAAGCTCCAAAACAGCTACTGCAAACCTGAACATGTGTTAAAATAAACGTCAAACACTTGCGTGTTGGTGAGAAATCAAGTTTAATAGATAATCATAGATAATCACAGTAAATCTGCGCGCAACACGTGTATGTCTAGAGTTTAACAAGGGTGTAATCAGATTGTGATCAAGCCTAAGATAGTTCATAGATCATAGTTCAATCCATGCTCCCAATTGAGCATAAAAACGAGAAAACATCTGTGCAAGTGTAAACAAAGAAAACCGTAAACGATAGGTCTCCCGTGTTCAACTAATGGTACCAACGGAACTGCGGAATAGGCCGAACAAAGCGGTTAATGATACACACATACAAATAAACAGCCAAGTAAACGTCCTCAACACATGGGATACTGCGCGACTAAAGTTCATAAATAAGTTTAAGACTCAAGTTTTGTATGAACACATGAACATCCCAAAGCATTTAAAATAAAAAGGGATTAGATACGAGATAACTCACATGATAAACGATGCGGTGATAGATAAAGCAAGAACCAACTTTAAACAAGCACAAGTTAACCTATAAATAAGATTATTGTTTTAATGATTTGTTTTAAGTCTTGATTATAAGTTAGCATAATTAATAAGTAAACTATTATATATAATATATATTACCGGAAAAGCAGAAAGCACAAGGAGGAAGACGGAGGCAGAGAGGAAGACGGCAGAGAGAGCAAGGAGCAAAAGAACAGGAGAGATTAAGTGTTTTGTGTGTGATGTGTTAGGAAAAATAATACTATTATTTATAGAGAAACCCTAGGGAACACAATCCTAGAAAAGGGGAAAAGATCAAAAAGCAAAAGATATCAAAAAGCATAAGAATCCAAAAGCAAAAGATATCAAAAGATATGGCAGCTGCAGGGGGCAAGATAAAGCTGACAGGGAACAGTAACAGGCATGGGCGGTTCAGATAAAGGTACTGGTCAAGCATGGCAAAAGCAGATCTCAAAAGATAATGTCAGTCACTTTTTCTACCAACCAATGGGGTTGGTACGCATGCTGCGCCGAAAGTAACTATTCAGACATTAGATAGGTTAGGTCAACAGCTCAGAAGAAAAGGCAACACAAAAGCATACAGGCTAGATTCAACACAAGAAAACTCAAAGGGTACAGCGCGAGAAGGCTAAGGCGCGAAGGCAAACACAGAAGGTCAAGAGAGCGCGAACGCGAAGGTAGACAAAAACAACCTTAACGCGTCGCGGAAAGAACTATATTTCCATGCGCACTGCGGGAAGAACCACATTTCTTAGCGCGCCGCGGGAGGAACTAAGATTCCTAGCGCGCCGCGGGAAGAACTATAATTCTTCGCGCGTCGAGGGAACTACAAATCCTTAGCGCGTCGCGGGAAGCGTTCGTCTCGCGTAACGCAGGAACAGATGGTCTTCACGCAGGATTCCTTGTAAGGGGTCTGGCGCGTGGAGCTGCGCAGACATCCTTAGGCGGGAAGGAACAAAGGACAAGCAAAGAGTTGAAAGAGGGAAGCAAGGCTTAAGGGCGGGACGGCGACAAGAGGGAAAAGAAGGCGGAAAGAGAGAAGGAGAGGGACGGGACAGCGGGAAGGAAACGAAAGGCGGGAAGGAAAATACATATTATTATTAAAAATAAAATACAAGTATAAATATTAAATAATAAAAGAGAGATCGGGTCAGAGAAACGGGTACCTGGGTCGGGTCGGATCGGGGCAGATGTCACAACACAATTGTTTTAACTAATTTTAGTTTTGTTTTCGTTTTCGTATTTGGTTTAAAATAATAATAATAATTATAATAATAATAAAAATGATTAAAGAATGTTTTAAAAATGTCCCTTGAGTCTAGTTTTTGTTGTGTTAAAGTGGGAGATGATGATTTTATCGGAAATTGGATTTTCAAACTACTAATAATATGAGATAAATAAAAGAAAACGCGCTTAACTTGGGATGTGTCGGTAGGCTTAGCCTTGAAAATGGAAGGGCAATTTGATAAAATGGTTAAAACGAAAATCTTTTGTGGGTAAAGCGTTTTGTCCATAGAAAATAAGTAATGAAAGGTCGGGCCATACTCAAGCCTCAAATTTTGGTATGAAAAAGTGAAAATATCATAAATTTTAAAAATCTAAATACGTTATCATATGATGCTTGGGTAGGTTTAACGTTAGAGTATGCCATGTAGCCTGTGATATAAACTTAAAACTGCTAGTTTGGTGTTTTACACGTCATCGGCGTATGGTTTTATAACCTTAAATCATGTATTGATGGAATGCTTCGGGTCCGGAGACCATGGGTCTGTATGCCGATTATTCATCTAGGTATTCACAATTCCAAATGGGGTTGTGAATATTTAAAATTAAGCCAAAAAGAGCAAACCCTTATAAGTCTATAAACATGATCACAAAAGTACAAAAGTACAAATTCACTACAGACTTGATCATCCACGTTGTTAGCCATGTGGGGTCCCCTTGCTCGCGTCTCATTACCATTAAGAAACGGACCACAAGGGACACGCTACATGTAAGCCCTAAAAATGAAATTTTGCATACTCACCTATGGTGAAGGGTTCGGGGTGTTGCTTGATAACGGGGGTATGTCATGTTGTGGGAACACTAGCTATAAAATAATTGAACCTTAATCGTATCTAATGGCTGCTTGGTAGACTTTGATGCTTAAGCTTAGGTGGATAAACAATACCCTTGATCGTCTTAGCTATTCATGAAAAAAATAGAGCAACAAAAGTTTTAAATCTGCTAGTTTTGAGGTTTAAGTCAAGTTGGGGTGGTCTTGTCCGGTAAAAGCTGAAAATAAGCGGGTCTTAATTGTGTAAACCACTGAGTAAAAAAATTGTCGGATCATATTTGTCCCGGTAAAGATTAAGGCATGGGTTTAAGTGGACAACAATATCGGTGATCGTGGTTTTTGCGTTTTTCTGAGCTTTAAAAATTAACCTATATGTTTGTTAGACTTTAATTTTCCGATTCTGATCCAACTGCATAAAACTTTTTCAGGGACGAAAAAAGAATAAGTGTGGGGATATTTGATATAATGCTAAATATATATCTTTCCCTTGTTTATTTTATTTAATATTTTAATTGTTTTTGTTCGTTTTTAGTCAAGATTTGTATACTACTAACGCTTTTGTGTGTCGTAGGTTCCGGGATTTGATCGTGATTAAAAAGGGCGAAAAACGAGCTAAAACGAGCCGAAACGGAGATCCGGAACGCGTCAGGAATAACCAGAACAGAGAACCGGTCAGACCGGGCCGATATGACCGGCCCCCTTGGAGAAGCACGACGCGCCGCGTGAAGGGGGAAGGCAAAAAGCCCTTAGCGCGGCGCCTAGGCAATGCTGACGGGTTTTTAATTCGTTTTTGCTTATTGTCGGGCATTGTTTCGCTATTTAAACACCTTTAACTTAAACCTGACATAACCTGAAAGCCACCAGCTGATTTTGGAGAGTTCTTGGAGCTATTTTACGCGTTTGTTGGTGATTTTGAAGGCGAGAGAACATCCGGTGAAGAGTTACACGTTCACGTTCGAGTTTACGGGTTTTATCATCTTCGATTCCCCGTTTCTTATATTTTCACCATGTTTTCATTATTATTTGTTTTGTTTGATTTAGATTTTAATATGCTGGGCTAAATTCCATAGACTGCCTAGGTCGTGATGAACCTTAGTTCGGTTTGATTTTATTTGGATTTTCGTTTCGTTATGGATTTTATGTTCTAAGTAAACGGTTGAGTTTGATTTAATTGATGCGTATGATTACTTGGTTTTGTTTACTTGAATTTATTGTCTCACATAGCCCTTGTTGATTGTTTCATAGGATAGGGTTTTGTTAGGTCATTTACTGTGTGTTCTTGACTAGTTTGTGATTAATATCGATTAAAATCATAGAAACAATAAAATCAAGTAAACAGATAAAAGTGAGCTGCTAGTCTAAAAAGCTGTAAGGTGATAGGCTATTAATAGATCTTTGCTCGTCGGGATTACTAGATTTAGTTCTTCGTAAGGAGTCCGTCTAGGTTTGATTGTTAGCTCAGTCTATTAAGTTAATTGAATCTGCTTGACTATCTTTGAATTCCGCGCTGTAAGGTAGGTTTTCGTCACAAAAGATACTTAGACATAAGCAATTAATAACCGTAAGGAAGTTTAATATAAAACTGGTGAACCTTAAAACTTATTAGAAATCCATAGGCGTCTTCTTGAAGTTCAAGGGTCCTGTTAGGGTTTTCTGTCAAGTGTCTATCTTATGATCCCGGTTCCATAACTTGCGTTTTTCCATTTAAATTAATAACCGTAACTTTGGGGATTCCGGCCTGGGTAGTTAATCTAATCATCTGAATTAATCCAAGTTTTTTAAATTGTTTATTAGTTAAAACTAATTAGGGTTTAAGTTTTATTAGTTAATTAATAAGTAATGATTATGTTTTATTATTATTATAATAATTAGGGTTTTGTTTTATTATTATATTAATTAGTTTATTAATAGTTTAATTAAAGTAATAATTAGTTAATTATTAATAGAGTTTTAATTAATTAGTTTTAAAATCCCCCTCAAATATTATTAATAAATAGTCGTGTCTTGTAGTTGAGTCTAATTTGCTAGTTTCATAATTTAGAGAGTCTCGTGGGTTCGATATCCGGACTTACTTACTGTACTAAAGTCGACCGGTTCACTTGTCGGTTAGTAGTTTTAGTTACGTTTAAGGGTCTAGAGTATTACTTAGTGTCTAGATTAGTTTATATTTAGTTAATAATTATTTGACTATTTCAAGCACATCAGTAAACTAGCCCACCACCTTTGAGACGGATCCCACGGGTTTTGGTTGGTGTTCGGTTTTGGTTAGGGTTTGAGCTCGAGCTCGTGTTCTGGTTTGGGTTCGGGTTTGAGCTCGAGCCGATGAAATTTGATAAAGGATTAATGGTAGAGAGTTGGGAGTTTTTTGTTATGAAATTTGATATTAATTTGGTATTTGTTTGAGTATAAAATGATAAAATGAGTTAGTATTTATAAATAAAATAATTATTTTTTTTTTTAAAAAAAAGTAGCCGTTTATGAACGTTGGAGGGGGGGACCCACCAAAACTTTCAAAGCGCGCCGACCATTTGAACCACCAATGCATCGGCGCCCAAGGAAGCACCGCGCCTCACTGCGGTGTTCCGCGCCCATCGGCGCCCACCTGCTCAGCCGTTAGAGCCCCATAGCGACCAGCCTAAATACCACGTCATTTGTCACATATTATTCTTTTATATTTTTAAGAAACTTTAATTTCATTTTTAACCCTACAAATAGTTTTACCTTCTTTATTTTTCACCTCATCACCTACCCATTAAGCCATTACACACAAGATTTATATAAAACTTTTTTTTTTACTTTGAGCCCACCTCACCTTCAAAATGCAATAAAAGACAATTGTGAAAGGGCTTGGTTGCTAAAGGCAAGATTCTTCAATGAGCCTAAAAATATGGGCACAATCTTGGGCAACTATATCATGGTCGCAATGGAGAAAGTCTTAGGTCATGTGTAGTGGAGAAGCTACACTGAGGGGCAAATTCTGGCACGTGGTGTCACGTCAGCAAGGGGTGGTGATGGTCGAGTATTATGTATATATTTTAGCATGTTAGTTGTTTAGTTTTACTCGTTTATTGCACGGACTTCGATAATTCATACATGTTTATTGTATTGCAGGTCATAGGTGATTAATGCAACTAATTTGGACTTGTACGAGCACGTAATGAAGACCCGGGATGACCAGCAAGCAAAATGAAGCAAGAAATGAAGATTGCCGGTGAGAAGACTCGTCGCGCTACGTGACGGGGTTGAAGAGATGTCCATCGCGATACGCCATGGACCATTATTATAAACATTGACTTTTTGGTCCATCGCGATACACGATGGGTTGGAAAATCCGAAAACTTAAAGTTTCATGTGTGTATAACCTTTTGGATGACTCAAAACAGATTATCATGTTCCAGAGCCTTGAAGACGAATTCCAACCTTCCGAATCACCGAGAGATCATTCTTAATGGCGTTCCTCATCAAAGTTGAAAGACTTATCGATGATGACGCACCGCTAGTCTTCTCGAGTTATACGCGGTATGTAGAGCATTGTATTTATAACAATTTATCTCATATTTTTTAGAACAACTAATTGTAGTTGTTTATTATCATTTATGAGCATTCATGTTTGGTATTGTTGTGCATTCAGTAGGTTTAGGTTTATTTCGACAATAACGATTAGTTTGTCAGTTGCTATAATATGTGTTCATAGGGTTGTATTGATTAGTTTGAATGTGATAAAGCATACAATTACCTTAGTTGAGTCACACTGGCGGGACCGTTTGATAACTAGTGTTGTGTGTTAGCGATTGTTAATGCCTAAGGTTTAACTAGTTAACCAACGTGATTCGATTATTGATGATTAATCCGTTAAATGACTTGAGATTGTTGTTTGTTACATACTTGAACCTCTGGTGTGATTTGCTTTTGTTATCTGTTTGAACTTTGAATTAATTGCTTGCTTATATTAAATCCAAATCATTGCTAGTGTGATCAACACTCATATTTCCTTACTTCATAATGTTAGGAATTAATTACACATTTCATTGACCACATAATCCTCGTGGTACGATACCCTACTTGCCTTAACTGGTTAAGGTGATTAGGATACTTGTTAATATTGTTTTTTTGACTAGATCACGACTTCATAGATCAGGGGGTGGTTTTCGTTTAAGGGTAAATTTGTCTTTTAAACACAGTTAATACGGTTAATTTTCAACTCTTTAGAATATTTACATTTTGCACCCTCAACTTTAGTTATAATTAACTTTTGTCAAATTAAAAAATAATCACAAGTTTACTCCTCATCATTAACCTTATATTAACTTAAATTTCAATTTTAAACCAACTTTCCCCATGATTTTTAAATGGGCATAACTTTTTTCGTATTTTAATATTTTTTCTAAAAAGTTGCACCATAAAAACGAGGATTTTATTCATTTTAATCTGAGTATGGTATTGCTATAGTTTTATAAATGATAAAAAAATAACATGTTACATAGGAGTACTCACGGTAAGTCTTGAATGTCCTATTTTAAATCTGTGAGCCCAGCCATTCGTAACATCTTATTGATGTCGACAACCAAACGATAAAACCAAACCAATGACCGGGTTTAAACTGAACATTGAACACCCATAATTATTATGTGAAATTACCAGGGCCTGTGTTCTAATATACTCGCCGCATCACACAAACACCCATATAGTCTTTAATAATAGGATACATGTTTGTAATAATACTCAGATTATTCATACCCATTAATATACCTCTCAAATATGAAATATCATTCATATTGTTAACCACTATAAACCTTTTAAGAAAAACCAAATGTATATATTCGATTATATTATTCTTAGCTCAAATCATTTAAACCATGAAGATTCGGTAGCGAATATAACGGGCTGATACATAGGGAGTCACAACACTGCTCACTACTAGCTCCTACTATCTGTAAAACCAAATTAAAACCCCATAGCCTCATTTCATTACCAATCGATCACGTCACCGGTAGACTCAAAACCCCATTTTCAAAATTCAAAATGTCTAATTTCACAGTAGGCTCCGCCGTCGAAGTAGGCAGTGACGAACCCGGGTTCCACGGCGCATGGTACACCGCCGCCATCGTAGACGAAGCCAACAACACTAACAAATCTTCCGGCAAGAAATCAAAAACCCGCAAAAAAACCGGCTTCATAGTCAAGTACGACACGTTGATTCAAGACGATGATAATGTTAACGAGCCGTTGACGGAGGTGGTGCACCTGTCGTTGGTACGGCCGTTGCCACCGACTAACGTTCGCCGGAACGACGGGAAGACTGCGACGGCGGCTGAGGTGGTGCTGGAGGATGACGGTGGTGGTGGTGGTGAGTTTGAGGTTTATGATGTGGTGGATGCGTACCATAGAGATGGGTGGTGGGTGGGTGTGGTGAAAGAAGTGGTTTTGGAAGGTGAGATGAAGAAATATGTTGTGATGTTTGAAAACCCACCTGAGGAATTTGAGTTTGACAAGAATGGTTTAAGGTTTCATGTTGATTGGGTTGACTCGTGTTGGATGACCCCACCGAAGAAGGTATGTTTGTCTCGTGAAGGGTGTAAACGAGCCGAGCCGAGCTTGAGTCTAAATGGGCTTTATTTGAGGTTTGGGCTGGTTCGGGCTCATAGAGTTTGAAAAAAGTTCGGGTCGTTTTGAGCATCTTATTTATTGATCTGATCTTGAGTAGCTCGTGAGCGGCTTGACTTCGTTTGCAACCCTGATTATACTTTTAGTGTAGATGTTATTTAAAATCCTCTACACTCTAGGGGTGTAAACGAGTCGAGTGAAGCCCAAGTCGTTTAGTTATCACTCGGGTCGATAACTAAACGAGCTTTATTTGAGGGCTCGGCTTGAGATCTTGAGCGGCTCGACTCGTTTGCGCCTCTAATTATGTTTTTACTTCAGACATGAGTATGTTTTTTGGTATTGTGAGTGCTAATAAGATCCGGGTTTGTTTGACTATGAAAGTTAAATGTTGATGTAGTTAATTATTTGAAATGTAGATACCAGGTGAAGAATCAGGAGATGCAAATGGTGATTCAAGCTTCACTACACCAGCTAAAGAAACCCTGATAGCTGATACACCTGTTTCTGCTAAATACAATAGTTTATGTAAACAACCGGTGAGTCCGTTAAAGTGTACTATTCGGTCCGGCCGACTTGTTATTTTTAGCGATTTACTGATTAAAGTCTTGACATGTGCAGGAAACTAATTCTGATGTAGTAGTTACATACAGCAGGAGTAAAAGAAATGGGAATTCGGTTGAAAACGGTTCACGCAGGAAAAGATTCAAATCTTTAGCAGGTGTGTGACATTTATATACAATTGAAGTTGTTTCTTTTAACAGGAAGTTATATTTTGTTGATTATTTACGGTATAGGTGGCAAGGGAAACACAAAAGCTATTGTGTCGGTTTTGGAAACAAGTGGATCGGATGATATTAGTGAAGACTCATTAACAGTAAGCAGTTGTTTTAGCACGCTAAATTGTAAGTTTGTAACTTAACTAATTCACATTTGTTATTGTTGTTAACAGCAAACCCATGAGACAGGGGATGGAAAGAGCCGTCAAAACAGAAAAAGCAGAAGACTATCAAAGTTGTCGGCTAATAAAGCAATCGGTTTACTAAACGATACTGATGCCACTATTAACCTTGATGAGGTGGCGCCTCTATCTGTGTGGTTTCAAGGCAAGCAACCGCTATCAGTTTTAAAAAGTAAGCTTTTTTTAAAGACATAACATGATTTCACATTTTGGTAATCATATTGTTTTGTAACTCGATTAATGCTGGTTAATGTTTATAGAAAGTTCTTGTTTACGTACTCCTGGCAACTCACCGGCTCAAGCCATGGTAGTCACCGAAAGTGGTGGTTCTCGAACCAGAACCACCGCTGACTACCAAAAAGATTGGCCATTTATCAAGCGGGCCCCGATCTGGGACACCCTTGAATCACTTGAACTATACCAAACACCGCCTCAAAAGCCACACTTTTCACCGTTGAAGAAAATGAAAGAGGAAATCCGTGAGGGAACAGCCATTGGTCACATGGTGACATTTGGGGGCATTGTTCAGAGGCTTTCGGGCTTGCAACTGAGTGATTCTGTTGACATCATCAACTCCAGTTTGGAGACTTTATGTGAGCTGGAGACTCATGGGTTTGATGTAGGTTCCGTCCGGGCTCGTTTAGCAGAGTTGGCTTTGTTGAAATCTAAAGCGGGGCCGTGTGAGATTAAGCGGAAAGAAGTTGAAAGCGAGCTGGAAAAGAGCAGGAATGAAAAGTATCGAGCCGAGAAAGAGTTGGATCAGTTACAAGTGGAGATGCAGGTGTTGAAAGAAAAGACTGAGCAGGCTATTTCTGTGCAGAAAGCAAAGGAAGAAGAGATTGTGAGATTGAAAACAAACTTGGATATTGCCTCGAACCAAATCATCGAGTGGGAGGTTGCTTTTAAAAAACTTTGTAAGAAAGATCTTGTTTAGGATTAAGGTGACGTGGCAAAATGGTTCATCTTTGCTATGGTATATTAAATATTAATTAACCCTCATGTATCTTTGCTAATGTGAAAACTTGTTAATGTTGTTGCTACTGGTATGCGATAACCTTGTTTGGTTATCACTTGATATGATATATTGACCCGCATATGATATTTTGCTTGTGTTGACAGTTGAGGCCAAACATGCTAATTTCAATTTGAATATTAACTTGAATTCTCAGATTTCAGCATTTGTTTATAGCCAATGGTACATATAAAAAATGCTAAGCCTCTTAAGTCTTAACAAAGTAGTTTGCCTTTTAAAATCTAATGAAGTATAGTTTGACCTTTATATCCTATTGACTTTTTTCAAAGACCATCTTTATTGCAAACTACAACATTTAATAGTTTTCTCATCAGTTGTGGATGCATTGTCCATACTTTGTGACGAACTCCATAACCCAACCATATGTAGTATATAACATCTCACAGTTTGATTTCATATAACGGATTCCTCATAGAATATTCAGAGATCAAATTAACATGCAAGTTAAATGTTGTTATTATCTTATTCAAATGTGTCAGTCAAGGGTGTTATCTGAGCATTGTTTGGTTTCAAGTCATGGTTTATGTTGGGAGTCCGAGTCTTGTGGTCTTTGCATTTTTCTCTTTAGTCGTTAATTTAATGTTGCAGTCATTTCGTTGTTTACCTATGAGTCCATCTAGTCTTGAATTCATGTAAGCCTGTAATTGCATATCTGGCTCTTAAGCCGAAAAACATGAGCCGAATCATGCAACTTTCTAGCCATGTAAATGGTTCATGTATAAAACAGTTATATCATTTAGAATTCAACCGGTGATGGCACATTAATGCCTAACCGTACATGTAATCATAAGGCTAACACAACCTGTCCAAATACAATGATATGCAAACTGACAGTAAACAACACCAGGACATTAAATAAGAGGCAACAACTCAAGAGAAAATTATTTTAAGAACTATAAACAGGTAGAACAATTTAGAAAAGCCTGTGAAGAAACACTAAATGACCCCGGCAGATTACGGATAATCTTAGGGTTAAGTAGATGTTTCCCACGAGGGTTAGGTCCGGCAAAGATGGTTATTCTTCTTGACCTGCAAAACAAACACCGTGAGCTCGTCACTGAGAAGGGGGGGGGGGGGGGTTCCTCCTTGTGACCACCCTCCGGCGTGAGAATCAGACTAGATTGCTCTGAATATAAGTGTATATTGAGAGGAATAGCTAGAGAGAAGATAAGATGATAATACCGTTCCAAGGTGTTGGAGTATTTATAGCCGAAGGTAGGTTTCCAAGCAGGTACGGCCAGCTGTATAATATTCCTTTTCCACCAACTACGGGCTATGTACGTGCCACGATGGGAGTTGGTGGGTAGGCAGCGGCTGATAGTGACATTTTGTACTGGAGCGTGCTCCTCCTCGTACTATTGTCGGTGAGCTGTCACCCTGTGATTGGTTCATGGGCTGCTTTGGTCAGATCTTGTCTATTTTGTCCATACCTTGGCAGGTATAGTACAAAAGATCTTCCAGAAGCGTACGGACTAGCTCTATATTCCCGCCCTGCTCATTCCTTCTTCAGGTGACATTACTGAAGTACTAAGAGTTAGTGCCTTATGCGTGTAGCCCTACTGTTAGTGCGGGTGGCCTTCCTTCTTGGCTTGTACCCACAACTGCGGGGACAGGTAAGGTACTGTACCAAGGGAGGCTTTCCTGCGGGAACAGCTGGCTTACTGCGTGTAAGGTCTTCATCTCTCTGAGCATGGTGGATCCTGCGGAACCAGTTGGTCTTTGCGCAGACGTACCTCTTCAAGGTGTGTCTTGCGGGTCCAACTGGGCTATGCAGGGACCTACCTCTTCAAGTCCCCCAGTCCATTGTTCCTCTCATGAATTGTCAATAAGTGAGTTGAACTTTTGGACTCTAAGCAAGGGGTTTTAAAGAGGAGTTTTTGTTTTCTAAGGTTTTCCGTGGGGATTCTTCCCGCAGTTTTCCTAATGTCACTTGCAGAATTTCCCGATTTTTCTGCCTGATCTTTGGTTATGATGCGGGTAGGTGTTTAACCTCTTCGCAAGTCGGGAGGTTTTGGCAGATTTGGACATAGTGATCAGTTATGTTAAACCACCAATTCCACCTTGAAGCTTCAATTTAGTTCTCAACGTTCCCACCATGCGGAGGTGTTATTTCCCTTTCCGCAAGCATGGCCCATAAGATCCTTCTTGGCTTCAATTCCCTGCAAGTGCTAAGTATGTGAAGGGTTTCGCCTTGACACTGTACCCGCGCTTGTCTTACGGTTTTTTGCTTCCCAAGGTAACGGGGTATATTCCCTCTTATTTTGAATCTTTTTGAAATTCGAAGAGTTGGTGAAAGGGTAAGGACAGCCCCAACGGTTGAAGTGACGTTGGCGTCTCCTGACGGTTTCTTCTGACGGTTTCAGGACATGCAGGAAGTCAATCCGGACGCTTTTTCAGGCGCGTGGGCGCGAGTTTTACGGCACGCGTCCTTTCGACAGCTGTTGCTAGCTTGCTTTTTCCACGTGTCGTCGTTTCATTGCACCTGCGTTTTCTCTCCCCTCCGCATTAAATTCATCGCATTCATTGCGATGAGTATATAAGGGGGAAGATGGTGTATCCCATTCCATACTTTCACTTCATTCTTCTTCTTCTAAGCTATTTCCGGCGAATACTCTAACTTTTCCGTCGAGCATTCTCCTGAAATCGTTCTCTTTCACACCTAAAAAATGTCTTCACATGATCCCGAGATTAACGTCGAGGAGTCTGATGTATACCTCGAGAACCCGACGTCCACGTCTGATAAGGACGATAAGAGTACTGCTGGCGAG
Organism: Bidens hawaiensis; assembly: GCF_021521415.1. Classification (NCBI taxonomy): domain Eukaryota; kingdom Viridiplantae; phylum Streptophyta; class Magnoliopsida; order Asterales; family Asteraceae; genus Bidens; species Bidens hawaiensis. The sequence continues at coordinate 954,786 of NW_027491177.1, read as the reverse complement.
TGCAGTATACTCTTTCTGTTGATTTGTATCACTATATCGTCAAGAAGTTCATGCTCGAGCCTTACGAGCCTGAGTTTCCAGAGCCCCACCAGACGGTGTATGATGCCCCTAAGGGCCCCCTAAGGGCAAGATAGGGGTTTATGCCTCATTCTTCATATATGGGAATCTCATATTCCCATTAATGAAGTTCGTGTACCATGTTCTGGAGAAACACGGTGTACACTTGACGGAGGTGCACCCGATGGCGATCGCTAAGGTTCGCAATTTTTAATGGGTGTGCCACATTCTGGGCATCGAGCCCCGCGTCGACCGCCTGATGACCTTCTACTCCTGGAGGTGTATCCAGGGCTGGTATACCTTGGTCACTCGGATCAAGGGTTTGAAGATCTGCGCTACCGAGCGCAGTCTTCGGTCTTGGAAGCGGGAGTTTTTCTACATCTCTGCTCGCGTCGTCCCCATTGCGATGACGTTCAAGAACGGGAGGGCACTCCCTAACCTTCACGCCTCCAACTACCAGAAGACGGAATGGTTCGCCAAGATCTCCCAGATCCAGACTCCGGTTTACCGCTTTGCGGAGTCTGGGATGGTGATGCTTGGGATGAGCCGGGTATGGAATGATGCCGGTTCTGAGACGCCGCAAATACCTATCATCCTCGAATACGGTTTGAACTTTACTCCTTACGGTATGCTCCATCTTTTGTGTTGATTTAGGGTTTTTCTTCTAACTGTTAATCTTTTTTTATTTCAGAGGGGAACGACTTACAATCGCTCCTGCATCCACGGGAGACTGGTGGTCCCGCCCGCCTGGGTACTTGCGATCTTGACGAGAATGAGTTTCCCATTCTGGAGCAAACGACGGATAGATTCGTAGAGGTCTACCCGCCGGGCCACGAAATTTTGAGCGCCACTCGGCCAGGTAAGGGATTCTTTAATCCTCGCCCTCTTCATGCTCAAACTTCTGCTGGAGTTCCTCTAATTTTGTCATCTTCTGATGAGGGATCCGCAGACGGGCCTTTCTTCGTGAGGAAGAAGAAGAAGGCTCCTGGCGTGAAGGGCAAGGCGAAGGTTACCTCCGTCGTCGACCTGGGGAATCAGTCTGATTCCGAGACTGAAAGTGAGGAGGCGGCGGGGAACCTCGGTGGTGGTGAGACTATTGTCTCGGAGGTTGAGACGGCTGTCACCTCTGGGCAACCAAGCGTTGCAACGGTGACTGGCGTGAAGAGGCCAGTTCCATCTGGTTCGTCTCCGCCCGTCAGAACTTTCAAGATTAAGAAAACCCGTAAGTATATTGTTTACCTTTCCTGCATTTCTTTCCGCCTTTTTTTCATCTTTTGTTGTCTTCACGCAGGAGTGGACGCATCCGCCTTCCAGAGCGGTGCGGGAGGGAGCAGTTCCGGACCCACGACGATAGGTTTGGTCAACCTATCTGAGGCGATGACCCAGGCGGCTGCGCCTGTTTCTGGTGTTGGTTCAGTTGCTCATTCTGTTGAGGCAATTGTTCCAGTTGTGACGTCATCTCCGCCGGCCATCAGTGCCATCTTTACCACATCTTTCACTGGGCCGGCGGTGACTTTTTCTGCAAGCTCCTCCACAGCGGCGACCACGGTTGTGAGTTCATCTCCAATGAGTTCACCTCCGATGGTCTCCACCACGGTGGCTTCTACCATGCCTCCTCCGGCGCCAGCGACTACCTCGTCCATGGCTGGCTCTTCAGGTATGTTCGGGGTTGGGACCTCTAGCCAATCTTTGCCTCCTTCCCATCTCCTTGACCTCTTGGATGGATATCCCTTAGGTTCGGGTGATGGGTTTGGCGTCTACCGGCATGTTATCGACCCTACATGTGCATGGGGTTACTTTGGCCTATTATTCCTTCTTATCATTTTTTTTCCTAACTGTTTTTTGTTTTTGCAGTTCGGATTCCAATAAGATGTATGCTCCACGGTGGAATATCCGCCGAGGAACGACCCTCCAGAAAGCTGCGGATTGCATTGACTGGGCACGCCATGCCGCCCCAAGCTGTGCGTTGGGGAGGCAATGGCTAGCTACCAAGAGGGTAGGCTATCAAATGAGCTCCGAATCCTCCTTGCCCGGATGCAGCCGCGCGTCGAGTTACTTTGTCGTGAAAACGACAAGTTAAAGACTGCGAGTAGCCTGGAAGTGGCTCAGGCGCGAGCATTGCGGGAGGAGAATAAGAGGCTTGCTGCCACCGCTGCAGAGAAGGAGAAGGCCTTCAAGGACCTTGAGGTCGAGGTTCAGGCCAGGCACGAGGCCCGTTCCAAGGCTACCCAAGCTGTTAACGAACAGCTTAGGTTGGCCAAGGAAACTGCGCGTAACGCGACCGAGAGGGCCACCAAAGCTGAAGCCATTGCTGAGCCTCTGCGCGGCGAGAATGAGGAGCTTAAAGCCAAACTAGAGAAGCTTCAGCAGGCTCATGATGCTTTGGCCTTGGAAGACGCCAAGAAGCTCCAAGAGCTCCTGGATCAGAAGGGTATGCTTGATCGCACTGAGTGTAAGCTTAAGGGTGTTGAAGAGGCTGCTGCTAAGGATGTGTTGCTTGCCAACCTCACCAAGAATGAAGCCGAACGCACCTGCGATCAAGCTCAAGCTACCCTCCAAGAAGCTCTGATCACTAAGGAATGGCTTCTACGAGAAGCGTTGCCGCAGGTACGCATAGCTTCATAATTTCTTTGCTTTACACTTTTCTTTATACTTAGAAAAGTTTTTGATATATATTTTTTTTGTAGGTTGTGCATCGGATTTTCGCGAACACATCTTATGACGATGCCATGAGTGCAGCCCTCAACGCTTCTCATGAGGACGGGGAGAAGGCTGGTTTCCTGCTTGGTCTAGGATTTGCAGAGAAGGGCATCCCGCCTTCCAACTTTCCTTTACACGATGTAGACACTGAAGCTACCTACGACCAAGCTGTGAACCAGTATGCTGCCTTCCCGCATCCGGTTGTGGAGAAGGTGAACGAAATTGCGGCTGCTGATGAGGGGTTAGCTGTTCTCAAGGCTTTCCTCGAACCGCCGCAGACAACTGATGGTGCGGGTTCGAGTGGGTTTGGAGGGAGTGGTCCTGAAGCTTGAACCTTGAGATCCCTTCCAACCGTTAGGATAGATTTGTAATTTTGTAGGCGGGTAGATACCTAGCCATTGAATTTTTATTGTGAATATAAATATTTTGTTAACGCCTTGCCCTGTAAACCTTATATGATTTGCTCATGCATATTTTAGTTTAACTTAGCAATTTTCTAAGTGTTTTGAATAAGTTAACTTTTCGACGCGTGTTGGATAATAGGTTACTGTTCTGTTTCCTTTATCATGATTGTGCGGGTACACCCGTCACTTTCACTTAGTAGGATGACCAAACTTTACCTATATCTGACCTGCGTGAAGGTTTTCCTCATCTTCCCCTTAGAAATATTTACTGTTTTTGTGTTTATGCGGGTTGTGCCGCTTTCCACACGCAACGACCTACTTCCTCCCACACTTATTTATGCGGTGAACACCGGCATATCCGTGTGGTCAGTTCATAAGTATAAAGGTAAGGCTATCAACACAATGTGATAAAGGAGAATCATTTCCATTAGAAGTGGCTCTAGGCCTTTTCTTTACAAGTTTGGAATTGATCTACATGTAACATTTGCGTAATTGAGCTCCATTCCATGTTCTTGGGATGGGAGTGCCATCGAGCCTTTCGAGCCGGTATGCGCCCTTTCCCAAAACCTCTTTAATGATGTATGGCCTTTCCCAGATCGGGGCCAGCTTTCCTGGGCGCTCTTGGTTCGAAGCCTCGTTGTTACGCAGTATGTAGTCTCCGATATTGAAGTTGCAGAGTTTTACCCGCGTGTTTTAGTACTTTTGCATTTTTCGCTTGTAGTTCTCTTCACGCGCTGCGGCTAAGTGTCTGCGTTCTTCGGTTAGCACTAACCGTCTTTCCGCATCATTGTCTTCTGGTTGAGTTATGACTCTTGGTGAGGGTAGACCAATTTCGACCGGGACCATGGCTTCAGTGCCATAGGTGAGGCTGAACGGGGTTTCGCCCGTGCTTGCCTTTTTTAGCGTTCTGTTCGCCCAAAGGACATGTGGAACTTCGTCCACCCAGCCGGATCTATGCTCCAAGAGTCTTTTCTTTATGCCGTCGACGATGCTCTTGTTTGCTCTTTCCACCTCACCATTACCCTGCGGGTGTGCCACTGAGGTAAAGGTGTGGGTGATTTGAAGTTCTTTCAGCCACTTTTGCAGCTTCTGGTCAGCAAAGTTGGTGCCGTTATCGCTTACCAAATTCTGTGGAAGTCCAAAACGACAAATAATAAATTCCCAAATAAATTTTTTGATATGTTTTGCGGTTGTTTGGGCTAGGGGTTTTGCTTCTATCCACTTGGTGAAGTAGTCGATGGCTACCACTAGGAACTGAACGTTCCATGCTGCTGTGGGAAATGGGTCTGTCACATCGATGGCCCACTTTTGGAATGGCCACGACGACGTGACTGGAACAAGTTCGTTCTTCGGGCGATGCGTGTTGGGTGCGTAAAGCTGGCAGGATCTACATTTTCTGATGTAGGCCAGCGCATCCGTGTGCATCCCCGGCCAAAAGTATCCCGCGTTGTTTAGCTTAGCTACAACTGCACGTGGACCTGCGTGTACTCCACAGATGCCTTTGTGTACTTCCCTTAGGAGGTAGTTGGCATCTTGATCGTCCAGGCATCTGAGGAGTGGGCCAAGAAAGTTACGCCTGTAAAGTATGTCATCAACAAGTTGATAGTTCAGTGATTTACAGCGTATCTTTCTTGCATGTGTCTTCGACTCTGGTAGTATACCCGCTGCAAGGTAATTTATGATTGGTGTCATCCATGTTTCCGTGCCAGTTTGGATGACACAGATTTCCTTGTGCGGGACTGATGGTGCTCCAAGAAGTTCAGCGCGGATGTCTTTTCCCAAGTGGGTGAAGGCTAACGACGCAAGCTTGCTTAACGCATCCGCAGATTTGTTTTCGCTTCGCTTGATGTGCATAAATTTGCAATCGTTAAAATCGCGCATAAGGGTTTTTGCTTGTGCGAGGTACAGGGCCATTGTGTCGTTCACGGCCGTGTACGTCCCGTTTATCTGGTTGGCTACTAACATGGACTCCACGTGGGCTTCCAAGTTTTTCACTCCCATCTTACGCACAATTCTTAACCCGGCCAAGAATGCTTCATACTCCGCTTCATTATTCGTACTTGGGAAATCCAGCCGAATGGCGTAAGTGTATTCTTGGCCTGCCGGGTTAGTTAGGTTCAACCCTGCGCCTGAACCTTCGTTGTTGGATGCTCCATCAGTATAGAGTCACCAGACATCATCAATGTCCTGTGCTGGAGAGGGTTGAGCCTCTTCCTGGCACTCTTTTTCCCGCGAAGCGGGGACTTCTGCAATAAAGTTGGCCAAGACCTGGCCTTTTATGGCTGGTCTTGGCTTGTACTTTATCGCGTATTCTCCCAATTCAATTGCCCATTTGGCTAGGCGCCCTGATAACTCGGGTTTGCCTAGAACGTTTGCAAGTTTGAAGTTGGTGAGAATGGTGATTGGGTGTCCTTGGAAATATCGTCTTAGCCTGCGTGAAGCCTGTACAAGCGCTAAGACAAATTTTTCCAGGGTAGAGTACCGGGTTTCTACGTCCGTTAAGACGCGGCTTACATAGTAGATGGGCATCTGGATGCCTTTTCGTTCTACTAGTAAGACTGCCCCGGTTGCTCTGTCTGTGGCGGAGAGGTAGAGAATTAATTCCTCCCCCGCTTCTGGTGCTGTGAGCGTTGGGAGTTCGATCAAGCGTGACCGAATCTCCTGAAAAGCTGCTTCCGCTTCTGGTGTCCAGCGGAAGTGCATTTTCTTCAAGCAATTTCTCAATGTTGACACGAATGGGAACGACCTATCCGCATGGTTTGCCAAAAAGCGGTTAAGTGCGACTAGTCGTCCATTCAGTGTCTGAGCCTGTTTGATGGTAGTAGGTGATTCCATTTTGATAATGGCTTCGACCTTTTCAGGGTTCGCTCTGAAGCCATCTTTGGTAACGATGACTCCTAAGAACTTCCCTTCTTCCATCATAAAAGAACACTTGCTCGGGTTGAGCTTCATGTTTATCCGTCTTCCATGTAAACTTCAAAGTTCCTCCCGATTTGGGCATGGAACTCTTTGTCCATTAGGCGTTGGTATGTGGACCCGGCATTCTTAAGTCCGAATGGCATCATTTGATAACAAATGTGCCATCGGGCGTCCGAAATGCGGTTTTGTCCTGATCGTCAACGGCCATATGGATTTGATGGTACCCTTTATACGCATCAAGGAAGCATTTAAGGCGAAACGGTGCTAACGAATCTACTTTCAGGTCAATTTCGGGTAACGGGTAACAATCTTTGGGGCATGCTTTATTCAGGTCTTTAAAGTCTATGCACATGCGCCATTGTTTGTTGGATTTCGGTACCATGACGGGATTTGCAACCCATGTTTGATATTTACTAACGCGTACGATGCCTGCGTCAAGGAGTTCCTTGGCTTGGGTTCTACACGCGTTAGCCTGTTCCGCACCCATTACGCGACGCGGCGGAAAAGCCGGGTCACATTTGAGCTTATGCTCCGCCTTACTTCGGGGTACACCAGTCATGTCAGCTGGAGTCCACGCAAAGATGTCAGCATTTTTTTGCAATAAGCGTTTGAGTAAGGTGCGTGTGGGATCAGTGATTGTTGGGCTAATGGTAACGGCCTGGTCAGGGTATTTGCCATTGAAGGCCCATTCTTCTGGCTCGGTAATGGTTGGTTTAGCCATTTTTGGTTTGGGGTTAGATGAGACAGATGCGATGCATACCTGGGGAATACCCGTGATCATCAAGACACCCTCAGCTGTTGGCCACCCCATCATGCCATGGACTTAAGACACCACGGCATTAAATCTTGCCATCCCATCCCTCCCGAAGAGGATGTCGTATGTGTGGTGTGGCTTCCTCATTACGATGAAGTCCACGTCTTCTGTGCGGGAGTACTTCCTGTCCGTGAGAGTGACGGGGAAAGATAGGATACCCAAGGGGGTGTTTGTGCTGCCATCGAACCCTTCCATTGAGGCGTAGACCGTTTCCAGGCGTTCTTTGTCTTCGTCGTCTAGCTTGTCGAAGAACTGCCTATACATGACCGTTAACGAAGCGCCGTTATCAGCAAGAGTGCGGGAGGTGATGTAGTGCCCAAGCTGGCTTTTGATCACTATGGGGCCTTCTTTGTTGGGCCCTCCTGGCACACGCGGGAAGCGCACTTCAGCTTCCTTCCACGCACTTGGCTCCGTCGTTCGTCGTTTTCTTCCTCTGACGTTGCCATCAACCATGTGGATGCTGATGTCGACGGGCTTTCGTCCGTTGCCCTTGTACCGATTGTCATTTATCCCTCCGTTCTTGATTGACGCCACGAGGTGTGTAAGTTTTCCATCTTTGACGAATGTTTCGACAATATCCTTCAAAGACGTACACTCATCTGTGGTGTGGCCTTTTGTCCCGTGGAAGTCACAGGATTTGCTCTGATCAGCTTTATGACGCTGCCGGATTATTGGAGCCTTTGGCCACGGAAGTTTCTCGGTGGAAAATATCTCGGTGACACTTTTTGTGAGTGGCGTCCATCTGGGATTCCGGGACGAGTGTGTGTTGTCCCTTCCGCTTAATAGAGGGCGAGAGCTAGATGAGGTGTCAAAGTTTATCCTTACCTGCCAAATACCAAGCTTCCTCTTTTTATTATGTCGGGCGGTACGGACATTATTTTCTCTGGTCCTCTGCGTGTAGAGATTTGTGCTCTGGGGAAGATTTCTACCCAGTCGCTTCTCCATCTCGGCAAAGCGTTTAGCTGCCGTCATGATGGCATCCCACGTAGATGGCATGCCATCTTTACCCGTCAAAGTGCGGATAAGCTCTGGGTACTCGGCGCCCTGGATGAAAGCGGCGCGAACAAGATCTTCGCTTATAGTGCCTAGACTTAGCTTCTTTGAGTTGAAGCGAGTGATGAAGTCTAGCAAAGATTCGTCTTCCTCTCGGACGCAGTTGAGGATCGTCCACTGCTCTTCAGTATATTTTCTTTGTTGACTGAAGTGCTGGCTGAACTTGTGCTGGAAGTCTGCCCAATCATAGATGTGGTGGACCGGTAGACGATCAAACCACGTGGGTTCCGTCCAATTACTGACGGTTGCCCCCGCTATGAATCTGTTCAAGTGATCGTCTGGGTCGGATACGCCATGAAAAGTACCTATGTTGGACATATGTTTGGCACTCTTTGGAGCGATTGCTTCCGCAATGTCTCTTGCAAATTTGGACATTCCCGCATTTGCAACAGTCGGTCTGAAAGTTTTGGAGAAGTCACGTGGGTTTCCCCCCGCGCTCTTTGGCTTGAAAGTTTCTCCAAAATTTCTTTTCGAGCGGAAGTCTACTTCTTTACGCTTCCCTTTCGCCTTATGACAAGGGTTTGCGTCACTGTCAGATTCTTCCCAATCGTCATCCGAATACTCGCAATCATTGCTCGTGTTGAGCTGTTGTCGAGTGCTTCCGAATTCGTCGTTGGCCTGTTGGAGTGAACGTAAACGTTCATCCAACTCAGCTTGGAATTCTTTCTGACGTGCTTCCGCCCAAGCTTTAACTTGATCTAGTGTTTGGCGGGGAAGCCTCGTTTGTTGCTTTTCCACCTGGGTATCAATGAATCCCAGGGGAGGATTGTTTACTGCACTTGCCCTGGCTTGGGTAGCTGGGGTAGTGTTCGTAAAAACCGTGTATTCACCGGTATTCCCCCCAGTAGCTGGGGTTGTGGTTACCGGGGTTTCTTGGTCACTCGGTGGCCTTGGCCTCGGAGTAACCTTAACCATCTTTCCAGAAATTTTGAAAAAACTGAGAAAAAGAATTAGTTCTAGCTTAATGCACGGATGGCGCCAATGAAGAAACACTAAATGACCCCGGCAGATTACGGATAATCTTAGGGTTAAGTAGATGTTTCCCACGAGGGTTAGGTCCGGCAAAGATGGTTATTCTTCTTGACCTGCAAAACAGACACCGTGAGCTCGTCACTGAGAAGGGGGGTTCCTCCTTGTGACCACCCTCCGGCGTGAGAATCAGACTATATTGCTCTGAATATAAGTGTATATTGAGAGGAATAGCTAGAGAGAAGATAAGATGATAATACCGTTCCAAGGTGTTGGAGTATTTATAGCCGAAGGTAGGTTTCCAAGCAGGTACGGCCAGCTGTATAATATTCCTTTTCCACCAACTACGGGCTATGTACGTGCCACGATGGGAGTTGGTGGGTAGGCAGCGGCTGATAGCGACATTTTGTACTGGAGCGTGCTCCTCCTCGTACTATTGTCGGTGAGCTGTCACCCTGTGATTGGTTCATGGGCTGCTTTGGTCAGATCTTGTCTATTTTGTCCATACCTTGGCAGGTATAGTACAAAAGATCTTCCAGAAGCGTACGGACTAGCTCTATATTCCCGCCCTGCTCATTCCTTCTTCAGGTGACATTACTGAAGTATTAAGAGTTAGTGCCTTATGCGTGTAGCCCTACTGTTAGTGCGGGTGGCCTTCCTTCTTGGCTTGTACCCACAACTGCGGGGACAGGCAGGGTACTGTACCAAGGGAGGCTTTCCTGCGGGAACAGCTGGCTTACTGCGTGTAAGCTCTTCATCTCTCTGAGCATGGTGGGTCCTGCGGAACCAGTTGGTCTTTGCGCAGACGTACCTCTTCAAGGTGTGTCTTGCGGGTCCAACTGGGCTTTGCGGGGACCTACCTCTTCAGCCTGTGATTTATTTTACTTTTATCTTGAAAACTATAAAGTTATATACATAATAATAATAATAATAATAATTCAATCATGTTTATATACACTAGTTTTATGAAGGTTATAACAAAACATGATTGATTATTAGTATATGTTATCGGTATTAATAAGCGGAACTTTAATCACCTTGTTAGCAATCATCCCGGGAATCCATCCATATATATCGCTACATGTCAATATTTCACGCACGCCATTATTTGAGATCACAGAGGCTGAAGTTCTTGTTCACGCGTGCCAGAATCAACAGGCTTGTAGAGATTGCCAGTTAGGCGTCTATATCTCCCAAGCCGCCACATCACCAAAGCCAAAAATCCAGATACTAATACCAGAACCAATATTATGACCACAGCCATGTAACTCTGCCACCATGATCTACGTATTATTTCCATGCAAGTATTTTAGCGTAAGTTTTGAAAAAATAAAATTGGTAACAGAAACTAGACAATACTATAGCTAATCAGTATACCTATTTGGATCGGATTCGATATACCAATTGGATATACGATGTTTTCCAAACTTTTTAGGAAGGTGTATCTCATCTTCAGCTATCCTAGCAATAATATTCTGCCACCAGATGTAACAAGTAAGCTTAAAATAATAAAATTGGCAGTAGTATAAAAATAAGTAAGAACTCACAGATGCGTTCTCTTTAGACATATATTCAGCAGGTTTTGGTGGAGTGATGGACCATATTGTAAGGGAACCGTTCCCCTCGGCTGTGAAATCCAATAGGTTAACCTGAAACCATTATTTGAAGCCAATTATGACTTTATATGTGAACCGACCGTGCATAAAATAAAGTGAAAACATAAAATTTAACCTGAGAACTGTTAACATTTAACTCCATGGCAATTAACTGAGTAAGCTCTTGAATGTGGGGTTCCAACTTATGGTATTTGATATTCATTAACATGTAAAATATTATGCTTCCAACTTTCGATCCTACATGGCAAAAATAACAAGAAACAATTGGTATCATTAAAATTTGAAAAATCATATTGTGCAATACAGAAGACAGATTATATTAAATGAATATTATGGTACCTGGAGCGATATAATACGGGTTGATCATTGGAGCAGTAGGAGACACATCAGGACTTGAACGTGAATCAGCTGGTGACGAAGCGGGCCCACCAGAATCATGAAGTCTTGCCCATAGATCAGAACAATTAGTTTTCCAAAATCCAATCTTCGCATGTTCACGGTCATACATAACAAACATATTGCGCACGGTAATGCCTGTAACAACCATAAAATTACACTCAAACCAACTTTGTTGATAATAAAAGAGGTAAATAATTTGAGCAGTAAAAAGTTAAAATACCTCCTAAAAGAGTTGTTGGATCCTTTCCATTCTGAAAAACCCCGAGGCAATATGCACCACGCACCTTTGAGTGCTTTTAACATAACAAACAAATGAGCATAAAATATGACTTGAAATAGAAAATGGAAAAAGATAATGATACAAACACTTACCCTAAACAAGTAGTTCTCAGGGGATAATGACAACTTATGTCCTTCTCCAAAAACAAAATCAACAGACGGGAACTTTTCCGAGAGCCTTGAACCATCACTGATGTAACAAATATGTGATATTAAGTTTAGTTACTCTTTGAACACAACAATTAATTATATGATTACTAATTCACAAACAATTAATACCGTCCAACACCAGAAAAGCAAATGTCCTTATAACTTGGATCAGGACCCTTGATCTGTTTGAAAGAACGGAGTTCTTTCGAGATCTGAATTCAAGATTAAAAAATTAGAATTATGAGGAGATTAAGGTTTCAGATAAGTGAATCTTACAGCATCTTTAAATGCAAGAAAAGCAGCTTCAGGTAGGTATGCATATGTTGTTCCACTGTCTAGCACTGTTCCATGTTTTCCATCAAATACACTTGGATTTAAAGGCAACCGCTTTCCAGCAACACGTAGCTCCTTCAGCTCAATATTGTAATATGGGCTGTTGCCACCCGAGACTAGAGTAAATGTGTGAGACGTATTAAAAGTATGACTTTCGTATCTATAAAAAAGATAGATACAAAACATACCTGCGTACAGGGTCCGAGTATGCAAACACCATCCCGGAGGGCGGAGATATACCACCAAGAACCATGGCACCACCGCCAATATCCATTCCACCATAACACAAAGAAAACGAATCACTTATTACGCCTCGATCAACAAGTTGGTCAACGATACTTAAATCACCACGGCCCAAGCCCATTATTCCATCAGCGTGTTGACTGTACAGATCACCAGTTTCCACAGTTTCACAGCCGAACGTTGCCCGTTGAGGTGAAAGTTCACTTTGCTTGCCGAATGATACTATATCCTCACCAAGAACACCACTGCTGGAACTCAGTTCAGCATATTGTCTTTCATATATGCACTGCTTCTTGTCTTTGTCACATGTGCAATCAGTATTGCATTTCACAGGTTCATATGTGGTGGATGAATCTGGATCAAACCATGGGTCCTGGTCATAATTTTTATTCAGAACCTTAGGAAGACGAGAAAGATAAAATGCCTAAATAACATGTGCATGCTAAACTCAACTTATTATTAGGCCTATACACGAATTGAACGTCCATGAACAATTTGCCGGGAAGTTCATTTTTGTTTATGTTAAACGAACGAACATGAACACATGTTTTGGTCGTTCATTTATGTTTGTTCGTTCTTTTATGTTTGTTCATTAAACCCTTTTAACTATGTAATTTTAAAGTTTTTAAATATAATTAAATATGTTTGTACTTAAAAAACCCATATGAACAAAAACATATGCGTGTAAGTTAAATGGCTTGATGGGCCATATGTGATATTCAAATCCCACACTTAAACTTAGATGGCTTGTGTAGGTTTATGTTTGTTCAATTATGTTCGTTTAAGTTCATTCGTTTAGTTTTCAAATAAACGAACACGAAATGCCCATTTTCTTAATGAACGAACATATGTTCATGTTCGTTTTACATCAATCAAATAGCCCCTAAATGTTTCATGAATAGTTCCAAGTTATAAAAATAATTACTAACTGAATGTATTTAAAACTCTTGTGAGCTTAAATTACTTAACCACAAAACAAAGAAGTACCAACCTGATGCTTGCCACATTGTTCACAGGTAGAGCATGGGACATAAGTAACCGTACTCCCTGTGTCAACTATTAGCGCAAACTTCTGCGGCGGAGACCCAATCCACAGCCTCGTCGTGTAATACCTAAAATTCATCATTCAATTCAATTCAATCAAAATTTTCACCTAAAAATCCAGTGTGGTAAAAGTAGGTCTTGAAGGCCGAGTAATTGCTACAAGGTATGTTGCCGATGCGACTTTCTTTAACTCCGCCTAGTAATAAAAGGTAGTCAACCTCGGCCATAATATGACCTGGTCATTCAACTCTAGCAGATTTTGAGTTAAAGAAATAAAACATCATTTTTCTAATTGATGTTTAACAAATTCTGTATAATTTTAGTATTTAAAGATGTATCTTTTTTATTTATAATGATATTGACGCATTTTATTTAAAATATTAGTAATTTGACATATACATAATTTCTCAAAACTTTTCTGCTTTATAATTTACCAAGTCTAACGCCTAGACCAATTACTCACAACTCCCCATGTGTAAGATACATGTAATAAACATAACTAAAACTGCACATATTCATGGCATGATGATCGTGTGTATGTGAGAATCAGGTGAACAAAACGACAAAATACCCGTTGAGAAGGAGATCATCATGCAGAGCCATCCGTGCATTCGGAGGACGATGATGCGTATCGGATTTCTGTAAATGACGTCTAGATGTTCCGGATGAATTAGAATTAGGAGGCGAAGGATAGAGAGGTAGAAACATGGCGTGACGGTTGCTACCAGCATGCGGAGGAAGAAGAAGAAGAATAACATCAGCATCATCATCATCATCATCAACCACCGCATAAGCAACAAACAACATCAGAGTATTCAACACCATAATAATAATAACAATAATAAAGATAGATATAGATAAGGTGAATCGTGCCATGATAATAATAATAATAATTGCAAGAAAGAAAGGAAAGAAGGTGTGTTAACGCATCGGAAAGGTGACGAAGATCACCGGATCTGGAAGGTAACGACGTCCGATAAAGCCTTCTTTTCTGCTACTACTCGCTTTATAATTATTATATATATATATATAAACTTCTCTTTTTATTTTATTCTTAACGTATACTTAGGATATAGGTGTTACTTTATTTAAACAATTATTTTCAAACAAAGTATAGGTAAAAGACTCAGCTGGCTCACATTGATCTTTTTAATGGGGGTGTAACGATAGAAAACTTGAGTTTTTTAATAGAGATTTAGGTTCGATTCCACTTATAACACTTTGGGGAAAACTGGGATTTTTGTGGTCTTTAGTTCGATCTTAAGGGTGTTCGGGTTTTACCACTAATGGGACTTCGGGCAGGTGGGTTTCCTCGGAACTGGAGATAACTTAGAGGCGTTTAAGAGCTCCGTACGGCTGGGTTGGGCTAGCTGGCAGTGACTTTTTCCCATTGGGTCACACGTCAGAATACCTAGGCAATTCTTAGTTTGTTGGCCGTTTAAAAAATTATATAAAAGGGATAACATGATGTACGCATTGATGTGGTTCCAACAATTAATAGTTAGTCAAAGAAAATAGACAGAAATCTAGATTAGCAAATAGAGAGAAAATTCAGACTAATTCATATTCTTCATTCATAATCTTCATACTAAACCTAAACACATTAAAAAGGATTACAAGAACAAGAAAATAGAAACTAACCATAAACATAAGATAGTGGTTCAAACTAACCACCCACTACATACAAAATTAATAAAAATAAATAATTAAAATATTAACTAGTAAAAGCACATCACACGCATATTTAGTTATTCTATTTAGAAAAGGTTAATACGACATATAATCATTTAAAATCCTGATAGTTTCAATTTTACTTAATTTTTATTATTATTAAATGTTATCCCATCATTATATCTTCATCCTTCCTGTTCACTCTAAACTCGTATACTAGTGAAGTTTTACAGAGAGGCATTAATATTGTAGGTCTAGAAGTTGATAGAATTGATACTATGACTTTAGTATCGTGTCAAAAAATTTATAAACTTATCTCATAATTTCCTAAATGGCTAAATTAGAATGAGTTCGGGACACATATACGTTGAGGTGGCAAAAAGAGGCTTTCACATTTCACACTAAACTGAATTTGTTATAGTGGATGAAACGTGATTGTAAATGAGTGGAATGAGATGACACTGTCTAATTCGCTTCAAGAACAAATGGTATCACCAAAAGAGGAGCAGTGTCCGCCAAGCGGTCAAGAATAAAGGAGCAGCGCCTTTTCATCAAGGAAGGGTGATGGTGTTGCCGTTGGCGCTTAACACATCCTAAGTGTAGCTTTTCACGCCTCTTTGGAGGCACCATAACACACACTTTAAGATAAGTTTGTCTTATTTTTTATAAATGATCCAACGTTTTGTATACGTTTTCAAACTTATATTATAACCATAATTCTATATTATCATCAAGAAGATAGATGGCATTAGTTTTTCACCAAGTGAACAGTTTCAATACAAATTAGTTGTTTTAAATCAGATAGAATCAAGTAATTAACCAATATGATTACATGAAATACCAGCAAAAGTCAAATGTTGCTCAAAACAGATAAAACTGTAGAAACATGATGGCTATGAACAAAATACATATACTTTGACAATGATACAGAATTATCAGTTACATATCCAACTGTCATCCAGATTATTTAAACTCGAGTTACAACCCCCCACGAAAAATAATGATTTGCCATTTCTGGCAGGTTTATGTTGCTGAAGTTACTATTATGTTAATAAAATGGCTAGAAAGTAGATACCAAAAAAATACATACATAACATATTTAGCTCATGTAAACCTCTATATGGCGTCGCTTCTTGGCTTCAAGAAACCGAATGTCGAAACTGTAATGCTTCGCCAGATAAGGTATACAACGAATGCAATATATGCAACAGTGAATATTATGACGGTACTAGTAAAGGCTACCCCGCTTACTTCTTCAGCAAAAAACTGTTGCAATAAATAACCGTTTATTGCGATCACTAGTGCAGCCACAAACCATGAGACCGTCTGCAAACATGACCAAACACATACAATATTACTATCATTTTTGCACTTAAAAAATTTATGTTAACATTTAATATGTTAACGTCTTACAAATGATACACATACAATACCTTTAAAACAGGGCCGATTTTAAAAACACCCATGAGGTCATCTTTAGCCACCAAACACAAAAGTGGAATAAGAGCAAACGGGATCTGAACCGACTGAAGAACGTTCAACCATTCGTTTAAAGTATCCAAAGATTCCTCGGAACTATCAAATATTAAAGCAACTATCAATGTAGGAATTATAGCACAACTTCGTGTTATCAACGCCCTTAACCATTTCTTCAACCTCAAATCAAGAAACCCGCCCATAATAAACTGCCCGGCGTATGTGCCCGTGATTGTACTACTCTGCCCGGCTGCCAACAACCCAACTGCCCAAATGTACAAAATAGGTACAACCCCGCCCCCAAATTTATCTTCAAGATACTGGCCCGCGTTCCCAAGACCGATAGTGTCGGCTATTGCGGTACCAAAGAATGCTTTTGCAAAAACGGTTGTTACAAAGAGGTTAATAATAAATGATACAGCAAGTGCTATGGCGGATTCAATTGAATAGTATCTGAGAGCTTCTTTGACCCGGCCCGTTTTTCGTGGGTCGATTTCTCGTGATTGTACAAGTGCGGAATGTAAGAACACGTTGTGTGGCATTATTATGCATCCGACAACTCCAACTGCTTGTTGGATTGTTTTTGAATTGAGCTTTGGAACCACAAGACCTTATAAGAATAAAGAAAATGTTTTTGAGTTTTGGACAATGGACATTGAAGAAATAAAGCATTGAATTAATAAAAAAAAAGTTGTCGAATTTTACCAACAAGAAGCTCCTTGGCATTTGGCTTAGTTTCACCAAACATCCATGCGAACGAGATTGCCATGACTGCAATGAGAACCGCAAAAAGTGCTTCTAGCTTTCTCACCCCATAGTTTTCAAGAAATAAAAAGATGAAACTGCATTGAAGATCAAGAAACCATCTTTGTTAATTATGGTGTCAAACAATTCAATTTTGTGAAGGCTTGGGTTATACATACACCATGTTGGTTATTCATACACCAGGGTAGCCTATACGAGTCATATAGGCTCTATACGGCTCGTATAGGTGCATGGTCAAGTCATTTTCAAGCAGAAGTGTCAGGTTTTATTCTTTTGTATCGTATAGCCCCTATACGGCTCGTATAGGGCTATATGACTCGTATAGGGTCTATTTGACTCGTATAGGGTTTTTTTTTTCAATTTTAAAACTACAAAATATTAAAAACAACACCAGAGTTGGTTACAAAATAAAAATATACATAACAACCTACGTACAACATGAGCGTTTCGGGGTAACGACTTTTTAGATGTGGTAATGTAATCCATTTTGGTTGACACATATATGAGTTATCTAAGCTTTTGAAATATAATTGCTATAAAAATAGTTTCGTTTGTTGGTGTAGATGTTTTGGCTCGTGTTAACTCAACTTTTAAAATATAGCCTTTTGAAAATCTGATGCCTGGTCTATACGGGTCGTAGACCACATATACGAGTCGTATAGACCAGAAAAGTAATTAAAAATCTCTGGTCAAAGTACATGCTGACATGCTGTATATACGAGTCGTATAGACCCTATACAGCTCGTATAGGTTAGACGATTTACGTAGGCTATACAAGCTGGAAAATCTATACGGCTCGTATAGGGTCTATACGGCTCGTATAGACTGCAAAAAGCTGCCACACCGACACGTTTTTACGCAAGTCAATAGGTTAGGGCTATACGACTCGTATAGGCCCTATACGAGCCGTATAGCGTTATTCCCACCCCAGGGGGCTGGTGTATGCATAGCATGACCCTTTTTTGAATTACTCAGAAGCCTAGCTAAACATAAAAATAAAAATAAAAACAAAAAGAAAACCTTGATTTATTATTATAAACCAAGCCAAAATGTTCAGAAGGAAATTAAAATACTGATAAATAGCAATAACTTAGTTGTCAAAGTGAAAGTGACAAAATAACAATCAAAATATGAAAATAAACAGAATGAAATTGACATATTATCATTGAATTATAGAATCATGCTACAATATTAAGGATCCAATTTTGGAAAACCCTAGAGAAATCGAGAACATAAACCCAAGTCAAATCTTTAAACAAATTTCCTTTTTTATAATTATCAGAAAAATAATAAAAGATACAATTAATGAAAAGTTTAGAACTTTACCAATCCAAGGCAGTAATAATAACACCAGCCCAAAGCGGCAAAAACCCAAGAGTCAAAATCTTAAGAGCAATAGCACTCCCAATAACCTCTTGAATATCAGCTCCAATAAGCGCCAGCTCAGTCATGACCCACAACAGCTTCCCAGCCCAGTTGGGATACTCTTCTCTACAGAGCTCAGCCAGATGCCTCCCAGTCACCACGCCAAGCCGAGCCGACAAGAGCTGAACCAGCAAGCCGATCGCCGTGGCCCACAGCAGCAGCCATAGCAAGGAGTAGCCAGCAATGGCACCGGCCTGAAGATCACCTTCCAAGTTACCAGGGTCCAAGAAGGCTATGCTCATCAAGAACCCCGGTCCGGTGAAGAGCCAGAGTGTAACATCCCGAAATTTTTATAATGATAAATAAAAGAAAGTTATGTTTAGTAATTTCACGTTTTAGTTATTTAATGTCGAGTAAGGAACGGGTCTTGGGCTTAGTTATTTTATGAACTCGGCCTGTCTCGACCCGTAGGAAGCCAACCCGAGCCTAACCAAACCCGTAGTATATAAACGAAAGTTCTTGACACTTTCACCATTTTCACCAACTCCCTTTCACTCCCACACCCAAACACTCTCAATTCTAGAGAGAGAAACTAGAGAGAGAAAGTTCTCGAATCACAAATCCGAGTCCACAATCTTGTTCCTAATCGTTTTTGGTAAGTCCCTCTTGAAAATCATCCGTTTTCATAACCATTTTCGACCTCAAATCGAGCAAAAACTCCCGTTTTTGTAACTTGAGTTTTCGGGTCAAAAACCGCCTTGTTTTGGTGTCAAAATGCAAGCTTGTGTGTTTAAAAGTACAAGGAATCGATAGCCCTTTCAATCCCGAGCATTTCCATGTCAAAAACGTCGATTTTGGGTCAAAAATCTGGAAAATCTGGAAAACCCGTGGGTTTCTCCGTCGCCAGCTTGAAGGAGTCGAACCAGACTCATTCGATCGAACCAGTCGATCGAATCAGTCCATTCGATCGAATACGTAGATCGAACAAGTCCAGTCGACCGAATAGGGAAGCAACCGAATGGTCTCCAACTCATTCGATCGAATGAGTTTTGTATTCGATCGAATGAGTGTTGTATTCGATCGAACGTGTTCCTATTCGATCGAACGTGTTCCTGTTTGATCGAACGTGTTGTATTCGATCGAACGTGTTGTATTCGATCGAACGTGTTCCTATTCGATCGAATCAAGCCAGAACCAAGTTGTTTCCAAGTTCGCCTAAGGTTTAACTTCGCCTGAAGCGAAGTTCGTTTTTTAAAATGAATTAAAAACCTAATGGGAAATGTGTTAAGGCAGTTATTGAAAACGGGTAGTAGTAGTTAATTGATATGTGTAAATATTATACAGTTAGCCGAGCCCAGTTAAAGAAAGGAATTACAATCAACGGAGAACGTAACCGTATTCAGGTGAGTTTCTAGCCCCCTTATGTGTTATGTTTTCGGGGCTGTGTGCATACTCAATATGTTTGTTAATACACTTATCCTACGAGATAAGTGTATGCCTTATGTGAATGATATGATATGTATGAATGATTGCTTGATGTTACGTGAACGATCTTCGGATATTGCACGTACTGTCAGGTTGTAACGCCAGGTGTAAGGTAAGTATGATATGTATGTTTACGTGTATGAACGTGATAAAGATAATAAAAGAAAGAAATGATAATGTATGGTTGTATGGTAACGAAGAGGGAACCGAGCCCTAATAATACTCGAGGAAAGAGGGTACCGAGCCCTAATAATACTCGAGGAAGGAGGGTACCGAGCCCTAATAATACTCGAGGAAAGAGGGTACCGAGCCCTAATAATACTCGAGGAAGGAGGGTACCGAGCCCTAATAATACTCGAGGAAGGAGGGTACCGAGCCCTAATAATACTCGAGGAAAGAGGGTACCGAGCCCTAATAATACTCGAGGAAGGAGGGTACCGAGCCCTAATAATACTCGAGGAAAGAGGGTACCGAGCCCTAATAATACTCGAGGAAGGAGGGTACCGAGCCCTAATAATACTCGAGGAATGTAGGGCGTAATGCTCTTTATAACGTAAGATATGACAGTAAGTTAATACAGTATGAAAGTATGAAAGTATGAATGAAAGAACATTATGTTATGTGAATGGTATGATTATGTGATTATCTAGAACTCACTCAGCGTAGCTGACTTTTAGTATGCACGCAGGTGAGTAGAATGAGGCAGCTCGCTTGAGGGGACACATGGCACTGAACGAGAGTCTGGCATCTGAAGACTTATGATGTTTTAATTTAATGCTTTAATGTTGAAAGACAAAGAATGTTTTGAGACAAGTTATGAATTATGCAAAGTTTTATGAAAGTTTTATATTCCGCGTAAATGTTTTAATTAACTCTGATATTTAGAACTGTGTTTATGAGTAAATCCAACGCGAAAGTAGGGCTTCCGGTAACGGGGCCTTACAAGTTGGTATCAGAGCAAAGTTCGAGAGATTTAAGCATCCTACATGCTTAGACTCGAACAGAGTATGAGATATAAGTAAGAAAGGAAAGAAGATGCCAGTTCAAGAATGCCATGTGTTGCTCAAGCAAGAACAGTAAAGGTAAGGTGTATGATTAAATGATATATGTTAATGAGAAAAGAAAGATATGTGAACGTCAGGGATAGGAATAATTGATTGTTTGATTTGACAAACTGCTTAAGTAGAACCGGCACAAATAGACTCATAAAGGGAAGTGTATAGGACACGGAAAGTAACGTGATCAGCTAATCACAACTGGCCACTGTTATTACCTGTTAGCCTTGCTATCCTTGTACTAAATAGTTCCTTGAGTGATGATGTTTGTGTTTTCCATTTAAGGATACTAATGGCTGGAGCAAGAAGGTTTGTTGGAAAGGGAGGTCACACTGGACGTCCTCTTGGATTACGCGTTGTCCGAAAACCTTCTGAAGAACTAGTTACTACCTCGAGAAAGGAGAAAAGTGAAACTTTGCAAGGACCAAGCAGCGATGAAGGATATCAGCTGGATCCTGCTGTTCGATTTGCCATTTCCTACGCTGTAGCTGCTACAGAGAAGAAATTTCGTACTGACAGGTCTGCTGAAAACCATGCAAGGGCCACTTTGAAGGCAGGAAAGGACAGTGAGAGTGGTGATGATGAAAAGGGAGGAGCGAAGGGAACCAAAAGATCTGTAGATGTCGTGGAGTATGCTGGGAAAAAGATACCAAGGGTCGCGGGAAGGGAAACGTGCAAAGTGTGCGGGAAGATGCACCTAGGTGAATGCAAGGCTGGTCCAAATCAGTGCTACCGATGTGGGAAGAAGGGACACATAACTCGTGATTGCACCGAGGACCAGAAATGTTATAAGTGTGGTAAGTCGGGTCACTTTGCTAGGGATTGTGGGGAAACAAGAACGGTGGGGGGAGAGAAGGAAAAGAAATGGGCTACCTCTACTAAGCGGTCTGGCGTGATGGTGACAACAACTGATGAGAGGAAGGCCAAGGGTGGGAACAAGGATACATGTGAGACATGTGGGCGAGTGCACCAGGGAGAATGCAAGACTGGGACAGACAGGTGCTATCGGTGTGGAAAGAGTGGGCATTATTCTCGAGAATGCCCTGATCGTCCAAAGTGCTTCAAATGCGGAAAAGCTGACCACATGGCTAGGGATTGCAAGGAATCAGGGGCGGTAGGTGCGAAAGGATGAAGACTTTGGGAAACTGCAGAGAGGAACACCTGATGAAGGAATAATTGCTCATGCAATGGTTCTATTAAATTACATTTGCTTAAGAACTTGTTTTGTGTTAAGGTTTAAAACTTATGTTTATCTGTGGTGTGTAATTATTTTGAGTTTGGTTAAGAATGATTATTATGTTATGGTGAAATGTTGATTTAGACAATAGTGTTAAAAGTACTAATCGAAACCCTTAGAAGGATGAGATGAGTCTTGGTGCATCGAGGGTCTCATGGACAAGCTACCTTAAATAGCTAAAACACATGACCACCATTCGATGACTGCAAAGCCGGAAGTAAGAAGGGTAACTCGGAAAGCGAAGGCGATTCAATAAAGCGTGTAAATATAAGAAGTTTTCCTTTTATAGGGAATAAGTTAGGTTTCGGGGACGAAACCTCTTTAAGGAGGGAAGACTTGTAACATCCCGAAATTTTTATAATGATAAATAAAAGAAAGTTATGTTTAGTAATTTCACGTTTTAGTTATTTAATGTCGAGTAAGGAACGGGTCTTGGGCTTAGTTATTTTATGAACTCGGCCTGTCTCGACCCGTAGGAAGCCAACCCGAGCCTAACCAAACCCGTAGTATATAAACGAAAGTTCTTGACACTTTCACCATTTTCACCAACTCCCTTTCACTCCCACACCCAAACACTCTCAATTCTAGAGAGAGAAACTAGAGAGAGAAAGTTCTCGAATCACAAATCCGAGTCCACAATCTTGTTCCTAATCGTTTTTGGTAAGTCCCTCTTGAAAATCATCCGTTTTCATAACCATTTTCGACCTCAAATCGAGCAAAAACTCCCGTTTTTGTAACTTGAGTTTTCGGGTCAAAAACCGCCTTGTTTTGGTGTCAAAATGCAAGCTTGTGTGTTTAAAAGTACAAGGAATCGATAGCCCTTTCAATCCCGAGCATTTCCATGTCAAAAACGTCGATTTTGGGTCAAAAATCTGGAAAATCTGGAAAACCCGTGGGTTTCTCCGTCGCCAGCTTGAAGGAGTCGAACCAGACTCATTCGATCGAACCAGTCGATCGAATCAGTCCATTCGATCGAATGCGTAGATCGAACAAGTCCAGTCGACCGAATAGGGAAGCAACCGAATGGTCTCCAACTCATTCGATCGAATGAGTTTTGTATTCGATCGAATGAGTGTTGTATTCGATCGAACGTGTTCCTATTCGATCGAACGTGTTCCTGTTTGATCGAACGTGTTGTATTCGATCGAACGTGTTGTATTCGATCGAACGTGTTCCTATTCGATCGAATCAAGCCAGAACCAAGTTGTTTCCAAGTTCGCCTAAGGTTTAACTTCGCCTGAAGCGAAGTTCGTTTTTTAAAATGAATTAAAAACCTAATGGGAAATGTGTTAAGGCAGTTATTGAAAACGGGTAGTAGTAGTTAATTGATATGTGTAAATATTATACAGTTAGCCGAGCCCAGTTAAAGAAAGGAATTACAATCAACGGAGAACGTAACCGTATTCAGGTGAGTTTCTAGCCCCCTTATGTGTTATGTTTTCGGGGCTGTGTGCATACTCAATATGTTTGTTAATACACTTATCCTACGAGATAAGTGTATGCCTTATGTGAATGATATGATATGTATGAATGATTGCTTGATGTTACGTGAACGATCTTCGGATATTGCACGTACTGTCAGGTTGTAACGCCAGGTGTAAGGTAAGTATGATATGTATGTTTACGTGTATGAACGTGATAAAGATAATAAAAGAAAGAAATGATAATGTATGGTTGTATGGTAACGAAGAGGGAACCGAGCCCTAATAATACTCGAGGAAAGAGGGTACCGAGCCCTAATAATACTCGAGGAAGGAGGGTACCGAGCCCTAATAATACTCGAGGAAAGAGGGTACCGAGCCCTAATAATACTCGAGGAAGGAGGGTACCGAGCCCTAATAATACTCGAGGAAGGAGGGTACCGAGCCCTAATAATACTCGAGGAAAGAGGGTACCGAGCCCTAATAATACTCGAGGAAGGAGGGTACCGAGCCCTAATAATACTCGAGGAAAGAGGGTACCGAGCCCTAATAATACTCGAGGAAGGAGGGTACCGAGCCCTAATAATACTCGAGGAATGTAGGGCGTAATGCTCTTTATAACGTAAGATATGACAGTAAGTTAATACAGTATGAAAGTATGAAAGTATGAATGAAAGAACATTATGTTATGTGAATGGTATGATTATGTGATTATCTAGAACTCACTCAGCGTAGCTGACTTTTAGTATGCACGCAGGTGAGTAGAATGAGGCAGCTCGCTTGAGGGGACACATGGCACTGAACGAGAGTCTGGCATCTGAAGACTTATGATGTTTTAATTTAATGCTTTAATGTTGAAAGACAAAGAATGTTTTGAGACAAGTTATGAATTATGCAAAGTTTTATGAAAGTTTTATATTCCGCGTAAATGTTTTAATTAACTCTGATATTTAGAACTGTGTTTATGAGTAAATCCAACGCGAAAGTAGGGCTTCCGGTAACGGGGCCTTACAAGCCAGAGCTTGCGCCATGAGAAGGGTGGAGGGTTGTTGCCGTACTCGTCGAAGTGGAGTTGGTGTTCGGATACTCCGATGATGTGGACCTTTTCGGTTGGGTCGTAGGCGGTTTCGGTGAGTAACGGTTGGTGTTGGTCGGAAGACATGTTTCGTTTTTTTGATGGGAGAGTTGGTGGTTTTATTGGATGGTGGAGAGAATGTGAGAACGTGAGATGATTTGTTGGATGCTACTGTTTTGAGTGTTGAAGTGGTTGTAAGTAACACGAAACTATGTTTGCGTAAAGAAGATGTATCGCTTTTGCTAGCGGGCGCCAGTTTGGAAAATATACCTGTTAATTTATTATTCTTGCTCCTTTGATTTGACCCAAACTCAATTTTCGTATAATGTGATAACGAGAGACTAAGTGAGTGAGCGTTTACGGACGTTGGTCTTAGATGAGGGTTTTCAGAGGCGGCTCGGAGGGTGTGCTAGCCGTACCATCGGGCGGGGCATATAAGTTTTGGGGGCACAAATTTTTTATACCATTACAAATATATGTATTTTGATGTTAAAAATAAAGTTATTTGTAATGATTTATGAGATAATTACATGCTCAGAATGTTTCTGTTTATAATAAATCGGTCGATAAAAGTTTTATTCATGTACATTAGAAAATAAAAAAATTTTGTTAAGGCCTACGAGCCTTTATATGTTGACTCAGCCGAGATATTTAAATTCTCGAAAACGGACCTGAGGGTTTTACCAGAATCGAAAGACGAGTGTATCATGATTTAGTGAATTTAGAAAGTAGCATATTTGAATGATTCGTTGACTATTAAATAAAAAGAAACTAATTTTGTTCATAAAATGGCTAAAATACTATTTTATACGGAGTAGTTGACAAAATTTAATGTTATCGAATCTCCTCCTTACCTTATGATCACGTGAAATTGAGATTATTTTAAGGAGAGAGTCTAGGGATTAAAAAGGAGATTTTCGTCAAACACATGGATGGACTACGTAATTAACTCTAAATGAAAAGATAGAAAAAAGTAATAGAGTAAATTACTATTTTTGTTTCTTAGTTTATTGAAAACTTTTGTTTTAGTTACTAAACTTCTCTGCTTTTTTAACATTCACTCTTTGACATTAACTTTAATTTCATTATACTGTGTTGTTAAATAGCAAGGTATAATTGTCAATAAAATTCAAAATTATATTAAAAAATAGTATATTTTCTCTTTGATTAATACTTTTATTATTATTTTTCTCTCTCTTTCACTCATAACCACTTTCAATAAATATTATAATGGGTAGTTTTTTAAATATACAGAAAAATCACTTTGCATTTTCTCTTATCTATTCATAACACTCTAACCCACTACTTAAATTATAAAAACTTCACTCATAAAATTTGATGATTTAGATGTGAATAGGGGTAAGAAAATCAAGGGCAAATGATAAGGCATATAAAGTAGGCTAGACTCAAGAAGAAATTATAAAGAGAGAGGAACTCTACTGAGGCAATTCTCTGAATAACTTTGCATAAAGCAAGGTACAATACTTAAATAAGCAAATAAATTGATTTTTTAGTCATGCCTCTTATTGTGAGGGACACAAACACCACTATCCCACGAATGCAATAACCAACAAAAAATAGGAAAATAACATGTGCTAAAAGACTAATTCAAATAAAAATAAAGAAACGTTATGATACGACAATCAGGTCTACTTCAAAGCTTAGCAGGCCTCTTAATTTCTCTCTTGGGCCTGATGTTCTGCCCACTGTTAATTTGGGTCGTATCAAATGCCTCCCCCTTGTGAACGAGCTCGTTCTCAAGTTCGTCTTCAACTTCTTTCATGGCTGGTAACAGAATCAGATCTGGATTTCCCTTGACTTCTCTTAATAGTAACGCATGAAAAACCGGGTGATTTTTGGCCCCGATGGTAGTTACAAACGGTACGCAACAGGCCCGATGCGTTCCATAATCTGAAAAGGCATGTAGAAACTTTTGGATAGTTTCCTACTACTCTTGTATTTAACCGATTGCTGGCGGAAATCTTGTAACCGTAAAATGACCATGTCACCAGTGTTGAACTCTTTGTCCAACTTGTTTTCATTGGCTAGGGATGTCATTATCTGTTGAGCTCGCTTTAGATTTTGTTTTAGTAACAAACGTAGTCACTGAAGTTCCAAAAGGGTTTTGTTAACTAAAGGGATCTCTGACTCCCCTGGTTGGTATCAAATCATGCTTGGAACTAGTTGGCTATACAATGCTTAGAACAAATTCGTGTTGATCAAGCTGTGGTGTGAAATATTATACCAATATTCCACCAAGTATAAGTATTTGCTCCATGATCTTGGTTCATCACTGCAAAAGAACATAAATAATTATGCAAGCTTCTGTTGACAGCTCCAGTTTGGCTGTTGATTGCGGGTGATAGACGGTTGAATAAGGTTTGTCATTTGATGTTTTTCCTAGGTCGTCAAATTATGTTTGTCTGTTTACTTGTATGCTGAAAACGAACTGAATAAAAAATCATTACACTCATATATATATTCTTTAAGCAGAGAGTTTAAAAACAATTGTCTTATAATTATATATATCTAAAATGTAGGTAAATTTAACGTACAAATGAAATAAACGTGAGAAACAAGTAGAGTAGTTTATATGTACAAGTATACATAATTACTCTACTTGTATATATAATTACTCTACTTGATTCTAACGTTTAGCACGGTAATTCATTTGTAGTTGATCTAACTCCTTAAAAATGTAATATTAAAATTAAAGTTTGGACAATCAATATGGTTAACCCATATTGCACTTATACTCTCCACATTTATAGAAGAGTTAATTGCATTTTGTGTCTCTTTGGTTTACGGGCGAAAACCACATGTGTCCCTTCTTTGAAAAACGAGCTGTTTGCATACATGTGGTTCTTGGGCTGGATAAGTTTGCATCCATCCCTCTAATGGTATCCGTATATTCAGTAATTTAACGAAATGGGCTCATTTTCGTGTTTCACCTTTTACGTCTTTACATACGTATTATGGTATAGTGGACCCACATGATTTTCAATTTAAAATTGTAGAACAACTCAAACAATATAATAAAAATTAAATAAGGTTAAAAAAATAAAAATAAGATAAAATTCAATTAATACCTCTAATTTAGTATAACCTAGTATAACTTCTTATAATTTTACCAAAACTTATTAGAAAAAGGTCATATGTGTCTCAATAGTCATGATTGATCTTAACTGAACGTACTTAATATTAGTGTAGATATATAAAGGGTCTTATTAGGGACACTCCCCCCCCCCCCCTATATGCCCTGTATAGGGCTATACGGGGCCGGGGGGGATACACCCCGTATAGATGCATGTTTTAGTAAAAATGAGTGGTGCCTTTAGAAAACCCCTAAATAAATGTAAATAAATCTGGTGCCATGAAACACGGATTAATAAATTAAATAAAACTAGTCAGATGCCCGCACGATGTAGCGGGAAACAACACTTAAAAGGTTGTTAGCGAGCCAAGCTTAGCTCAAGTCGAACATCATACCCAGCCGACTCAGCTCAACTCGAAATTATAGATAAAATCTTAAACTCGAGCTCCCCATGATTATTTTGATATTTATATGATTTGAGTACTTTTAATCATATTTTTGTAAAGCATATCAAAAGATAATAATATTTACATAAACATTAGGGTTGAAAGTTGTAAGTAATCATTAAAATAACAAAATTTGAGTAAAGTTGTGGTACTATACTTCTAATGAATTTTTAGTTGTAAAAATATTTTGTACATTCATGCATATATCCTTTGCATTAATGACTTGTACAATTTAAACTGTTTATCTGTTTTTAAAAAAAATTGTATTGACACGTCAATAAAAACAAGCCCGTTAAATGGGTATGTTCAAATTTAGTTTTAATCGTATTTTTGTAAAAGATATAAGAAGAAAACCAAAAAGAATAAAATTAGAGTAAAAATTGGGTAAACATGAGAGATGAAAGTTGTAATTATTTATTAAATTAACAAAATTTGACTAAAGTTGAGGTAATAAACTTGTAATTATATTTGTTGAAATTAAATGAACGTATGTAGATTGTGTTTAAATGACCACTTTGTCTTTTATTATATTTATACTTTATGCATTATAACTTGTAAACTCTTAAAATGAATGTCTTAATTTACCCTTTACTTATGTATTATATATAGTATAAATTTAAGTCATTAGATACATATTGAATGTAGTGGTAGTTAAAAAACGCATGACAAAATGTAATTCACACACTACTATACATAAGATGTATTTACCAAACGCATAAAAGGTTTTGTAAGACGTCTAAAATTACCATCTTGTACTAAAGAGATGGTTTATATAGTAGTATAGACTATAAATAGATGACACGATGAGCTTTTACCCTAGATAATTTTGCAGGCCATTTCTTAATCGGTCAAATTCACATTAAATTAATATGAAGTTTTTGCCCATATTCATATTTCAAAATATATACACAAGTTTAATAGTGTAAAAGAGAGAATTGAATTATGTAGCATTGTAGCCATATGATATTATGATTGCAATAATCGTTTATAAGTTACACGACAATGACAACATAAGTTCCATAACCTTTACATGTTGGGCCTGGGTGGTCTGATGTGGGCCGGCTAGTGTGTCCGCTACAATACGTTTTGCTCCCTCACCAAACAAAACTTTTTAAATTACATACTACAAAAAAAATTGTTCAATATTTTGTTTTGATCATTTTGATATCTTAGCCTAAATAATTAAACACGGACAAGTAGTAGACCTTATCAAATAATGGGCCTAACCTCACTATATACATGTAGCACTTAATATTCATTTGGCCTACTCTCAATTTAAGATTTATATTACTGAGTCGGGAGTCTCACTAGAAGCAGTCTCTCTATTCCTGTCGGGTAGAGGTAAGATTGTCGACATCTTACTCTCCTCAAACCCTACCATTGATATGCTATTGGTGAGATTTATTGAGTACGATGATGATATATGAGGGTCACAACTTGGGTCAAATGGACAACTGGACAAGTGGTTACGTTACGCGTGGTTGTTGCGTATGTATTTAGTAAAAAAACTATTACTTCATAACATATTTAAAGTCACAAATTTGAAATTTGAACTGACTGGGAAGTTTATATTTTATTTCAAGTCATGATTAGGGTTAAGTTGTTTAATTCTCTCATAACAAGACCTTTATAAACATTTTTTTTTGGTATTATCATTACATTTTTTCGAATTTATGAAAAAACAAGAACTAACCTAGTGGGAGTTCATTTAGCGTTCAAACTACCGATTGCGTGTTTCACTATTCACTCATACCAATACGATATACATATATGCATATAATGTTGTGACAAATGAGCATGGGTAAACAACCTTATGTCTCTCCCATGCTTCATCTCATCTTGTGATTTTGGGAAACACATATGCTACTACTGTCCAAACACACTTGTATCAGGACCAAGCATTTACTATCCAACCATTCTTCATAACTGCCAAAATGTCCCCAAAACCTATGCAAAGTTTTAGGGTGCAAAAGGAATAATATTTATTACGCTTCTTCACTAATTCATACTTAAATTTCACCATAAAAATATTTGTAACAATTATAGTAATAATAATATTAATAATAAAAATGATAAATAGTAGTTTTTGATCAACATCACCACCAACCCTTCGGACCATTTAAACGTTGCTACTGATTTAAAGAAAAAGATGTGTCATGTACATACGAGTCTAACTATTAAATACAAAGGTTTGAAAACGATGCATATAATTTTAATTTTTTCTAATTATAAAGAGACACAGAGCATTACTGGTAGTACTTTTGCATGCAAATTTGCCAGCAGGAGTCTGATACTTCTTTTGCTTTAAATTGTTATTCTTTCAGTTTGCATTTATGCTTAATAATAATAATAACAAAATTCATTTAATGTGTACTGAACAATAAAAAGTGTAGCTGTATATCACGGACCACATTAGAAGTAGGGCTCTTCACGAGCCGAGCTCGGTTTTAAAACCACACTGAAATATTGAACTCGGGTGCGACTTGTTTTAAACTGACCTAGCTTGATTTGGCTCAGTTTTAACAATAAACTAAAATCCAACAAAATACAAAATAAGTTTATAACGTTTTCAACCGAATACAAAATACATAACGAGTTCAATCAAGCACAAAATAAATTAAGAATTTTGTTTTTAACAATTTGTCTATGTTAGGAATTGGGATTTGAGTTGTTTTTGGAATTTGAGAGAGATAGATTCGGATATTCCCCTTCCTTTTTGTTAGTAATTTATTATATGTATATAAAATAAAATGTATTAAAAGTAAAGTAATCCAAGCCGAGCTAACGAGTGAGCCAATCCGAGCCAATATGGCTGGTTACAAATCGCATTGAATTTGCTCCTCTAATGTTAAAAGATATAAATTGTTAAGATGTTAAAGTTCTACTAAAAGTAAGCAAGTAACTACGCTAATTAATTTATAGTATTATACAATTCTCACATTAATTCAAAGCTAATTCTATTTGATCCCAACACTATGTATACAAGGGCGAGGTTATTTCTATAGGAAGTATAGGAAGCCACTAAGATAGACAAGTGTATTTTAGACGTGTAGCATAAATGTATATATTGGTACATGTTAGGTTATATAATCACGTACTTTATATTTTCCATGCATAAATATACGAATATATATGTACATTAATCATTTTTTATAATGAACTTTAGCTCAACTAATATTGGAGAGGACGTGAAAATTTGGGATAGAGCCCACAAGTCTCAAGTTCGAATATGATTCTAACCGGTTTCACCCGCAATGGGCCTTCGGGCAGCGGTTTTTCTTATGAAAATTAGGAAAACGTGGGTTTGGGCTACCCAACGTTGTCGTCAATCGCGTGCATATGGGGTCGCTTGTTGCCAATCGGTGTTACCTTGAGTAGCCAGGCTTTATTCGTTGGTTTGGCTGTTAAAAAAAATACTTTTATTAATGTTAAGTAACACTTATATATATTAATAATATCTAATGATCATACATTAACTAATTGAGTCATTTTCATAGCTTATAGTTGGATTATAAATTTTTAAGTTTGTAGAATTTGTATAGAAAGTGATGCTAGAAGCCTACTTACTAGGGTGCTTAATTAATATATTGGTGTTGGTGGAAAGAATTGTGAGCGAAATAAAAGGCAAAATACCTTGAATATTTAACATTTTTGAGGTCATGAGACTTTACAATAAAATATTTAAATGACACTTGTTAGCCACTGACATTATCGTTTGACCTCTGGATTATAAAACCATTGAAACATGAAAAGATAAGATTTAAAAACAAGATACGAGTAAACAAAAACCACATTTGGTGCAGGTTACTGTTGTCGGCTAAGGGTAGGGGATCGGTGATGGAGTTACTATATTTTGCAAGACACTAGTTGGGACCAGAGATAAAGTAGAAGGAATTTCAAGAGATTATCTTGTAATTATCTAAGTTATCTAGAAGGCTTTAAAGGAAAAGGTGTAGTAACTACAAGAGATAATGCTAACACTTTCATCTGAATATGAAACTAGGTGCTATTAAGCCCACCTAATGCCTAGGGAACATAATGAAAATTTGTTGGTTTGATTCGTTATGATATAGTCGAGAGGGTGCTCTTAATGTATATATTATCGAAATAGCCTATTTTATCAGAGTTAATTCCTATTCTTATTAAATACTTACTTGAACTTTAAGAGAGATTTAACTAAATTGTTAAACTTGAAAGACTTGAACTGTCGAATGAACAAACAAACAAAAACAACCAGAAAAGTTGCCCAACCCGTCAACATGACCGTCTCTCCTACACCAAGTGCCAACTAAGTTGCCCATCCCCCCCACCCCCTACTTTGCAACGGGCGCCGGACCTCTAGAGGTCCTTTGTCCCTCTCACAACCACCATTTTCTTCTCTCAGTTTATAACTTCAGATTTATTTCCCTCTCTCTCTCGTCCATGTTATCCAGTCACATCATGTCAGACCATTGAGGGTAGGGACAGGCAACCCTTCTTCTCCAATTGGAGACTGTCAAGCATTAGTTTTACACCTTTTAAAATGTGACTTTGTATGAAATGAACCGGTATATATAATAATAGGAAATGGAAAATGTGACTTTGTATGATAGGAACCGGTATATATATAATATATACATATCTAACATGATAAATTTAAAAAATAATAGGAAAGTTGCAAGGTGCAAAGGTCATCTTTATGACTAAAAGTTAAAACTACCAGAGACAGAAATGGCAGCCCTTGTTTCTTTAATTGCATTATTCCTGTAAATTCAAAAGCTTTTCTGCCTTTATGTTTATGTTAGTTAACTCTTAGTATTTATTAGTATAAAACTACTTATAATATCTAATTTTGACTTTTTATAACCTTTTAATGTAGTACTTTCTATTATTTTTGAGAAAAAAATTATACTATCAAAAGAAACCATGTGATGATCCAACGGCAAATGCAAAACCTTTAAACACCTGGGTGTAAAAATAAGAGGTCTCGGTTCAAGTTTCATAGATAAAAAGGATTAAAAGGACTGTTAAAAAAATCAAAAGAAACCAAGACACTCCTTGACAATTAAGTGATATACAATAAAAGCCCACTGAGAAAATTACTAAGAAAATCATACAAAAAAATCAGCATTTCAACAATCACAAATTCTTACAGTACTTTCTAAGCCTACAAAGCACACCCTTCACTTTCCTAACCTACACATCACACCCATCACTTTCTTAACCAACACATTACACCCTTTACTTCCTAAACCTACATATTACACCCATCACTTTCAAACCAACATTACTTTCTTTTCCATTTCCATTTTGTTTTTGTTTCTAACAACCTTAATACTTTCAGAAGCGTCGCTCCGGGACCCATTGTGGCGCTTTTGGGCTAAAATGGGTCGATACAACCCTAGAGTCCAAAAGTTCCATTATAGGCGTGAAACTAACACACCTCGGGACTTTGTATTGGTTTATAGACGCCCCTCGTGATATTGCATAATCCATTAACTCCTCAAAAGTCCCATTCTTCACAACCCGAATCTCCAAAGGCCCAATAGAATTATCCGCAACCCGACTCTGTCGATAGACCGAATTCAAGGCCTCCTCCATAGCCAAACAACACTGATCTAAAACCTTGGAGCCCGGCCTATGACCCGGGTCTTTCACCAACAATTCCCAATAAATAATATAGTGGCCCGGGATGGTTTTCGTGTCCCCATAGCTCGTATACTCCACAACCGCGGTATTGAATTCTTTCAAAAGCTCGGAAGCCTTTTCAATAGCGTTTTGCAACTCGGTTTCATCGGTTTTATCCGCATCGATACTTAGTAAAACATTCTTTCTTCTAATGAACTTGAACTGAGGGGCGGAGTTGTGGAAGCCCGTGACCCGGAGAATGTCCCCAACCCGGTAACGACAGAGGCCCGAGTAAGTTGAAATCACGAGTTCATACTCCTTACCGAGCTCAAGGTCAGCAAGGTCAACGAGTTGAGGGAGTGAGTCATCTGACTTAGTCCCCGAGTTGACTGAGTCATGTGGGATGAACTCAAAGTAACCCATGTTTGGCATAATGGTGTATGAAACCTCACATGGTTTAACCATAGGGGTTAAGTTTAACCCAAAGTAACACTCTGAGGAAGCATACATTGTACACGTTTGAGGCAAATTACCACTGTAAAAATCTAGAATTGGAATGTACTGAGCCATTGCACCCGTCACGATGACGTCAAGGTATTTGGTATTGGGCCAAATCCGGGTTATAATCCCTTCCCATTTCTCTTCACAACATTGACCCCTGATGAACCGGGCCAGGTCCGGATCGGGCTTCAGAATCTTCGACATGACGGCTTTGATATCCGGGTCGGTAATTTTAGGGTTCAAGATACCGGTTTCGATATCATGGGCTAGCTGTTTCCAGTTTAATGTGAGGAACTTGATGGCCCGAACTAGGCCCGAAGCGAAAACCGCCCCACAACGGAGGACTTGGTTAAGGTAAATTAGGCCACAGAGCATTTGGGAGTACATGCTTTGGAAGGAATCGACACATAGGATGGTTTCGTTAGGGCTTGTGTAGACGTTGTATGGGTCATAGGGCCGGGTTTTGAATTGTTGGCTTTTGTAGTAACTGGTCAAAACGGGTCGGGCTACTAACCCGCTTGGGGTTTTGGTTTCGGCTTTGATGAAAAGGAAGTAGAGTCCCTTGCCTTTGTCCAAACCGGGCACATACCTACACCAACAAATAATAAAGTCACATATCTACTTTTACTCACGTAATGATATAAAAAATATCATATCTCTACATGTATTTTATTATTCATAGAATATTTAGAGCTTGCAATAGTAAAAAAAAGTATAAATATGCGAGTATAGAACTAAAGAAGCCATGTGAACAAATATTTAACTTATTGTAACATGCCTCAAAATTGTCATAGAGGTGTGTAAGCTACTCAGAAGAATGATTACATGTGACGTTCTCTTTTTTATCCCATAGTTACAGTTCGTTACAGAAATTAATACTACTATTGTAACAAATTAATACTACTATAACAAATATTCATAAATAGGCCATCAAAAAGTTTGATAATTTTGGCACTCACTTATTTTTCAACAATTTACTTTACTTTATCATTTCCAGTAGCAAATACTTGAAAGTTTCAAGCATTAACTTATCTACTCTTACAAACTATTTCGTCTTATATGTGACAAAAAGGCCTTGACCAGCTAACAAATGACTAAATACTATTCAATTATATACCAAAATCAAACACAATAACATCTTTTTAAAAGTTTATGAGACCTAGTCTAGTCAACCATAACAGTTAATTACGCATACAATATATAAATATTACTACACATTATTCTGCTAATTAATTTATTAAATCCCTAAACCACCCGTAGACATTATAAAAAAGAAAATAACCAGAAAGACTAAAATTGTTAGATAACGTACAGGTTCATGACAGGCATGAGCAGACTATACAGTTTTTGCCTGCGGTCCATTTCTGCAGCAATTGTTGGCATCAACTTTCTTTCACCGGCAGATGTCCCAGAACTGCAATTCCAATATTATTATTATTATTATTAATTAATAAACCAATCAAATATTTTTTATAAAACTTGTGATATAATATTTTATAAAAAAGTGCACGGGCTAACCTTGTCAGGAATTCCGAAATGGGGTGAGACGACAGGATAGGAGACCGATCTCCATTAGCAATACGTTGGATGTACGGCTGGAGATCCTCGTACGACACAACCGGAACCTTTGACTTGAAGGTTTCCCGGTCGGTGGCGCCTCCGAGGTTGCATTTTTTAAGGTACTCGGTTTCAGCATTTTGGGTCAAAATTTCACACAAAACATTCTCTTGTACGGAGTCACAGTTTTTAGTCATCTCTTCAATAAACTGAAGAGCCTTGGCGTCTTTCTCCGTCGCCGGAGGCCCTAGCGGCGATGACGTCACTGAATCAACGGCCATTGTTTAGTTCAAAAGAGTGTGTGTTTTTGGTGTGTGTTGGTGGATATGAAATGTGGTGGTATATACAAGGGTGGTTGTTTTGTTTGATATGCCACGTCAGACGCCATGTCAGAGTGCAATGGGAATGAATTGTTTTACCCGGCGGACAGGTGGGACCGGACACGTCACGATGTCGGGGAGAGGGGTGGCAAAGTGGGGACCAGGGTATGGACACGTCAGTGGGGGCTAGTAAGGAGATTTGTCTGGTTACCGGAGTAAATTTTTATAGTGAGGTTGTTCTGCCGAAAAACGACGGCGTGCCGGCGAAATGGCATATCTCTGGCGGCTCATTCAACAAGGAAACCACTCTTAGGTTTTTATAATACAAAACATTTAATGAACTGTAATACTTATGGGAACAAACAAGGGTCGGTAGTTTACTAATCTTACAACATGACCTAACATTTTATAAGTGTCTGTCACTAATTTTTCTTGTTTTTTGTTACATGTCATTGTTTTTTAGCTTTTTATGCTATTTTATATATCACATTTTGATATCATTTAAGTATATCTTTTTAAATACATGTTTTTCTTTAAAAATATCTAAATTATATTTCTCACATGGTAGTTCTTGGTGTAATCGTCGTATTGGTTCATCCAAGCGGCTTTATCCGTTTCGAGTTCTTCGGCTTATATCAAATGGGTTAGTTGGATACCTTTAAAGGTGTATTGCTTTTCTAGGAGAATCTTACAAGATAAAATTCGCGTTGCTTCTAACCTGGTCATGAGTGGGGTGCGACTAAAGTCTAATCAATTTTATTTAGTACCTCGATTTATAGACTTTGGTAACTATCTTGATGACTTTTAATTTCGAATCTTATTTCATGTTGTTTACCTTAGATTTTTTTTTACCGTCCTTACTTAATTTAAGCCGAATTATTATTTTCGCCTTGGTTTATATTCTAAGACTTTAAACTGTTTCATTTATGTATTCCGTTTTCCTACTTATTAAAAAGTCAATCCCGAAATTCTCAACCGCCAGTACTGTTTTGTCAATATTGGTAAAATTCAACAAATTTATTTACACATCTATTATTTAAAGATTTCAAAATAAATATGTCTCTTAAACCACACAATGGAACGAACCATGTGGACCGTACGACGATCTAAATAATTATGGGTGCACACTTAATTATCGAGATCCCCGTATGGAAACCATGGTGAGTACGGTTGTGTGCGATAACTCAGACCCGAGGATGATGGCAGAAAAACGATAAAAATGTGAAAACATAATAAGGGCATGGTGGATACGCCGCTGGTACATCCTATATATAAGTGCCTTTATTATGTTTCTCATTTGTAACGTTTTTCAAATCATGCAAGGATTTGACGTTATTCGTTTGCTTAAAATTTGTTCGTTCAATTATCTTACTAAAGACAACAATCGTTAATAAACACTTTTTCTTTAAGTTTATTTTAATTTCGGGACGAAATTTCCAAAAAGTTGTGGATACTGTGACATTCGTCAAATTCTGATATCGAATTATATTCGTTTTTTTGTAAACTTTTAATACGTAAACCCAACTCAACATTTTAGAACCTTATGTATTTATTATATAATATTATAATATACCTCGACCGTAAATAAATCGATGTTGGTCATATTATACTATCGTTAAGAAAAAAACATAAGGAGTTCAAAATGATTTTCATAAAGTCGTTACAAGTTGTACAAACCTTTAAGCTCGTATTAAACCATTATTAGAACTTGAGGGACCAAAAATGTAACTTTTATACCCACCTATATAAACTAACAAACCTAACCATAACCACATTATTATTTCAGCCGCCACCCATAACCCTTGCCGTTTTTCGGCAGCCGCGAGCTCCGGCGACCTCCGAACACCACCCACCACCACCATCTCAGCCACCCCACCACCGCCGCAACACCCCTTCCCCCCCATACTTCCGAGGCACCACCACCTCCTCCCTTTCTCCACACGATTTTCCGGCCACCCCACCCCCTGCTGTTTTTTCCGACAACCCCGGATATTCCGGCAACGAGCTCCGACGCCCTGCACTCTCCCCGTCTCTTCTCTCTGTCTCTCGTCTCTCTCTCTCCCTCCCCGCAGCTCTCTTTCTCCCTCTCCGACTCTTTCTCTTCTTGTCTCTCTCTCTCTCCTTCCAGTTGCGGTTTCCGTCTATGGAAGGTGCGACTCGTTTCATTCTTCGGTATAGAGCCACGACTCGTGTACGGCTAATAGGTACAATATAATTTGGGTTTTGTTATTATTAATTTTCATATATCAATTGTCGGATTTAAATTGATAATTATCGGATACATTGTTTGGTTATATATTTTGAAACGAGTTGTTTTGGATATAGTGTTGTTTTTGATTTGGGTGAAAGACGAACACCCGGGAAATGGTTATATTATTTTCTTATGGGTTTAAATTAACAATTGTTTACCTTGGTTTCGGCTGAGTTGTACGTTAGTGATTTAGACTAGAGGCCTTGGGTTCGAGTTTCATCCTAAACCGGTTTTGGTGTTGTTTTTATACTAAACAAATTTCGGTTATTATTAGTACTAACATTATTACATAAAAATTGTTATTAGTATTATTATATTAAACTTACTAATATATATTAATTATTAATGTTATTATTATTATCATTATTATAACTATTAAAGTGGTTATTAATATTATTAAAAGATCATATTATTATTATCTATTAAAATCGTATTATTATCATTAATCATTAGCAATAATATCATTATAGTTATTTTGTGAACTCGTTTATAAATCGAACCAACATCGAGTATGGTAACATTAATTACTATCAACATTACTTATTATTATTACTATTTTATCAACAACACTTTAAATTTATACCAAAATTTTACTCTTTAACTATTATTATTAGTATTATAAATAATAATTATTGTTATAATTATTATACGATATTAGTATTACTAGTAATAGTTATTGTTATTATCATTAACTTATATATCTATATACATATTTTAAAATTAGTATTATCGTTACTATCTTTTATCATTAATAATATTATTATAAACTTTATTATCAATTCATTTTATGAAAACCGAACTCTTAAATTAAGCCCGTCTAGTTCTATTTTAATAATGGTTTAGTTATTTAAAAGCCCAATAAAATAATAATATTTTATTTTAAATTATCAATTAAGTACGAGTCCCTAATCATTAACAAATTAACCAGTAATCCGATTTACAACCGAACCTCATCGTTCATTGTTTCCAATATAGTTTCATCATGTTTTCAAGTTCATTAATATATTACATTATTTGTTTTTAGCCAAGGTGTTTATCGTTTCAAGTCGGATTCGTTCGTTTCGTTCACAAGCTTTCTATATGTCGATCACTTAATTAGTTTTGAATTCATCAATCGAGGTGAGTACTTTCATACCCCTTTTTCCATCTTTCGTTTTGGGGTGACATTTCATACTTATTAAACTAAATGCTATATTTACTTGAATCTTAAACCCCCACAAACATGATTGTATACTCTACTTGAATAAATGCTTGATTTGGTGTTCTATGCTTACATGATTATGTGCTTATGTGTTTATCGCTTTTGGATGGTGGAACTATAAATCCTAGACCATTTGGCAACCCCTTTTGGCAAGGTGTCGTTAACGTAATGCAATTAACGATAACTATAAAATCCTAAACTATTTGGCATCCCCTTATAGTTGGGTGTCGCTAACTTGTTAGCGATAACTATGTTTACAGCTTTCGGATGGTGGAACTATAAATCCTAGACCATTTGGCAACCCCTCTTGGCAAGGTATCGTTAACGTAATGCAATTAACAATAACTATAAAATCATAAACTATTTGGCATCCCCTTATAGTTGGGTGTCGCTAACTTGTTTAGCGATAACTATTTTATCCAAGTTTATAGCTTTTATTTATGGTTTTGTATACAAGTTTTGTGGGTTTTTATTACTATATACTTATATGCTCAAACTTATTATTTGCTCACCAACCTTTGTGTTGACAAACTTTATTTTATGAAATGTTACAGGTTTGACTTTTGTTTGACTCGAGGACTTGATGAGAAACGTTACCAAGACTATTAGGGTATTAGTAAAACGAACAATATAAATGTTACTTGTATTAAATTTGTTTGTGTGAACGAGAGGTGTTGATTATTGATTTATGAAATAAATGAGTTGATTAAATATTGTCACTCTAAATAGTGTCTTGTGTATTTGGGCAATCGGTTGCACCCCGGCATGTTCCGCCGCCTTTGGTCGGGGTGTGACAGATTGGTATCAGAGCCACAAGACTATAGGATAGACGGCTAGACGTAACGACCTAGTATAGTCTTTACTTTAGGGTTCTTATACGTGTTGCCTATACGTGTCTACCCTACTTGATTGTTCAATACACTTGTTTATTTATATACTTATTTATTTTATCAAATCATAAATATACACATACACACACTTTCATAGTACTCCAAGGTATCCTTACCTTAAAACGCAAAAACATTAGTTTTCATTGTGTTTTATGGATCACGAGCTTAACTTGATTTCCGTTGTTTCAAATCTCCTTAAAGATCGTCTCATATGAGATGACCACTTTAAGTAGTCGAATGCGAGCGTTCCGCCCGCCATCCTAATTTTCGGTGTTAAGACAATAGAACTACGGTGATTTCGTGAACTAGTGTTTTGACATGACGTTGTATTCTGATTTATTATTTTTGCTATAATCGTTATTTGAGTAGAAGACATAAAAAAGACGCGGTGGTACGTGCACACGTTTAGACTCCAACATGGTATTTTTGTAATAAAGGTTTTTAATGTCGGAATATCAAGTCATAGTGGTTCATGCACGATTTTTCCGCCTTTAAATCTTAAAACATTATTATTACATTTCGAGAATTTAAACCATTTTCCCTTTATTTTGTTATAAATCTTTATCACAAGCCTTCATTTATAAATGTTATAATTTTTTTTATTGTTAATAATTCTTTTATATCTCGATTTTATATGGTAAAGTTTTACACCAATTTTCTCATTTTGATTTCACAATGATTTTATTACAAGTTTCATTCATTAGGATCTCTTTGATATAAGTTAAAAATATATGTATGTATATATATATAGCTGGTTCGATCTGTTCGTAATGATTTTAATATGCCAGTTATTTTTATTAAGTCTATTTACATACAAAGATCTTATTATATAAATTTTATCATATTAAGAAGGTTTTATGATAAATTTTACCTCAACTTTTTAAGTAAATTTCCTATTGTATAAAAATTAAATTGTTTTTAAAGTCCTTGCACGAAAATTTATAAAAATTTTATTTTTATAACTATTCCGTTTACTTTGGACGATCACTTCAAAATTTTAATTATTTAAACTTCTCATGACAATTTTAATTATACTATATTATATAATACACGTGGTAAAATTTTCACCACACAATTTTATTTTCATAACAACTTTCATCAGACAATCTTTGGTTAATTATAAATTTTCGCAAATAAAAAATTTTCTCATTTTGATTTCACAATGATTTTATAACAATTTTCTCATTTTGATTTCACAATGATTTTATAACAATTTGTGTAATGCTTTCAAAACCTTAACTTCGCCAAAATCTCGTTTATCTTTTGAACGATATTTTCATGACTATGTTATTTATATTTGAGCATTTATGTAAGCACGATTCTATGCATTATTCTATATCATTTTATCTAATCTATTAATGGCCTATGTGTGGCTGTCTACAACTTTTGGCGCTATTAGGAACCGTTATTATGATGACGATTATATAAGTGGTTTCACAATAGTGGCCGTATTCACGTTTTTATCACAATTCATCGATTGTTTTGGGTTGTTAACTAAATACTATTTTATTCGTATTGATTCACGTATGCGTCACCCCAAAGAAACTCATCTCATTCTCGTGATTTCACGCAATCGTATTCTCATTTACCTATAACCTCAAGTTTTGTAAGGCTCCGTTACCGGTAGCCCTACTTTCGTGTTGGATTTACTTATAAACGCAGTTCTAAATATCAGAGTTAATTAAAACATTCGCGGAACATTAAAAACATTCAAACCATTACATTCCATAACCATAATTCTTGTCTTATCGAGCATTCATAGTCATTTAAAAACAAAACATAGTCTTTTAAAATAAAACATCATAGCAAAATCTTCAGATGCCAGCTTCGTCCAACTCTGCCATGTGTCCTCCTCAAGCTACCTGCCTCAATCTACTCACCTGCGTGCATACTAAAAGTCAGCTACGCTGAGTGAGTTATAGTTAATCACGTACTCATACAATACCTTCTTACATTTCATCTTAACCTCTTAACTTTCTTTCATACACACATAAGTGCATATACTTTCATTCTTACCTTCATACTTTCTTTACATACATAATCATTTGTTTTAAAGAGCCTTTCGCCCTATAACATCACATATATTATAAGGGTCTGGTCCCTGACATCACAGATATTATAAGGGTCTGGTCCCTAACATCACAGATATTATTAGGGTCTGGTCCCTAACATCACAGATATTATTAGGGTCTGGTCCCTAACATCACAGATATTATTAGGGTCTGGTCCCTCTTCGTTACCATACAACCATGCCTTTCCTTCGTTTGTTAACTTTATCGCATTCATACATATAAGAAGATACATTATACTTACCTTATACGTAACACTACAACCTGACAGTACGTGCAATATCCTTAGATCGTTCACGTACTAACAAGCAATCATTCATACATTTCACATCATTCATATAAGGCATACACTTATCACTTAGGATAAGTGTATTAACAAACATATCGAGTATGCACACAGCCCCGAAAACATAACACAGAAGTGGGGCTAGAAACTCACCTGAATCCTGTTACGCTCTCCGTTAATCGTTATTCCCTTCTTGAGCTGTGCACGGCTAACTGTATAATATTTACATGTATCAATTAACTACTACTACTACTCATGTTGTATTTCTATCTTTATATAACCCAAAACGAACGGGGGTCCGGGGGCAGCGCCCCTGGCAGCAGGGTCTAGGGGCGGCAGCCCCTAGATGGGTCCAAGGGGCAGAGCCCCTGGCTGGGGTCCAAGGGGCAGAGCCCCTGGCGGCAGCCCCTTAATGGAAAAATTTTATTTCCATTAACGGTCTTAACACATTTTTCACTAGGTTTTTAATTTATTTTCCAATTTGCTAACTCCAGCGAACTTATCATTAAACGAACTTAACAATAAGCGAACTTAATCATTAAGCGAACTTACTGTAAGCGAACTTAGTGTTAAGCGAACTTAACATTAAGCGAACTTACTGTAAGCGAACTTAGTGTTAAGCGAACTTATCACCAGGCAAAGTTATGGCTTGGCGAACATATAGTTAGGCGAAGTTGTTGCTAGGCGAAGTTATCCTCCAGCGAACTTAGCTTTGCAGGCGAAGTTGCCTACCATGAACCTGCTTACAGCGAAGTTATCCAGTGACGGCCACTGGTTTGGTTTTAACTTCGCTAATCGGCTATATTTCAACGTATAAACCTTTTAACCGTCCTCGTAAACATTCCCATAGCCAACCTCGGACAAGACTTGACTCGGATAAGTGTAAAGTTTGGACCTTTAAGCTAGAACGTTTAACACTAGATCTTAGGGTTCCATTTTAATCGAGCCGTTTCCATTTCCGGGTTCATTACACTCATATTT
The DNA here is from genome assembly GCF_021521415.1 of Bidens hawaiensis. NCBI lineage: Eukaryota > Viridiplantae > Streptophyta > Magnoliopsida > Asterales > Asteraceae > Bidens > Bidens hawaiensis. The sequence goes on along the minus strand of NW_027491177.1, from coordinate 911,053 downwards.
ACTATCAAGTTTACAACTTTATCCTTCGTTTATACTCGATCTATTCAAGGTTCAAGTTTCAAGACTAAAAGTGTATAAAAATGTAAACTTTAAAGGTAAAACGGCTTACCTTTATACGTTCTTCGGTCTCGTTTAGCTTGCTTAAGGGCTCTAGATCTTGTATCTATCTTGAATCGCGTGTGCTTGCTCGGACCTCACCTCTCTTTCTCTCGGCCGAAATATGGTGTAGTGTATGTGTGTGTGTTTTGAATGTATAGAGAATAAGATGGAAATGAATGATGGTTTAGGGTTTAAGTGATTTAAGGAGGTATTTATACCCCTTAAGGCTCATGGACCTAAGGCCCATTACCCTTATTCCATCTTAATTAAATCCAAGTCCATGATCTTTTCCATATTAGACCTTAGTAAATATTATTAAACACACGACAATTTAACGCAACTTTCTTTATTTATTATTAGAATATTTAGGATGTTACAAGTTTGTACACGTATGAAATTCAACAAATTTATTTACACATCTATTATCTAAAGATTTCAAAATAAATATGTCTCTTAAACCACACAATGGAACGAACCATGTGGACCGTACGACGATCTAAATAATTATGGGTGCACACTTAATTATCGAGATCCCCGTATGGAAACCATGGTGAGTACGGTTGTGTGCGATAACTCAGACCCGAGGATGATGGCAGAAAAACGATAAAAATGTGAAAACATAATAAGGGCATGGTGGATACGCCGCTGGTACATCCTATATATAAGTGCCTTTATTATGTTTCTCATTTGTAACGTTTTTCAAATCATGCAAGGATTTGACGTTATTCGTTTGCTTAAAATTTGTTCATTCAATTATCTTACTAAAGACAACAATCGTTAATAAACACTTTTTCTTTAAGTTTATTTTAATTTCGGGACGAAATTTCCAAAAAGTTGGGGATACTGTGACATTCGTCAAATTCAGATCTCGAATTATATTCGTTTTTTTTAAACTTTTAATACGTAAACCCAACTCAACATTTTAGAACCTTATGTATTTATTATATAATATTATAATATACCTCGACCGTAAATAAATCGATGTTGGTCATATTATACTATCGTTAAGAAAAAAACATAAGGAGTTCAAAATGATTTTCATAAAGTCGTTACAAGTTGTACAAACCTTTAAGCTCGTATTAAACCATTATTGAAACTTGAGGGACCAAAAATGTAACTTTTATACCCACCTACATAAACTAACAACCCTAACCCTAACCACATTATTATTTCAGCCGCCACCCATAACCCTTGCCGTTTTCCGGCAGCCGCGAGCTCCGGCGAGCTCCGGCGACCTCCGAACACCACCCACCACCGCCGCAACACCCTCCCCCCCGTACCTCCAATGCACCACCACCACCTCCCTTTCTCCACACGATTTTCCGGCCACCCCACCCCCTGCCCTTTTTTCCGACGACCCCGGATATTCCGGCGACGAGCTCCGACGCCGTGCACTCTCCCTGTCTCTTCTCTCCGTCTCTCGTCTCTCTCTCTCTCCCTCCCCACAGCTCTCTTTCTCTCTCTCGGCCTCTCCCTCTCCGACTCTTTCTCTTCTTGGCTCTCTCTCTCTCCCTCTCCTTCCGGTTGCGGTTTCCGTCTCCGGCAGGTGCGACTCGTTTCATTCCTCGGTATAGAGCCACGACTCGTGTACGGCTAATAGGTACAATATAATTTGGGTTTTGTTATTATTAATTTTTCATATATCAATTGTCGGATTTAAATTGTTAATAATTGGATACATTGTTTGGTTATATATTTTGAAACGAGTTGTTTTGGATATAGTGTTGTTTTTGATTTGGGTGAAAGACGAACACCCGGGAAATGGTTATATTATTTTCTTATGGGTTTAAAAATTGTTATTAGTATTATTATATTAAACTTACTAATATATATATTCATTATTAATGTTATTATTATTATTATCATTATTATAAATATTAAAGTGGTTATTAATATTATAAAAAGATCATATTGTTATTATCTATTAAAATCGTATTATTATCATTAATCATTAGCAATAATATTATTATAGTTATTTTGTGAACTCGTTTAGAAATCGAACCAACATCGAGTATGGTAACATTAATTACTATCAACGTTACTTATTATTATTACTATTTTATCAACAACACTTTAAATTTATACCAAGATTTTACTCTTTAACCATTATTATTAGTTTTATAAATAATAATTAATGTTATAATTATTATACGATATTAGTATTACTAGTAATAGTTATTGTTATTATCATTAACTTATATATCTATATACATATATATATAACATATTTTAAAATTATTACTATCGTTACTATCTTTTATCATTAATAATATTATTTTAAACTTTATTATCAATTCATTTTATGAAAACCGAACTCTTAAATTAAGCCTGTTTAGTTCTATTTTAATAATGGTTTAGTTATTTAAAAGCCCAATAAAATAATAATATTTTATTTTAGATTATTAATTAAGTACGAGTCCCTAATCATTAACAAATTAACCAGTAATCCGATTTACAACCGAACCTCATCGTTCATTGTTTCCAATATAGTTTCATCATGTTTTCAAGTTCATTAATATATTACATTATTTGTTTTTAGCCAAGGTGTTTATCGTTTCAAGTCGGATTCGTTCGTTTCGTTCACAAGCTTTCTATATGTCGATCACTTAATTAGTTTTGAATTCATCAATCGAGGTGAGTACTTTCATACCCCTTTTTCCATCTTTCGTTTTGGGGTGACATTTCATACTTATTAAACTAAATGCTTTATTTACTTGAATCTTAAACCCCCACAAACATGATTGTATACTCTACTTGAATAAATGCTTGATTTGGTGTTCTATGCTTACATGATTATGTGCTTATGTGTTTATCGCTTTTGGATGGTGGAACTATAAATCCTAGACCATTTGGCAACCCCTCTTGGCAAGGTGTAGTTAACGTAATGCAATTAACGATAACTATAAAATCCTAAACTATTTGGCATCCCCTTATAGTTAGGTGTCGCTAACTTGTTAGCGATAACTATGTTTACAGCTTTTGGATGGTGGAACTATAAATCCTAGACCATTTGGAAACCCCTCTTGGCAAGGTGTCGTTAACGTAATGCAATTAACGATAACTATAAAATCCTAAACTATTTGACATTCCCTTATAGTTGGGTGTCGCTAACTTGTTTAGCGATAACTATTTTATCCAAGTTTATAGCTTTTATTTATGGTTTTGTATACAAGTTTTGTGGCTTTTTATTACTATATACTTATATGCTCAAACTTATGAATTGCTCACCAATTTTTGTGTTGACAAACTTTATTTTATGAAATGTTACATGTTTGACTTTTGTTTGACTCGAGGACTTGATGAGAAACGTTACCAAGACTATTAGGGTATTAGTAAAACGACACTACTAGAAAATAGGCCTTTGACGACACGCATTGGTTGTCATTAATGGGTATAGATGACATGCAAATGCGTGTCGTTGAAGCCCCAGTCATAAAGAAAATATGACACGCACCTGCGTGTCATGTTATATGACACGCATTAATGACACTCATTTGTTACATGCGTTTATGACGTACATGTATGACATGCTTTCTTTACTCACATATATGACACCAAATTACGACTAGCATTTATGCGTGTCATCATCGTATACTTTTATTTTAAATATATATATTTATATATTTCATAATTACTAATTTTTACATTAATTACACAAATATAGCATCAAAAATATCCATTTCATTTATTAATTATACATCCTAAGTCAAAATATTACAAATCCTCCCAACTTAACAAAAGTATTCGTTAATATTCAAAACTATACATATATCAATACCGGAAAACAAATTGTGACGCATAGCTTGACCATTCTTTTCAAATTGCATCAAAATCCTCATCCGTGTACTCGTCTTTGCTTCTACCAAACTAAGAAAATTAAACCAACAAAACGTTACAAAATTTGGCCGAGTTAAAACGAATTGGGTCCAAACAAACCAATATAAAAATAAATAAACATCTAAACTATACTTACATTGTTATTAACGAGTATTTGAAGTCCTTCATGAAAGGTCTCCTTCGTGAAGTTTAAGAAAAAATAACCACACTCAGTACTTCCCACTTCCCGGCTGATTCGGACACTACAAAATTACAATCTGTAAAATAATTAAAACATATAATAAAGCTTTCTAATAATTTTTAAACAAGAATGTCTTAGCCTTAATCAAGAAAACATAGTCCGGTTCTATTTGTTCATTACACCTTTAACAAAAACACCTTAGATTACTTATTGTACTTGAACAAATTCCAGTCCCAATTAATTTTTTGCCAACTATATATGCTTCATTCTAAAACCAACACAATGCAACAGTTTACACAACAATCTAATTTTTTTTGCCAAATATATATGCATCATGCTAACCTATTTGACACGTTAGAGTTCATACATAACCCAAATTGCCACCTTTAAAATTAGTGCATTATACATGATACCTTGTTGTGCGAGGGAGAAAGAGATCCACTTCCGCATCACCAGTCGCCGATGATCTCATGTGGCATCCTCGTGTATGTGAGCCCACATCAACGCTTCCATCTTCAGATTCATGTCACGTGGCACCAAAACATCCTTGTGGTGATATCTCATCCTCCATAGATTCCGTAATTTGAATGTTACCTGATATTTTTTTCTATTTTTTTTAAAACAAAAACATGAAATATTAAACTGAAAGTGGAAAGAACCAGAAGTTATACACAACATTTTTCTGGTTATTATCTGCATTAAATTTTTAAAAACAAAATAAACTTTTATCAAATCGAAAACTTAAAAACAATTGCTTATGTATACTAAATTACTAATTATAAATGCGGATCACATGGATGGTAATATGTAAAAGAACTTTCTAGTTTTGTTAAATATGAGCAATAGACTAGCAGTTCCCTAATTTTTTTTAAACATCATAAATATGTGATCTTTTTTTCCTCTTAGTCTAATTAGAGCTTTAACTGTTAGCAAACAAAGTTAAAAAGAAAGAAATAAAAACCAGCAATGTTTTTATGAATAGTTTGTGATTGGGTCGGGTTCTTCGGTTTTTGAGCGTTTAAAATATAGCCCGATAACCGAACCACTCTTAAAAGGATGATCTGGTATTAGTGAGTCAAACTATCACTAAATACTATTTTAAGTTCGGGTAATTTACTTTTTCTATAGTTGTACCCAAACAACCTTTAATGACTCGTTTCAACTCGATTAACGTATGTTCACTGAACGAGCCAAAAGTACTCTCGATCTTCTCTTAACACAAAAGGATGATATTAAACTAATGTTATATGTTATTGATCAACTATGGATGCTTACCACAAGTTTGCAAATATAAATCAGAAAATGATTTCAGCTTCATGTTTAGCTACTCTTTTTTACCCATTTGACCCGTCACACATAATATATAATTCAAATAAGCTCATTTATATGTAAATGAGTTAAAATGGCCACATGCATCTAATTGTTGTGATAATAAACTTATAACTAAAGCACATCAAGACTCGAGTCCACACATGTGTGCAAATGGTGTTGCAAATATACTTGTTAATTGTTTTGTATCTAATCGGTATTATCTATATACATGCCCATAATCAAAGCACACTTGGAACACAAAGATATTACATTGCCCCAAAACTATTTTTTGTATACGAACAAAATCTACTACACCTAAACATGATGATTGAAATTGACAAATTATTGTTCAAAATGAAGCTATTATGCCGTTAAAAAAACAGAAACTAACATATTACAATTAAATTAAACATCAATTTCATAATTATGAAAAAATCAAGCCAGAGGAAAGTGAAATTAACTATGGAATCGAAAACGAAACTGATTAGATATCGAATTCTTAACTTTCCTAGGGTTCAATTAGGTTTTCGTTAAGAAATATACCTGTTCTTTGAGACAGTGAAGCTTCATTGATGATTCGTCCGTTTTAGGGTTTTGGTAGGGAAAGAAGTGGTGTAATTAGCCATCAACGTCATTATACTCGTCGTCATCTTCAGAAAAAGAATGTGAGAAGATGAAGATCTTCGGTGATAAGGATGAGAGAGAGAGAAAGAAAGATTGTAGATGGTGGTTTTGTGGAGATGGGCCTAGAATGTTCTCACCCATATATACAGATAGAAGATATGTTTTGAAATACAAGATGACCCGCATGTTTGTTGTTTTTTAAGTTACGACATTGAATCGATGACACACAAATATACATGTCATAAATTTTTAAATTTTTTGAAAATATGACATTTTCTTTGTGACATGCGCTTTTGCATGTCATAGATCATCGCGTGTCGTAGTGCGCATGTCATTAAAGGCATTTTTTCTAGTAGTGCGAACAATATAAATGTTACTTGTATTAAATTTGTTTGTGTGAACGACCGGTGTTGATTATTGATTTATGAAATAAATGAGTTGATTAAATATTGTCACTTTAAATAGTGTCTTGTGTATTTGGGCAATCGGTTGCACCCCGGCATGTTCCGCCGCCTTTGGTCGGGGTGTGACACACTTCATTTGGTAGACCTTTGCATCCTTGTTTATATCCATTATCTTACCCCATGCCTTGTGCTTCCTCTACGAGCTAAGCTACTTGTGTAAACAATCTCATTTGCAGATTTCCTAGTGAAGGAAGCTCGATCATATACCGTTAATCTTATGCAACAAACTCCTCATACATAACCTCCTGTTCACTGCCTAGCTACATCCCACGATTACTAGGGCACGTGATGGTATTTTAAGCCTCGTCACATAGCTGATTTTGCTTAACTTGGCACACATGCTTTTCATTTTGCTTTATTTGCACATAAGGATCCCAATGGCTTTTAATGTGTCGAAAAAAATTCATAATGGTTGTTAACTGTGAATGAGGAACTGCTGGCACTACGAACAATGATGCTTGAGTTCTAGTTCCTCATCATCGATCCTTTTAGGCTTGTGAAAATCCTTCCCCAAAACCCAACCAAGAACACAAGCCATAATAAGTGGTCCTCATTCCCATGTTCATGATTACCACCTAGATTTGTTTACCTCCGATTGAATACTGATACAGTCTAAGAGATTAGAGAAGAGTAGGATATGAGATTGAGGTGATACTATAATCTAAAGTGACACCGATATTATACTTTTGTTTACTTTAGGTTTCCTACAAACATAGCAGCCTCATGCCCCACAGGCCAACATCAGCAACTTCTACGCCATCGGCACCCCGAGTAAATACACACAAACTATAACCAAGTACACAACTTACATACACACAAACTCACACCGATAACTTCTATAACAAGAAGCACCGAAACCAAGTGAGGACACCCTCCGACTTAGATGATGAAATCAAAAGGCTTTTGGTAATATCACCAAGAAATCGGTGGATACCCATATGACCTCCAACCATATCCGAAAATCCAAATCATATGGTAAAAGCTTTTGTTATGTGAATAAAAGCCACAATGTAATAATGTATACGCTACTATCCGTCAACTGGTTAAAGACTTTTTTTCTCCATGTCACATATATTAAACCTCAAAAATACAAACAAACACTATTCAACTTAAGCGAGACAAACATACTCAATCCAACCGGCATGAAGCGCGAGCTTACTCACCAATTAATGTTGAACCTCATTTGGAAATAATTTGGTGAAGTTGGTCCCAATTCCATTGACCGTTATTTTTTTTATATTAATCTACAACTTATTTAATAGCCACAGGGATTCTAGTGAAGTAATATCAGTGTGTATATAATGGTGTTTTTTTTTTTACTAACTGGCCTTGAGTTTCGATTGGAGTCTCGTGATAGACAGATGTTAGATTTGGTTTTAAACTTTTTAGCGTAGCTAAGTCCATGTATTTTTCGTACAAACATTTTTTTGAACGGCAAATTTCTTTATATTTTTGTTGTTTATAGGACTTGAACCCAAGACCTTCCAAACTAAGATGTTTAAAGACTTTGTCTTCATCAATGAGCCATCAACCCGTTAACTTTTAGTTATCAAACTTGACAAACAAAAAGTTCTTTAAACATTCAAAAACCGAAAAATAATAACATATTAGTGTATTAATAAAAAATCATCACCGTTTATTATCTATATAGAGTAAAAGAGAAAGTTGGTGTCATAAAATGGATACTTTTTGTTTTTATATATATGTATTAATGGTTTTGAAGGAAAATTCGGGAATTGGCTGGCTGGCTATGTTGGTAATAGAAGATGTTGTGTCGTTTTGGAACCCGGGTTCAAGCAGTTAATAGTTGTTACAATTTTTTTTAATTGTGCTATTTATGTTTTTGATATACAAAAACAATTAAAAGTCTTAAATTTACATTATTTTTAAAAAGATGTCACTTTCTTATATTCATATTTTAATATCGCATGTAAATCATTCATACATTAAAAAAACAGTGTGTTTTAACTTAGTCTCATATATTTTAGATTATATATATTTTAATATCCTTTCTGGAAAAATGTCAAACTAGTTAAAGTAGAGAGAATATAATTTCATAGCCTACACATTATTTTAAGTAATTACTATCTACTTGCTGCTATAGAATCTGTTGGAAATTATTTAAATGAATTAATTAATATATAAATATTTGTGCTATATATGAAAATAAAAATATAAAATGATAACATATATTTTTTAAAATCAAGTTGGAAAAATATGCAAAAAATAAAGATAGCTTTAACTTAAGAATACAGTAAATTAAAGTTAAAAATGGACATGAAGTGATTGACAATGTGAAATTAACAAGATTATCATAAACAAAGCTTGGTTAGTGCCATTTATTTAGTTAATTAATAATATATTTCTGATTAGGGCAATTTAGCGTTCACGTGGCCATCTTCGGTGTTGTCATATCTATGTAGTTACAATTCTTATATTGCATTTTATTTTATGACGATTTTTTTATTAATTGTTCCGCTTCTATCCCTATGTCATTTTGTTTATGTTCTTGTCGACTGTTGAATAGACTAGTTAGTTTTCTATATAGTTTTACACTTTTACCTGTCATCTTAGATGTTTAATTTAATTTGATTATAATTATTTATATATGAGTGTTAGTGATCTAATAAATATATAAAGAAGGAAATGATATATTCCCTCCATATTGTTTGATGTCAACATTATTACCTTCTATAAATATTTCCTCCATCACAGGCTTGATCCTCGAACAAATTCATAGCCATGATTGTCGTTCCTTTTGTATTATATATTCAAGATGCATTGTAACCTTTTCATATTATAAGAAATACATAGTTCACTCTTTCACTCAACAGTCAATACCATAATATTTTATATGGTATCAAAGCAGGTCATCGCCAAGATCCTCTGATTAAACCAAAAAAAAAAAAAAAAAAAAAAAAAAACAACCACCATGGTCGGCTTTGAAGGAAAAAGCCATGAAGGAGCCATAAGCCATGACTCTCAACAGAAGGCAATTACGAGAACCAAGATAATCTCAACTGATGTTGCCGCTTTCAAAATCAATATTCCAGCCAAACAAGATCTAAAGCAGTCACAAAGCAAGCCGAAACAGAAAGACGGAAGACACAACAATGTCGAAAGGTTTGACCATTGCACGTTATGTGGCAGGGATGGTCACAATAGGGATGGGTGCTTCAAACGCATCGGTTATCCCGAGTGGTGGCCGGGTAAAAATAAACCAGAAATAACAAAACCAAAGGCGCCTTACGTTGAGAGGGAGGCTAGCCCAATACCGGGCATGAATGATTCTCAATATCAACAATTCATTAAACTGTTTGGAAACAAGGCAGGTTTGGTTAGAGAAGGTTATGAACCCATGGCAAACATGGCACGCGACACTGATAAGGACGGTAAATGGGTAATTGACTCGGGTGCAACCGAGCATATAATTTATGATGACGCCATGCTTAAAAATAAAACAAAACGATATCGTGAATCGCCCGTTACCATACATAATGGAGAAGCTATACCGTCGAGGGCAGGGGTGATTACACATTACCAAATGGCATGATAATAAAAGATGTTCTTTATGTTCCGGAATTCAAATGCAACTTGTTGTCCGTTAGCCGACTATCACAAGATCTACAATGTGCTATAACCTTTTTCCCTGATTTTTGTGTTATGCAAGGCTTGAATTCGAGGGCGTTGATTGGAGTGGGTGATTGCAAAAGTGGTCTATACAAGATGGGGATGGTTCAAGCGAAGAGGCAAGTGATGATGACAACCCTTGGTACGTGGCACAAGAGGTTGGGTCACCCGTCAAATGCAAAACTGCCCCGTGTTGGTTTTCTCAATGATGTTTCTTTCAATTCAGAGGACTTTTGTGATTCATGTGTCAAGGCCAAATTTGCAAGACTGCCATTTTCAATCAGCACCACTAAGACTCATGCTTGTTTTGATTTATTACATTGTGACGTATGGGGTAAGTATCGTACACCTTCATTTACACGTGCAAGATATTTTTTGACTATTGTGGATGATTTTAGTCGGGCCACGTGGGTATTCCTTCTTAAACATAAACACGAGGCAAGCACCCGTCTTGTGAATTTTCATAAAATGATACAAACTCAATTCGAGAAAAATATAAAGCGAATAAGATGTGATAACCCCGGGGGGGGGGGGGGGGGTTCACTTCTAACCAAATGCTCGATTTCTATGCTAAGGAAGGAATTGCCTTAGAAACGACATGTCCACATACACCACAACAAAATGGTGTAGTGGAGCGTAAACACCGACATTTGTTGGAAACGGCACGTGCGTTAAGATTTGAAGCAAATTTACCTACAAGGTTTTGGGGGAATGTATCCTAACGGCCACGCATGTTATAAATCGTATGCCTTCTGAGGTAATTGGAAACAAAACGCCTTACGAGGTTTTATACAACCAAAAGCCCGAATATGAACACTTGAGGGTTTTTAGTTGCCTTGCTTATTACAAAAGCATCGAAACAAAGGGAGACAAATTCGAGGCAAAGGGAAAACCGGGGATCTTTTTGGGCTACCCACCACGAACAAAAGGGTACAAGATTTACGATACCGAACAACATAAAATCATCATTTCAAGAGACGTTAAATTTAAGAATTACTATTGTTTTAAAAAGTTAGAACCATATAGAAACACATAAATAGTGATTTGTAAAACAAAAAAGAACCATATATATTTTCTCTCTCCTATGTTTTTTTTATAAAAGTTGATATATATATATATATAAATATATATATATAGAAACACATAAATAGTGATTTGTAAAACAAAAAAGAACCATATATATTTCCTCTATCCTATGTTTTTTTATAAAAGTTGATATATATATATATAAATATATGGATGCATACATATACATGCGTACAACTGTTTGGTAGCCTCTAAATAGGTTAGAAATAGATTGTGTTTGGTTATTTTAAAAGACATATCTTAGTGGTGGCTTATGAAACTTATTAATAAATAAGTTTTAGAAATATGTGGATGAATTTAACTTTAAAGGATACATCTTATGGTTCAGCATAAGGTTATTAACTTCTAGACCGGATACAAGAACTATATGTTTTTAATTACTATTTAAACATATGAAACTCGTTTGCAATCTAGTCTCATATATTACTATTCTCAAAAGGACATGTTTAGAAATTAGATTATTAGAATTAGATAAGTCATTCCATCTGGCCTCTGACTAGTTCATTTTCTTATGCACTATGCAGTTACCACCTCCCGTATTGCCCAAGGGATTGAATCTTTAGGGTTTCTTGTCTTTACATAAAAGCCGTTTTGCTACACAAGGGAAGCTTCTACAAAGCTCGATTCTTCATCATATTAGTTTAACTTATATGCTTATTAAAACTTGTAGATATTAGTTTTTTTCTTCTTTTGATTTATTAATAATTTCACAAAAAGACAAATTACAATAAAGAGGCATATAACTGGACAACAAGTTACGTCGCAACCCCTTTTTTAATATGAATAATTAGCATAAATGTACTAGAAAATTTGTTATAAAAAATCAAAACCAAACTATCGTATTTTCGGTTAATTAATTATCACATGTTTTTTCTTCAATTATTCCACTTTTCTTCTTCTTAGAAAACAAAACTTTAAGTCAACGTTACACCAATATTTCTCGATTGGACGCTTATAATTTGATGACTAAATTTTTTGTATTGCCAAATTTGCAATACCTTTCATCATAAAAATTCTGCAATTTTAACTTATATACGATGCTTCTTGACTATTTAACTCTTTACTTTTTACTTCATTGACTTTGATAATTTCTTCTTCGTGTTACTTGACGTTCAAAGATGTACATTCTCTATTTTTAAACTATACTTATTATATTCATCAATACTTTCCTAGAAAGAGCATCTATGGTAATTTACCAATCTCAGCTTTTTATTATTAATTTTTATTTCTTTTTCTCTATGAGAATGTTGTTGTCACTTATATGGTAGGTCTAAACTTTCATATCTTATTCCGACGTCATGGATTTTATAATACGTAATACTTTATACAATTATAGCTATACACGTAATATACTACATATGTAACAGTTTACGTCCACGTCTCCACTCCAATGTTTATGTCATTCTTTTTTTTTCAAACAGCAGTTATGTCATTCTATTAAGCAGTTTTTTTTTAATAACTTTTTCGTAAAATAAGTCATTCTATTAATCTCTCTCCCCCCCCCCCCCCCCCCCCCCCTTTTTTTCTTTTTAAGTCATCCTTTGTCATATAAAATGGTTAATATTAGATAAAACCCTTATATCTTATTCATAGTTTCAAATAACCGTATAAAGTTTAACGAGGATAGCAAGCTATTCAACTACTATTTTAACACTGCCTAACTATTGAAAATCAATTTATGAACCATCAACATGTACCTGTTTTTATTTATTTACAAATCTAGCTTAAAAACATTTTATAAAAACTTGGATATTCAGAAGAAGGAACTCGATCAAGAAAAACATTTTATTCAATAGAGTTTTTCTTAATTTACATAAAAAGTTAAAGTGTATTCAACTATCTCTTGAAAATAATATCTCGATGATTTTAAAACCTGGGTACGTAAGCAATAACTTAATGAAAATTTGTTTTCACGGTGAGTCCGGCTGCATCAAAAGTTGTTTCATGCAATGCGACCAAACACAAGATATGACAACCAACACATGCTTATACATTTCACATTTGATGCTTTTGGTTTCCTAACGCATGATGCTATAGAGCTATTTAGTCATGTATAACATATAAATGGTAATGTTATGGCCTAACAATCTATGAATGTTATTTTTAAACGACTTAGTTTTGCTATTCAAAAGAGGCTAGCGGCTCTTCTTGTCAGGGTCGGATCTACCTCATATTTAGGGGTAGCATTTGTTACCCCTCAACTTTTCGTCAGTAGTGTAAATACTTTTTACTCCTATTTGTTTAAGGTCCAACCAATTTAAAGTTTAAATCAAATAAAGCCTAAACAAATTTATAGCCCAAAGCAAATAAAAACCATTAAACTTTTTTTTTTCTTTTGTTTGAACGATAAACATTAAACAGAAACATGCTCAACAGAATCATCATTTTTTAATAGTTCAAACCAAATAAAGCCCAAACAGAATGCTTAAAGTAATTAGAAACCATAAATATTTTTCTTCTTTCATTTGAACGAGAAACATAAAAAAAAACAGGCTCAACAGAATCATCATTTTGAGGTTGAAGTTTTTAATACTGTTTTGTTAGAACATGGAAATAGATTGAGTGAAATCTTAACTAGTTTGTTAGAAAATATGTCTGGTTTAAATCTATAAGATTCGTTTTCCAAGTTTGATATATCTAAGATAGTGATATTTTCGGAAATGCATCTGAATGATTTTAGTAACGAAGAAAAATTGTGTGTTTCGGGTGATTGTACGACCTTACTTTAAGGGTGGAAACCAGAAAACACACTACTTTTCCTTTAGTTTGTCGAATATTGAAGCTAGCGTTGGTTACCGACTACAATCACAACCATTGAAATATGTTTTTGTTTCGCTTACATTGTATGAAATTCGGTAAAAAAAAATTAACGTTACCCTTGAAATTTATGTATAGATCCGCCACTGCTTCTTGTTGTCCAGTTACATTCTGTATCGATGTAAACACTTATTGTTTTTTTAATAAAATATAATGAAATTTACTTTTGTAAAAAAAAAAAACAGAGAGAGAAAGAAAGAATATTATATGGTTTATATAATGTAAATAGCCCGAGAGCTTTATGATATTTCAATCTATTTTATTGCATTCAAAGAAAAAGAATAGTATTTCTTTTTGTAAACGACTATACGAAAACTCAACTTAATATACATATTTTCTTTTCAACCTTCGAACATGGACCAAGCAAAGTGCGTGATTTCCACATGTTTAAGTTTCCGAACCTTTTGTACCGTATCTTTTAATTGTTTGAACTAGTTTAAATAAAATACATCAATACCCTAGTTTGATCGCAGGATACACTTTCTAGACGATATTTGTTATAGTCTTCACAAAATTTATATAAATAAATTCGGGATATAAAATGTTTTCTTAAATGATATCATAAAATGCTAATAACTCATTTTGAATATCAGTATCGTCACCTCTAAAAGAACCCTTACGTATTTGGCATGTAGGAATTACAAGAAAAATGGATTCGATCGAGAATGAACAAAATAAATAGAATCATCAGTTTCATAAGAAATTCCGTTCTCTATAAACATCCCAAAATCAGTCCTTAACTCTACTTTTTTTGTTTTTCAATTGTATTTACTTTTTCACCGGATACAATCATCACCTCTTATCGTCACTGCCGCTACCACCACCACAATTAACTATTAAATCTTATTGAATTACATCATAAATCAAACATCTCATTAGGATAATTTTGAAAGTGAAAATAAAATAAAGGAATATTACATAGTTCCATCTATCAATGGAAATAACAACTAATAATATTACCAAAATTTAACCACAACCAGGCAGAGGGGTTTTGAGCTTAGCACAATAAACCATCGATCGCCGACTTAAACCAATACAACCACCACCATCACATTACTTTGTTTATATTTCGAAACAAATTAGCTAAATAATCAAACGGCGAGCTACTTAAAAACTAGTGACACCCATCCATGCTTTTGTATCTATATATAATGCCATTAAACAATTATACAAAAAGTTATTGATAAAAGGCTTTAATTTCCAATCTAAAAAAAGATGATCAGTGTAGGATTTGATGTCTTTTAATCCAAAAAAAATGTTATTTTTTTTTATTTTCATCGTGTAAATTATTTACATGAAATATCATCTAGAAAATTACAAAGTCAACTGATTTTGATCGTAAAGACAACATTTTAATAACTACGGAGTAATAAATAAAAAATCATGGGGGCACTTACCGTTGTCCCTAAAAGCCAAGGTAAAAGTGTAAAACACAAAATTAACATGCAGTTTTAACTTCAATTAAGGTTAAACACCATTACACTAAACTTATTATAAGGTATCAAACACTTGGAACTAAATTCATAATTTTAGATGCTAGAAACGATAACCAAAATACAATATAATTTAGTCCCTCAAATATCAATTTAATCGGTGGTAAAAAAAAAAGAAGAAGGTTTGACCAGTTTCTTGTTTCCCCTATGCCATAGATAATACAAGTCAAAACTCTACGATATATTGATTAAATACATACATTCCTTAATAAAATAGTCATCCATAACTTATAGAATATAATAAAAAACTATCTTCTTTTTGCTCAATGCGATATGAACGGTGAAGCTTTTCCAATAGACATGGTTCCATGTTTTGGAATTGTAGGTCAAATTTGAACATCTGAATTAAAATGAGGGGAGTGTATTTAATAAATTGTAGCGTGGGAAAAACATGGTATTGAAGATGATCATACCAAGAAACGATGTTGACGACAATTCCTATTTGATATAGCTATTTGTGCAAGTATTTTACGATTAAGAAGCAACTGTCTCTTGTACAGATCATTTATTAATCTACTATAACTATAGCATATCCCCCTTTCGCGAATTGCTGCATTTATTCGAGTGATCCACAAACGATGAAAATGGATTTTTTTTTCCTATCCCTATCCCGATGAGCCGAAACCAAAGCTCTTATTTTTTGTTGAGTAATAGTTCGAGTAAGTCTTGAATGAGCCCCCCGAAAGCTTGATGCAAATAAACGAATTTTTGTTCTACGTCTCCGAGCGATATATCCCCGTCTAATTCTGGTCATTGAATAAATGAAACTTTAACGAATAACTAATAGATTTCCTAGATTTCCTTTCTTTCAGTTATTCTTTTGCCCCTTTCCTAGTATATTAATAACAAAACTGATTTTTCCAATGTATAAACTAAGAATTCCAATGGCTTTGGCTACTATAACCTTCCCAACCACAATTTTTGATTTTTTCTAGACATTTCACCTCGAAATACGAAATTTGACTATACTAGGTATTAAAAAATCAAAGTAGTGATAAAGAAATAGTGGATTCCATCGTTTCTATGGTTACTTCTTCAACGGTGAGGTCTTCTCTATACACCGGAGCCTTTACTTCATTTAATCAATGTTATTGCTAACTTGTATAGTTCACATTCTTCGGCTCTACCCATGAATTATCCAGTAATAGGTCTTTCACAACAAGCTCTACCTATACAGTAACGGTATTTAATTATGAAGGTTGGCTGGGTAACTGACCCTGTTAGTCCGTTCTTGCAAGAGGGGTCTATGTTAACTAAGATTTCCTCCGCTTAATGGATAACCATTTGCTACCAATGGAGAATTGCTTCTCATTTTGAATTGAGGTGAGTGGATTTACACCAACAGAAACCATAAATTTCATACAAAATAAAAGGGATATCATCCATTTTTAGATAGGAAATCTAGTTTGTTTTTCCGTTATATCCTATTTGATCATTGATATTCGAACATTGTTCTCTTTCCTTTGTTCTAGTTCATGATCTGAACGAGTCGCACATACACCCTAGTACATGTTCCTCGGCGCTGAGGGCATCCCCGAAGCGCGGGGGATTTTGTGACATTTCTAATTGGCTGTCTTGTATTTCTAATAAGTTGTTTAATCGTTGGCATGTTGAATCATATACATAATGGGCTGGTTTAGATCGATCCTAACCGGATGATTATCAATTACTTTTATTCAATAGAATAATAAAAAAGATTCCATAGAATAATAATATTCAACTCGGCAGGGTTCATTTCAGAATTGACGCGAAATCCAGGTTATTGTCATTCAACCGCCACAAGATCAACAATTCCATAAGCTTGGGCCTCTGTTGCTGACATAAAAACATCTCTTTCCATGTCTTCGGATACAACCCATAAGGGTTTGCCCGTTCTTTGTACATAAACCCTTGTCAGGGTTTCACGTAGTTTCAGCAGTTCTCCCACTTCCAGGATGAATTCTCCCGTTGCTACTTCAAAAAAAGAACCAGCAGGTTGGTGGATCATTACCCTGATGATATAAGATAATAAAAGGTTTCTCTCTTTTTCATGATGAGGGGAAGATAAAAGAAAGATAAAAGAATAACAAGAAAAAAAGATAGAATCGAACAACCGTACGGGCATTATGCATTGCATACGGCTCTACAAGAAAATTGACCCTTACCTTCCATCAAAGAAATAAAAAATAGGATCGATCAGACCCCGATCGGTAAATGATCAACTTACCACCCTTCCTTTCGGAGGAATTCAAAAATACTATGATGGCTCCGTTGCTATATATATTTATTATATTTTTTTGTCTGTGATTTGTCTGTCATTCAGCAATCCCAAAGTTGCTTTTTATTTGATCAAATAATAAATAAACTAAGGAAAAAAGAATTTTTTTTCGCTCCATAACATAAATAGAAATATTGTTAAGAGACCTCTGGTGTGAAAAAAGTTTGTGACGCTGAACTGGACTTCCAAAATAGAAAATAGGAAATACGTTTTTATCATATTACTCTCTCGATACATAAGCTAATGTTGTGAAAACAAAAAAATTTTTTTATATCGAATTCAAAGTGCCATGCTATTATTACTTAATATTCATATTCATATTTCATATGGCGAAGGCATAGTCTTCTTTTTTCTCTCAAATAAATAAAAGCCTCATTGGCGCCAAGCGTGAGGGAATGCTAGACGTTTGGTAATTTCTCCTCCGACCAGGATAAAAGATCCCATTGAAGCGGCGGATCCCATGCATATTGTATGTACATCTGGTTGCACAAACTGCATAGTATCATAAAGAGCCACTCCCGGTATTACCCATCCGCCAGGAGAGTTTATAAATAAATACAGCTCTTGGGTATCATCCTCGATACTGAGATATATCATAAGACCAATAAGTTGATTTGAGATCTCGCTATCAACCTCTTGACCTAAAAAAAGTAATCTTTCTCGATAAAGTCGGTTGATTAGGGTCAAATTGTATCCCTTAAGAACCGTACAGGCGCCTTTTAACGCATACGGTTCAAAAAAAAATCAATGTGTA